>NC_137796.1:71826525-72454105 GCF_963383645.1 Muscardinus avellanarius
ACCGCAGTCTCAAAACTAGCTTCAGAAAATAAGTGAGGCTCTCAGAACCTCAGGGAGACCCTGTTTCCAAATAAAAAATTAAATAGGGCCAGTAATGTAGCTTGAAGGTAGAATGTCCCTGGGCTCAATCCCCAGAACTACAAAACAAAGAGAGAAAAAAAGAAGACAGCCGACTAGCTGGGCATGGTGGCACACACCTGTGATCTCATCGTTAGGATGCTGAGACAGGAGAAGCACAGGTTTGAAGCTGATGGGGACTGATGGGGATTGAGCCTATACTGATTGCTAGTAAGGGCAGTATTCGTTTCTAATAAGAACACGTTTTTATACCTAGGCAAAACAATAAAATGCTTTTCTTTTCTCTGTCTTTAAGCTGTCAGCCAAGGGCTGCAGCCAGGATTGACCTTGGTCAGCTAAAAGTTGGCTGTTAGCCCAGCTGAACACTGAATGTTAAAACACTAACACCTACACTTAGAAAAATAATTATATAGATTCTCACAATAGTTTAGACTAAAGTTAAAAGATGAAAAAGCATGCTATATTACCCAATATTAATTACTAATTATGCACAATAATTATAGCTCCAAACCTCCATACATTAAAAGACTATATTTCTGTGTCTTTCTTTTCTTTTTATAAAACACATTTTAAACATAATAAGTAACTTCTAACAGACAGAGAGAGGAAAAGGCTGAGAACTCACCAAGGACACAGGTGGACAATACATGCCTTAAACTTCAAAACAGGCATGTACCATGTAGCCCCTGACCTTGCTACCAAATAACACATTTTGATCAGTGATCTCACAGAAAAGGCTTACACAGCAAAGATAACTGGTGGGCCTACGCCTGCATTTGGAGAAAAGAGGACTATTGGTTAAGCAGGATGGGAGAAAAAAATAATGAATTCTTATAAAAAATGTTATGTGTTGCCGGGCGTGGTGGCGCACGCTTGTAATCCCCGCGCTTGGGAGGCTGAGACAGGAGGATCGCGCAGGTTCAAAGCCAGCCTCAGCTGGCTTAAGAGACTCTGTTTCCAAATAAAACATAAAATAGGTCTGGGAGTGTAGCCCGGAGGTAGAAGGCCCAGTGTTCCATCCCCGGTACCACACACACACACAAAATGTTATGTGTTCAGAGACCTCAGTATCTTAGTTTTAAGGCACTCCAGTGCGTTTCTCCGATGTATTTCTTTGATTGTTCCCCCCCCCCTTTTACCTGTAATAATAAAACTTTGCTTAAGCTTGCAGCAGTGTAGTTCTGGTTACTTTTTCTAAACTAGCTAAGAACAAGAACCCGCAGCGACATTTCAAATTCTTATAGAAGCCAGTCTCAGAAACTTAGCAAAACTCCCTTTCAAAATAAAACAGGATCGAGGCAGAGTGGCACACGCTTGTAATCCCAGTACTTGGGAGGTTGAGACAGGAGGATTGTGGTTAGTGGCCAACCTCAGCTACTTAGTGAGGCCCTTTACAACTCAGTGAGACCCTATTTCAAAGTGAAGAATAAAAATAGGGCCAGGTGTGGTGGCGCACGCTTGGGAGGCTGAGACAGGAGGATCGCACAGGTTCGAAGCCAGCCTCAGCTAGTTAGTGAGGCTCTCAGCACCTTAGTGAGACCCTGTTTCCAAGTAAAAATATAAAATAGGTCTGGGAATGTAGCCCAGAGGTAGAAGGGCCCTGAGTTGGGGAGGAGGGTCCCAGAAGTCCCTAGCTCAAGGTCAAAGCCTACCTTAGGGCTGGGAGCGCCCATTTCCCCCGCCTCAGCTCGCTTCTGCAGAGACCTTCTGCGCACATCCCTCTGCCATGCTCCTAAAGTTGCCATTCTCACTCTAGGAGACAATTCCCTCATCGCTTCTGGCAATGGCTTTGTGAATTAAAACCACCGCTGACATCTTTCCTCCACATTTTCAGGAACTGTGGAGGGCGGGATGATGGAGAACTTCTCCAGTGTGATTCTGATCATGGCCTTCTCCAACGCGTTTGAGCTGGAAATCGGCTGCTGGGCTGGGCCACCAGGAGCTCGCGCACCCGCCTCCGCCTCCGCCTCCGGGAGACCTGGCCTTCAGAGGTAAGGAGCTGAACAAGACCTGCTGCCTGAACGGCGGCACCTGCATCCTGGGGTCCTTTTGCGCCTGCCACCCCTCCTTCTACGGACGCAACTGTGAGTACGACGTGCACAGAGAGAACTGCGGGTCCCTGCGGCATGGCACCTGGCTGCCCAGGAGGTGTTCCCTGTGCAAGTGCTGGCGCGGCCAGCTCCGCTGCTTCCCCCAGGCCTTTGTGCCTGGTTGTGAGGGCCATGTGATAGACGAACACGTCCCGGCTTCCATGACTGCAGAATTCACGCCGTCTGCATGTGCCACGTTCCTGCTTGCTGGCATCTGCCTTTCTGTATGGAGTTACTATTAACCAATATTTCCCCTTTTGGGGAAATACAAGTTTAGGGTGCTACGCAAATTTCATGACCAGTGAAAGCCACTACTCTGATGTCTTAAGTAAAAGATGATCATCTGTCAGTTGTAAAATAGTGCACAATGCTTCCTTAAAGCACCAACTACTTCTTTCCTCTGCTGCTGTCCCCACAAAAGTCAACCCTTCCTACCTTGTGCCCAAGTTCTGTTCCCTGATAAATGTAATGCTAGAAAGTTAAAAAAAAAAAAAAAAAGAAGGGCCCTGAGTTCCATCCCAGTGCCAAAAAAAAAAAAAAAAAAAAAAAAAAAAAGGGCTGGGAGTGTAGCTGAGAGGTAGAATGTCCCCAGGTTCCATCCCCAGTACTGCAAAAAAAAAAAAAAGGAAAATCAAGCATTTGGGAGACTGAGATAGGAGAATTGGGGTTCACGGCCAGCTTCACCTACTTATGACTGAGTGAGGCCCTTTGCAATTCAGTGAGACCCTGTTTCAAAATAAAGAATAAAGGCTGGGCGTGGTGGCGCACACTTATAATGCCCGCGCTCGGGAGGCTGAGACAGGAGGATCCCGCAGGTTCAAAGCCAGCCTCAGCTACTGAGTGAGGCTCTCAGCAACTTAGTGAGACTCTGTTTCCAAATAAAATATAAACTAGATCTGGGAGTATAGCCCAGAGGTAGAAAACCTCTGGGTTTCACTTCCAGTGCCACCAAAAAATATAATAATAATATATTTTAAAATAAAGAATAAAAAAATAGGGCTGGGGGATGTAGCTCGGAGGTAGAATGCCCCTGGGTTCCATCCCCAATTAAAAAAAAAAAAAAAAAACCTGATAGCTTGGTTGCAGCTTAAACAAATCTTTATTTACAAAGTCGGTAGGAAATAGAAAAGGATGAGAACAGCAGTATGCCTGGAAGACACGCTGGAGAGCTCAAAAATGGAACCCTGCCCCCCTCTCTGACTCTGGCCCTTAAATACAGGGTTTTTATTGGTACATTCTTCTCAGCATTATCAAGACAATGGGCTTCCTAACTTATTTCCTAGCCAGGTAGGTGGTGCCTTGTTTTTTTAAGTACAGGGGTTAATAATCTATCTTTTTCTACCTCTGTCTCTTTCTTTCTTTCTTTCTTTCTTTCTTTCTTTCTTTCTTTCTTTTTGTGAGTCTTGGGATGGAACCCAGGGGCATTCGACCTCTGAGCTACACCCCCAGCCCAATTTTTTATTCTTTATTTTGAAACAGGGTCTCACTGATGAGGAGATAGAAAGGAAATAGGCAGATAGGGAAAAGGCCTTGGTAGAAAAAAGTTAATTTCCCGAGTTTCCTGAGGGGCGACAAATGCCTGAAACTCCAAAGGCTCAGAGATAAGAAGGCCAGAGCTTCACAAAGCCATCCTGAGTTTCCTAATCAACAAACCCACCGAGCAAGTCTGGCATTCCTGAAAGGAGACCCTTCAAAGGACTTGCAAATGCCCTATGCAAATTCTCCTTGGAATCCCAAAAGTCACCCTAACCACAAACAGACTTGCAAGCGGTCAGGCATCGGCCAGTCAGATGGCAAAAGGCGGACTTTCCTGCTCGGAGCCCCTCCCCTTTTGGGGAGCTGTTCTCTCTCTCGCAGGTCAGGTCGTGTTGGCCCTGAGAGAAGGCAGAGTGCATCTGAGGGCACGTGGACTCTCGAGTAGTGACCTGAGGGCCTCTGCTGGACATCATGGCTGACCAGGCCTAGGGGTGACCTGTACCTCTTTTCTGGCAGATCGCGTGGACTCTGGGAGAAAGTAGTTTGCAACTGATGGGCACTTGGCTCCGGCGACACTCGGGTAGTGACCCTGAAGGCAGCTACTGGACCCCGGAGTTCTCTATTCCGGATGGACTCCGGAAGAAAGCAGCCTGCACCTGAAGACAATTCGGCTTGGGCTACTCTCAAGTATTGTCCTGAAGGCAGCTGCTGGACCCAGAGTTCCAGCCCCTTTGGGGGTGTTCAGCCACCCTTGCCCCCTTCCCTGCTGCTTCCAATAAACCTTTTACTCCCCTTCCTGAGGTCTCGCCGGGGTTTTCTCTCAAGAAACCCCCCTTTTAACTGAGTTGCAAAGGACCTCACTAAGTAGCTGAGGCTGGCCTTGAACCTCAATCCTCCTGTCTCAGCCTCCCAAATGCTGGGATTACGAGCCTGTGTCTTTTTCTACCTCTGTTGTATCAAGCTGTATTGATTACGTATCGATTATGGGTGCTTTGGAGTAACACCTAGAGTTTACATTTCACGTACCAAGGCTGGGTCACAAAAGAAAAGGAGGAAAACAGAGACACTAATTGCAGACAGTGCAGCTGTGTGTAATCTCTAAGAGCAAGGCATGAGGCTCTTGCTACCTTTATGGCTTTAAGATGTGCCAGGCAGTCACTGTGATCTTAAGGCTTTTGATTGTTTCTATATATTTTTAAGGTTAAAGGCTTTAATTGCCTCTACGTTCTTACTATGGGTTAACATCAAGGCAAAGGAGAGGGGAGGAGGAGTTGTAAAGTGTAACAAGCAAAGCTGTGTTTTTCCGGGCCTGTGTAGTAGCATTCAGGCTCTGACTGCCTTTTACATTTTTATTGGAAATCAATACCAGAGCAATTTTCGAATACCGGCACAATAGCCCTTGAATAACTCAAATTGGTGCCAGGCGGAGCACTTCCATTGCCTGCTCTCAAAACAAAATCAGTTCATTTTTTTTTTTTTTTTGTCTTAGTTTGTGTATTTTCTGTAACTTGAAATAAACTTTGGGGTTTTTCTTTTTTTTTTTTTTTTTTTTTTTTTGGTGGTACTGGGGTTCCTGGAAACCCTTCTACTTCCGGGCTACACTCCCAGACCTATTTTTATACTTTTTTGATTTGGAAACAGGGTCTCTTAAGCCAGCACGGCTGGCTTCGAACCTTCACGATCCTCCTGTCTCCGCCTCCCAAGCACGGGGATTATAAGCCTGTGCCACCACGCCCGGCAAACTTTGGGTATTTTTGTTTGTTTTGATTGGTTGGTTGGTTGGTTGGAATGTTTTTGTTTGTTTGTTTGTTTGTTTGTTTCCAGTACTGGGGATGGAATCCAGGGGCATTCTACCTCAGAGCTACAGCTCCAGCCCTATTTTTTATTTTTTATTTTTTTGGTGGTACTGGGGATGGAACCCTTCTACCTCCAGGCTACACTCCCAGACCTATTTTATTTTATTTTATTTATTTATTTATTTATTTGTGGTACTGGGGTTCCTGGAAACCCTTCTACTTCCGGGCTACACTCCCAGACCTATTTTTTATAGTTTTTTGATTTGGTGGTACTGGGGTTCCTGGAAGCCCTTCTACCTCCGGCTACACTCCCACGGGCTATATTTCCAGACCTATTTTTATACTTTTTTATGTGGAAAAAGGGTCTCTTAAGCCATCATGGCTAGCTTCGAACCTGCGCGATTCTCCGGTCTCCACCTCCCAAGCGCGGGGATTACAAGCGTGCACCACCATGCCCGGCTACATTTGTGCTTTTATTTATTTATTATTTATTTATTTATTTATTTTTTGCAGGACTAAGGGATTGAACCCAGAGGCTTTCTACCTCCAAACTACATCCCCAACAATATATATATATATATATATATATATATATATATATATATATATATTTTTTTTTTTTTTTTTTTTTTTTTTTTTTGGTACTGGGGATGGAACCCAGGGGCATTCTACCTCCAAGCTACACCCCCAGATCCAAAAGGATCTTCACCATTGTTCTGGTCAGCCCTATTTTTTATTCTTTATTTTGAAACAGGGTCTCACTAAATTGTGTGGGCAGGGGGACTTCACTAAGTAGCTGAGGCTGTCTGCAAACAGTGATCCTCCAGTCTCAGCCTCCCAAATATTGGAAATACAAGTATGCAGCACTACGCCTGGCTTTTTTTTTTTTTTTAACTTTTAAAAAGTTAAACACCAGCCTGGCGTGGTGGCACACACTTGTAATCCCAGCATCAGAGAGGCTGAGATTGGAGGATCATGGTTTGCGGACAGCCTCAGCTACTTAGTGAGGTCCTCTGCAACTTAGTGAGAACCTGTTTCAAAAATATATGTAGCCGGGCATGGTGGTACATGCTTGTAATCTTTGTGCTTCGGAGGCAGAGACAGGAGGATCGCACAGGTTCGAAGCCAGCCTCAACTACTTAGTGAGGCTCTCAGCTACTTAGTGAGACCTTGTTTCCAAATAAAATATAAAATAATATATAAAATAGGTCTGGGAGTATAGCCCAGAGGTAGAAAGCCCCTGGGTTCCACCACCAGTACCACCGAAAAAAAAAAAAAAATGTATCTATCTATCTATATGGCAGGAGGTGTAGCTCAGAGGTAGAATACCCCTGGGTTCCATCCCCAGACCTGAAAAATAAATAAATAAACAAACAAACAAACACACCAGCTGTGTGTGGTGGTGCACACTTGTAATCCCAGCAATTGGGAGGCTGAGACAGGAGGATCATGGTTTGCAGACAGCCTCAGCTACTTAGTGAGGCCCTTTGCAACTCAGTGAGACCCGGTTTCAAAATAAAGAATAAAAAATAGAGCTGGAGGTGTAGCTTGGAGGTAGAATGTCCCTGGGTTCAAGCTCCAGTACCGCAAAAACAACAACAACAACAACAACAACAACAACAACAACAACAAAAACTAAACCTAGGCTTACCCTATGAACCAGCAATTCTACTCTTAACATATTCGATATCCAAAATAAATAAAACCATATTTACACAAAAAGACTTGTGCAAGTATATTCCTAACAGTGCCATTTTTGATAGCCAGAGACTGGAAACAATCCAGATGTTCGTTAAAGCAAGATGGCTAAACAAATTGTTATGCTTTCATACAGTAGATACTACTCAGCAATAAAAAGGAATATATAATAGCAAGGTTGAACCTCAGAAACATTAGGCTAAGTGAATGAAGCCAGCCAGACATAAGATAAACACATGCTCACCATTGTTCTGGTCAGCATCCTCACAGCCATAATCCAAGGACTTGACTGTGGTTGTAACAGCACTGTGGGCTCTTTCCCTCTGTGCAACTAGAATGTGTACGTTGAATAGGGAAATTAAAACTAATAGCTTGGTGCAGCATTAATAATTTTTTTTGGTGGTACTGGGGTTCCTGGAAGCCCTTCTATCTCTGGGCTACACTCCCAGACCTATTTTATACTTTTATTTGGAAACAGGGTCTCCTAAGCCAGCGCAGCTGGCTTCGAACCTGCCCCATCCTCCTGTCTCCGCCTCCCAAGCGCGGGGATTACAAGCGTGCGCCACCACGCCCGGCTAAATACATATTTTTATTGATATGTTTTTACCAGTTTTACCTAGGCAATGGGCCAGTATCTTATTTTTTTAGGTAGTTGATGCCTTTTTGTCCCTAGACAGGGCAAGGGTCAATAATGTATTTTGTTTCCACCACCATTGTATTGGGCTGTATTGGTTGCTTGTCAACTATGGGTGCTAAGCAGCACATAGAGCTTACTTTTCCTATACCCAGGCCAGGTCACAAAGAAGAGGAGGTAAACAGAGAGGTGCTAATTGCCTCTATGTATTTTTTCCTTTTCTTTTTTTTTTTTTTTTCTTTTTGCAGTACTAGGGATGGAGCCCAGGGGCATTCTACCTCCAAGCTACACTCCCAGCCCTATTTTTTATTCTTTATTTTGAAGCAGGGTCTCACTGAGTTGCAAAGGGCCTCACTAAATAGCTGAGACTAGCCATGAATCGCCATCCTCCTGTCTCAGCCTCCCAAATGCTGGGATTACAAGCGTGCGCCACCACGCCCGGCTTCATTGCCTCTTTGTATTTCTAAGGCCAAAGGCTTCAATTGTGTCTAGGGCTTCTAAGGTCTTAATTTCCTTTACATTTTTTTTTTTTAAGTACTGGGGATAGAACCCAGAGGCTTTCTACCTCCAAGCTACATCCCCAGCCCCACACACACACACACACACACACACACACACACACACACACACACACACATATATATATATATGTATATTTGGTACTGGGGGTGGAACCCAGGGGCCTTTTTTTTTTTTTTTTTAACCTCTGGGCTATATTACCAGACCTATTTTATATTTCACTTGGAAACAGGGTCTCAATAAGTTGCTGAAAGCCTCACTAAGTAGCTGAGGCTGGCTTCGAACCTGTGTGATCCTCCTGTCTCAGCGCCGGGATTACAAGCATGCGCCACCACGCCTGGCCCAGCCCTATTTTTTA
The DNA here is from genome assembly GCF_963383645.1 of Muscardinus avellanarius. Lineage (NCBI taxonomy): Eukaryota > Metazoa > Chordata > Mammalia > Rodentia > Gliridae > Muscardinus > Muscardinus avellanarius. The sequence goes on from NC_137796.1 coordinate 71,835,175, forward strand.
TTCTTTATTTTGACACAGTTGTAAAGGGCTTCACTAAGTAGTAGCCGAGGCTGTCTGAGAACTGTGATCCTCCCTCTCAGTCTTCCAAGTACTGGGATTTCCTTTACATTCTTATACGTTAATCATTAGAACAAAAGGCAGAAAGAGAGGGGAGCTCTGCAGTGTAACAGCTGCTGTCCCTCCCTGCCTGAGTGCTTGTGTAGCACCCGGACTCTGCCTTTTACATTTTGGAAATTAATACCGGAGCAATTCCAACAATAGTGGCACACTGACCACGTAACTTACAGGAAAGATTTATTTTCCTATGGCTTCAGTCTCAGTTCCATATGAGGCTGGGGACCACAGATCTCTGGACATGGCAGCAGGAGGTGGGTAGAAGGACAGCACACCCACCGTGCTCCCCACATCATGGAGGCCAGAAGCAAGAGAGAGAGCAGGGAGAGCAGGAACCGTTTATATGATCCCCAAGGCCACACCCTAGGGACCACCCCCAGCCACAATTTACTGGCCTGGGTCATCACCCAGATAAATCCATTAAAACAGATTTGTCCACTACTGAGATTACAACCCTCATGATTCAATTACATCAGCTTTAAACATTAATAAATGATACACTTAATATTTAACTATAATAAACATCACAGCCTACTGTGGAAGAAGGCCTGGAGGAATTTCATGGGGTGATGGAAATATTCTCTCTATATATTTTTTGGGAGTACTGGGAATTGAACCCAGGGGATTCTACCTCCGAACTACATCTCCAGGCCTATTTTTTATTCTTTTTATTTATTTTATTTATTTTTTGGGGGTTGCGGTACTGGGGGTGGAACCCAGGGACTTTCTACTTCCAGGCTACACCCCAGCCCTATTTTATAATATATTTGGAAACTGGGTCTCACGAAGTTGCTGAGAGCCTCACTAAGTAGCTGAGGCTGGCTTTGAACCTGTGCAATCCTCCTGTCTCAGCCTCCCAAGTGCGGGGATTATAAGCATGCGCCACCACGCCCGGCTCCTATTCTTTTTATTTTGAAACAGGGTCTCACTAATTTGTTGAAAGCTTCACTAAGTAGCTGAGGCTGGCTGTGAACCCAGATCCTCCTGTCTCAGTCTTCTAAGTACTGGGATTACAGGCGTGCACCACCATGCCCGCCGGCTTATTCTTTATTTTGAAAGAAGGTCTCACTGAGTTTCAAAGGGCCTCACTAAGTAGCTGAGGCTGTCTGCAAACCACAATTCTCCTGTCTCAGCCTCCCAAATTCTGGGATTACAAGCTTGCACCACCCCACCTGGTGGTTCTATATCCTGATAAGGGTATCAGCTACACTGGTGTATGCACTGGTTAAAATTCTTTGATCTTGAGCCGGGCCTGGTAGCACATGTTTGTAATCCCAGTACTTGGGAGTCTGAGACTGGAACCTGCGGGATCCTCCTGTCTCTGCCTCCCAAGCGCGGGGATTACAAGCGTGCGCCACCACGCCCGGCCTTACTAATCAGAATTTAAGACAAGAAAACTATTGCTTAAAGGGAAAGGTTTAATGTGTGTGTGTGTGTGTGTGTGTGTGTGTGTGTGTGTGTGTGTGTGTGTTTTACTGGGGATTAAAACTAAGGTCAGTCTACCTCTGCACTCCATCCCTAGCCCTTTTAATTTTTTATTTTGAAACATCCCACTAAGTTGCCAAGGCTGGTCTCAAACCTGTAATCCTTTTGTCTCATTCTCCCAAATACTGGGATTACAGGTATGTACCACCCTGCCTGACTCCAAGATATGTTTTGTTTGTGTGGAGAAACTTATAATACTTTATGAAGCCGGGCGTGGTGGCACACGCTTGTAATCCCAGCATTCGGGAGCCTGAGACCGGAGGATCGTGGTTCATAGACAGCCTCAGCTACTTAGTGAGGCCCTCTGCAACTCAGTAGACCCAGTTTCAAAATAAGAATAAAAAAGCCGGGCGTGGTGGCGCACGCTTATAATCCCCGCGCTTGGGAGGCGGAGACAGGAGGATCTTGGGAGGCGGAGACAGGAGGATCGTGCAGGTTCGAAGCCAGCCGCGCGCGCTGGCTTAGGAGACCCTGTTTCCAAATAAAAATGTAAAAATAGGTCTGGGAGTGTAGCCCGGAGGTAGAAGGGCTTCCAGGAATCCCAGTACCACAAAAAAAAAAAAAAAAAGAATAAAAAATAAGGCAGGGGGTGTAGCTCAGAGGTTGAACGCCCCTGGGTTCCATCCCTAGACCCGCAAAAAATAAATAAATAAATAAAATAAAATAAAACTTTATGAAAATATGTAAATAAGGAAATTAAAACTAGAACTTGTTCATAGATAAGAAGATTCATTATACTAAAAATGTGAACTGTCCCCATTGTATAAAATTAATGTAATTTCAGTTAAAAAAAAAAGTTACATCAGGAAATTATCAAGCTAATTCTAAATTCATGTAGAAGAATTAAAAATTCAAGATTAGCCAAAGCAATTTTGAAGAAGAAAGATAAAGGGAGTTTTCTCTACCAGATATCAGAAATTATTAAACTATACTATTTAAAACAGGCAGAATTAGATATATAAGAACAGATAAATAAGAACACATAAATTTCTTTTTCTTTTTTCTTTTCTTCTTTTTTTGGTACTGAGGATTAAATTTAGGGGCACTCTATCTTCATGATACACCTTAGCCCATTTTTTAAAAATTTGAAATAGGCCTTCCCCCGTGAATCAATTTAGCAGACCCTCAGCAACTTAGTAAGACTTTATTTTATTTTCATATTTATTTATTTTTGTTTATTTATTTGTTTGTTTGCATGTTGTGGTACTGAGGGTGGAATCGAAGGGCATTCTACCTCCAAGCTACACAGCCAGCCCTATTTTTTATTCTTCTTCTTTTTTTTTTTTTTTTTTTTTTGGTGGTACTGGGGTTCCCGGAAGCCCTTCTACCTTCGGGCTACACTCCCAGACCTATTTTTACATTTTTTATTTGGAAACAGGGTCTCCTAAGCCAGTGCGCGCGGCTGGCTTCGAACCTGCGCGATCCTCCTGTCTCTGCCTCCCAAGCGCGGGGATTACAAGCATGCGCCACCACGCCCGGCTTTTGAAACAGGGTCTCACTGAGTTGTAAAGGGCCTCACTAAGTAGCTGAGGCTGGCCGCTAACTGTGATCCTCCTGTAGCAAATACTGGGATTACAAATGTGTGCCACCACACCTGGCTTTGAGACCTTATTTTAAAACTGAAAATATAAAAGACTAGGAGTGTAGCTCAGAGGTAAACTGAGCCTGAAATAAGTCCCAAAACTGGCCAGGTTTGGTGGCGCACTCTTGTAATCCCTGCACTTGGGAGGCTGAGACAGGAGGATCACACAGGTTCAAAGCCAGCCTCAGCTACTTAGTGAGATCTTGTGTCCTAATAAAGTATAAAATAGGTCTGAGAGTATAGCCCCGAGGTAGAAAAGCCCCTGGGTTCCACCTGCAGTGCCACAAACAAACAAACAAACAAAAATAAACCCCAACAGTAACACACACAGAGAATTTTTTTTTTTTTTTCGGTACTGGGAATTGAACCTGTACTGGTATTGGGAAGAGGGTTTGAAATGTATTAAGGTATAAGTATTGGGAAAAGAGTTCCAATTTTAAAAATATATCCTTTATACTAAGAAGGCCAGGGCTAGCAGAAAGGAGGGACTTGTAATTTACATTTCTAAAGGGAAGGAAAGGAAGCCTGAGAGGCTCCTTTACATTTCTGAAAGAGAAACAAATGGCCTAAGGGAAATCTGAAGAAATCCCAGATACCGGAGAAACAATTTCACACTAGAGATAGGGCTAGCATATCTACAGATCAAAGGACCTTCCTCGGACTTAGACAGGATAAAAACTCAAGTAAACTGGAGGTCTTTGGCATTTTCGTTCGAATTGCCCCCCTGTGTCTGCTCCAGCACAGGGCTTTAACTATCTCTATATTTCTATCTTTTAATAAACTTCTTTAAATCTGCAGCAGCTGTCCAAGCGATGAATACTTATTCTTAGCTTAGGACAAGAATCCACGGTTTTTCTGTTTGTCTCTGTGTGTCTGGTGGTGGGGGGGGATTATTTCACACCACACACCTTCTCCCCCCCCAACTTATCCCCTGCAACAGAACCCAGGGGCATTCTACTTCCAAGCTACACCCCCAGCCCTGTATTTCTTTATTTTGAAACAGGGTCTCATTGAGTTGCAAAGGGCCTCACTAAGTAGCTCAGGCTGGCCGAGAACTTGCAATCCTCTTGTCTCAGCCTCCCGAATGCTGGGATTGCAAGTGTGTACTACCACACCTGGCTTCGATTATTTTTATACTGTTTTCCTCCTCTGCTTCCAGTCTTTTGGTAGTTACTCTGAAAATATTTGTTTGCTTGTTTTTTTTTTGTTTGTTTGTTTTGTTTGTTTTGTTTTGTGGTACTGGGCTTCCTGGAAGCCCTTCTACCTCCGGGCTACACTCCCAGACCTTTTTTTTTTGAAACAGGGTCTCTTAAGCCAGAGAAGCTGGCTCCGAACCTGCACAATCCTACTGTCTCTGCCTCCCAAGCGCAGGGATTACAAGCGTGCGCCACCACGCCCAGACTGCTTGTTTGTTTTAACAGTAGGGATTGAGCCTGGGTGTTCTAGCACTGAGCTACATCCACAGCCCTTTTGTGTGTGTGTATGTGTGTATATTACTGTGGCTTGAACCCAGAGGCATTCTGCCTCTGGGCTACACCCTCCAACCATTTTTATTTTTTGTTGAAAGAGTCAAGCTGGAGTGGCATACATTTGTAATCCCAGCTTTTGGGAGGCTGACATAAGAAGATGGCAAGTTCACAGCCAGCCTCAGCAACTTGTGAGGCCCTCTGTAATGTAATGAGACCCTGTGGGGTTTTGTTTGTTTGTTTGTTTTGTTTTGTTTTGTTGCGGGTCTGGGGATGGAACCCATGGGCATTCAACCTCTGAGCTACACCCCCACCCTATTTTTTATTCTTTATTTTGAAACAGGGTTTCACTAAGTTATGGACAGCCTCGCTAAGTAACTGAGGCTGTCCAGGACTGCGATCCTCCAGTCTCAGCCTCCCAAAAGCTGGGATTACAAGCATGCACCACCACGCCCTGCTAGGCTCTGTTTGTTTGTTTGTTTGTTTGTTTTGGTGATAGTGGGGTTCCTGGGAGCCCTTCTATTTCTGGGCTACACTCCCAGACCTATTTTTAGACCCTGTTTTAAAATAAGGAATAAAAATCAGGCTGGGGGTGTAGCTCAGAAATAGAACAACCCTGGATTCAATCCCCAGTACTACAAGAAAGAAAGAAAAGAAAGAAAGAAAGAGAGAGAGAGAGAGAGAGAGAGAGAGAGAGAGAGAGAGAGAAGGAGGGAAAAGTAAGAGGGTCTTACTAGGTTGCTGAGTCTCACTATATTGCTGAGGCTTCTTCAAACTTTTGATCCTCCTGTTTCAGACTCCCATTTACACTTGTAATCCCCGTGCTTGGGAGGCGGAGACAGGAGGATCATACAGGTTCGAAGGTTCGAAGCCAGCCTTACTGGTTTAAGAGACCCTGTTTCCAAATAAAAAAGTATAAAATAGGTCTGGGAGTGTAGCCTGGAGGTAGAAGGTTTCTAGGAACCCCAATACCACCATAAAAACCACTAAAAAACAAACAAACAACAACCAGGAATTAAATCCAGGGGTATTCTACCTCAAAGCTAACTCCCAGTCTTATTTTGTGTTTTATTTTGAAACAAGGTCTCCTTAAATTGCAGAAAGCCTCATGAGGTTGTTGAGGCTGGCAAAAAATCTGCACTCCTCCTGTCTCAACCTCCCAAGTACTGGGAATACAAGCATGTACCACCATGCCTGGCTTTTTTTTTTTTTTTTTTTAAATTATGAAACAGGCCCTCACTAAGTTGCTTTGGGCCTCTCTAAATTGATGAGGCTGGCCCTGAACTGTGATTCTCCTGACTTTGCCTCCCAAGTACTGGGAATACATGCTACTCCACCACATCAGGCTCTTACCACTCCTCTTCATGAAAGACAACGCTGAGGTTACTGGTCTTTAAAGAGGAGAGGTAAACCGGGCGTGGTGGCACACACTTGTAATCCCTGAGCTTGGGAGCCGGAGACAGGAAGATAGCGCAGGTTCAAAGCCAAACGTGCTGGTTTAAGAGACCCTGTTTCCAAAAATAAAAAGGAAAAAGTATAAAATAGGTCTGGGAGTGTAGCCCGGAAGTAGAAGGGCTTCCAGGAACCCCAGTACCACCAAAAAAAAAAAAAAAAGGAGAGGCAAGCCAGGTGTGGTGGTGTAGTCTTGTAATCTCAGTACTTGTGAGGCTGAGACAGGAGGATCGTGCAGGTTTGTAGCCAGCCTCAGCTACTTAGTAAGGCTCTCAGCAACTTAGCGAGACCCTGTTTCTTTCTTTCTTTCTTTCTTTCTTTCTTTCTTTCTTTCTTTCTTTCTTTCTTTCTTTCTTTCTTGAGACCCTGTTTCCAAATAAAATATAAAATAGGTCTGGGAATGTAGCCCAGGAGTAGGAAAACCCCTAGGTTTCATCCCCAGTACCACAAAAATAATAAATAAATAAATAATAGGAGAGGTATAGCTGGGTGTAGTGGCACACTTGGGAAGCTGAGACAGGAGGATTGCAGGTTCTAGGTCAGTTTCAGCTACTTAGTGAGACTCTCAGCAACCCAGCGAGTGTTGAGAGTAACCTCAACCTGTTTCAAAATAAAAAATAAAATAGGGGGGCAGGCGCTGGCGGGGCACCCCTAGGCGACCCCCTCTCCACCCAGAAGGACCCTGTGGTCTGCCCCCCCCCCGCCCGACCCTGGGCGGGTGGGCAGGCATTGGCGGGGCACCCCTAGGCGAACCCCTTTCCACCCAGAAGGACCCTGTAAAAAAGGAAAAGAAAAAGAAAAAAGGAAAATATCGGAGAGGGGTCAAGGAGGTGGCAGATGCCAGGTTACTGGAGATGCAGACAAAACTTATCCAAATGAACTGGAATTATTGGAAAAATTCCCCGCTAAGGAGGACTGCTTCTTCTCTACATTGTTAAGAATCTTGGACATCACCTGTAAGGAGAGAGACTTTAGCGGAGACCAAGGAGAAAGGCGGTGTTGAAAGCGGTCTCCACGTTGGTGGTGGAGACTTGTATTCAGGAGAAGCAGAAATCGGAGCCTACCAACCTTATTTTTTTTAATTTTTTTTTTTTTTTTTGGAGAAATTACACCAAAGGTTAAATGCTACCATCGCGCATGCTTAAGAAGACTGGTCAACATTCAGAGTGGACAAAGAGCTTGGGAAAGATTTGAAATGGTGGAGGCAGTGGCAATGGCAGTGGCCAGTACTCAGGGGAGGCAGAGATCTGATGCATTACACCTGGAACCTTTGCAGGGGTCAGACTGGTGCCAGGGCCAGCGTGGCCGGGATCGGAGCCTGCCGTGAGGCAAGACCGGTGCTGGGGCCTCCGAGGCCAGGATGGAGCCTGCCGAGGGGTTAGGCCGGTGCTAGGGCCAATGGCCGGCATTGGAGCCTTCTGTGAGGCAAGGCTGCTATTGAGGCCTCTGAGGCCGGAATCAGAGCCTGCCGAGGGGTTAGGCCAGTGCCGGGGCCAGCGAGGCCGGGATCGGAGCCTGCTGCGAGGCAAGGCCGGTGCTGGGGCCTCCGTGGCTGGGATCAGAGCCTGCTGAAGGGTTAGACCAGTGCCGGGGCCACTGGCCGGCATTGGAGCCTTCCGTGAGGCAAGGCCGCTATTGAGGCCTCTGAGGCCGGGATCGGAGCCTGCTGAAGAGTTAGGCCGGTGCTGGGGCCGGCGAGGCCGGGATCGGAGCCTGCCGCGAGGCAAGGCCGGTGCTGGGGCTTCCGAGGCCAGGATCAGAGCCTGCTGAGGGGTTAGGCCGGTGCCAGGGCCACTGGCCAGCATCGGAGCCTTCCGTGAGGCTAGGCCGCTATTGAGGCCTCTGGGTTCCATCCCTACTACTACAAAAAAAAAAAAAAAAAAAAAAAAAAAAAAAAAAGAAAAGAAAAAAAAAGAAGAAAGAAAAGAAAAAGTAAAGAACTAAATAAGTAGGCATGTGGATGGGGGTGGGGCATAGCTCAAAGGAAGAATGCATGTAGGTTCAATCTTCAGTACGAAAAAGGAAAAGAAAAAATAAAATTCTGGGGGTTTATCTTGGAAGTAGAATACCCCTAGGTTCAAATTCCAGTACCAAAAAACAAAAAATGAAGAAGAAAAGAAATAATATGCTTTGCCCAGGTGTCCCTAATGATGCAAAACCATAGATGTCACAGCCAGGATTTGACATGGTTATAATCCACCAGTCTTACTCAGTTTCTCTTGTCCTCATTTGTAGTTTGTCTCACAACTTTAAATCTACACAGTGTGCTATCCATATCTGCCCGGGTCCAGCCCTAGCAAGTCGGGGATCCGCGAGCGGTGGAGTGAGGAGTCGGCGAAGTTCGGTGGAGAAAGAGCCACAGACGCAATGGAGAGTGACGCTGCTCTCTTTACTTCCCGTTTTTGCTCTCCCTACTTTCGGTTTTGGCAAGCATTTCTACTTTTATTTATTTATTTTTTTTGCTACATTCTACTCTTACAATTTTTTCTAGAATTAATCCATCAGTAAGTATACAAAGAACTGATACATCAAGGCAAGGTGAGAGACAGCCAGTTTCTTTTTTAAGGGAACATTTCCTCTTACAAGCAATCATGGAAAAGATCAGAAGTTTATTATTAACTACTAATATCATAATAATATCCTATGCTAAGCATTATACTCTGATTAATATGGAAAAGATCAGAAGTTTATTATTAACTACTAATATCATAATAATATCCTATGCTAAGCATTATACTCTGATTAATAAACATCATTGTTTTTCAATCAATAGGCACTACTGAGGAGAGGAACATTTCATACTTTCCCATGTCCCAAGGCTGTGCCTGGGTACCCATCTATTCTGCGGCTGTCCACGCACCCATTGTACAACCAAAAGGGGGTGGGGTTACTGGGGGGTCGGTAGCCACTCTACCATAGCCTACCTCTGAGTAAACATGCCGGCCTTTTAGAATTCATAACGGTAGGAACAACTTGTCTTGGCTCTGTTTTAGGTTTATTGTTAATATTTGTTTGGAAAAAACCTGGGGAGGATCGGTTGCCTTTAAGGCTTGTTTTGCTTGTAATTGTTTGAGTCTTTATAGAATTCTTGTTAGATCCATCATTTGGAAATTTAGGTGCAACTCATATATAAATGTTACAGTTTCAGGGAGTAAATCTTGAATTATTTTAAACAATTTGAAGCCATTAATAACATAAGTCTTAGGAATCTTTTTGGTAACAAAGCCAATTCCAAAAAATCCCAAAATCCCCATGCCTAATACTATTCACCAGAAGGAGATGCTGCGTGCCCGTTCCTGGGAATGTCTGCCGTGCAGCGTTCCTGCTAAAATGAGCCTTGCTCAGTTTTAGACTGGGAAGAAGGCGCGGCACATATCTATCCTTCTGCAGTTTACTTTTTCACTTGAAATGATGTTTTCAAAACCTATCCAGTAGGGCGTTGTGGCGCACGCTTATAATCCCAGCATTCGGGAGGCTGAGACCAGAGGATCGCAGTTTGCAGACAGCCTCAGCTACTTAGCGAGGCCATCTGTAATTTAGTGAGACCCTATCTCAAAATAAAGAATAAAAAATAGGGCAGGGTGTGTAGCTCGGAGATCGAATGCCCCTGGGTTCCATCCCTAGACCCACAAAACAAAACAAAACAAAACCTTTCCATCCGGAGCTGGGCAAGGTAGTGCACATCTACAGTCCCAGCTGCTGGGGAGGCTGAGGCAGGAGTATGGTAATTTCCAGGCCAGGATGTCTGGGCAACTTTGTGAGACCTCGTCTCAGTTTACAAAGGGTTGGGGATGTCATTCAGTGGTCAAACCTAGGATGCATGAAGCAATGGGTTTAATCCCCATTACTGCAAAAGATAAAAGAGGAGAAAAGAAAAGAGAAGAGGAGTCATCAGGGACCTGTAGTCGGGAGTACTTAGCCACTGGTAGATCATTTGCCCAGGATGCATGATTCTCTGGGTTCAACTCCCAGCACTGCAAGAAAAAGAAAAAGGAAGAAAAAAAAAAAGATCTCTCTTGATACATGCTGACCTAGTTTATACATTGTACAAATAAACCATTGTTTCTTTCTTTTTTCTTTCTTTCTTTCTTTCTTTCTTTCTTTCTTTCTTTCTTTCTTTCTTTCTTTCTTTCTTTCTTTATTTTTGCAGTACTGGGAATGGAACTTAGGGGAATTCTACCTTCGAGCTATACTCCCAGCCCTACTTTTTATTCTTTATTTTGAAACAGGGTCTCACTGAGTTGAAAAGGGCCTCACTAAGTAGTAGCTGAGGCTGTCCGCGAACTGCAATCCTCCTGTCTCAGCCTCCCAAATGCTGGGATTACAAGCATGCGCCACCACGCCCGGTTTATTTATTTATTTATTTATTTATTTATTTATTTATTTATTTATTTATTTTTGTACTGAGGATGGAACCCAGGGGTACTCCACCTCCAAGCGACACACCCCAGCCCTATTTTTATTCTTTATTTCGAAACAGGGTCTCACTGAGTTGCAAATGACCTCACTAAGTAGCTGAGGTCCTGAATGCTGGGATTACAAGTATGCACCACCACGCCCAGTTTGTTTGTTTGTTTATTTATTTATTTATTTATTTTAATTTATTTTTTGTGGTACTGGGGATTGAATTCAGAGGCATTCTACCTCTGAGCTACACCTCCAGCCTGAGTTTTTTGAAACAGGGTCTGCTAAGTTGCTGAGGCTGATCTGGAACCTATGATCCTCCTGTCTCAGCCTCCCAAGTACTGGGATTACAAGTGTTAGCCACCACACCCAGCAACTACAATTTATTATTAATTTCACATTGCCATTAAACATTTTTTGGTGTCATAAATAGTAGTACAGTGAAAAAAAGTTTTGTGTTTGTCTCTATGAGCTATAAGAGAGTAGGACTAGAATTAGAATCTCTGGGTCATAAAATATCTGCATTTCAATTTATTAGACATTAACAAATCATTCTCCAAAGCATCTGTAGCAATTCACATTCCCTCCAGCACTGTCAGTATATTCCGGTTTTCTCCTTATCTTGTGCGCAGGAGGAAAGGGCATCTACTTGTTTGAATTTGCATTTCGCTGCTGTAAGTAGATTTGTGATGTGAGCAGGAAATGAATCTCTCTGGAGAGCTGCACAGCCAGGCACCAAGGTGTGCGGTGGTGCCACAGAGCGGCGGTGCAAGGATGCTGTCCCCCTGCCAAGGGCTGCTGCCTCTGGAGCGGAGCCTGGGTGCTGGGAAGCCTCTGCCCCTTAGATGCCTGTGCGCGGCCGCAATGGAGGCCCCTCTGCCTCCGAGGGGAGCTGGGTGGGTGCAAGCAGGGGAATGAATGAATACCTGGCTTTGTTTTTGGCTTGGGTGCTGCAAATTGAACCAGGGTTGTTCTACCTTTTAGCTACATACCCTCTATGCCCTTATTTTATCTTATTTTATTTTTGTGTGCGTGTGCCACTAGGGATTGAACCTAGAAGCATTCTACCTCCCAGTTACACCCGTAGTCCTATTTTTTATTTTTATTTTAAAACAGGGTCTCCTCACCGGGCGTTGGGGTGCACGCTTATAATCCCTGCGCTTGGGAGGCGGAGACAGGAGGATCGCGTAGGTTCGAAGTCAGCTTCGCTGGCTTAAGAGACCCTGTTTCCAAATAAAAATATAAAATAGGTCTGGGAGTGTATCCTAGAAGTAGAAGTGCTTCCAGGAACCCCAGTACCATGAAAAACAAAAACAAACAAACAAACAAAAACCCTTAAAACAAAAAACAAGGTCTCCAGCTGGGCATGATGTTGCACACTCGTAATCCAAGCATTTGGGAGGCTGAGACAGGAAGATTGTGCAGGTTTGAAGCCAGCCTCAGCTACTTAGTGAGGCTCTCTGCAACTCAGTGAGACCCTGTTTCCAAATAAAATATAAAAAAATAGGGCTGGGGGTGTCTCTCAGAGGTATAATGCCCCTGGGTTCCATCCCCAGTACCACAAAAACAAAACAAAACAAAACAGGGTCTCCATAGGTTGATGAGTCTTTCCACTTGATGAAGCTGTCCTGTCTCAGCCTCCCAAGTACTGGGATTACAGATGTGCGCCACCATGCCTAGCTGACCCTGTTTCAAAATACAAAATTAAAAGGGTTTAGGGTATCTGGGTGTGGTGGCGTACACCTGTAATCCCAGTACTTGGGAGGCTAAGATAGGAGGAGCACTGGTTTGTGGCCAGCCTCAGCAAATTAATGAGGCTCTCTGCAATTTAAGTGAGACCCTGTTTCAGAATAAAGAATAAAAAATAGGGATGGGGGTGTAGCTAGGAGGTAGAATGCACCTAAAATCAACTCTCTAGTGTCTCCCTCCCCCCCAAAAAAGAGTGTGTGCCATCCCCAGAGTGCCAGTGTGAGAGAGGCAGCCTTTGGTGTGCCTTGCTTTGCTCCTCCTCCCCCTCCTCCCCCCCCTCCTCCCTCCTCCTCCCCCCTCCTCCTTTTTACGCAGTACTGGGGATTGGACCCAGGGGCATTCTACCTCCAAGCTACATCTCCAGCTCTATTTTTTATTCTTTATTTTGAAACAGGGTCTCACTGAGTTGCAAAGGGCCTAAGTAGCCGAGGCTGGCTGGGAACCTGCAATCCACCATCCTGGCCTCCCAAATGCTGGGATTACAAGCGTGCGCCATGGCCCCTTGCTTTTCTTTTACAGGAATCTTTGTAATGGTGAGCGAGCTGTGAGCATGTGGGGCGCTGTCAGCCTAATTACTTTGATTGTGGAGCATGGAGCAGGCGATGGTGGTCTGGTTCTCTTTGAAATCTTCAGGCTGACGTTATCTGGTTGATGGGTAGCACTTAAAACCTTCAGGCTGACACTATCAAGTTGATGGATTAGTCTAAAAATACATTCTGTGAGCTTGCAAAATATATATGCACCAATTAACTGGACTTACAGAGCCTTTTTTTTATGCTGGGATTTGCACCTAAGTACATTCTATCTCTGAGCCACACTCTCAGCTCTATTCTATGTATTTTATGGTGTGTGTGTGTTTGTGTGTGTGTGTGTGTGTGTGTGTGTTACTGGGGATAGAACCCAAGGCATTCTACCTCCAAGCTACACCCCTATTTTTAATTTTTATTTTTTTTCTGTACTGGAGATGGAACCCAGGGGCATTCTAACTCCGAGATACACCCCCAGCCTGCCCGCTTGCTTGCTTGCTTGCTTGCTTGCTTGCTTGCTTGCTTGCTTGCTTTCTCTCTTTCCTTATTTTATTTATTTATTTTGTGTGTGTGTGGTACTGGGGTTCCTGGAAATCCTTCAACCTCTGGGCTACACTCCCAGACACCTATTTTTTATATTTTTATTTGGAAACGGTCTCTTAAACCAGAGGGGCTGGCTTCGAACCTGTGCGATCCTCCTGTCTCCGCTTCCCAAGCGCGGGGATTACAAGCGTCTGCCACCACGCCCGGCTTATTCTTTATTTTAAAACAGGGCCTCTGAGCCAGGCGTGTTGGCGCACGCTTGTAATCCCAGCATTTGGGAGGCTGAGACCGGAGGAGCGCGGTTCGCGAGCAGCCTCAGCTACTAAGTGAGGCTCTTTGCAATTCAGTGAGACCCGGTTTCAAAATAAAGAATAAAAATTGGGCAGGGGGTATAACTCAGAGGTCAAATGTCTCTGGGTTCCATCCCTAGACCCCCCCAAAATAAATAAGTAAATAAATAAAAAATAAAACAGGGTCTCTGCCGGGCGTGGTGGCGCACGCTTGTAATCCCCGCGCTTGGGAGGCTGAGACAGGAGGATCACACAGGTTCAAAGCCAGCCTCAGCTACTTAGTGAGGCTCTCAGCAACTTAGTGAGACCCTGTTTCCAAATAAAATAAAAAATATGTCTGGGAGTATAGCCCAGAGGTAGAAAAGCCCCTGGGTTCCACACCCAGTACCACAAAAAATAAAAGAAAAGAACATAAAAAATAAAACAGGGTCTCACTGAGTTGCAAAGGGCCTTGATAAGTAGCTGAGGCTGTCCTTGAACCGCTATTCTCCTGTCTCAGCCTCCCAAATGCTGAAATTACAAGCGTGTGCCACCATACTCGGCTTTATTTTTTATTCTTTTCTCTCTTTTTTGTGGTACTGAGGGTGGAACCCAGGGGCTTTTCTACCTCAGGGCTCAGCCTCTATTTTTATTCTTTATTCTATTTTTTGTGGAACTGGGGATTGAGCCCAGGGGCATTCTACCTCTGAGCTACACTCCCAGCCCTATTTTATTTTTATTTTGAAATACGGTGCCACTAGGTTGTTGAGGGTCTTACTACATGCTGAGGCTGTCCTCAAACCTGCGGTCCTCCTGTTTCAGCCTCCCAAATTCTGGGATTACAAGCATGCACCACCACACTAGGCTTGATTTTATTTCATATTTGAAAACAGGGTCTAAGTTGCGGAGGCTGGCTTCGAGTCTACAATCCTGTCTCAGCCTCTTAAGTAATGGGATTACAAGCATGTGCCACCAAATCCAGCCTTAAATGTGTGTGTGTGTGTGTGTGTGTGTGTGTGTGTGTGTGTGTGTGTGTTACTAGCTCTGGGCTATACCCCCAGCCCTAATTTTTATTCTTTATTTTGAAATGGGGTCTCACTAAGTACCTGAGGCTGACCTCAAATCTGTGAGCCTCCTGTCATAGCCTCCCATATACTGGGATTATAAGCTTGATCCACCATGCCTAGCTGCCTTAACTCCTTTTTGCTTTTTGCTACTGGGGATTGAACCTAGAGGCATTCTACCCAGGGGCTGGGCTATACCCTTAGCCCTATTTTTTATTATTTATTTTGAAACAGGGTCTCACTAAGTTGTGGAGGCCTCATTAAGTAGCTGAGGCTGGCCACAAACCGGCAATCCCCATGTCTCCAGCATTGGGATTACAAACATATTCCACCAGGCCTAGCCAGTCCTTTATATTTTTAATTTATTAATTAATTTATTTATTTTGGTGGTACTGGGGGTGGAACCCAGGGGCTTTTCTACCTCTGGGCTATACTCCCAGACATATTTTATACTTTATTTGGAAACAGGGTCTCACTAAGTTGCTGAGAGCCTCACTCAGTAGCTGAGCTGTGTGATCCTCCTGTCTCAGCCTTCTAAGCACTGGGATTACAAGCATGCGCCCCCACGCCCGGCCTTATATTTTTAGTTTTAAAATAAGATCTCACTAAGTTGCTGAAGGTCTAGCTAAATTGATCCACAAGGGAAGGCCTGTTTCAAAATTTGTTTGGGTTCCTAGGGATTGATTTCAGGGCTATTCTACCTCTGAGCTACACCTGCAGTTCTATTATATTTTTATTTTGAAACAGGGTCTCTCTAGGTTGATGAGAGTCTCACTACTTGCTGAGGGCTGAGGCTGTCCTGGAACCTGCAATTCTCCTGTCTCAGCCTCCCAAATACTGGAATTACAGGTGTGTGCTACCACACCTGGCTAGTGAGGGCACTTTTGTGTTTGTGCGTATGAGTCCGTGATACTGGGAATGAAGCCCAGAGGCCTTCTATCTCCATGCTATATTCCCAGATCGCTTTTCTTATTTGGAAAGGGGGTCTCACAAGGTTGCTGAGAGCCTCACTAAATGTCTGTGATCCTCCAGTCTCACCCTCCCAAGTACTAGGATTACAAGCACACACCACAGTGCCCAGCTTTAACTTCTGAGGAAGGAAGTGTCAGTTTGTCAGCCTGGAGCCAAATTAGTTTTTCATATACGATGTTGCCACATCATGTATAAACACCTCTGTTTTGTGATAAGGATGAGTTCTGTAGCTAATAAGAGAGCACATAGACAGGAAGTAGAATAAAGCATAAACCAGGCACAGAGGTGCACACCTGTAACCCCAGTACTTGGGAGGCTGAGACAGGAGGGTCGTGGGTTCTAAGCAGCCTCTCCAATTTGTTTATTTTATTTTATTTGCGGGGATGGGGATGGAACCCAGGGGCATCCAAGCTACACCCCTGCCCTTTTTTTATTCTTTATTTTGAAACAGGGTCTCACGAAGTTGCAGAGGGCCTCACTAAGTACCTGAGACTGTCCACGAATCATGATCCTCCGGTCTCAGCCTCCCAAATTCTGGAATTACAAGTGTGTGCCGTCATGCCCGGCCAGCCTCCCCAATTTAGTGAGACTCTCAAAACACACACACACACACACACACACACACACACACACACACACACACACACACGAAGGGAAGAAGAAGAAAGCACAGATCATGGCAATTAACAAGTAAAGGGAGCCGGGTGTGGTGGCGCACACTTGTAATCTCAGCATTTGGGAGGCTGAGACAGGAGGATCGCGGTTCACAGACAGCCTCAGCTACTCAGTGAGACCCAGTTTCGAAATAAAGATTAAAAAACAGGGCAGGGGGTGTAGCTTGGAGGTCGAATGCCCCTGGGTTCCATGCCCAGACCCGCAAATAAATAAATAAAATAACAAGTAAAGGGCTTTGAGAATTTTGCTATTCCTACTCCTCAAAAATTTTATCTTGTTTGCTTTTTTATGGTACTGGAGATTGAACTCAAAATTGTTTTACCTCTAAGTTATAACCCCTAGCTTCACTATATTTTTAATATTTATTTATTTTGCAGTACTGGGGATTGAACCCAGGAGCATTTTACCTCCCAGGAGCATTCTACCTCCGAGCTACACTCCCAGTCCAATTTTTTTTTTTATTCTTTATTTTGGAACAGGGTCTCACTAGTTGCAAAAGGACTCACTAAGTAATTGAGACTGTCTGCAACGGTGATCCTCCTGTCTCAGCCTCCCAAATGCTGGGATTACAAGTGTGGGCCACCAAGCCCAGCTTATTTTATTCTTTATTTTGAAACTGAGTCTTTTTTTTTTTTTTTTTTTTTTTTGGTGGTACTGGGGTTCCTGGAAACCCTTCTACCTCCGGGCTGCACTCCCAGACACCTATTTCTTAAAAATACTTTTTATTTGGAAACAGGGTCTCTTAAGCCAGTGAGGCTGGCTTGGAACCTGCGCAATCCTCCTGTCTCCACCTCCCAAGTGCGGGGATTACAAGCGTGCGCCACCATGCCCCACGAAACTGAGTCTTAACTAAGTTGCAGAGAGCCTCACAAGGTCCTGAAGCTGGCTGTAAATCTGTGATCCTCAGGTCTCAGCCTCCCAAGTGCTGGAATTACAAGTATACGCCTGGTTTTATTTTTTGTTTTGAAACAGTGTCTCACTAGGTGGCTGTGAGTCTATTTGCTGAGGCTGTCCTTGAACCTGTGATCCTCCTGTCTCAGCTTCCCAAATTCTGGGATTACAAGTGTGTACCACCATGCCCTGCTTATTTTTTTTTTTTTATTTACCTGTTTGTTTATTTTGCGAGTCTAGGGATGGAACCCAGGGGCATTCGACCTCTGAGCTATAGCCCCTGCTCTATTTATTTTTTTATTATTTATTTTGAAACCGGGTCTCACTGAGTTGCAGAGGGCCTCACTAAGTAGCTGAGGCTGTCTGCAAACCGTGATCTTCTGGTCTCAGCCTCCCAAATCTGGGATTACAAGTGTGTGCCACCACGCCTGGCTTATTTTTTATTTTGAAACAGTGTCTTGCTAAGTTGCTGAGGGCCTTGCTAATGTGTGTGGGTATAAATAATATATATTTGTAAATATATACTTATTGTGTGTGTGTGTGTGTGTGTGTGTGTGTGTGTGTGTGTATGTGTGTGTGTGTGTGTGTGTGTGTTGCTGGTGGTGGACCCAAGAAGAATTCTACCTCCTGGCTATACCCTCAGCCCTATTTTTAGTTGTTTTTATTTAGAAACAGGGTCTCACTCAGTTGCTGAGTCTGACTCTGAACCTGGCATCCTTCTGTCTCAGCTTCCCAAGTACTGGGATTACAGGTCTGAGTTATCACACCTCGCTAAGACTTTGTTTCTTTAGCCTTAAGGGGTGCTGCTTTTTATGGGTTGTCTTCCCTCAGTGTCTCCAGTAGGGAGAAAACCAAGGAGCCTGGAGCTGGAGCCAATGATGGGAGAGAAAGTGAAGAGGAAGGCAGTTTGATTAGAGAGAAGTTTCCATGACACAGTTGATCCTTCGGCCCTCTACCTGCTCTGTGAGCTCAGAGTCAGCCTGTATAAGACAAATATCCCGAGCCAGGTATGGTGGCTGGTGCTTATAATCTCAGTATTTAGGAGGCTGAGACAGGAGGATTGCTGGTTCCAGGACAGCTTCAGCAATTTAGCAAGACCTTGTTTCAAAATAAAAAATAAAATCATGTTGGGCGTGGTGGCGCACGCTTGTAATCCCAGTACTTGGGAGGCATAGAAAGTAGAATCGCAGGTTCGAGGCCAGCCTCAGCTACTTAGTGAGACCCTCTGCAATTTAGTAAGAACTGTTTCAAAATAAAGAATAAAAAATAGGGCTGGGAATGTAGCTCAGAGATAGAATGCCCCTGGGTTCAATCCCCAGTACCACATACACACACACAAACACAGACAAATATCCTAGAGAGAAACAAAACCACTCCTTGGGTTCCTCGGAGGTTAGGAATTTTAGAAAAGGAGTTGATGTTGGGCATTGTGACACATGCCTGTAATTCCAGTTCTTAGGAGGCTAAGACAGGAAGATCACAGGTTCAAGGCCAGCTTTAGCAACATCAAGAAGCTCTCAGCAACTTCGGGAGACCCTATTTCCAAATCAGAAATAAAACTGGGAGCTAGGCGTGGTGGCGCACGCTTGTAATCCCAGCATTTGGGAGGCTGAGACAGGAGGATCATGGTTTATGGCCAGCCTCGGCTACTTAGTGAGGCCCTTTGGAACTCAGTGAGACCCTGTTTCAAAATAAAGACTAAAAAATAGAGCTGGTGGTGTAGCTCAGAGGTAGAATGCCCTGTGTTCTATTCCCAGTACTGTAAAGTAAAATAAAATAAAAATAAAAAATAGTACGGGGGGTGTAGCACGGAGGTAGAATGTTCTAGGTTCTATCCCCAGTACCACAAAATAAATAAATAAATAAACAAACAGACAAACAAACCTGGGGCCGGGTATGATGGCACACGCTTGTAATCCCAGCATTCGGGAGGCTGAGACTGGAGGATCGCTGTTCACAGACAGCCTCAGAAATACTTAGGCCCTCCACAACTCAGTGAGACTTGGTTTCAAAATAAAGAATAAAAAATAGGGCAGGGGGTGTAGCTCAGAGGTCAAATCCCCCTGGGTTCCATCCCCAGACCTGCAAAATAAATAAATAAATAAGTAATAAATAAAACTGGGCTAAGAGGTAGAAGGCCCCTGGGTTCTATTCCCAGTACCATAAATAAATAAGTAAAAGGCAGGCCAAGTGTGGTGACACACATACCTGCAATCCCAGTAGTTGAGAGGTTGAGACAGGAGGATCACAGGTTCAAAGTCAAATCGGGTTGGGGGTGTAGCTCAGAGGTAGAATGTCCCTGAGTTCAATTCCCCCTACCACACATACACACAAAAGCATTCCTCATTCACAAACTAGGAATGCAAGGCCAAGACTGCCATCTGTGGGTGAGTTATTAGTTCTGCAGCCTTGTTCCACAAATGTGACATACAAGGGCTCTGACCACACACATCTCCTTGCCCATGCAGCACAGCTCACCCAAGAGAAGACCAAGGCCTGGTCAAGAGCAATGCCCTTCTCATGGTTACCCAGTACGTTAGCAAGAGAATAACCAGAGAAATAATGCTTTCGATAATTTTTTCTTTTTTCCCCTGTACTGGGGACGGAACCTAGGGCATTCTATCTCCGAGTTACACCCCCAGCCCCTTTTTAAATTTTTTTAAAAATCTTTTTAACAGGGTCTCTGAGTTGCAAAGGGTCTCACTAAGCAGCTGACGCTGTCCACGAACTGCAATCCTCCTGTCTAAGCCTCCCAAATGCGTGCGCGCGCGCACACACACACACACACACACACACACACACACACACAGAGGGGATTTTTTGTACTGGGGACTGAACCCAGGGGCATTCTACCTCCAAACTATACTTTAGCCTATTTATTTATTTATTTATTTATTTATTTATTTACTTATTTATTGTTTGTTTGTGGTACTGAGGACTGAACTCAGGGGCAGTCTACTTTCAAGCTATACCCCCAGTCTAATTTTATTTTATTTTATTATTTATTTATTTAGTGGTACTGGGGCTCCTGGAAACCCTTCTACCTCCAGGATATACTCCCAGACCTATTTTATATTTTTTATTTGGAAACAGGGTCGCTTAAGCCAGCGAGGCTGGCTTCGAACCTGTGTGATCCTCCTGTCTCTGCCTCCCAAGCACAGGGATTACAAGCATGTGCCACCACGCCTGGCTTTTTTTTTTTTTTTTTTTAATTTTGAAATAGAGTCTTGCTAAGTTGCAGAGGGCCCCACAAGATTGCTGAGGCTGGCCACGAACCGGCAATCATCCTATATCGGGCTCCCAAGTACTGGGATTACAAGTGTGTATCACCACATCCTGCTTTTATTTATTTATTTATTTATTTATTTATTATTTTATTTTATTTGCGGATCTGGGGATGGAACCCAGGAACATTTGACCTCCAAGCTACACCCCCCTGCCCTATTTTTTATTCTTTATTTTGAAACCGGGTCTCACTGAGTTGCAGAGGGCCTCACTAGGTAGCTGAGGCTGTCCGCGAACCATGATCCTCCAGGTCTCAGCCTCCCGAATGCTGGGATTACAAGCATGCGCCACCATGCCCAGCTATCCTGCTTTTATTTTTTAATCCTGAAACAGGGTTTCAGTCGGGCATGGTGGTGCTTGCCTATAATCCCGTTACTTGGAGGCTGAGACGAGGAAGATCACAGGCTCAAGGATAGTCTCAACAAGTAGTGAGACTCTCATCAACCTAGTGAGACCTTTTTTCAAAATAGAAATAAAATAGGGCTGGGGGTGTAGCTCTGAGGTAAAATGCCCCCGGTTTCAATCCGTAACACCACACATACACACACACACACACCACACACACACACACACACACACACACACACACAGGCATATAGCTCAGTGGTAAAGTGTCCCTGTGTTCACTCCCCAGTATCTCCCTGCCACATACACAATAGAATGGGGATGTAGGTATAGCTTAGAGGTAGAAGGTAGAATATTCCTGGGTTCAATCCCCAGTACCAAATATGAGAGAGAGAGAGAGAGAGACAGAGAGAGAGAGAGAGAGAGAGAGAGAGAGAGAGAGAGAGAGAGAGAGAGGATATCACTGTTTCTGAGGCTGGCCTTGAATCGGTGGTTTTCCTTCCTTAGCCTTCCAAGTACTGGTATGGTATTACAGGGGTATGCCACCACTCCTGGCCTGGCTTTTCTTTTCTTTTCTTTTTGGTACTGGAGAATGAATCCAGGGGCATTCTACCTATGAGCTACATCTCATCTGCAGCCCTAATTGTGTGTGTGTGTGTGTGTGTGTGTGTGTGTGTTACTAAGAATTGAACCTAGGGGCTTTCTCCCTCTGAGCTACTCCCCCAGCCCTATCTCCTCCTCTTCCTCCTCCTCCTCCTCCTCCTCCTCCTCCTCCTCCTCTTCTTTTTCTTCCTATTATTATTTTATTTTTATTTTTGGTGTTACTGGGATTGGAACCCAGGGGCTTTCTACCTCCAGGCTACACTCCCAGACCAATTTTATATTTTATTTGGAAACGGTCTCTTAAGCCAGCGCAGCGATCCTCCTGTCTCAGCCTTCCAAGCGCGGGGATTACAAGCGTGTGCCACCGCGCCCGGTATTTTATTCTTTATTTTGAAGCAGAGTCTCAGCTTCACTAGGTAGCTGAGGCTGGCCACAAACCTGCAATCTTCCTGTCTCAGCCTTCCAAGTACTGAGATTACAAGAGTGTGCTGCCACGTCCAGTTTTGCAGCCCTATTTTATTTTATTTATTTTGCGGTACTGGGGATGGAACCCAGGGTCATTCTACCTCTGAACTACAGCCCCAGCCCTTTTTTTTATTATTTATTTTGAAGCAGGGTCTCATTGAGCTGTGGAGGGCCTCACTAAGTAGCTGAGGCTGTCTGTGAACTGCTATCCTCCTGTCTCAGCCTCCCGAATGCTGGGATTACAAGCGTGCACCACCACACCTGGCTCCTATTTTATTTATTTTATTTTATTTATTTATTTTTTTTGAAACAGAGTCTCGCTAGGTTGCTGAGAGTCTCATTAAATTTCTGAGACTAGCTGTAAACCTGTGATCCTTCTGTCTCAGCCTCAAGTACTGAAATTACAGGCCATTTGCCGCCACGCCCAGATATTTGGGCACTTCTTCTTTTGGTGGCACTGGGGTTTGAACCCAGGGGCATTCTACCTCCAAGCTACACCCCAGCCCTATTTTTTCTTTACTTTTATTTATTTGTTTTTTGTGAGTGGTACTGGGAATGGTACCCAGGGGCATTCTACTTCTGAGAGACACCCCCAGTATTTATTTATTTATTTATTATTTGCAGTACTGGGGTTGGAATCCAAAAGCATTCAAACCCAGTCCTATTATTATTATTATTATTATTATTATCATTATTATTATATATTATTATCACAGTCCTATTTTTTTTTTTCCGGTGGTACTGGGGATGGAACCCTTCTACCTCCTGGCTACACTCCCAGGCCTATTTTATATTTTATTTGGAAACAGGGTCTACTAAGCCAGCTGAGGCTGGCTTCGAACCTGCGCGATCCTCTGTCTCTGCCTCCCAAGCACGGGGATTACAAGCGTGCGCCACCATGCCCAGCTTATATTCTTTATTTTGAAACAGGGCCTCACTAAGTCAGCCGAGGCTGGCCGTGAACCCAGATCCTTCTTCTTAGCCTCCCGCAATGCTGGGATTCTAAGTGCGCGCCACCACGCCCGGCATCAGTGCTTATTCAATGTTCACTCCTTATCCCCTCCTCCTGCTGCCCACCATTCTACTTTCTGTCCCTAAATGGAACCTGTAGTATTTGTTCTTTTGTGACTTCCTTAGTTTTCTGAGTAGTGTCTTCAAGGATAACTCTCATGTATCAAAATTTC
Source organism: Muscardinus avellanarius (assembly GCF_963383645.1). Taxonomy (NCBI): domain Eukaryota; kingdom Metazoa; phylum Chordata; class Mammalia; order Rodentia; family Gliridae; genus Muscardinus; species Muscardinus avellanarius. Next base: position 71,858,250 of record NC_137796.1, read on the forward strand.
CTTTTTTTTTTTTTTTTTGCAATACTGGAGGTTAAAGCACTCTACCACTGAGTTACATCCACAGTCCTATAGCACTTTTTAAAATATATATATATATATATTGCAAATAGGTCTCATCAAGTTGCCCAGACTGGCCTAGAACTTGTGATCCTCCTGCTTCAGTCTCTTGAGTAGGTGAGTCTATAGGCATACCCCACTGGATGGCAGAATTTCTTTCCTTTTTAAGGCTGAATAATATTTCATCGTATTCAAATTTCATGTGTATATCCACTCATCTGTCTATAGACACCTGGATTGCTCCCCCTCTGGATACTGTGAACAGAGCTGTTATTAGTGTGGGTGCAGGCCAGTTAGGCATGGTGGCACATGCTTCTAATCCCAAAATAAAAAAAATATAGAAGAGCCAGGCATGGTGGCGCATGCTTGTAATCGCTACGCTTGGGAGGCTGAGACAGGAGGATCACATAGGTTCAAAGCCAGCCTTAGCTACTTAGTAAGGCTCACAGCAACTTAGTGAGACCCTGCTTCCAAATAAAGTATTAAAAAAATAGGTCTGGGAGTATAGCCCGGAGGTAGAAAAGCCCCTGGGTTCCACCCACAGTACCACAAAAACATAAAAAAAGATAAAATAAATAGTTGGGGGTATAGCTTGGAGGTTCAATCCCCAGTACTGCAAAGAAAAAAAAAGTGGGTGCACAAATATCAGTAGTTTTTGTTTGTTTTCTTGAAGTACTGGGACTTGAACCCACTGAACTATATGCTTTTGAGTGTGCGCGTGTGTGGTGCTAGGGACTGAACTGAAGGACATTCCACTTCTGAGCTACACTCCCAGCCCTATTTTATTATTTATTTGAAACAGATTCTCACTAAGTTGGGGAGAGCCTTGCTCAGTTGCTGAGACTGGCCACAACCTGTAATCTCCTATATCAGCCTCCCAAGTACTGGGATTGCAGGCATGCACCATCATTCCTGGTTCCTTTTTATTTATTTATTTGTTTGTTTCTTTGTTTGTTTGTTTATTTAATTTTTGGTGGTACTGGGGGTGGAACCCAGGGGCTTTTCTACCTAAAGGCTATACTCCCAGACCTATTTTTTATATTTTATTTGGAAACAGGGTCTCACTAAGTTGCTGAGAGCCTCACTAAGTAGCTGAGGCTGGCTTCGAATCTGTGTCATCCTCCTGTCTCAGTCTCCCAAGTGTTGGGATTACAAGTGTGCACCACCATGCTCGGATTATTATTATTATTATTATTTTGGTGTGTGTGTGTGTGTGTGTGTGTGTGTGTGTGTGTGTGTGTTACTGGGTAACCCAGATACTCCTGTCTCAGCCTTTCACACCTATACTTGGGAGGCTGAGACAGGAAGAGTTAGCAGACTTGAGGCTAGCCTATATAATTTAGCAAGATCCTGTTTCAAAATAAAACAAAAAGGGCTGGGGGTGTAGCCCAGTGGTGAAATACTCTTGGGTTCAGTTCTCAGCAACACACACAGTGGTCAGAAAATAGAAAAGTAGTTTGAGAGATATAAAAAGAATTGCCTTTTACTTAATTTTTTGTACAGGTAATTAAACCCAGGGGCTTTCTACCTCAGTGCTGTACACCCAGCCTTTTTTATTTTATTTTTTATTTATTTATTTATTTATTTATTTTGGTGGTACTGGGGTTCCTGGAAGCCCTTCTACCTCCGGGCTACACTCCCAGACCCATTTTTACATTTTTTTTTTATTTGGAAACAGGGTCTCCTAAGCCAGCGCGCGCGGCTGGCTTCGAACCTGTGCGATCCTCCTGTCTCTACCTCCCAAGCGTGGGGATTACAAGCGTGCGCCACCACGCCCGGCCACCCAGCCTTTTTTAAAAAATTTTTTTGAAACAGTCTTACTTAAGTTCTAAGGCTGGCCTCAAACCTGCAATCCTTGCCTCAGTCTTCTGAGTACTAGGATTATAGGCACATGCCACCATGCCTGGATGAAAACATTGCCCTTGACTTGTGATTACTTTCCATTTTTTACCTTGCGTTTGCTGATTTATGAAAGAAACTCATGCTATCTATTTATTTATTTATTTATTTATTTATTTATTTATTTATTTAGGAAACTGGGGATTGAACCCAAGGGCATTCTATCTCAAAGCTACACCCCCCAGCCTTAGTTTTTTTTTTAATTTTTTATTCTTTATTTTTGAAACAGGTATAAGTTGCAGAGGGCCTCACTACATAGCTGAGGCTGGCCACGAACTTGCAATCCTCCTGTTTCAGCTTCCCATGTACTGGGATTATAAGCATGTGCCACCACGCCCAACTCATGCTTGTTTTTTTTTTTTTTTTTTTTTTTTTTTTTTTTTTTGGTGGTACTGAGGTTCCTGGAAACCCTTCTACCTCTGGGCTACAGTCCCAGACCTATTTTTATATTTTTTAAAATTTGGAAGCAGGGTCTCTTAAGCCAGTGAGTCTGGCTTTGAACATACACGATTCTCCTGTCTTCACCTCCCAAGTGTGGAGATTACAAGAGTGTGCCACCACGCCCGGCATCATGCTTGGTTTAAAAAAAAAAAAAATCAAACACTTGGTAAAAACATGGCTCTTGCCAGGCGTGGTGGTGCATGCTTGTAATCCCCACACTTATGGGGCTGAGACAGGAGGATAGCACAGGTTTGAATCCAGCCTCAGCTACTTAGTGAGGCTCTCAGGAACTTAGTGAGACTCTGTTTCCAAATAAAATATAAAATAGATCTGGGAGTACAGCCCAGAGGTAGAAAACCCCTGGGTTCCACCCCCAGTACCACCAAAAAACAACCAACCAACCAAACAAACAAAAAACATGGCTCTTTCCTAATACTTCCACCGACAGCAAACCTGGTTGGTCTGCAAGGCCCAGGGCTTCTGGCTCCTGCTCCTCTCCAAGGTCAGTTTCTACTACTTCCGTTCCTCTCTGTCCTCCAACAGGGAGGCCTTTAATCTTTTCCACAACTGCCACATTCATATATATATATATATATATATATATATATATATATATATATATATATGCTGGGGATTGAACTCAGGGACATTTTACCTCTGAGCTACATCCCAGTCCATTTTTATTTTATTTTATTTTATTGTGGTACTGGGGATGGAACTCAGGGGTATTCTACCTCTGGGGTATACCCTCGGCCCTAATTTTTTATTCTTTATTTTATTTTTTTGCGGGCTTGGGGATGGAACCCAGGGGCATTTGACCTCTGAGCTACACCCTCTGCCCTATTTTTTATTCTTTATTTTGAAACAGGGTCTCACTAAGTTGTGAGGGGCCTCAGTAGCTGAGGCTGTCTGTGAACCATGATCCTCCTGTCTCAGCCTCCCAAATGCTGGGATTACAAGCATGTGCCACCACACCAACCTTGTTCTTTTATTTTTGAAACAGGGTCTCACTGAGTTGCAAAGGGCCTCACTAAATATCTGAGGTTGTCTTCCTTCCAACTGCGATCCTCCTGTCTCAGCCTCCCAAATGCTGGATTACAAGTATGCCCCATCACATCCAGCTTTTTATTTTTTTATTTTTATATTTTGCAGTACTGGGGATGTAAACCAGGGGCATTCTACCTTCGAGCTACACCCCAGCCCTATTTTTTATTCTTAATTTTGAAACAGAGTCTCACTGAGTTACAAAAGACCTCACTAAGTAGCTAAGTACTGTCCTTGAATCATGATCCTGTCTCAGCCTCCTTAATGCTGGGATTACAAGCGTGTGCCACCATGGTTTATTTTTTATTTTGAAACAGGATCTCAGTAAGTGCTGAGGGCCTCATTATGTTGCTGAGCCTGGGCTTGAACCTGTGATCCTCCTGTCTCAGCCTCACAAGTACTGGCAGTCTCACAAGTACTAGAGTATAGGGATGGGCTATCATGGTGGGCCATCACCCATTTCTTTCTTCTCTCTCTCTCTCTCTCTCTCTCTCTCTCTCTCTCTCTCTCTCTCTCTCTCTCTCTCTCGGTATTGGGGATTTGAACCCAGTAGTATTTTATTTATTTATTTATTTTTGTGGTACTGGGGATGGAACCCAGATGCTTTCTACCTCCAGGCTATACTCCCAAACCTATTTTATATTTTATTTGGAAACAGGGTCTCACTAAGTTGCTGAGAGCCTCACTCTATAGCTGAGGCTAGCTTCAAACCTGTATGATCCTCCTGTCTCAGCCTCCCAAGTGCAGGGATTACAAGTATGTGCCACCACTCCCGGCTGAACCCATTGGTATTTTATTTTAGCTACCTCCTCGGAGTCCTTTTTTATTTTTGATTTGAAACAAAGTTTCACTAAGAGGAAGAGCCTTTTGTGGAAGGTCTTGCTAAATTGCTGATGGTGGCTGGGAACCTGTGAGCCTCCTGTCTCAGCCTCCCAAGTACTGGATTACAGGCATGGGCCACCATTTCCTGCCATCACCCATTTTTCTAAGTCCCATCATCTTTCCCTCAAACTGTCTGCTCTCCTTTGAGTTGCCATTCTGTCCTGCCCCTCCCGAAGAGGAGCGCCCATAAGCTCCTGGTTATCACTGGCTTGCACATTTACTCTTGTTCCTGTGATGTACAGTATGCACCATAAACCTGTTTAGCCTTCCTCCTATGTACCTGCCCTTTGTCAGGTGGTTTTATAGATTCAGTCATGGGGGCCTCAGAGGAAAGTCGTCTTTCCATTATACCTAACACAGGCAGTCTTGACTCTCAAAGTAGAAGCGTAAAATTTTTGGTACGGATCGTCAGTGTTTATATTTTTGGTGTTGGGGATGAACCCAGGGCCTGGTGCATGCTAAAAACAAGCTCTACGACCTTCAGCCCCAAGTTAAACTCTTTTAAGCACGCAGAACCCCGAGGCACATTACTTATCCTGGGGATCTGTGCAAGGCTACCTCCAAAACTTGCAACTCCCAAGGCAGAAACTCTGCGCCCATAAGCATTAACTGTCTCTGCCATCACCGGGCAGCCACCTGATCTCTTTTTAGGACGACCAAACATCCCACGACCATCAGCTGCCCTCCAATCCAGTTCAACACAATACTAACAAGAAACACTGTTCCCACAATTTTAAGGGTTCCAGTCGCTCCCTAGTACTCTTGAAGCCCTCTCGGCCAATCACGTGACCGTGCTCCGCGCGTGCGCGCGAGGGCGGCGGCCTCCGGGGGACTGAACCAAAAACTGTCAGGACGGGGGGAAGGTCGCGCTAAGGCCACTGCAGTGAGGACCGGTGTAAGCGGCTTCAGTCACTCGCATGCGTTTTAAAACTGCGTCAGGCCGCGGTCTGGGCAGTCATGTTGGCCTTCTCTGGCTCGCTGCGGATTTCTTGTGTGTTTTGGGATCGTCCGTTCTTCTGCCCCGTCAGTAGGCGAGTCTAACACACAGACGCGCAAAGGGGGAATTGAGTCAAGGCAGCAGAGCAGCTTGGTAAAGGCCAAAGTAGCTCATGCGGGGTCGTTTGTTAAACCTCAAGTGTTTTTTATGGCACCGGCTTTCCCGTTACATCACATTTTCATGCTATTCCGCCTAGTAGAACGATTCCTGGGAGCCGCCTGGGGAGATCGTTCCGTCTTCCCCCGTAGCGCCCGATGGGAGAAGGAAGGGAGCGGCTGCCATTTTGGACGGAACCATTCGTCACCAGCCATGGGGGGTGTTGCTAAGTCCCCGGGGGTCCACTGACGGCCGGAAGCAGCTTTGCAGGCCAGGAGCGGGCACGTCCGCGTCCCGGGGCCGCTCTGTGCTCGTCGGCCGGCCGGCCCGCGCGCTCCGGGGGCCCTCCGCGCTGGCGGTGCGGGGCCAGGGCGCCGGCTCCCCCCGCCTGCCGCGTGGTACGGCCTCGGGCTCGCGCACGTGGCCCGCTCCGGCCGGCGCGCGGTGCGGCCTGGGAGTCGGAAGCACGGCGGCGGAGCCGGGCGAGGAGCAGCGCGGGCCCATGCAGGACGCGGAGAACGTGGCGGCGCCCGAGGCGGCCGAGGAGCGGGCCGAGCCCGCGCGGCAGCAGCCGGCCGCCGAGCCGCCGCCGGAGGAGGAGCCGGCGGGGCCTGGAGCGTCCGAAGCGGCGCGGGCCGAGGACGCCGAGGAGCCGGAGGCGGCGGCCGGGCCGGGGCCGGAGCCCGAGCTGAGGGCTGAGCCGGCGGCCGAGGCGGAGGAGCCTGCCCCCGGCCCCGCCGCGCCGCCCGCCGCGGAGCCCGCGCCGCAGGCCGAGCCCGCCGGCCCCGCGCAGCCAGAGGCCCCCGCGGAGCGGGCCCCAGAGCCGCCCGCCGAGGGCCCGGCCCGCGCGGCGGCCGACGAGGCGGGCGAGCCCGAGGGCAGCGCGGCCCAGGCCGAGCCGCGGGCGGTGGAGAACGGCGAGGAGGACGAGCCCTCCTTCAGCGACCCCGAGGACTTCGTGGATGACGTGAGCGAGGAAGGTGAGGGGCGTGAGCGTGGCCGGTCCCGCCCGGCTGGGTGCGCGGCTCGCGGCGGGGTCCGGGGTGGGAGGGCGCCGCCCCGCGCGCTCTTCCCTGAAAGGAGGCCGGAGGGGACGGCTGGGCGAGCCGGTTATTTGCAACACAGCCGGACATCTAGGGGTGCTGGAGCGCTTTGTGTGCTTGTGCCCGGGCCCGGGGTGCGTGAGTAGCAGCTGGGGGCAGAACCTAGCAGGACGTTCAGGGTTTCTCGGGCCTAGGACCCTAGAGTTGATGAGCCACACCTCTCAGGGGGTCGAATCGGAGGGACAGGTCATACCGAACCGGGTGTCTTTGCCCCCATCCCTCAGAAGTGTCCTCCCGAGAGACAGTCTTAGTAAGAGTGCCAGGCAGAGTCTTCCTAATTCCCATCTTTGGCAAAGTACTTTTTCAGATTTTGTTAAGTGCTTTGACTTCTTTCCACGGTGGTGGGCTCTACAGGCATTATTTCTGCTTCTTATCTGGGAGTCTGCCCCTTAAAGCGACTTAATGGTAGCTGGTGTGTTGTGAGCCTTCTTAACTCTCCAGATGGGAGCGCCTTAACTAATTTCTCCAGGTACTAAGCTAATGCAAAAGTGGGGAAAATCCGAACACTATCGAGGCAGCCAGTGAAAATCTAGAGAAGTAGGGTGTGGTGGCACATCCCAGCAATTTGGAGACGGAGGCAGGAGGATTACAAGTTCAGTCCAGATTCAACTCAGCAACTTAGCAAGACCCCCTCTCAAAGTAAAAAGATAAAAAAACGACTGGGGATGTGCCTCTGTAACAGAGCACTTCTCTGTTCAATCCCCAGTATAGGGGAGAGGAAGCATCATTTGACCTCCTTTAATTCATTCTAACTTGTGGATTATTTCCAGAATTGGAGTGTGTGATAGGCGATGAAGGCCAGACTGGGTGAAGTCACCGGTCTTCAGTGGAGCCTGTGTGGTCCTGATTTGTGGTTGGCCAGATGGTTCCAGGGAGCTAGAACTCAGGCTGCCAACTTTCTTCAGGCACCTGTGTGGTGTGGTGTGTCCTGCAGGGGTCAGAGAAGGGTTGAAAGGGAAGGCAGTGAGAGGTATAAGTGGAATTTTAGGAGGAGTGGTGGGGAGTCCACCTTGCCTTCTTTTGGCTCACATTCTCCTCTTTATCTGTATCTTCCATTCTGGTTAATGTTGCTGTGTTTAGTGTTTGGCCACACAAACATGTGAGCAAGAGTTTTAACTACAGATGTCTTCTTTGGCTCACTAAATATTATTTGCCCATCCCTCCCTCCCCTCCCTCCCCCCACCTCTCTATATATAATTTTTTTTCCCCCCTGAAGCCAGATTGTGAATCTAAGCTATGAGTAACCAATAGTGATCAAGATGTGTCTTCCTTCGTGTAGTTACCTCATTTTTTCCCTTCCTAGGCATGGGCAAATTCTTGCAGGCTGGACAAACGCTTTGAGCTTGTGAGAGTCTACAGTTTATATAGACTCTGGGCTTTTTTATTGTAAGCCTTTTAAGTTTAAATCTGGCTTAGCAGGCTATTTAATTGTATGTTGAGTGTGTTTTAAAAGTAACCCAGATATTTCACTACAGTTTCTGTTGTGAAGATTTCTAGCATTGTTGTTACTTTAAGCTGCTTTTTTCTTTTCTTTTCTTTTTTCTTTCTTTTCTTTTTTTTTTTTTTTTTCGTTTAGTCTCAGCTTAGCAACTTTGAAAATCAAGTGACAATGACTTTTTTTTTTAATGGTTCCAGAGATTAAACCTAGGGCCATTCCATACCCTTGGCAAGCACTCCATCACCTACCTACACTTCCAGCCCAGCAATTACTTTTTCTGGGAAGGGGGGAGACGCTTGGAATTGGATCCAAGGTCCTTCTACCTCTGCAGTACCCCCTTAGGCCTATTTAATTTATTTAGTACTGGGGGTGGAACCCAGGATCTTTTTTACCTCTGGGCTGTACTCCCAGACCTATTTTATACTTTATTTGGAAATAGGGTCTCACTAAGTAGCTGAGAACCTTACTAAGTAGCGAGGCTGGCTTCGCGATCCTCCTATTTCAGCTTCCCAAGTGTGGGGATTACAAGCGTGGGCCACCACGCCCGGCTGACCTATTTTATCTTTTATTTTGAAATAAGGGTCTCCCTAAGTTAATGAAGTTGTCTTCGAACCTGCAATCCTCCTGTCTCAGCCTCCCAAGTACAGACCATGTCTGGCTAGCAATTATTAAAGTAACATTTCCAGTGTCATTCATAAAAAATGTTGAAATAAAGCCAGGGGTGGTGGTACACGCTTGTAATCCCAGCATTTGGGAGGCTGAGACAGGAGGATCATGGTTCTCAGACAGCCTCAGCTACTGAGTGAGGCCTTTTGCAACTCAGTGAGACCCTGTTTCAAAATAAAGGATAAAAAAATAGGGCTAGGAGTGTAGCTGGGAGATAGAATGCCACTAGGTTCCATCCCCAGTACCGCAAAAAATATTGTTGGAATTAATTAGAAATGTTTATGAGAGAATTTGTCACTTGAAATTTTATTCTTGAAAGACCTTTTTAATTTTTTATTTTGGAAAATTTCAAAGATATAAAAGCAGAGAGAATTCACCTTTAACTTTTTTTGGTGGCAGTACTGGGGATTGAACCCAGGGGCATTCTATCTCTGAGCTACATCACCAGCCCTAATTTTTTATTTTTTAAATTTATTAATTTTTATAGTACTGGGGATGGAACCCAGAGGTATTCTACATTCAACTACACCCCCAGTCCTATTTTTTCATCCTTTGTTTTGAAACGGTCTCACTGAGTTGCAGAGGGCCTCACTGAGTAGCTGAGGCTGTCAGTGAACTGCGATTTTCCTGTCTCAGCCTCCCAAATGCTGGGATCACAAGCATGCGTCACCCCGCCCGGCATGGTCTAGTTCTTTGTATACTCATCTTTCTCTTCTTCTGGCCAACCATCCTATGGAAATGAATCAATTAAGAAGTTTGAGTATTTCAAGTTATGGGTTTGGTTTTTTTGTTGTTGGTGGTTTTTTTTTGGTGGTACTGGGGTTCCTGGAAACCCTTCTACCTCTGGGGTACACTCCCAGACCCGTTTTTATACTTTTTTTTATTCGGAAACAGGGTCTCTTAAGCCAGCCCAGCTGGCTTGGAACCTGCGTGATCCTCCTGTCTCCGCCTCCCAAGCACGGGGATTACAAGTGTGCATCACCATGCCCGGCAAGTTATGGGTTTTAAAGTAGGCGGCATCACCGGGCATGGTGGCGCATGCTTGTAATCCCTGCATTTGGGAGGCTGAGACAGGAGGATCGCGCAGGTTCCAAGCCAGCCTCAACTACTTAGTGAGCTCTCAGCAACTTAGTGAGACCCTGTTTCCAAATAAAATATAAAAAATAGGTCTGGGAGTATAGCCTTTAGGTAGAAAAGCCCCTGGGTTCCACCCCCAGTACCACCAAAAAATAAAAAAAAAATAAAGTAGGAGGCATGAACATATTCTTGTGTTTTGAGTGCAGTTGTAGAAATAACTAAGTTAGCTGGGCGTGGTGGCGCACGCTTGTAATCCCAGCATTCAGGAGGCTGAGACTAGAGGAACGCGGTTTGTGGACAGCCTCAGCTACTTAGTGAGGCTCTTTGCAACTCAGTGAGACCCTGTTTCAAAATAAAGAATAAAAAATAGGGCTGGGAGATCGAATACACCTGGCTTCCATCCCCAGACCCGCAAAAGAAGAAAGAAAGAAAGAAGTTAACACATTGAACACATGGAAAGTTAGCGTATACTGCTTATTTTCTTGCAAGTGCTATCTAAATATTTGCAGAGGTAATATCCATAGTGTCTGTGATGCCTCCCAGCGGCCCTGTCAGGCAGGTATTTCATCAAGTCAAAGTCTGATCACACCATCACTAGCAAGATGCATCATTATTTGTTAAACTCTTCTGTGAAAAGTCCACTTTAGGATCTTATGCAGTTGACACTGATGAAGTTTTGTACACATTTGCTAGAAGCCTTTTTCTTTTGTGGTATGGGAATTGAACTCAGGGGTGTTTTCTACCTCTGAGCTATACCCTCAGCCCTTCTTCTCTTTTTTCTTTTTTGCAGTACTGGGCATGAAACCCTGGGACATTCTATCTCCAATCTACATCCTCATTCCTATTTTTTTATTCTTTAATTTGAAACAGGGTCTCACTGAATAGCTGGGGCTGGCTGAGAACCTGCAATCCTCCTGTCTTCAGCCTCCTAAGCACTGGTATTACAAGCACGTACCACCACACCCAGTTGCTGGACCTTTTGAAATCTAATTGGAAGATGTACTACTGAGTGGCAAGTCATTTGACAGTTCTTTCATTTAACAGAATTACTTGGTGATGTGCTCAAAGATCGGCCCCAAGAAGCAGATGGAATCGATTCAGTGATTGTAGTAGACAACGTTCCTCAGGTGGGACCTGACAGGCTTGAGAAACTCAAAAATGTCATCCACAAGATCTTTTCCAAGTTTGGGAAAATCACGAACGATTATTATCCTGAAGAGGATGGAAAAACAAAAGGGTGAGTCTGCTCTCATCACTGAAGTGCTACGTGTGCTTTTGGTGCCCACCCTTCATGTGGGCATCAAAAACCACCTGTTGTGGCCATTGCTTTATTTAGTGGGGTTGGTTTACTCAGGTTGCTCCCAGATGGATATTCTCAGCCAGGTTTTGGTTCTGGGGTCATCATGGAGGAGGAAAGGGAGTGAGATGTGACTCTTGAGTCACGGTGTTGGGTTGGCTGCTGACTTGTGGGAGTCAGCCTGATCTCTAACCTACCCTCATAACAGTAATGGACCGGGATGTGTCTTGGGTCAAGGATCTGGACGCTTGCAAAGTTTCAAGAAAGATTTAGCACAGTGGATCCTTCCTTCCTTCCTTCCCCTTTCTTTTGTGGTACCGGAAACCCTTCTACCTCCGGGCTACACTCCTAGACCTATTTTTTATATTTTTATTTGGAAACAAGGTTTCTTAAGCCAGTGCAGCTGGCTTCAAACCTGCGTGATCCTCCTGTCTCCGCCTCCCAAGCGCGGGGATTACAAACGTGCGCCACCACGCCCGGCTTGGAATTTTATTTCTGATGTGAATTTTTTCCTCCACTTTTTTTTTTGCGGTACTGGGATGGAACCCAGGGGCATTCTACTGTCCAGCTATACCCCAACCCTACTTTTTATTCTTTATTTTGAAACAGTCTCATTGAGTTGCCAAGGGCCTCACTAAGTAGCTGTCTGCGACCCTCAATCCTCCTGTCTTCAGCCTCCCAAATGCTGGGATTACAAGCATGCGCCACCACGCCCGGCTCTCCCCCCACATTTTAACATGTCTGAAATGGGGTGTTTACTGTCTAGTGAAAAGCATTGTGTCACTGCTTAATTAGCAGCTCTTTTCTGGGTGTTACCTAAAATAGTGGTGTATCTTTAAAAAATAATGGTAGCATGAAAATATGTGTTCTGCAGTTTGCTTTTCTGTTCAGGTCTTTTATATTGATAAGTTATATTCAGATTTCTTCATTTATTTGTTTTTTTTTCTTTCTTTTCACTTTTGGGACTCAAACCTAGGGCCTGGAGCAAGAGAAACCAAGCACTCTACTACTCCTTATTGGCTGTGTGTGTGTGTGCGTGTGTTATTGAGGATTGAACCCAGAGGCATCTCACTAAGTTGCGGAGGGCCTCACTAAGTCACTAAGTGGCTGAGGCTGGCCTTGAGCCTGTGATCCTGTCTCAGCCTCCAAGTACTGGGATTATAAACATGTGCTGCCACGCCTGGCTTCATGTTGGCAAATTTTAAATGCTGTGATAGTGTTATCTTATGTGACCTTGTCCATTTTCCTTTTGACTAACACTTAATGTTTTATAGTTACAGTCAGTCTTGGGTCTATGTCTGTGTAAGTATGAATTTTTGTCTCACCCAGGAGTGAGATTCTTGAATGTGCAAAATGCCTGCCATTGGTGTACTGAGCAATGTGGGCCGTGGGCCGCAGTGGCTGTTGCCATCAGTTTGTAAAAGTTTTGTCTTGTCTGATCTTTGTTAACCTTTTATGTAAATGTCAGCCTTTGAGAGCACAAAGTAGTATCATAGAGATGTGAGAATGATAAAATTAAGGTTATGAGTGGCCAGCCTCAGCTACTTAGTGAGGACCTCAGCAACTTAGTGAGACCCTGTTTCAAAATAAAGAATCAAAAATAGGGCTGGGGGTATAGCTTAGAGGTAGAATGCCTCTGGGTTCCATCCCAGTACCGCAAAAAAAAAAAAAAAAAAAAGGTTATGAAGTTTTAAAAACTTCCTAGGATAGTTTCTGGAAAAGTATTCAAGTACAGCTAATGCTGTTTGACATTTTGTTTTGGGAAGTCTGATAAAGGATAACCTTTTTTTTTTTTTTGGTACTGGGTACTGAACCCAGCAGTATTCTGCTGAGCTACATTCCTCATCCAGTTCTATTTATTTTTTTATTTTGCTTTTTTGGTACTGGAGATTAAACCCAGGGGTATTCTACCCCCAAGTTATACCCCCAGCTCAATTTTATTTCTTATTTTGAGATAGGGTCTCTCTGAATTGCTGAGGCTGGCCTTAAACCTGTAATTCTCCTGTCTCAGCTTCCCAAATACCTGGATTACAGGTGTGTGCCATGATGCTGGCTTATTTTTTGTTTTGAAAGGAAGTCTTGCCATATATGGTGGTGCCTCCCTGTAATCCCAAGTACGTTAGGAGGCTGAGACAGGCTGATTGCAGGTTCAGGACCAGCCTCAGCAATTTTGTGAGGCCTTTTACAACTTAGCTAGGCCCTGTTTCCAAATAAAAAATAAAATTAAGAGCTAAAGTAAAATAGGGCTAGGGCATAGCTCAGCAGTAGAATGCCCCTGGGTTTAATCCCCAGTACCACCAACAAAGAGAAAAGAGGATCTCGCTCAATTGCTTAGGCCAACCTTCAATCCTTCTTTCTCACCCTCCCAAGTACTGTGTGCTCGTCAAGCATAACCTCTTTTGACCATCTGTTTCTATGCTATATGTTTACTTAAAATGAACATGACATCCTCTGAGATCCTGTGTAGTATTGTCTTTAATATATAATAGAAGTTGGACATGGTCTGTAATCCCAGTACTTGGGAATGTGAGATAGGAGGTTTGCAGATTCAAAGCCAGCCTCAACAACTTAGTGAGACCCTATTTCAAAATAAAAAATAAAGCCAGGCATGGTAGCATATGCTTTTGTAATCCTAGTACTTGAGAGGCTGAGACAAGAGGATTGCAAGGTTGAAACCAGCCACAGCGACTTAGTAAGGCCCTCAGCAACTTAGTTATGCCATATTTCAAAAGTAAACATAAAATTAGAGATAGGGGTATGGCTGAGAGGTTGAATGCTGCTGGGTTTGATCCCCAGTAGCATTAAAAAAAAAAAAATAGGGCCTGGAGTATGTAGCTCAAAGGTAGAATTCCCCTGGGTTTAATTCCCAGTACCACACAATAGAACACACACACACACACACACACACACACACACACACACACACACGCTTTGGCATATGTTTGTATATCATGAAACCATTGTTACAGTCAAGATAACAAGCATTTTCATTAATTATCTTTTCTGTAATTTGTGACCACATTGTTAAGAGACTCTGGATCTTCTGGTTAGGGTTTGATTTTTTTTTTTTTTGACAACTGTTTGGCCTGAAAATTGTGCTCAGTTTCTCAGGTTGACTGCCATGGAACATTGTAGCAAGAAGAGGCAATTTCCCATTAAGATGTGTGACTACAGTACATCAATTAAAAAAAAAAAAAGAGGAGGCACTTACTAATACTGAGAGGTCTTGGTGTGTAGAGCAGGACCTGCCTAATTTTAAAGCCTGCACATGGCATTCTCACTTCAGGTATATTTTCCTGGAATATGCATCTCCTGCCCATGCTGTGGATGCTGTGAAAAATGCTGATGGCTACAAGCTTGATAAGCAGCACACGTTTCGGGTCAACCTCTTCACTGATTTTGACAAGTAAGTTCAGACCGGCTGTGGGTATGAGTGGGTGGCTTGGCCTTCCTCAGGGGAGGCACCTTTGGGTTGTTCATGTCTCAGACGAGAACAGTTCTGTATTTCTGCCCCGGGTTCCTGGGAGGGCATAGTACTGCCTGGACTTGTGCTGTGCCCTTGGCCCGTCAGGCATTGGTGTATCATAGCTGCTCAACCATGTTCTCTCCTCCAGGTACATGACGATCAGTGACGAATGGGATATACCAGAGAAACAACCTTTCAAAGACCTGGTGAGTTATAGAAAACCTGTATCTGGTGGTAGCACATGCCTGTAATCCCTGTGTTTGAAAGGCTGAGGCAGGAGGATTGTAGGTTTGAGGCTAGCCTTGGCAACATATCAGGGCTCTCAGCAAGACCCTGTTCCCAAGTAAAATAGGGTTGGGGGTATAGCTTGGAGGTATAATACCCAGCACTACCAAAATAAAGAAAAGAAAAAATCTGTATCTAGCTGGGCACGGTGGCACATACCTGTACTCCCAGTACTTGGAAGGCTAAAATAGGATCCCAAGCTTAGATCAGCCTCAGCAACTCAGCAGCCTCGTGAAACCCTACTTCTTTCTTTGCTCTCTTCTCTCTTCCCCCCTCTCTGTCTGTCCCTCCCTTCCTTCTTTCTTTCCTTCCTTCCTTTCTTTTACTGGGGATTGAACCCTGAGGCATTTTACCTTCAAGCTACACCTCCAGCCTGATTTTATTTCTTATTTTGAAAAAGATTTGCTAAGTTAATGCAAGTAAAACCTTATTTCAAAAAAATTAGGGTTGGGGGTGTAGCCCTGTGTTCATTCCCCAGTAACACACACACATCCCAAAAAAATCTGTAAATAGTTTAAAAAAATGCTCAGTATCTTGATTTGAGACTGAATTTTTGAGGAGTTAAAGATGTTCACAGAATTTTATCATTTATAGGAATAATAGTCATGAATAATTTTTCTTTGGTTAAAATTAATGAACTGTTATTAAATCTCTTGCTTTTGGTTCTTCCTAGGGGAATTTACGTTATTGGCTAGAAGAGGCAGAATGCAGAGATCAGTACAGTGTGATTTTTGAGAGTGGAGATCGGACTTCCATATTCTGGAATGATGTGAAGGACCCTGTCTCAATTGAAGAAAGAGCGGTGTGTATTTGCAACCTTGGCCACTTACCTTTCTTGCATTTCATTAACAAAGTAGGATTTTGTTTCCAGTAGAAACTAAGGAAAAGCTGAGAGTGGTGGCACACACACTTGTAATCTCAGCATTTGGGAGGCTGAGACTGGAGGATTGCTATTCATGGACAGCCTCAGGTACTATGTAGCGAGGCCCTCTGCAACTCAGTGAGACCCTGTTTCAAAATAAAGAATAAAAAATAGGGCTGTGGGTGTATCTCAGAGATCAACTGCTTCTGGGTTCCATCCCCAATACAAACGGAAGGAAGGAAGGAAAAAAGGAAGGAAGGAAGGAAGGAAGGAGCAAGCAGGCGATGTTTCATTTTCTTTGCAGTAACTCTGAAAACAACTTCTTTTGTTCCTCCTCTAGCTTGGAAATGAGTTCTGATAAGTGAATAGTGGATTCACTCTAGAAGGAAGGAGGAAGGGTCTTTGTGTTTGCTTTGGTGTTGTGTTAATGCTGGCCCCTTTTCCCACAGAGATGGACAGAGACGTATGTGCGTTGGTCTCCAAAGGGCACCTACCTGGCGACCTTCCATCAGAGAGGCATTGCTCTTTGGGGGGGAGAGAAATTCAAGCAAATCCAGAGATTCAGCCACCAAGGGGTCCAGCTCATTGACTTCTCACCATGTGAAAGGTGAGCTGTGTGAAACTCAGAGACAGTCCTTTTTACCTCATGCCAGCCTCCTACAGATAATTCCCCAAACAACTGCAGCTTCGGAGAGGAATTGAGGACCGATACAAAGAACATATACTTCCTTTAAGAGCTGCTGGGTTGACATTTTGTTACATTTACTTGATAGTTAATATTTTATTGTTTCCTCTCTCCATGTACATGTTCTGGAGCTGCTTGAAAGTATAGTGTTTCCCCAGGTTTCAGTTAGCCCACAGCCACAGCATGGAACTGTTACTGTGTGACTTGGCTCTTTGGAGATACCAAATTTCTTTCTTTTTTTTTTTTTTTTTTTTGGTGGTACTGGGGTTCCTGGAAGCCCTTCTACCTCTGGGCTACACTCCCAGACCTATTTTCTGTATTTTTGAAACAGGGTCTCTTAAACCAGCATGGCTGGCCTCGATCCTCCTGCCTCTGCCTCCCAAGTGCAGGGATTACAAGCGTGCGCCACCACGCCCGGCGATACCAAATTTCTATAACTTTAGGGGAAGGTACCGGGGATTGAACTCCTGAGCATTCCACCTTCAACCTACACCTCCAATCCTTTTTTATTTTTTACTTTGAAATAGGGTCTCATTCAGTTGATGAGGTTGGTCTTGAACCTGCATTCCTCCTGTCTTGGCTTCCCAAGTACCAGGATTACAGTTGCGTGCTCCCAGGCTTGGCTTTATTATAATGTGTGTAGGTGTGTGTCTTCCCAAAAACTAGGATTAAAATAGAGCTCCCAGTCCTGGCTTTATTGTAATGTACGTGTGTGTGTGTGTGTGTGTGTGTGTGTGTGTGTGTGTGTGTGTGTGTGTGTTTTGCCAGGGATGGAACCCAGGGGCATTATACCTCCGAGCTATATCCCCAGCACTATTTTTCATTTTTTATTTTGAAACAGGGTCTTACTAAGTTGCAAAGGGCCTCACTAAGTAGCTGGGGCTGGTTTTGAACTTGGTCTTAGCCTCCCAAGTGCTGGGATTACAAGCATGTGCCACCACGCCCGGCTTCGTTTTTTTTTTTTTTTATCTTTTATTATTATCGTTATTATTTTTGTTGTTGTTGTGATGATGATGATGATGATGATGATGATGAGGAGGAGGAGGAGGAGGAGGAGGAGGAGGAGGAGTGTGTGTGATGGTGCTGGGGTTCCTGGAAACCCTTCTACCTCCGGGCTGCACTCTCAGACCTAGTTTATTTTTTTTATTTTGGAAACAGGGTCTCTTACTCTAGCGGGGCTGGCTTTGAACCTGTGTGATCCTCCTGGCATCTGCCACCACGCCGACGATTTTAATTTTTTAATTTTTATTTTTTTGTGGTGCTAGGGCTTGATCCCAGAGGCATTCTGCCTCTGAACTACACCCTCAACTCAATTTGTTTTTATTCTTTATTTTGAAGCAGGGTCTCACTAAGTTGCAGAATGCCTCGCTAAGTTGAGGCTGGCCTTGAACCTGCAATCCTCCTGTTTCAGCCTCCCAAGTACTGGGGGATTACAGGCTTGCTGTTTGAACTGCAACCTTCACATGAGGTCAGTTCTAGAATTTTCTACTGTTAGTGTCATGTTGATACTCAGAAGTTACAGAATTTTGAACATTTGATGTGCTCAAACTATATAATGGATTGTGGTAGAATTGTCTGTATATTAATTATTTACATATAATGGTGTCTTGTTTTGCCACATTTAACTTTAAAAGATTTTTAAAGTCAGGCTGTGGTGCACACTTGTAATCTCAGCATTTGGGAGGCTGAGACTGGAGGATCACGGTTCACGGATAGCCTTAGCTACTTAGTGAGGCCCTTTGCAACTTAGTGAGACCCTGTTTCAAAATAAAAGAATAAAAATAGGGCTGGGATGTAGTTTGGCGGTAGAATGCCTCTGGGTTCAATTTCCATATTGCAAAAAAAAAAATTTTTTTTTTTAAATAAGTCAGGCGTAGCTGGGCGTGGTGGCACACGCTTGTAATCCCAGCGCTTGGGAGGCTGAGACAGGAGGATCACACAGGTTCAAAGCCAGCCTCAGCAACTTAGTGAGACCCTGTTTCCAAATAAAGTATAAAATAGGTCTGAGAGTATAAAATAAGTCGTGTGAAGGTGCATGCCTGTAATCCAGTACTTGGGAGACTGACGCAGGAGGATTGCAGGTTTGAGGTCATTTGCAGCAGCTTAGGCTCTCCGTAACTTAGCAAGACCTTATTTTCAAATAAAAATAGAGAAACGGCTGAGGTTCTAGCTCCAAGGCAGAATGCCCTGTTTTTTGTTGTTGTTTTTGGTGGTACTGGAGGGTGGAACCTAGGGGCTTTTTCTACCTACAGGCTATACTCCCAGACTTATTTTTTATACTTTATTTGGAAACAGGGTCTCATTAAGTCCCTTTACTAAGTAGCTGAGGCTAGCTTTGAACCTGTGCAATCCTCCTGTCTCAGCCTCTCAAGTGCTGGGATTACAAGTGTGCACTACACACCACATCTGGCTTGTTTGTTTGTTTGTTTGTTTGTTTAGTAGTACTGAGGGTGGAACCCAGGGACTTTTCTACCTCCGGGCTATACTCCCAGACTTCTTTTTTATACTTTATTTAGAAACAGGGTCTCACTAAGTAGCTTAAGCTGGCTTTGAACCTGTGCGATCTCTCTGTCTCAGCCTCCCAAGAGCTGGGATTACAAGTGTGTGCCACTACGCCCGGCTGTCCCTGGGTTCACACACAAAAAACTTTTTAAATATTTGAAGTAGATGATAGCTCTAAAGTATGCATCATTAGAGAATAAAGGTGTCTCTTTCTACATAATACAATCTTGTAATTGTGTGTGTGTGGGGGGGGGGGTACCAGAGATGGAACCCGGGGACCTTCTACCTCTGGGCTGCATTCCAGACCTGTTTTATTTTGTATTTGAAAACAGGGTCTCAGTAAGTTAATAAGAGCCTCACTACAGTTGCTGAGGCTGGTTTTGAGCCTGTGATTCTCCTGTCTCAGACTCCTAAGTACTGGGATTTTACAGGTGTGTGTCATAAAACCCAGTTCCTGTTACTACTATAACTTAATTTTTTTTTTTTACTACATGGTGCTGGGGATTGAACCCAGAGGCATTCTACCTCCAAGCTACATCCTAAGTCCTATTTTTTTTTTTATTTGGAAACAGTCTTTCTAGGTTGGTAAAGTCTCTCTACTTGCTGAGGCTGTCTTTGAACCTGCAATCCTCCTGTCAACCTCCCAAGTATTGGGATTACAAGTGTGCACCACTGTGCCTGCCCATTAATACTTCTAACATTGTTACTTAAACATGTAATGCAGTGGTGCATCCTCAGTGTAGTAGCAGCAGCAGTCTGTGAACCTGGATCCAGTTAAAGTTTACATAATGCATTTAATAGTTGTGTTTCTGATGCTTCTTTTGTCTTGAATATCCTACCCTGTTTTCTTTCTTTTTCATATTGACTTGTGGAGATGGGACCACCTGGAGGGGTGGGGGGTCCACGCCTATAATCCCACTTCTTGGGAGGCTGAGACAGAAGGATCACAGGTCAAGACCAGCCTTAGCAACTTAATGAGGCCCTCAAAAACTTAGGAAGACTGTTTCCAAATAAAAAAATAGGGCTTGGGGTGTAGCTTGGATAGAGGTAGAATGCCCCTGGGTTCAATACCCAGAACCACATACCAAAAGGGCAGGGCCAGATGTCCTAAACACCATTTAACCTGATCAGTGTGATTAGTTGCAGAGTAACTTTTTTTTGTTTTTTGGTACTGGAGGTTGAACCCAGTGGTAATTTATTTATTTACTTATTTATTTATTTATTTGGTGGTACTAAGAGTGGAACCCAGGGGCTTTCTACCTCTTTGAAACAGGGTCTCACTAGCTGAGGCTGGCTTCAAACCTGTGCGATCTTCCTGTCTCAGCCTCCCAAGTGCTGGGATTACAAGCATGTGCCACCACGCCCGGCATGAGCAGGCCTATTTTGAGTTTAGTCTTGCTCCTAAGTTGCTGAGAGCTGCTTGCTTTGAACCCACAATGCTCCTGTTCAGCCTCCCACGTAGTACAACCATTTCTGGCTCATTTTTGCTGAGAGTAAGATCTCGCTAAGTTCTTGAGAATGGCCTCAAATCTTCAGTCCTCCTCTCTCAGCCTCCCAAGTCCTGGGATTACAGGCCGGCAGCTCAGCTGTTTTTAATCTGATGGATGAAGATGTGCTAGGAAAAGACATTGTCATTGAAAACCCAGAAGAAACTAGCAAGAGGGTTATTTTCTCTGGCTTTCTCATTGCCTTTGCTTCTTGCCTTTCCCATCACCCATTGCAGTAGGGACAGTCTGGTTAGGATATTGCACTTTATTGTAAACAGGGAACAGGTGCTGTAGATAAGCCAGCGTTCGCTAAGTAATTGCTGGGGGAAGCCCCTAGGCACATATGTTTCTCCTTTGGGGTGTACTTATTTTTGGAACTGATGTGACTATCTGTTCTGCTCACCTTAGTCAATTAAATGGTGTTTATTTTACACCACTTCTCCTTTTAGAGCAGCCCACTCAGGCAGACTTTGGAGGTGCAAACACCATTCTGGGGACTCTTGGAGTGCCTGGATGAGTTCTTCGGCCTGGACAGGCTTGCTCCGCTCTCTGCTTTGAGGGATCCAGAAGCACTCTTAGGGGAGTGTAGTGTTTGGTGGTACTGGGGGTGGAACCCAGAGGCTTTCTACCTCCGGGCTATACTCCCAGACCTTTTTTTTTTTTTTTTTTAATTTGGAAACAGGGTCTCACTAAATTGCTGAAAGCCTCACTAAGTAGCTGAGGCTGGCTTCGAACCCGTGCAATCCTCCTGTCTCAGCCTCCCAAGCACGGGGATTACAAGTAGGGGAGTAGTGTTTGGAAGAAGTACTGGTTCCATGAGCCTTGGCTGCCTGTTGGGGTGTTCTGTGCCCGTGGCCTCTTAGAGCTGTCTGCTGGAGCCACTGGCCTCCTGCGCTGTTAGAGGGTGAGGACGCTCACTTTGCACACTCAGTCATCACTCACATCTGAGAGGCTGTGCTAAGTGTCCCCTTCTCTTACAGGTACCTGGTGACTTTTAGCCCCCTAATGGACACTCAGGATGACCCTCAGGCCATAATCATCTGGGACATCCTTACCGGACACAAGAAAAGGGGTTTTCACTGTGAAAGCTCAGCCCACTGGCCAATTTTTAAGTGAGTACATCAGAGCAGGGACTTGTGTATGGTCTTTTTCTATTTTCATTGATGTAACCTCACACCTTTTTTTCTTAGGTGGAGCCACGATGGCAAATTCTTTGCTAGAATGACGCTTGATACTCTTAGCATCTATGAAACTCCTGTGAGTATTTTAATGATCTGAAAGATAAACTAGCCCGTGTCTTGCTTGAAATTGTCAGTGCTCTTGCTCGGTGGCATAGTGCTTTTCCTCAGTTTGTGGTCCAGGGAGGAGAAAGTGGGGCTTAGTACATATAATAGAGGTGTGTTTTCTTGTACTTTTAATGTTTTGCATTCTGGATTGAGTTCCTGAATCGTGCATGGTCTGCCCTGGCGTGTGTTGCTGAGGCAGTGGCTTTGGCCTTGTGTCTTTGCTGATAGAATTGTGGTGCTGCTCACCCATCCCCCTCACTGCTTACACTGCTCCCTGGCAAACGAGTGGGGTCGCATTGCTTTCTTCAAAGGGGGGTTGTATGTGCCACTGAAGCATTGGCATGGTCTGACTCAACTGTCACACTTTTTTTTTTGGGCAGTCTATGGGTCTTTTGGACAAGAAGAGTTTGAAGATCTCTGGAATAAAGTAAGTAAATGCTTCTTTCAGGTTTGAGTGGCCTCTGCTGCTGTCACAGAACACTGCAGACTGGTCAAACAGCTGAATGCATTTCTCTCCATCCGGGGGATGAGGAACCTACAGATTTGGTGTCGTTGAAGGCTTCCTCATAGGTGGATGGCTTTTCTCTAGCCTCATGGTGGAAGGAGCACCTTTCGAGGGCTTCTTCACCAGGGCCCCACGCCGCATGACCAAATTACCTTCCAGAGGTGATAGCTGATGCTACCACTTTGGGGGTTAGGATCACAGCATGTGAGTTTTGGGGGAACAAGTGTTGAGTTCATTTATTCTCTTTCCTTTATCATTCATTTTTTAGGTAGTTGAAGAACATCACTTACTGCTATAAACCTGGGCAGAGGGGTGCAGCTGGCCCCTGCTGACCTAATGAGACCAACAGCTCTGGGTCCTCTCCTGCTGCTCTCAAAGCATTTTTCCCATATTGTGCACATAAAGAAGGCCAGTCTTGGGCTGTATCAGTCTTCGAATTGAAGTTTCTTGGAGCACAGAGACTTCAACTCAAAAGAGCTTTGGATGAAAGGTCTAATCTATTAACAGTTCGGGTGCTGTGAGGCAGAGTTGTAGGCATCAGAGAATTACAGCTTGTTCTCAGAAGATTTTGGTTTAGACAGTCTTGAAGTAGTGAACAACTATCAGTCCAAGGGTGTTGACGTGCCTTTTTGTTTTTACATTCTTAGGTGCAATTGGGAATAATAATGAAAAATAAAACCAAGACGTTGGCTCAATAATTGCAAAACAAGAGTATGATGCACATATAAAGATATTAGTTGTAAGCCGGGTGTGGTGGCGCACGCTTGTAATCCCAGCATTTGGGAGGCTGAGACTGGAGGATCGCAGTTTGCGGGCAGCCTCAGCTACTTAGTGAGGCCCTCCGCAACTTAGTGAGACCCTGTTTTAAAATAAAGAATAAAAAATTAGGGCAAGGGGTGTGGCTCGGAGGTCAAATGCTCCTGGGTTCCATCCCCAAACCCGCAAATAAATAAATAATAAAGATACTGGCTTTTACAACACCCATCCTCGAGTGATTTGTGGAGTAGAGAGAATTGACTTAATTTGTCCTCAGTCCTTTTACCCTTTTTGACTTGGGGTCTTTCCCTTTTTGCACCTTAATCTAAATTTTCACAGCTTAATTAGCTACAATTTATTTTATTTGCCTTGCAACAGCATTGTGATAGCCAAGAGTGTGGGGTTAACCTACTTTGTAAGAATGGGTAGGGTTAGTAGCTTCTGTCTGATTCCCAAATAAGTATGACAGTGCTCAGAGTGTGGGAGTCAGCTAAGTTGCACACAAGTCAGCACTTGTGTGCAGTGAGCTTTCCATTCCGTTTTAGCTGCCACCACCAATGGTAATCATTGTGCTACTACTGAGTTTTTATATAGTGAATGAGTTCCTTTGTTCTTTTCTGGTTTTCAGTTTTATAATCATTTAGTCCTCACATAACATTTTATTTTATCTATTTTTTTCCTGCAGAGACTTTTCTTGGTCTCCTGGTGGTAACATAATAGCCTTTTGGGTTCCTGAAGACAAAGATATTCCAGCCAGAGTAACACTGATGCAGCTTCCTACCAGACAAGAGATCCGAGTTAGAAATCTGTTTAATGTTGTGGACTGCAAACTACATTGGCAAAAAAATGGAGATTACTTGTGTGTTAAAGTAGATAGGACTCCAAAAGGCACCCAGGTAAGTGAATGCCAGAGTGGACAGGTTATTCTTCATCCTCAGTTCCATTCTTTTATTTTTTGTCGAGGGTGGGGGGTGGGGGAGGCTTTCTACCTCCAGGCTATACTCCCAGGCTTATTTTATATTTAATTGGAAACAGGGTCTCACTAAGTTGCTGAGAGCTTCACTAAGTAGCTGAGGCTGGCTTGAAACCTGTGCGATCCTCCTGTCTCAGCTTCCCAAGCACGGGGATTACAAGCGTGCGCCACCACGCCCAGCAGCTAACTTCCTACCATTCTGGTTGGAGGATGCTAATGGATATTTTTAGTTGTTTGAATTTGTGGGTTATTTATTTTCAAATCTATCTGGTACTGAAGAAAGTAGTTAGCTGATATGTTATAGTGAGAGCCCTTGTTATAGTCAAAGTTGAGGACTGTGGTGTGTGTGTGTGTGTGTGAGTGTGAGTGATGCTGAGTATGGAACCCCCTTTAAATTTGGAAACAGGATCTTGCTATGTTGCTAAGAACCTTGCTAATTAAGTTTCTGAGGCTGGCTTCAAACCTGCAATCCTCCTGTCTCAGCTTTTCAAGTATGCGTATGTCATCATAGGTGACTTTATTTTTCTTTTAAATACAAAGAGTAGCATACTTTACACAGCCTTTACCCAAATTTTATTGTTTGCATCATTTAATGTTTTATCAAAAAACAATGCCTGTTTTGCACATGGCAGCCTACACCTATAATTTTAGTGCTTGGCCGAAGGAGGAAGAGCACAGGTTTGAGGCCAGTCTTGGCAACTTAGTGATCCCTTTTCCAAATAAAAAGTAAAGCTGAGTGTTGGTGGTGCACACCTGAAATCCTAGTATTTGGGAGGCTGGGAGAAAGATCACAGGTTCAAGGCTATCCTAAGCAATAGCAAGACTCTGTTTCAAAAAAGGCTGAGGTGTAGCTCAGAAATAAAATGCCCCAGCCGGGCGTGGTGGCGCGCGCTTGTAATCCCAGCATTCGGGAGGCTGAGACTGGAGGATTGTGGTTCATGGACTACTTAGTGAGACCCTGTTTCAAAATAAAGAATAAAAAATAAGGCAGGGGGTGTAGCTCGAAGGTCGAATGCCCCTGCCTGCCAAAAAAAAAAAAGGCCCCTGGATTCAATGCCCACTATCACAAAGCAATAAAAATTAGAATAAATAGGGCTGGATGTGTAGCTTAGTGAAAGAGCACCACTGGCTTCAGTCCCTAGTCCTATTTTATTTGTATTTGGAAACAGGGTCTTCCTAGGTTGATGAGTCTCGCTACTTGCTGAGGCTATCCTCGAACCTGTGATTCTCCTGTCTCAGCCTCTCAAGTACTGGGATTACAAGTGTGCGCCACCATACATGGCTTGTCTGGCTCCTTTGATTTCACATGTCCTCACAGTTCATCTGTGATATAACAGGGTCAGCATTTTATCTCTGTTTATGGCTGAGTAATATTCTACAGCATGGCTAGACCATTTTTTTGGTGAGGGGCAGAACTGGAGATTGAACCCAAGGGCATTCTGTCTCTTATCTACACCCCCAGCCCTATTTTTAATTTGGGTCTCAATTAAGTTGCAGAGGGGCCTCGCTTAGTATCTGAGGGTAGCCACAAACCTGCAGTCTTTCTGTCTCAACCTCCCAAGTACTGGGATTACAAGTGTGCACCACCATGCCCGGGTAGAGCATGCTTTATTTATCCATGTGTGCATTGGTGGGCATTGATTGGCTGTTGTGAGGAGTGTAGCACACTGCCTTTTGGCCAACTGCAGATCATTCCACTGCATTGAGATAGTTTGGTCCCCGTTGGTGGACCTTTAGTGCCATTGGGGTCTTGGGCAAGGAAAGCACAGTGGGTATCCTTGGAGCTGTTGGTTTACAAGTGTGATGGTCAGGGCAGCTTTCTTGGAGTGAAATCAGGTCAGGGTAAGCACATGTCTCCAGTGGTCTCTTGCCATTTGCACCTGTTTCCACCTCACCAGCATTGGGGGCTATTTCATCATGATGATAGCATTTTGTTGGTTTGTTTTATGTATTTACTTTTGTTATACTGGGTATAGAATCCATGGGCATTCTACCTCTGAGCTGCAACTCCGGCCATATTTTATTTTAATTTTTTTGTGGTACTGGGGGTGGAACCCAGGGGCATTCTACCTCCAAGCTACACCCCCAGTCCTATTTTTTATTCTTTATTTTGAAACAGGGTCTGAGTTGCAAAGGGCTTCAATAAGTAGCTGAGGTTGTCCTCGAACCATTATCCTCCTGTCTCAGCCTTCCAAATGCTGGGCTTTCAAGCCTGCGCCACCATACACAGCTCAGCCTTATTTTATTTTAATTTGAAACAGGGCCTCACTGAGTTGCTGAGGCTGGCTGAGAACCTGCAATCCTCCTGTCTCAGCCTGCCATGTACTAGGATTACAAATGTCTACCACCAATCCTGGCTAAGGGTAGCATTTTAATCACTTCAGGTATTCATGTGTTTATGGGATGTAAATATTTTATTTTTTAATATATTTAATTGTCCTTTACATCTTTTTCTCTTGCTTTTGATTTCCAAAATGTCACTTTTTTTTTTAAAGGGTGTTGTCACAAATTTTGAAATCTTCCGAATGAGAGAGAAACAAGTACCTGTTGATGTGGTTGAAATGAAAGGTAAGTTTGGTTTTAGTTGTTTTCCAGTGTGACGGGCCACCTGGCTGTTTTATACTTAGCTTCTTCAGCATTTGTGCCAGCTAATTGCCTGAGCAATATTGTTAACTCTCATTGAGGGTGGCCATCTGTAGATCACAGAGCACGGCTGAGTTCCAGCATTGCTTACACTGATGAAAGGTGCCCAATTACCCCCCACCCCCATGTTCACACACACCTCCGTAGCAGAGGAGCCAGGAGCTATAGTTGTTTTCATAGGTTAAGAGTGGGGTTTCCAGTCTACATACAGGATGTGCTGTAAAAGAGTATCTCATTGTACATACAAAAGAGCTGGGCGTGGTGGCACACGCTTGTAATCCCAGCACTTGGGAGGCTGAGACAGGAGGATCCTGCAGGTTTAAAGCCAGCCTCAGCTACTTAGTGAGGCTCTCAGCAACTTAGTGAGACCCCTATT
Source organism: Muscardinus avellanarius (assembly GCF_963383645.1). Taxonomy (NCBI): domain Eukaryota; kingdom Metazoa; phylum Chordata; class Mammalia; order Rodentia; family Gliridae; genus Muscardinus; species Muscardinus avellanarius. Next base: position 71,885,073 of record NC_137796.1, read on the forward strand.
CCAAATAAAGTATAAAATAGGTCTGGGAGTGTAGCCCGGAGGTAGAAGGTCCCTGAGTTCCATCCTCAGTATTTAAAAAAACAACGTGTTTTTGGTCTAACACCAGCTTTGTTTTGTGTGTATTTTGGTTTTGTAATTTCAAAGGGCAGTATTTTTTTTTTTTTTTTTTTTTTTTTTTTTTTTTTGGCAGTACTGGGGATGGAACCCAGGAACATTCTACCTTCTGCCTCCGAGCTACAACCCTAGCCCTAATTTTTATCCTTTTTTTGTGTGTGTGGTGGGTTTGGGGTGACATCCAGGAGCATTCAACCTCTGAGCTATACCCCCTGCCCTATTTTTTATTTTTTATTTTGAAACAGGGTCTCACTAAGTTGCAGAGGACCTCACTAAGAAGCTGAAGCTGTCTGTGGACCGTGGTCCTCCGGTCTCAGCCTCCCAAATGCTGGGATTATAAGCGTGTGCCAACATGCCTGGCTTTATCCTTTATTTTGAAACAGGGTCCCACAGAGTTGCAGAGGGCCTCACTAAGTATCTGAGGCTAAGAATCACGATCCTCCTGTCTCGGCCTCCCAAATGCTAAGATTACAAGGGTACATCACCACGCCTGGCTTCAAAAGGCATTTTTTTATTTAGCTCTTTGATTTGAGTTACTTGCTGTGTGCAGTATTGTTTTTTATTTATTTATTTATTTTTGTGGTACTGTAGTTGGAGCCCAGGGGCTTTTCTAACTCCGAGTTATCCTCCCAGACCTGTTTTTTATACTTTATTTGGGAATAGGGTCTTACTAAGTTGCTGACAGCCTAAGTAGCTGAACCTGGCTTTAATCCTGTGCAATCCTCCTAATTCAGCCTCCTAAGCATTGGGATTATAAGCATGCGCCACCACGCCTGGCTTGATTTTTCTTTTTTAATGGAAGAAACATTATGTGTATTTCACAAAGCTGGCTGTATTTCCCTTGCTCAAGGTTGGTCATTCTGACTCAAAAACTGTTCAATAAACTGGGCGTGGTGGCACATGCTTGTAATCCCATCATTTGGGAGGCTGGGACAGGAGGATTTCACAGGTTTGAAGCCAGCCTCAGCTACTTAGGCCCTTTGCAACTCAGTGAGACCCTGTTTCAGAATAAAGAAATAAAGAATAAAAAATAGGGCTGGAGGTGTCGCTTGAGGTAGAATGTACTGGGAAAAAAAAAAAAACACCCGTTCAATGCTGTATTTCTGCTTTTAGCCAGAAAATCAGCCTGTCTTCTGTTTGACTTTTTGTTTTTGTTTTGCTGCAGAGAAAAGGAGAAAGTACTGAGATTTTTTAAAATGTGAAATGTGACCACTGTGTCAGGACAGAAAGGTTACAGAATTCTGTGTAGGCACGGCCACTGAGTGTGATACAGTGGTGTCCCTGAGCCACACCAGATGTGGGCTCATTTGGGCCTGCTGTGGGGGCACAGCTCCCTGTAAGGGTTGTGTTGTCCAGGTGGCCTTGAGCTCTTGAGACCAGGTGATTCTCTTCCCTCTGCCTCCCGAATAGCTGGCAGTATTCTAAACCCTTCTACCTCTGGGTTACACTCCCAGACACCTATTTTTTTATATTTTTATTTGGAAACAGGGTCTCTTAAGCCAGGGAGGCTGGCTAGCTTTGAACCTGCGCGATCCTCCTGTTTCCGCCTCCCAAGCGCGGGGATTACAAGCGTGCGCCAGGCAAGTCAGCTGCTTTTGAACTTCAGAAATGTGTGCTTTTTCTTGCTGTCCTTTATTCTTTGGTCTTTCTGATGAATTTAAGAATATGAGGGGAAAATCTCTTTGAATAGTAAACTTTTTTTTTTTTTTTTTTTTTTTTTTTGCGGGTCTGGGGATGGAACCCAGGGGCATTCTACCTCTGAGCCACACCCCCTACCCCATTTTTTATCCTTTATTTTGAAACTGTGTCTCACTGAGTTGCAGAGGACCTCACTAAGTAGCTGAAACTGTCCGTGAACTGCGATTCTCTGGTTTTAGCCTCCCGAATGCTGGGATCACAAGCGTGCTCCACCACGCCCGTCTTGAATAGTAAACATCTTAATGATTAGAATGTTCTTGTAAATGATGACAAAGGATGCTAACTTTTTTTTTTTTTTTTTTTTTTTTTAGTGGTACTGGGGGTGGAACCCAGAGGCTTTCTACCTTCAGGCTATATTCTCAGACCTTTTTTTTATATTTTATTTGGAAACAGGGTCTCACTAAGTTGCTGAGAGCCTCACTAAGTAGCTGAGGCTGGCTTTGAACCTGCGCGATCTTCCCGTCTCAGCCTCCCAAGTGCGGGGATTATAAGCGTGCGCCACCACGCCCGGCTAAGGATGCTAACTTTTTTGTTGATTGCAGAAACCATCATAGCCTTTGCCTGGGAACCCAATGGCAGTAAGTTCGCTGTGCTCCATGGAGAGGCTCCACGGATATCTGTCTCCTTCTACCATGTAAAGAACAACGGGAAGATTGAGCTCATCAGTAAGTCATCTGGCCCATCTTGGGCCTCCTGTCATTCTAGGTGGTAGGTTTGGTCATTGCCCAACCGGGAATGAGTGGCCTGAGCAAGCTGGATTTGATGTAAATAAGTTGGGTGTGGTTCACATAATATATATATATTTTTTTAATTTATTATTTTTTTAATTGGTGCATTGTAATCATATATCACATTGGAGTACAAGACTTGAGAGGATATATAAGCACACATCATCCAATTAGCCCTCATCCAGCCCCCATCCCATTCCCTCCCCCTCCCTCTATCCCATACTTGTTTGGTGATTAACTTTGATACATTTGTTTATGTACCTCCTGGGTTTGAAAGAGGCTCCATCTTCTCCTCTTCCATACCTGCTGATTGGTCACCTTATTTGCTTCACTATAGGGCCCTTTCTATAGCTCGATCTCTTCCTGTTGCCCCTTTCCTCTTAGTTTTTGCTGATTAGGGAAAGCATCTGATTTTTATTTTCTGCGATATTTCTCTGTGCATGCCGCGTTGCAAGTACCGATCCCACTCTTGATGGCCCCAGTAGTAGCCTGGCTACCCGGTGGACTGATCCAGACCTCGCTGGCTCATGCAGCGGCCTTGCCTCATGGGAGGCCCTGATTTTGGTCTTGCTGGCCCCAACACCAGCCTAACCCCTCAGCTGGCTCCGATCCCGGCCTTGGAGGCCCGAGTAGCGGCCTTGCCTCACGGCAGGCTCCGATGCTGGCCATTGGCCCTGGCATTAGCCTAACCCCTCGGTAGGCTCCGATTCTGGCCTCGGAGGCCTCAGTAGTGGCCTTGCCTCAAGGAAGGTTCCGATGCCGGCCGCTGGCCCCAGCACCGGCCTAACCCCTTGGCAGGCTCCAATCCAGGCCTCGGAGGTCCCAGCACCGACCTTTTCCTCACGGTGAGCTCCGGACCATGGCCTTGCTGGCCCTGGCACCAGCTTAACCCCTCAGCAGGCTCCGATCCCAGCCTTGAAGGCCCCAGCACTGGCCTTGCCTCACAGCAGGCTCCAATCCCGGCCTCACTGGCCCCAGCATTGGCCTAACCCCTCAGCAGGCTCCAATCTCGGCCTCAGAGGCCCCAGTAGTGGCCTTGCCTCACGGCAGGCTCCAATCCCAGCCTTGCTGGCCCCGGCACCAGCCTAACCCCTCGGCAGGTTCCAATCCTGGCCTCAAAGGCCCCAGCACCGGCTTTGCCTCACGGCAGGCTCTGATCCTGGCCTCACTGGCCCCAGCACCAGCCTAATCCCTTGGCAGGCTCCGATCCCGGCCTCGGAGGCTCCAGCACCGGCCTTGCCTCACGGCAGGCTCCAATCCCAGCTTTGCTGTGTCTGTCGCCAGCCTCACCCCTTGGCAGACTCCAATCCGAGCACCCTCTTCGCCCAACCAATTGTCCTGCGTTCTCGAGGATGCGTGGTGGTAACATTCTGCCTCTGGGGTTATTATTTCAAAGGTTTCAGGTATAATGCATCAGATCTCTGCCTCCCGAGTACTGGCCACTGCCATTGCCACTGCCTCCACCATTTCAAATCCTTCCCAAGCTCTTTTTCCACTCTGAATGTTGTCCAGTGTTCCTAAGCATGCGTGACGGTAGCATTTGACATTTGGTGTAATTTCTCCAAAAAAATAAGGTTGGTAGGATCCGATTTCTGCTTCTCCTGATACAAGTCTCCACCGCCATCGCGGAGACCGCTTTCAACACCGCCTTTCTCCTTGGTCTCCGCTAAACTCTCTCCTTACAGGTGATGTCCAAGATTCTTAACAATATAGAGAAACAGCAGTCCTCCTTCACGGGGAATTTTTCCATAAGTTCCAGTGCATTTGGATAGGTTTTGTCTGCATCTCCAGTGTCCTGGCATCCACCACAGCTTTCTTAACCCCTCTCCGATATTTTTTCTTTTCCTTTCCTTTTTTTTTTTTTTTTTTAAATAAGAGAAGACAGTGTATGTGGTTTGAGGAGGTAGTAGGATCAGGCACTCAGTAGCACTGTGACCCGGTCGGTTTCCCCATGGGTCCAGCGTGCTCTGCACTACCCTTCCTGGGGCCCAGAGTCCTGCGACCCCGGCCCCGGCTGTTCCGGGGTCCAGTGTGCTCCGCCCGACCCCTGTCTGGGACCCAGGGTCTTACTGGGCCCGGTTTCTCCAGGCGTCTGGCATGCTACGCGCCGTCTGACCCGGGCCCCGGCTGGCGTGCCCTGCGGGACCGCTGCCCGAAACCCAGGGTACTGGGCCCTGTTTCTCCAGGGGTCTGGCGTGCTACGCACCGTCCGGCCCGGGGCCCAGAGTCCTGCGACCCGGGCCCCGGCTGGCATGCCCCGTGCAACCCCTGCCCGGGACCCAGCGTCTTACTGTGCCCGGCTTCTCCAGGGGTCTGGTTCACATAATATATATAATAAGTGGTGACAAGGCTGCGATGACTCTCTGGAGGAAACACTTTGCAAAAAATCTGCACAGCCTGGGGTTCTGAGCCCTTGGCATTTGTTGTAACTGGTGTTTTCTAAGATCCCATCCTCAGCTGTTCTGGGTGAAGTTAGATTTTTTCTTCTTGTCCTGTGGCTGCCATCTCTGGGCATAGGGCTCATCTCATTGAGGAAACACCTCTGCTGCTTAGCCTGGGTTGCGTCCTTCTGCCTCTGGGCCTGCTGCAGAGCTCTTGCTAGGGTCAGGCTCTGCCTGTGGGTGTGCTCTCCAGCCCCACATTTTGTTTCTGGAGGGGGTCTCATTCTCGTTCCTCATCTTGCGGTAGGCAGCTGCCTGCCCAAGCGAGGCTTCCTGAAGACATCTGCTTCTTAGGCTGTCATCCTTGTGTGTCCATAGTGCTTTCCACATGGGGGTTAGCCTACAGCAGAGGCTCATAGACACCATGGGATTGATGAGTGCTCCCACAGGACAGTCTGCCCCGCACACAGGGCCACAATCATGGCTGTATCCCAGGACCCAAAGGGGCTTCGTGTGCCTTGAATGTCTTTTCTCAGGGCAGTTCTGCAGAGTCTAGTTCTCACTTTGCCACAGCTTACCAGTGTTTGCAATAGGGTCACTTGGCTGTGTATCCCCAAACCAGTTGTATTATTAGTTCTCATTCCTTGTTATAAAACAGACTCAAGGAAGGGGGAGGGTTACTGGGGATTGAATCCAGGGGCATTCTACCTCTGAGTTTACACCCCAGCCTATTTTTTATTCTTTATTTTGAAACACGGTCTCGCCAAGTTGCAAAGGGCCTCACTAAGTATCTGAGGCTGTCTGCGAACTGTGATCCTCCTGTCTCAGTCTCCCAAATGCTGGGATTACAAGCATGAGCCACCAAGCCTGGCTGGGTGGCTTTTTTAAATGTATGATACCCTCCCCTTCCCCCATTTTTCTTCATGGTACTGTGCTTTGAACCTTGGAGGCATTCTACCTCTGAACTACACTCCCAGTCTTGTTTTATTTCTTGTTTTGAAACAGGGCCTTGTGAAAGCCGTGCATGGTAGCACATGCCTGTAATCCCAGTACTTGGGAGGATGAGACAGGAGGATTGCAGGTTCGGGGCCAAGTTTAGCAACTTAGACCTTGTTTCAAAAATAAAATATAAGGGCCGGATGTGGTGATGTATGATTGTAATTCTAGCATTTGGGAGGCTGAGACAGGAAGATTGCATTTTGTGGCCAGCCTCAGCTACTTAGTGAAGCCCTTTGAAAATCAATGAGACCCTGTTTCAAAATAAAGAATAAAAATAATAGGGCTGGGGGTGTAGCTCAGAGGTAGAATGCCCCTGAGTGCCATCCTCAGTACTGCAAAAAAAAAAAAAAAAAAATAGGGCCGGTGGATATAGCCTGAAGGTAGAATGCCCCTGGATTCAACCCCAGTACCAAAAAAGGATTTTAACTTAGAAATACCTAGATGATGGGTTTTCTACAGTAGTTTTTCAGAGATAACCGTTGGGTGTGGCGTGTTGAGTGGGGCTCTCCCCTCAGCAGTAGAACCATCACAGACTCCTCACAGGCACTTTCTCTTTTCAGAAATGTTTGACAAGCAGCAGGCAAACACGATCTTCTGGAGTCCCCAGGGGCAGTTCGTGGTGCTGGCTGGTCTGCGGAGGTTGGTCCTGGCTCTGGGTCACAGCAGGGCTCCATGTCCCTGAGTCTCTTGCCATAGTCTCTTGCTGCTGTCCCTTTGTGTGGCCATCACTCTCCTGAGGCTTGGGTGGGCCTGGGCAGGTACTTCCACTGATGGCTGGGGAGCCTGTGGTAATGGCCTCCCTGGTAAGCAGTTTTTCTTATGTGAAATCCTGTATCTTTGGGCAGGACAAATGTTTAATTAGGCAGCTATGACACGTCTTTTTAACAATTTGAGTTTTAAATTCCAACTGACCGTATAGAAAAACGCCTTAATTGCCCATTCCCCTGCTATTGTGCAGACTTGTTACTGTAGTTTTGCAGGTGTTGCTATCCTAGGATGTCACTTTAGAGACATTAGTAATAGTGGTACATAGAGCCCTTGTGCACACCGCGCATGTTGGATGCTGTGGCACGGTGCTCTAATAGGGTTGTTATCATTTCCTTGTTAATCCAGAGGTGCTGAGGTGATGGGTTGGGTGCCTGCAGCCCTATAGCCAGGAGTGACTGGCTGGCTTGCTGGTCCTCTCGTCACCCCGCTGGCCCCAGGGCTCTCAGCAGAGCTCTGAGGCAGATGCTTGCAGTCTGACTGCGTGTTGCCTCCACAGCATGAATGGCGCCTTGGCATTCGTTGACACTTCAGACTGCACGGTCATGAACATTGCAGAGCACTACATGGCCTCCGATGTCGAGTGGGATCCAACTGGGCGCTATGTGGTCACCTCTGTGTCCTGGTGGAGCCATAAGGTAGGGGCCTGAGTAGTCTCATCAGAACTAAATGATCTGCGGGCTTGCTGCTGGCTCCCATGCTGTTGGTAAAGTGCTGAGCCTGCTTCCAGCTCCTCAGTCTCGTTGATCTTGTTTTTAACTTCCTGAAATAGTTTAACTTTGGCAAGAGGGCTGAGGTTAGTGTAGGTGAAAGTCAGAGGGTGTGGGGACAGAAGAGGGGACCATGCCTGGAGCAGTGTCTGCCTGGGAGGGTGTGGTGTTCCCTAGATTTTGCAGGGAGAGGAGTCATTTCCTTTAGCGTCTTAGAATCCTTTCAGAAGTCTTAGAGCACTTCTCTGCCCACAGGGTCAGTGTGGAAGTGCACAGAGCAGCCTGGGTGGTGTCCTCCCACCTTACAAGCTCACTGTGCCCAGCCTGTGATCCTGTCTCACTAGGTTGATGAGTCTCCTTACTTGCTGAGGCTGTTCTCGAACCTGCAATCTTCCTATCTCGGCCGTCTGTGTGTGTGTGTGTGTGTGTGTGTGTGTGTGTGTGTGTGTGTGTGTGTTTGGCAGGCGCAGGGGTGGTTGTTACCTCTGCTGGCAGTAAAGGTCTTTCTCTGTGACCTGCTAGTGGCAATGGCTCAGATGCCCCCTGCTGTCTTGTAGGTGGACAATGCTTACTGGCTGTGGACATTCCAAGGACGCCTTCTGCAGAAGAATAACAAAGACCGCTTCTGCCAGCTGCTCTGGAGACCGAGGCCCCCGACACTCCTCAGCCAGGAGCAGATAAAGGTCTGGGGACTCCTCCAGTCTCGGGTTGTGAAAGTGATCATGACACTAAAGAACAGTGATGGTGTTTTTTATTAATGCTAGGGTGGTAGAGAAAGGGGGATAGAGATGGTATCTGGTGGGGCCTTTGCAGAGATTGGAGTGGGATATTTTCTGGGTAGTGAACTTCCAGGTGGTTTAAGGTGGCTTCTGCCTAAACTGGAGGGGTGGGGAGGTGCCAGGGGCTGTAACCGTCCTGATGAGATTAGAGGAGAAACATCTGGGATTCATCATTGTGGAAGAACGGGCCAATGGTATTAGGTCAAAGCTGAGAGGAGAGTGTAAATCCCAGGAAAGAGCTGAAGTGACACTCAGAAATGATGGTGTGCTGGAGTGTCCCTGCAGGCTGTATGCGACTAATCATTGAGGATGTCATTTCATGTTGGCATTTTGAAGACTGCCTTTGTGGTTCTGGCTTTGAATGTTAATCCTGAGTGACTTGTCTTTGTTTCAGCAAATTAAAAAGGATCTGAAGAAATACTCTAAGATCTTTGAGCAGAAGGATCGTTTGAGCCAGTCCAAAGCTTCAAAGGTTAGCCTGGCTCTGGGAGCTGAGGGCATGATAAAGATTGCCGCAGAGGCTGATGGCAGAGGAGGATGGCGTTGAGTGGGGAGGAGGGAGGAGGGTTGGGGGGGCAGAGAGCGCTGCTCCTCCCTTGGATACCCACCTGTTCTGTGGGGGAGGGTGTAGACCAGCAGTGCACCTGAGGCAGATGCACGACCTGGCCTGGTGGCTAACTTTTCACTTGCAAAGGGGAGGCGGCAGAGGTAGACATGGGAGCAAATGTACCCTCTGCCAGGTGGGTGGTCCGCCATCTGAGGAGGTGCAGGCAGAATGCTTCCCCTTGGGTTAAGCAAAAGCATGGTGATGGTGAGTTCTGCCCGTTTTGTTGCCTGGCTGTAGGAATTGGTGGAGAGAAGGCGAACCATGATGGAAGATTTCCGGAAATACCGAAAAATGGCCCAGGAACTCTACATGGAACAGAAAAACGAACGTCTAGAATTGAGAGGAGGTAATGGGGAGGTTCTGAGCTGTCCCACTGTGGCGAGGTGCGCTGCCCACTGGCCAGGCGTGCTCCCGAGCACCTGCCCCACTCCTCATCCCAGCGGGAGCCCCCTCACCCGCGGTGAGCTTCCATACCCTGAGGGTCAGCACAGCTTTGTCCTCTCAGGGGTGGACACTGATGAGCTGGACAGCAACGTGGACGACTGGGAGGAGGAGACCATCGAGTTCTTTGTCACTGAGGAGGTTATTCCTCTCGGGAGCCAGGAGTGACCTGAGCACTGTGTGGTGAGACTCCCTCGTGTGTGGAACACCTGTGGACTAGTTTTTCTTCCTTACCCCATGTGCTAGAAAATACCTTAAGGTGGAGTCAGAACCAGTTTCACCTCCGGGTCGGTCAGGTGTTGGGTGTTGAGTCGGTCTTGGGACATGACTTCCACCCGCTGGCTGGTTTGGAGATGGTGTGGTCGGGTCTTGGGCTATGAGCGAATGGTGGCCAAGGCGGTGCTTGGCTGTAGTGGGAGGTGCAGGGGAAGAGGTGAAAGCTGCCTGTCTCGAGGCCTCTGCTAGTGGACAGCTTTGAGTGCCCACAGGGGCTGCCTAGGACAGGAGTGCTAAGCTACCAAGTCAGGTGCTGCCTGGCGTCGTCCCTGGGACAGCAGCCACCTGGGAGCAGGCTGTGTGTGCCAGGGCTTGTGTGGGGCTGAGGCCCCTGCTGCGGTTCACTGTTGTCTCCTTGCAGCGTCGCCACGTCACACCCTGGAGCGGAGGCTGCCTTCTGCAGAAAGCCTACACAACTCCCGAATCCTCGCCTGTGCTTCCTCCCACTCTGGACTGTGAATGCATCTGGGACTCTTCCATCTTGACACTTTCTGTGCCTTCAAGCCCCTGGTGTGCACAGCGGGGAGGTTTCGAGGCGCTGCTTTCACTTTCTCCTGGATTTCATGACCGCCAGTGTTTTCTGTGGACTCGCCACAGTGCTCCCGGCAGGCCCCTCCAGTCCTGCTCCTGTGGTGTGTCCAGGGGCTCTACCACAGCTGAGCAGAGTTTCTGTTCAAGGACTTGGCTGTTCCTGCACAGGCCAGTGTCGGTTGTCACGGGGACAGCATACCGCCTGTGTCCCGGTGAGCTCAGGAGGCACCACAGCGCCTCATACCCCGCCGTTCAAGTTGTGACAGGTTCTCTCAGCAGGTTGAACGTGGAAATAAAAGCAAACCTGTATGACAAAGCTGTCTTTCTCCTGTCTTTGCACATGGATAACGACCTTGACTCTGGTGCCTCTGCCTGCCCCTCTCCCACAGTGGTTAGGGTCTGCGTCCACCCCACCATGGGTGCTGCTCAGACACACACACTCGGCTTGTAGAAGGCTTGTTTTGATGGCCAGCAGGGAGAGCCCAGCTTCTCTGCTGTCCCTCCAGCCTGCCTGAAAAACCACATACCACTTCTCCCTATGAGAACTGTAGACTTTCTGGAGTTAGGTTGGAAAATTTGCATCAGAGCATTACTGTAGCCTCTGCGATGTCCTCTGAATATTTAGCTTTTCCTCTCAGAAGGGGAGGAACAGGTCCCTGTGGTTTCATTTGTTTTATCTGTAGTGTCTGGCTACCCATTCATCTGAAATTGTAGTCTCTCATCTCTTCCTGCATTTCATGAATTGAAGCTGCCTTAAGAGCAGGAGGGGCACTCCTGGGCTCCACAGCCACACAGTGTCTGCAAACCTAAGGCATGGGTAAAACTGGACAGGCTGTCATGTACAGGGCAGCGGGTGGAGGCCAGCTGGGAGGTGGTGCCTGGTCTCAAGTTCCTTACTAGCCATCTTGAGGAATGAGGCTGAACCCTAGACTACCTGGCAGGCCCATCGAGGCTTCTGGCCATGTGACTGGGTGTTCCCAGGAAGAGAAGGAAAGCACTTCTGCCTTTCTCGTGAGCCTCTGATTCCTCTTTCCTCTGGTTTTCCCCAAGATTCCTGCATTATTTCTGTCTAGCCATTTTTTCTCATTCCGTATGCCTCGACCCCCCTTTTTTTAGTATTCCTGTTCACTCTTGTATTCTTTAGTGTGCTGTTGCCTTAATTTTGTGGCAATGGGAAGGCACATAGTTCTATCATATTAACAGATTTTTAATAGCTTTCCATTTTTTTTCACTATTTTAAACTCAGTTGTAATTATTTTACATGGTTTGTAAATAAAAGAATTTCTGAAACACTCATGCTTGCTGTCTTCTGCTGTGGAGGTTGTGTTCCCAGTCTTTGATAAGGGGAAATTCCTGACCCATCCCAACGCCAGAGGAGGCCAGGGCTTAGGTTGAGGCTGGGATCTCGCTGCAGGCTTTGTGTTCACCAAGTGTCGGGGAGAACGCTGGGACCACACATCTCCACCAAGCTCCTGTGTGAATTGGGCGGGGGCCTTTACTTTCAGGGAAGGGAGATGGGGACGTGGGTTCTAGAGGGCTGACATTTTCTCCTCATTGATGTGGCAAGGATTTCCTGATGCCCAGCATCAACCTAGATGTCAAGAAAAAGAGACATGCCGGGCGTGGTGGCGCACGCTTGTAACCCCCGCGCTTGGGAGGCAGAGACAGGAGGATCTCGCTGGTTCGGAGTCAGCCTCGCTGGCTTAAGAGACCCTGTTTCCAAATAAAAAAATATAAAATAGGTCTGTCTGGGAGTGTAGCCCGGAGGTAAAGGGGCTTCCAGGAACCCAGTACCACCAAAAAAAAAAAAAAAAAAGGAAAAAAGACATGACCAAATGCAAACTGTTCCCACCCAGTTGAACTGCATTGCTTGGCTTCTGAAAAGGCCTCGTGGTGCCTCCAGGAGTCTGAGAGCCCTTGGTGTTCTTGAGGGGTCATTAAGTGAGGCACAGCCTCTGCTTGGTGCAAGTGCACCTCTGCTGTCCCCTCAGCTCTCTTACTTGGGCTCAGGTTTGGGCTTCATGGATCCAGTCATTGTGCTCCTCAGAAGGCTGAGTCCAGAGGGTAAGTTGAGGCCAGACTCAACGCCTTAATGAGACGTTGTCTCAGAATAAAAGGGTTAGAGCAGGTTCAAAGCCAGTCTCAGCAACTAATTGAGGCCCTGTCTCAAAATAGCCAGGCATGGTGGCATCTGCCTGTAACCTCAGTTCTTAAAAGGCTGAGACAAGGGTAGCAGGTTTAAGGACAGCCTCGGCAATGTAGAGTCTTAGCAACTTGGTAACTAGCAAGACCCTGTTTCAAAACAAAAGGGCTGGAAGTAAAATGCCCCTGGGTTCAATCTCTAGTACCATTTAAAAGTTTTGTTTTTAAAGGGCTGGGGGTATAGCTGCATAGTAGAGCATCCATGGGTTCAATTTCCAGTACTGGAATTGATCCTTCCTACCTACCTACCTACCTACCTACCTACCTACCTACCTACCTACCTACCTACCTTCAGTACTGGGGATGGAACCCAGGGGCATTCTACCTTCGAGTGAAACCTCCAGCCCTATTTTTTTTTTTTCTTAATTCTGAAAAAAATTCTTACTGAGTTGCAAAGGCAGGAGCACCATGCAGCTGCAGCACCCTCCCTGGTCCTGGCTCTGCCTGTGTTGAGCAAGGCCACCCTGCACTTTGATGACCTGCAGGACCTGGCAGATACACCTGCTGTGGCTGTGCAAGTTCACAGGGCAGCGACTTCCCTGGGGATAACAGTGGAAAAGTTGAGCACAGCATGGATTTGCCCGATCAACCCTTAACAAGCTCTGGGTGTACAGTCTGAGCCTGGGAGAAGGCCTGGAAATCACATCCTACTCCCTCGGGGACTTGCAGGTCATCTGGAAAGCACAGCCCTAATCCTTTTCTTTCCCTTCAGCTGTTGCTGTTGGTCCCTTTGGGTGAGAAAGCCCCAAGGCCACCTTGAGCTGCAGTGCTGAGGCAGCCCCTGGGGTTGGTGGCATATCAGGCGTCATCATGGGCATCCCTTGTAGCTGCCTCTCCTGGGGTGGGAGAGCTGCATTCTGCCCTGGGAAGAGAGGGCCAGTCCCTCTGTCTCCGGGGCAGGTGTCGGGCAGGCTCACCTAGGACCCCGGAGGCCCGTGGAAACCAGGGTTGCTGTGGCATCAGCTGAGTGTGCAGACAGAAGGGCTGATGCCTGTAGCTGTCGTGTGCAGATGTGATCGGGAGTTCTTTCTGCCCTGCTGCTTGGGGCCCACTGGAACCACCTGGGCTGTCTTGGCCGTGGAGAGGGTTAGAGGCAACACTAGGGTTGTAAACTAGCGCAAGCCCTGGTGCCATTCCCCCCTGGGACCCAGATGATGTCATGTGCCAGGGCGGGGCTGAGCTAAGACAGCTCTTGCCTCTGCCTCTGCCAGGCTAGCAGGAAGCTCCAGGGTAAGCAGGGAGGTTAACCCGCAGTATGCCTTCCCACCAGGTGGCTGGCCTCTCCCCAGGCCGGGGTAGCCCGGCCTTAAGGGAAGTGGAGCCCAAGGACCAGCAGCTCATGGTGAGTGCCCCTTCCTCAGTGCCCTGCCAGCCCAGCTGCCTGGGCCCCTTTTGGTCCTACCTCCCCATACTCAGAACCCAGTTCTCTAGCATCAGTCTCTTAATGGCTGGTCTCATGTCCAGGACCTCACCTCTGCTCCTCCACTTTTCCTTCCTGAGGCCTAGTGACCCCATGCCCTCCTCATCCCAAGTCTCCAGACCCCTCACTCCCCAGGGAAGGCAGGCTAGACCCGAACCCAGGAAGAGGGAGAGGTGGGCATTGTGCTTCTCAGCCCGCCCCCAGGCCCCAGCCAGACCCACCAGCCTGTGACAGTTTGACCTTGGGTGAGCGGAAGCCTGGGACCAGCCCCAAGCCTGTGTGGGCTGGTTAAAGAGAGGCCGGCGTGCCTAGCCACAGCACATCCGTGGTCCCATCCCAGAGGTCGCCCGTGGGTCCCTCTTAGGAAAACAGAGGAAACCAGCTGGGCAAAGAGCACAGACATTCGAGGATCCCATATGGGTTTCCTGTTGGGAAACAGGTCCTTCTGAAAGCACTCACTGCCGGCCTGAAGGGCGGGCTTGCTGCGGGTCCCTCCCGGTGGTGGTTAAGTTCCCCTTTCGCTGTGTGACCTTGGGCAAGTGCTTCGCCTCCCTGTGCCTCAGCCTCCTCTTCTGCTCCACGAGGGGGACCATAACCAGGTGTTCCTCGGGGTAGCTGGGAAGCATGAACAACTCTGTGCAAGTGTTAAGCAGCTAGGGCAGGGGCTAGGGGTGTGGTCAGTGGTACAGCCTCTGTACCACTTGCTCATAGGAGGTAGTGTCTCCTATGAGCAAGCCCCTGGCTTCCATCCCCACATCAGGAACAAGAAGAAAAGGAAAAAGGACAAAGCCTGGAGGGGCGCTCGGGGGCCAGGCCTTTGCAGCTTCATGGGTGGGGTGCAGGGGTCTTGGGGTTTGAGGAAGAAGAGGGAGCAGTCTCAGAGGGACGCCGTGGACACGTTGCTCCCGTCCGGCCCACAGGTTGCGCTTCGAATCCGTCCACTCAACACCGCAGAGCTGGAGGAAGGAGCCACGGTCATCGCCCACAAAGTGGGGGACCAGGTGAGGCTGGAAGGCACAGAAGACATGCCCACAGTGGTCATCAAGCTGGCCCGTGCATGTGTTACCCGTGTCACCCATACCCTCACTCAACGAACTCACGTACAGAGACCAGACTCCAATCCAGAGCCAGAGGGGAGGCTGCCAGTGCACCCCACCCATCTCTTTTTTGTTTGTTTGCTTGTTTTTTCAGTAGTAGAGATCAAACCCAGGAGCATTCTACCTCCAAGCTACACCACCAGCCCTATTTATTTTTTATTTTGGAACAGGGTCGGCTGGGCATGGTGACACAGATTTGTAATCCCAGTACTTGGGAGGCTGAGACAGGACGATCACAGGTTCAAGGACAGCTTCAGCAGTGTAGTGAGACTCTCAGCCACCTAGAAATACCCTGTTTCAAAATAAAGAATGAAATAGGGCTGTAGCTCAGAGGTAGGATGTTTCTGGGTTCAATCCTGAGTATCACAAAAAGAGAGGATCTTGCTAAATAAATTGCCAAGGGCCTTGCAAAATTGCTGAGATTGGCCTCGAACCTGAAATCATTCTGTCTCAGCCTCCCAAGTACTGGAATTACAGGTGTGTGCCTCACTGGGAGCAGACCCAGGCTCCAGGGCAGGTGGGCGAGGTCTGACGAGGAGAAGCAAGAGCCCCTTGACCAGAGAGGGCAGGGGAGGCGAGGCTGGGCGGGCTGTTTTGGCAGACCTGGGTCTAGATGCGCTGTCAGAGCTCCAGGTGCCTGCTGTGCAGCGGGTGGAACGTGACGCAGCCTTCCTGCCACTGCCATGGAGTTCTCAGAGATGGCTCAGAGCTGAGCTGCCCACACAGTTAGAGGGGCTTTTACCTTTGGTTGCCACTTGCAAGAACAAATGTCAGATTTGGGGGTAAAACACTGTCAAATGAATGGGAGATGCCCGTTTGTCATGAGGACGGCATCTTCTTGTGAGGAATAAAACGTGGCTTGGAACGGATGTTTGAACTCAATGGTAAAGGGCCCAGGATGGTACTGGTGGGAGGTCCCTGCCAATAGCTGCCCGCCGGGATCTGATTGGTCAGGAGGAAGATGGATAGAGCATTGGGCGACAGGGGAGGCTGATAGAAGTCAGGGTGAACTAGCACTGAGCCTGTAGAAAACAAAGCAAACCACGGCTGTTATGCTGAAGGAGCAAAGCGTTTTGCAGGCAAGGCTGTGGCTTTGCTATAAGGAGGCGGAAACACGGAGTGTGGCTACCAAAATTCACCACATAATGGTATGATGCTGGTGGTGGAGCCAGCATCATCTGACTGCGGCGTGTCAGGGAAGAGTGGGGGAGTGACAAAGACCTGCCCCCAGTGAGCCCGCGTTCAGACACTGGTACAAACCCAGACTGGCTGCCAGGGGAGTCTTCATTGTGCTGGGGATTGAAGCCAGTGGCTCTCTCCTCTGAGCTATACCCCAGCACTTTTTTTTTTTTTTTTTTTTTTTTAGTACTAGGGATGGAACCCAGGGGCATTCTACCTCCGGGCTACACCCCCAGCCCAATTTTTATTCTTTATTTTGAAACAGGGTCTCACTGAGTTGCAAAGGGCCTAAGTAGCTGAGGTTGTCCTCAAACCGCAATCCTCCCAAATGCTGGGATTACAAGCATGCGGCACCACACCCAGCTTCACTCAGCACTTTTTATTTTTTATTTTGTTTATTTATTGGTGGTACTGGGGTTCCTGGAAATCCTTCTACCTCTGGGCTACACTCCCAGACACACACACACACACACACACACACACATATTTATTTATTTATTTATTTATTTATTTATTTTAATTTTTTAATTTTTTAATTTGGAAACAAGGTTTCTTAAGCCAGCGAGGTTGGCTTTGAACCTTCACGATCCTCCTGTCTCTGCCTCCCAAGCGCGGGGATTACAAGTGTGCGCCACCACGCCCAGCTATTCTTTATTTTGAAACAGGGTCTCACTAAGTTGCAAAAGGCCTTACAAAGTAGCTGAGGCTGTCCGTGAACTGCGATCCTCCAGTCTCAGCCTCCCGAATGCTGGGATTACAAGGGTGCACCACCACACCCGGCCCCTGTTTTATTTTTGTTTTGAAACAGGGTCTAAGTTGCTGAGGCTGGTCTCAACCTGCAATAAAATAAAATATATAAATAAAAAAACATATAAAATATATATAAATAAAAATAAATTTAAATAAAATATATAATAATAAAATATAAATAAAATATATATAAATAAAAAATATATAAAATAGGTCTGGGAGTGTAGCCCAGAGGTAGAAGTGTATCCAGAAACCCCAGTACCACCAAAAAAAAAAAAGTTTATGTGGATCTGATATTATCTAATCTATAGACATATTCAATTTTTGCTGGATTTCTAAAAATTGTTCCGTGTGTGTGTGTGTGTGTGTGTGTGTGTGTGTGTGTGTGTGTGATACTGGGGATAGAACTTAAGGGCCTTCTACCTCTGAACTACTCCCGCCCCCAGCCCTATTTTATTTTTATTTTGAAACAGAATCTCACTAGATTGATGAGCGTCTCATTACTTGCTGAGGCTGTCCTCGAACCTGCAATCCTCCTGTCTCAGACTCCCAAGCACTGGTAGTACAAGTATGCACTGCCATGCCTGGCTTATTTTTCTATTTATTTTTTTGAAACAGACTGGCTAAGTGACCTCAAGTAGCAATCCTCCTATGAGTACAGGCATGTGCTACTGTGCCTAGATCTTAATAATATTTTTTTTTCTTTTTTCTTTTTTGTAGTACTGGGGAAGGAACCCAGGGGCATTCTACCTTCAAGCTGTATCCCCAGCCCTATTTTTTATTCTTTATTTTGAAACAGGGTCTCATTGAGTTACAAAGGGCCTCAGTAAGTAGCTGAAGCTGTCCTTGAACCATGATCCTCCTGTCTCAGCCTCCCAAATGCTGAGCGTGCATCACCACACCTGGCAATAATATTCTTTATAATACAAGGAAAAATATTTTTCTGGCCCAAGATCCAGTGCTGCTGGTATTTCTGAGCAGCTGAGCTCAGTGCTGTGACAAGGACTTGCTCGGCTCTCACGGTCCTTAGTGGGTAGGTTCTGTGATTGCACCCTTTGTACAGAGGATGAATTAAAGCCAGGAGAACAGCCAGGGCAAGTCTGCAGCCTCCCTATTTTTTTTTTTTTTTTTTTTTTGGTACTGGGGGTGGAACCCAGAGGCTTCCTACCTCCGGGCTATACTCCCAGCCCTATTTTATATTTTAGTTTGAAACAGGATCTCACTAAGTTGCTGAAAGCCTCACTCAGTAGCTGAGGCTGGCTTCGAACCTGTGCGCTCCTCCTGTCTCAGCCTCCCAAGCGCAGGGATTACAAGCGTGCGCCACCACGCCCTGCTTAGCAGCCTCCCTATTTTAAAGTGGTGGAGCTGGAAGGGAGACCCAGCTGCAGGGCTCCAGAGCACATTCCCTGACCACTAGCACTGTTGTTCCCCCAGCTCCTCGGCCCTGCAGGGTTGGGGCCCGGGCAGGAGACCCGTGTGCTTCCCCCTCAGCATGGTCCTGGCCCACAATGGATGTACGTGGGCCTGCTCCTGCATCATCCCGTCCAGCAACCCTCTCTGTCCTCAAAAGGAGAAGAAAGCAAATGAAGGAGTTAGCTTATGTCATGGAACAAGTGTTGGCCAGGAGTCAGGAACAGCCGTGGGGACCTGAGCCCTGCCGCCAACTCCCCAAGAACCTCTGAAAGGCCCTTGCCGTCCGGGACCTCGGTCTCCAAAGCCAAGACCCAAGGGAGTGGCCAAATGGTGGGGTTCTTGTTTTAGAGGAGTACTGGGGATTGAACCCAGGGTCATTCTACCTCTGAGCTATACCCTTCAGACCTTATCTTCTCTCTCTCTCTCTCTCTCTCTCTCTCTCTCTCTCTCTCTCTCTCTCCCTTCCTTCCTTCCTTCCTTCCTTCCTTCCTTCCTTCCTTCCTTCCTTCTTTTTTGGTACTAGGGATTGAACACAGATACATTTTACCTTCAAACTATCCCTCCACTGGTCCTCTTTATTTATTTTGTTTTATTTTGAAACAGGGGCTTGCTAAGTTGTTGCGGTCTCGCTACATTGCTGAGGCTGTCTGCCTCTAGCCTGTGATCCTTCTGTCTTAACCTCCCAAGTACTGGGATTATGGGCATGTGCCATTCTTTTATTTTTTTATTTTGAAACAAGTCCTTGCTAAATTGCTGCGGCTGTCCTCAAACCTGGGATCCTCCTGTCTCAGTCTCCCAAGTGCTTACAGGTGTGCACCACCGTGCCTGGCCAGGGTGGGGTTTTTGGTGTCACCCAGCCCTGCTCCCCACTAGCCAGGTGTGTTTGGTTTCTAATTGCCCTGGCTCCCTCTACCCCCCAATTCCCTGAGAAAGTCTCCTTTGAACCTCTCTGTCCCCAGAGAGACTAATACACTTTGCTTCATAATTACATATTTATATGAGATCAGAGACACCCCAGGGGCCACCAGGCTCTCAAAGAAGCAAAGGCCACGGATAGAGGCTGTGACTACCCTTTTGTCCTCCCCTTTCCTGGGTGGCTCGGTGTGAGGAGCAGGGATGGAGAGGCTCCGGGAGGCAGTCAGCTCAGCTCAGCACTCCGCAGTTTGTAGAACACCTTCTCTTCCCTCCAGGAGGGACTGTCGCAGTGGCCCAGGGTGGGGGCTGGGCCTGCTCTGTTGCACAGGTGGGGTTGTCTCGAGCGTGCTGGGCTGCAGTTTGTCGGAGGGACGCTTACAGATATGTCAATGCAGCCCGAGAGCCCAGCAGGCCTGGGGGAATGGACAGTCTATAATAGCAGGAGATACTGTCCCCTTGGAAGTGAGTGGTGCCCCAACCCCGCTGCCGGCTCAAGTGCAGAGGCCTGGGGTTCTGACCACCTCTCAGCTGACCCCTCTCTCTTACTGCTTCCAGATGGTAGTGCTCATGGACCCCAGCGAGGACCCTGAGGACACTCTGCGTGCCCACCGGCCCCGGGAGCGCACCTTCATTTTTGACACTGTTTTTGACCAGCGTGCATCCCAGGTAGCCACTCATCCTCCTGCCCCTGGTTACATTAAAGTGCAGTGCCTCTCGGAAGGGACTCCTCCCCGGTTGTCTCATCCTTGGGTGTCCCCCTTCCATGGACACAGGACTTCTCTTTAGTTCATTCAATCTTTCCTTCGTCCTACAAATTGGGACCCCGTCGTGCAGCAGAGAGAGAACATATTTTCTGCCAAAAACAAAATAAGAAGCCGGGCGTGGTGGTACATGATTGTAATCCCAGCCTTTGGGAGGCTGAAACAGGATAGCCATTTGTGGACAGCCTCAGCTGCTTAGTGAGGCCCTTCACAACTCAGTGAGACCCTGCTTCAAAATAAAGAATAAAAAATAGGGCTGAGGGTGTCGCTCGAGGTAGAGTGCCCCTGGGTTCCATCCCCAGTATTGCAAAAAAAAAAAATGTAGGTAAATAGTTAAATAAATAAGGATAGGGTGTAGCTCAGAGGTAGAATCCCCAGTATGAGCAAAAGGCAGGCAGGCAGGAGGGAATCGAGTCTCACCAAGATTGCGCCCATCTCACAGACGGGGGTACCTGAGGCTCCGGGAGGTCACACAGTGACTCCTTCCTCATCCTTCCCATCATCACCACTCTCTACTAAGGTCAAAACGCTATCCAGCAGGTACCTGACCCTCACCTGTGAGTGGGGCCAGGGCTCAGGAGGTGTGACAGAACAGGGCTGGGATCTGAACCCAGCCCTCCTGAAATGGGATGTCCCAGTGCCAGGGCGATGGGAACTGGGGATGCTTGGCTCCAAGTCAAAGCCCAACGAAGGATGCAGGGCCCAGGTTTGAACCAGCCCTGCTCTGAGTGGTGTTCCTTCCCACGGTGAGGGGATGCAGGAACTGCCCTGCACACCCATCAAACCTCCGACTCTGAGACACCTAAGCCCAGGCGTGTACAGCTTTCTTCTGGGCATTGCTTGCTGTAGGACACGGCACTGCGGAGCTGAGTGGCTGAAAGCTACCATTTATTGTCATCTTCCATGGCTCTGTGGGCCAGCCAGGATCTGTGGGTGGACCCTCATGCACTGAAGTGGGCAGTCCAGGGGGCTCTGCTGAGTCAGATGTTCCCAATGGTCCGCTATATTGGCTGTCAGTGAATTCTCATGTTGGCTTCAGCTCCACCAGGGCTGTCAGCTGGAGCAGCTGCTGGCGCCTTCTGTGTGTGGTGTGGGCTTCCTCGCAGCATGGTGGCCTTGGACCTGCAAGAGAGCAAGGTGCAAGCCATCCAGCTCACAGAGGCCCGCCCACAGCTGGCGCGGCATCACTTGTGCCCACTCTGCTGGTCAAGCCGGTGCCCAGGGCTTGGAATGAGACTCCACATCTTACTGAAGAGGTGATGTTCCTACCATCCTATGCCCAGCGCTCAGCGCTCCTTCTCTGCCATCCTACGCCTACTGCTCCTTCTTCTTCTTTTTTTTTTTTTTTTTTGGTGGTACTGGGGTTCCTGGAAGCCCTTCTACCTCCGGGCTACACTCCCAGACCTATTTTCTGTATTTTTGAAACAGGGTCTCTTAAGCCAATGCGGCTGGCTTCGAACCTGCGTGATCCTCCTGTCTCCGCCCCCCAAGTGCGGGGATTACAAGTGTGCGCCACCATGCCCGGCCTCATCTTTTTTTTTTTTTTTTTTTTTGGTGGTACTGGAGTTCCTGGAAGCCCTTCTACCTCCGGGCTACACTCCCAGACCTAATATATATATATGTATATACATACATACATACACATATATATATATATATTATTTTATTTGGAAACAGGGTCTCTTAAGCCAGTGAGACTGGCTCCGAACCAGCGCAGTCCTCCTGTCTCCGCCTCCCCAAGTGCGGGATTACAAGCATGCGCCACCACGCATGGCGTTATTATTTTTTATTTTGAAACTGGGTCTCACTGAGTTGCAAAGGGCTTCACTAAGTAGCTGAGGCTGTCAGCGAACCGCGATCCTCCAGTCTCAGCCTCCCAAATGCTGGGATTAAAAGCGTGTGCTACCATGCCTGACCAAGCCATGCACTTGTGTGTGTGTGTGTGTGTGTGTGTGTGTGTGTTACTAGGAATGGAACCCAGGGGCCTTCTACCTCCGGGCTACACTCCCAGACCTATTTTATATTTTATTTGGAAACAGGGTCTCTTAAGCCAGTGCGGCTGGCTTCGAACCTGCGCGATCCTCCTGTCTCAACCTCCCAAGCGCGGGGATTACAAGCATGCGCCACCACGCCCGGCTCCACCGTTCCTTCTCTTCCACCCCTACCCAGTCTAGACTCTCCAGTCCCCCCTGGGCCCCAGCAGCCAAGTTACTGCGAACAGCATCTCAGCAAACACACTAGAGAGGACAATGTGAACACACTGGCACTGTCTTGGTGGTCATTATTTCTTATATTTTTTGGTACTGTTATTGAACTCAGGGGCATTCTACCTCAGAGCTACACACTAAGCCTCAGCAATTTAGTGACCCTGTTTCAAAATAAAATATAAAATAGGACTGGGAGTGTAGCCCGGAGGTAGAAGGCCCCTGGGTTTCATCCCCAGTATCACACACACACAAAAAAAGTGTGCGCCACCATGCCTGGCTATTCTTTCTTTCTTTCTTTCTTTCTTTCTTTCTTTCTTTCTTTCTTTCTTTCTTTGTTGCTGAAGATTTAAAGAAGTTTATTAGAAAGATAGAAGTACAGAAAATAGAAATACAGCCCCATACCAGACTGGCATGGAGGGTGACTCGAAATGAATACACTCCTATTCTTTATTTTGAAACAAGGTCTCACCAAGTTGCAGAGGACCTATAGCTGAGGCTGGCTCTGAACCTGTGAGCCTACTGTCTCAGTCCCCAAAGTACTGGAATTGCAAACACACGTGCCACTACACCTGGCTCCTAGCTCTATTTATTACTATTATTATTATTATTATTATTATTATTATTATATTTTTTATGGTACTGGGGATGGAACCCACAGACCTCCTACCTCCAGGCTACATTCCCAGACCTATTTTTTATATTTTATTTGGAAACAGGGTCTCTTAAGCCAGCTGAGGCTGGCTTCGAACCTGTGTGATCCTCCTGTCTCCGCCTCCCAAGCGCGGGGATTACAAGTGTGCGCCACCATGCCCGGCTATTTTTTATTCTTCCCTTTGCAGCAAGGTCTCACTAAGTTGCAGAGGGCCTCAGTAAATAGCTGAAGCTGGCTGCAAACCTGCGATCCTCTTGTCTCAGCCTCCCAAGTACTGAGATTATAAGCATGCGCCATCCCACCCAGCAGCCCTTTGTGTTTTGAAACAGGATCTCTCTAAGTTGCTGCAAGTCTTGCTAAATTATTGAGGCTGGTTGGGCATGGTGGCACACGCTTGTAATCCCCGTGCTTGGGAGGCTGAGACAGGAGGATCACACAGGTTCGAGGCCAGCCTCAGCTACTTAGTGAAGCTCTCAGCAACTTAGTGAGACCCTGTTTCCAAATAAAATATAAATAGGTCTGGGAGTATAGCTCGGAGGTAGAAAGCCTTTGGGTTCCACCCCCAGTACCACCAAAATAAATAAATAAATAAATAAATAAATAAATAAATAAATAATTGAGGCTGGCCTCACTCAGACCTGTGGTCCTTCTGTCTTAGCTTCTCAAGTACTTAGGTTGCAGGCATGTGTCACCACATCCAGCTTTGGTGGTCCTTATAAAGCAGAGTGGAGTCGAGCTGCCCTCTGAGCAAGCGCCTTTTCTCATGCTCAAGATCTCCATGGCCTTGTAGGTAGAAAGGACTGCACGTTGCCACGTGTTGAGCAGCTACTCTGCTACGTCCGCGCTCAAGGCCCTGGCAGGCCTGGCAAGCCTCGCAGTGGCCCTGTAAAACACAGGAACATGTCCTCATTCTTCAGATGAGGAAACTATGGCTTCTGGGAGCCAGCTACCTGCCTGAGGTCACTCAGAACATTGCAAACCCCAGACACAGCCCAGGATATGTGTGCGCCAAGCTAGGGGAGGCAGTGCCGGCTCTAGAGTCACCCAGCTCAAGCTCAGAGGAGCTGTGGCCAGCCAGGCGGTGAGCACTTTCATGCACGGACAGGAGGCAGGGCTCAGAGCAGGCACTCAGGTGGTGCAGTGGACACCTGCACACCTTCTACATCAGCCCGGTTGTGTAAGGCGAGACCAGATGTCTCTCCTTAAACTCCCCTATGGTCAGGGAGCTCACCAACTGCACACTCCTATTGCTAGCTATTGCTGCCTTTCATAAAAAGATGGCATAGCCGGGCGTGGTGGCGCACGCTTGTAATCCCAGCATTTGGGAAGCTGAGACCCGAGGATCGCGGTTCACCACCAGCCTCAGGTACTGAGTGAGGTCCTTTGCAACTCGGTGAGACTCTCTTTCAAAATCAAGAATAAAAAATAGGGCTGGAGGTATAGCTTAGAGGTAGAATGCCCCTGGGTTCCATCCCCAGGACCGAAAAAAAAAAAAATGTCATGATACTATTCACAAACTTCTTTTTTTTTTTTTTTTTTTTTTTTTTGGTGGTACTGGGGTTCCTGGAAGCCCTTCTACCTCTGGGCTACACTCCCAGACCTATTTTTACATTTTTATTTGGAAACAGGGTCTTCTAAGCCAGCGCACGCGGCTGGCTTCGAACCTGTGTGATCCTCCTGTCTCCGCCTCCCAAGCGCGGGGATTACAAGTGTGCGCCACCACGCCCGGCCCCTATTTACAAACTTCTAAGCTCTGTTGTTCCTTCCAGGCCTTGGGGTTCTTTCAGTATCCCTCAGTTACTGCCCTGGGAAAGACGCACAGGTGTATAGTACCTTACACGTGTCATGACGGCAGTGCCTGCAACCTTCTCATTTAATCTTTTCTCAAAACCTGCCTGTGAGGTCGGCTCTGTCTCCCACCCTGAGGGTTGGCACAGTTTACAGTCATGGCCCAGAACAGCCCACCTACAGAGAACCCAGGAATGTCCAACACTGAGCCTCTTTCTAGACTCCCTCCTGTGTGCGTCCTTGTGCATCCAGATGAAACAGCACCTTTGCAGATGCAATGCTCCTGTCTTCGCTGATCAGTCAGGTCCCCTGACTGGACCCGACCTGTCCCTCTGCCTGCAGGAAGAAGTGTACTGTGCTACCATCCAGCATCTAGTAGAGGGCGTCATATCTGGATACAATGCAACGGTGTTTGCCTACGGCCCCTCAGGTACATTCTGGGTGGTGTCCCAGGAGGGAATGAGGTTGGTGAGGATGGGCCCTTCTTAACAATGCCAGGTACCTGTGTGCTGGGCCTCCCTAGCTTTACAGCAGCCCTGAAAGGCAGGTAGGAAGATCCCCTTTCACAAATAAGAACACCGAGACCTGGGATTTGGTGACTTCCCCAAGGTCAGACAGCATGGGGTGGGGGTGTTCTAGAAACTCCCGCAAGGTCCCGTGGTCATCTACGCAATGACTACACAATGTTGCCCATGAGAACCTAGGGATTCTTCCTCTGCAGTTAGAAGTTGGATTCCAGTAACATTTGTAAAGCTAAGCCACCTCTCCTATCCCTGAAGCCTAGGATGCAGCCCTAGATGGGCCCGGCTGTGTAGACGGGGAGGCAGCCCCTGGGAAGGAAGCACCTTGTCCAAAGTTGATGTGTGTATTTCATTCAATCATTCACCACACGAGTGAGCCCTACCACGTGCCAGGCTCTGGAAGGAAAGGAGCGATCTGGTCCTCACTGTTAAGGGCAGAGGGGGTAGTGAAGCCTCCCCACAGAGAGGTGCCTGCTCAAACAGTGCCATCTGTTAATTCTGTCCTTACAAAACAACACATCTGAGTCACCTCGGCAGCCCCCCACCTCCACAGGTGCAGGGAAGACCCACACCATGCTGGGCATGGACGCGGAGCCTGGCATCTACCTGCAGACCCTCACTGACCTCTTCCAGGCCATCGAGGAGACCCGGGACAACATGGACTACAGCGTGTCCATGTCTTACCTTGAGGTGGGCCTGCCTACCTGCCTGCATTGCCTCGTCTATAAAATAGGCGTGATCACACCAGACTAAACACAACTGGAGTGTGCAGTCCGGACTCTGCCTGTCACTCCCATGTGCTGGCTGGGTGGTGAGAGCCTTAGCCGGGGGGATGGAGATTCTGGGTTACAGTTCTTTGCACCAAAGCTACTACTTTGTTCCAACCTTTCTGTTCTTCTCAGATTTATAATGAAATGATCCGGGACCTCCTGAACCCATCCTCAGGGTTTCTGGATCTGAGGGAAGATTCTAGGGGCAGCATTCAGATTGCAGGCATCACGGAGATCTCTACCTCAAACGCCCAAGAGGTGAGGCCACGCAGACACATGCCCGAGCTCAGAGACCCTCTCACTCAAGAGGGCCACACATAGATCTAGAGCTGTTATGAGTATCTGGATTTGATCTAAGGGTGTGCAAAGCATCTGCACCATGCCTCCCTGCCAGTGCTCAGGGCAGACATCACTGGTGGATCCCACATGCTCCCCTCGCCCTCTAGGTGTGTGCTTGGTTTTCTTCTTTCTTTCTTTCTTTCTTTCTTTCTTTCTTTCTTTCTTTCTTTCTTCCTTCCTTCCTTCCTTCCTTCCTTCCTTCCTTCCTTCCTCTCTCTCTCTCTCTTTCTCTCTTTTGTGGTGCTGGGGGTGGAACCCAAGGGCTTTCTACCTCCGGGCTATACTCCCAGACCTATTTATATTTTATTTGGAAACAGAGTCTTACTAAGTTGCTGAGAGCCTCACTAAGTAGCTGAGGCTGGCTTCAAACCTGTGTGAGCCTCCTGTCTCAGCCTCTCAGGCGCGGGGATTACAGGTGTGTGCAACCATGCCCTGCATGCTTGGTTTTCAACACAGGGCTCTGGGCTGTTAGATCTGGCTCAGGTCCAAATCCTCTTGCCACTCAATGCTAACAATGGCTCCCTTAACAAGGGCAGCCTGTGCCGGGTGTGGTAGCACATGCTTGTAATCCCTGTGCTTGGAAGGTGGAGACAAGAGGATCGCACAGGTTCGAAGCCAGCCTCGCTGGCTTAAGAAACCCCATTTCAAATTTTAAAAAAGTATAAAAATAGGTTTGGGAGTGTAGCCAGGAGGTAGAAGGGTTCCATCTCCAGTACCACCAAAAAACAAAAAAACAAACAAACAAAAAAAGAGGGCAGTCTGCATCTTCTCTCCCTCCCTCTGGCCTCTGTGCCAGCTAACACTCAGCACCACTGCAGGGTACTCAGCAGAGACTCAGTGGCTTCAGTTCTGCAGTTACTTGCAAGCCAGATGGTTTCGGCACACATTCAAGTTCCTGTGAATCTATATAACTATTTGGAGTTCTGTACTGAGAAGGGTTCTGGGGCTGCCCTGGGCTGTGTAGAGAAGAGATGGGTAATCCATTAGTGATGTCTGCCATGGGTAGAGAACTAGGAAGCATTGCCAATGTCAGAGACCCACATTCCCCGGCTAGTTGACCACCAGAAATTGCTTCTGCCTAGTGAGCTGCAGCCATAAGCATCCCAGCCCTGGGGCCACCCCTTCTTCTCCCTAGATGTTTCTAGAATGTATGTGTGGCCACTCAGGTGGTCCTTGATTGCCGCCTGCCTGCATTTTTTTTTTTTTTTTGTCTACAGATCATGCAGCTCCTCACCAAAGGCAACCGGCAGCGCACGCAGGAGCCCACGGCCACCAACAAGACGTCATCCCGCTCTCACGCGGTGCTGCAGGTCACCGTGCACCAGCGGAGCCGCGGCGCAGACCTGGCGGAGGAAGTGCGCCTCGGGAGGCTCTTCATGGTGGACTTGGCGGGCTCGGAGCGGGCAGCCCAGGTCTGGGCCTCTGAGAGCCTCCTGTCCCTTCAAATGCCACTATGACCACTCACTTGGTATTGGTCACCTCAAGTCTGAGTGGGACCTTGACCAGTCATGTCTTCTGCAACCATACATCTTTATGGCCCACTGCTAAAGTGTTTGTCCAGGGAATTTTTTTTATTATTAGGGATTGAATCTAGGGGCCTTCTACCTCTGAGCCACACTCCCAGCCCTATTTTATTTTATATTTTTGGAAACAGAGTCCCTAAGTTACCGAAGCTCTTGCTAAGTTGTTGAGGCTGGCTTCAAACCTGAGACATTTCTTTCTCAGCCCCCCAGTCACTGGGATTACAGGTGCGGGCCACCGTGCCTGTCTGAGGGAATGAACTCTAATGCACATTGAAGGAGGAAGCCCTTGAGCTGGGATTTCTGGGGTCTTCCTGCGGTGCAGGCTCCCCCTGGAGATGCAAGGACAAGCCCCACACATCCTCACCCTCTCAGAGCTCCTAGCGCCCAGGAGGCACGTGTGGGCAGATAGTTACATCCAGAGAGGCATGTGCTCTGAGAGTTGGGGTTCACGCAGAGGCCCTGGGAGCCATGGAGGTGGGGCTCAGGGCTAAGCCTGAAAGAGGCTTGAGGAACTGGGTGTAGTGTGAGGAAGAGCATTTCCAGCAGAAGGGACGGTGTGTGTGAAGCGTGCTGTGGGCTGGCTGGCGCACTGACCAGGGCGTGCGAGGCCGCAGATCCTGCCCAGACAGCGCTGCTGGGCCCCCGCCCAACCCTACCCTCGGGCCCCCGGCTCATCTGTTCTCGCTTCTTGTATGATTGCATGTGGGCACTGGCCTCCCCGGCTGCTGCCCCAGTGGCCCGAGCTTTCCTGCGGGGCTGGGACCAGCCCAGGGCCAGGCCAGAGAGGGAGACAATGGAAGCATTATCAGTGAGTATTACGCTTCACACCTCTCTAAGGTGCCAGGAACTTAACCTCCTAGTTCATGTAGCCCTCCCTGGAGTGGTCTATGAGGGCAGCCTCCTGCCTGTCACAATGTAAAGCTGTGGCTCAGGATGGCGTGACCTGGCTACACAAAGAGGAATTCATTGGTGGACCTTTGAACTGGGAGGCCTGGCCCCAGTCGCGCCTTTCCAGCTTCTGTGTTCATCCTCTGCTGAACACCACATGTTCTGTTCTTTGGGTCAGGATAAGTGTTTCCTCACTTGCCGCTCTGTGCCTGGCCCTGCCCTTGGTGCCTGGGCTACCGAAGCCAGTAGAGCCTGGACTGGTCGGCTTGTTTTAAAAATGTAGCATATTAGGAGACTGAGATAGGAGGATTGCAGGTTCGAGGCCAGACTCAACAATTTTTTTTTTTTTTTTTTGGTGGTGGTACTGGGGTTTCTGGAAGCCCTTCTACCTCCAGGCTACACTCCCAGACCTATTTTTATATTTTTATTTGGAAACAGGGTCTCCTAAGCCAGCGCGCGTGGCTGGCTTCGAACCTGCGTGATCCTCCTGTCTCTGCCTCCTAAGCGTGGGGATTACAAGCGTGCGCCACCATGCCTGGCTTAGACTCAACAATTTAATGAGGCCTTCAGTAATTTAGTAAGACCCTATTTCAAAATAAAAAATAAAATAAGGCCGGGGATGGGAATGTAGCTCAGAACCACAGTACCACACACAATAAATAAATGCAATTTAAAAAATTACAAAAAGGCCGGGCGTGGTGGCGCACGCTTGTAATTCCCGCGCTTGGGAGGCAGAGACAGGAGAATCATGCAAGTTCGAAGCCAGCCGCGCTGGCTTAAGAGACCCTGTTTCCAAATAAAAATATATTTAAAAAAATAGGTTGCTGGGCGTGGTGGCGCACGCTTGTAATCCCCACGCTTGGGAGGCAGAGACAGGAGGATCGCGCAAGTTCGAAGCCAGCCATGCGCGCTGGCTTAGGAGAGCCTGTTTCCAAATAAAAATGTAAAAATAGGTCTGGGAGTGTAGCCTGGAAGTAGAAGGGCTTCCAGGAACCCCAGTACCACCAAAAAAATAAAATAAAATAAATAAGTCTGGGAGTGTAGCCCGGAGGTAGAAGAGTTTCCAGGAACCCCAGTACCATCCCAAAAAAACACAAAAATTACAAAAGGCCTGGAAAGCTTGGCATGGTAGCATATGCCTGTAATCCCAGTACTTGGGAGGCTGAGATAGGATCGCAGGTTCAAGGCCAGCCACAGCAATATAGCAAGACTTAAAAAAACAAAAAAGGCTGGGTGTGTAGCTTGGAGTTAGATTTCCTCTGAGTTTAATCCTAGTACCAAAAGGAAGAAGAAGAAAAAAAAAAAAGGACAGGGGGTCGGGGGCTGGAGCTCAGAAGTAGAATGCCCCTAGGTTCAATCACCTGCAACTCACATCCAAACCAACCAACAACCGCACTCACCCTGACTGAGCACCCGCTGTGGCCAGGCGCCCGCAAGAACCTGGGCTCTGGGGACAATGACCACATGTGACCAGGCCCACAAGGAGCTCATGTCCCGTGGAACAGCAGGTGAGGTGACAAGCCAGGTACCTGCTGAGAGAGTGCTTTGAAAGAAAAGAACCGAGTGACGTGGGAAAGCCCAGAGGGCTGGGCTGCGGCTCCTCCCAGAGAGCCAGGCAGGTGCTCTTGGGGAAGAGGACCTGCAGGACCAGAGAGCCTCAGGCGAGGGGATCCCTCCTACGCAAACACACACGCTCATAGTTTTATGATAAAATGAGTTTTTCTGGCCAGGCATGATGTTGCGCACATGTAATCTCAGTACTTGGGAGGCTGAGACAAGAGGATCACAGGTTCACAACCAGCCTCAGCTACTTAGTGAGGCCCTCCATAATTTAGTAAGATCCTGTTTCAACATAAAGAATAAAAGATAGGCCTGGGGGTGTAGCTAAGAGGTAGAATGCCCCTGGGTTTAGTCCCCAGCTCTATAACAAAACAAAACAAACAGACAGAAACACCTGAGTTGTTCTGGTGAACTTCCCTTCAATTTGTGCTTATCCCAGTTCATAATGAACATCTTTTTACATCAGAGCTCAGCACCCCTGGGGACGGCTGCAGAGTACTCCATCTTAGAAGGCTGTGTTGGGTGTATCTGGGCCCCAGGGACTCATGAGTATAAGCCTTTTCAGGACCAGGGCTGCAGGGGACCATTCCACCCCCCTGGACCACAGTCCTCTCCCTGGGAACAGGAGGAGAGGCAGCAGGCAGAAACAGACCCAGAGCCCCCCTCTCAGCCCTGCTTCTCCCCCGTGCAGACGCAGAACCGAGGCAAAAGAATGAAGGAGGGCGCGCACATCAACCGCTCGCTGCTGGCCCTGGGCAACTGCATCAACGCGCTCAGTGAGAAGGGTGGCAGCCGCGCGCAGTACGTCAACTTCCGGGACAGCAAACTCACACGTCTGCTGAAGGTCCGTGCTGCAGGCCAGGGGGGCAGGGTGGGCACAGCGGGTAACGGGATCTTTCAGAAGTTACCTGCTGGGTGTAAGCCCAATACTTGGGAGGCCGAGACAGGAGGTTGGAGGATAGCTTCAGCAATGTAGTGAGACCCTGTTTCAAAATGATGATGATGATGATGATGATAATAATAATAATAATAATAATAATAATAATAATAATAGGCTGGGGCTGTAGCGTGGAGGTGGAATGGCCCTAGGTTCAATCCCCAATACCAAATAATAATAATAATAATAATTATTGTTATTATTATTATTATTATCTGCCAGAGCCAGTGAAGTGGCACATGCCTGTAATCCCAGTGCTTGGGAGACTGAGACAGGAAGATCATAGGTTTCAGGCAAGCTTCCGCAACTTAACCAGACCCTGTTTCAAAATAAAAAATAGAAAGAGGGCTGGATTGAGCTGGGCGTGGTGACGCAGGCTTGTAATCCCCGCGCTTGGGAGGCTGAGACAGGAGGATCGCACAGGTTCCAAGCCAGCCTCAGCAACTTAGTGAGACCCTATTTCTAAATAAAATATAAAAATGGGCCTGGGAGTATAGCCCAGAAGTAGAAACCCTCTGGGTTCTACCCCCAGTACCACCAAAACAAAAACAAAAAGAAAAACAAAAACAAAAAAAGAAAGAAAGAGGGCTGGATATGCTCAGAGGTAAAATGCCCCTGGGTTCAACCAATCCTCAATACAAAAAAAAAAAAAAAAAAAGTTACCTGACAGAAGAGAACCTCAGACCTGGACCTCAGGCCCTTCCAGGAACCTCAGGAGGCCTGGGAAGCCGTCTCTGGGCACTGCCTGTCCCCCGCCCCTCTGAGTATGCTTCAGCTTTGTGCATCCGCAGTGACAGGAAGCTCACTACCTCCCGGAAGCTTCTGACTCCATCACAGATGGCTTTGACATGAGAAAATTCTCCTTTATACTCAGCCGAATGATTGAACCCAGGGGCATTCTACCTCTGAACTCTACCGCCAGTCCTATTTTATTTTTTATTTTAAAACAGAGTCTCGCTAAGATGCTGAGTAAATAAATTCCCTCTGAATTTGATCTCTCCTTTGAATCTGCTCTCGTCAGAGTGAAGTCAGACGAGGGGGGCCTGGAACAGGACCCCCTCCATCCTGGGGTCGCTGCTGACCTCGGTCCCAGTATCAGCTGCCCTTTTTGGGGTTGGTCCAGACAAGCCTGGTGGTGGCTGTGGGGGGGTAGGTGGGGGCCGAGTGGCTCCCATCACTCCAATTCGACATCTTCAACCCGAGCAGGATGCCCTGGGCGGGAACAGCCGCACGGTGATGATCGCCCACATCAGCCCCGCCAGCACTAGCTTCGAGGAGTCTCGGACCACGCTTCTCTATGCCTACAGGGCGAAGAACATTAAGACCCGGGTAAGCGTGGCTTGCTGGCCCGCCTGCTCACTACTTCATTCCATAGCTGAATCATTCGTTTATTATCTATTCACTCGTTCACTCACTTGTAGGGGTGGCTGCCAAGCCCTTTGGGTCTGCCTCCCCCATGGCCACTCCTGGCTCCGGCCTCTGTACTGACGCATCGTCCTGGAAGTGGGGAGATGAGATAAGGGCGGCCCTCACAGAGACCATCTCTGTGAGGTCTCCCGCGTAGGTGGCAATGAATTACTGCAAACTGGGCGACTTGAAACAACGGAAGTCGGGTGCAGTGGGCACGCCTGTGATCCCAGGATTTGGGAGGCTGAAACAGGAGGATTGCAAGCTCAAGACCAGCCTTAGCAACTTAGTGAGACCCTGTTTCAAATAAAAAATAAAATTAGGCTGGGGTGTGGCTCAGAGGTGGAACATCCCTGGGTTCAATCAGCCCCTAGCATCTCTCTCTCTCTCTCTCTCTCTCTCTCTCTCTCTCTCTCTCTCTCACACACATACGCGCGCACGCACACACACACACGCACAATATATATATATATATATATATTTTTTTTTTTTAATTGGTAGACTGAGACAGGAGGTTTGCGGTTCAAGGCTAGCATACAGTAATTTATGGAGACTCTGCTTCAAAAACAAAAAATAGAGCCAGGTATGGTGGTACATGTTTGTAATCCCAGCATTTGGGAGGCTGAGACAGGAAGATCGTGGTTCACGGACAGCCTCAGCTACTACCTAGTGAGGCCCTTTACAACTCAGTGAGACCCTGTTTCAAAATAAAGAAAAAGGGGGCTGAGGGTGTAGAGCTTGGAGGTAGAATGCACTAAGTTTCATCTCCAGTACCGAAAAAAATATATAGAGTCAGGCATGGGGTGCACACCTATAATCCCAGTACCTGGAAGGCTCAGGCAGGAGGATTCCAGGTTTGAGACTAGACTCAATCATTAAAATAATGAAAAGGGCTGGAGGTGTAGTTCAGAGGTAGACTACTCATGAATTAAACCCCAGGTTCACATACACACACAAAAGTATACTTGTCATTGGATGTAGGCCCACCCTAATTCAAGTGTTCTCATTTCAGCTGTGTGTGTGTGTGTGTGTGTGTGTGTGTGTGTGTGTGTGTGTGTGTGACTGGGGATTGAACCAAGGGACATTCTACCTCTGAGTTACACCCCCACCCCTATCTATTTTATATTTAATTTTATTTATTTATTTATGTATTTATTTTGCGGGTCTGGAGATGGAACCCAGGGGCATTTGACCTCCGAGCTACACCCCCTGCCCTATTTTTTATTCTTTGTTTTGAAACAGGGTCTCACTGAGTTGCAGAGGGCCTCACTAAGTAGTAGCTGAGGCTGTCCGCAAACCGCAATCCTCCGGTCTTAGCCTCTTGAATGCTGGGATTACAAGAGTGCGCCACCACACCGGGCTTTATTATCACTTGTTTAGGAATGTGACGAGCCCTTCCTAATGCTCACGTCTGAGCGGGGCACCAGGAATTAAATAAAAGGGAGTGTCTGCTCTCACATAGCTCTGCACTTAGCAGTGGGGGAAGGAGGGAGCAGGTGTTCACCCCGAACTCACACTGTGGTCCCCAGACTGCTTTAGGGAAAAATGACAGAGAAAATCCAACTTAGAAAGTCTTCAGCCAAGATGATGGAGCAGGCCAAGTCTTCTGGGGAGGCAACATGGAAGCTGAGTCCAGTGACAAGCATGTGCCACGCAGCTGCCAAGCTTACAGTGTGTATGTCCGGTGACTCAGAA
This sequence comes from Muscardinus avellanarius, assembly GCF_963383645.1. Classification (NCBI taxonomy): domain Eukaryota; kingdom Metazoa; phylum Chordata; class Mammalia; order Rodentia; family Gliridae; genus Muscardinus; species Muscardinus avellanarius. The sequence goes on from NC_137796.1 coordinate 71,919,126, forward strand.
TGTCACTCCTCCTGGTCTAGCAGAGAGAAACGGCAGCCATCAAAAACAACTCAAAACAGCAGCTACGGCTCCACCATGTATATGAACATCCACACCCATGCCTGCACTAATACACAAGCCATGGACCTCGAGGGATGAGCACAAAACTGCAAGGAAAGATGTGTGCCAAGGTGGCCAAAATGGTTACTGTTGGGGGTGTGGTTTTGAAAACCCGTCGGTGGATTATTTGGAATTTTTATCTTTGGTTAGTGGAAGATGCTCAGGGATTGAACCCAGGGACAGTCTACCTCTGAGCTAAACCTCAAGCCCTTTTTATTTATTTATTTTATTTGTAAGCAGGGTCTTTCTAAGTTGCTGAGGGTCTCACTAAGTTGTTGAGGCTGGCTTGTGATCCTCCTGTCTCAGCCTTCCAAGAACTAGGATCACAGATGTGTGCTATTATGCCTACTGTATTTTTTTTTCCCAGAAGAGGAGATTGAATGAACCTTTATTTTGAAACAAGGTCTCACTGAGTTGCAAAGGGCCTCACTAAATAGCGGAGGCTGTCAGTGAACCTCCATCCTCCTGTCTCAGCCTCTCAAATGCTGGGATTACAAGCATGCACCACTACGCTTGGCTTATTCTATTTATTTATTTAGTGGTACTGGGGTTCCTGGAAACCCTTCTACCTCCAGGCTACACTCCCAGATCTATTTTTTATACTTTTTTATTTGGGAACAGGGTCTCTTAAGCCAGCGCGGCTGGCTTCGAACCTGCACGATCCTCCTGTCTCCGCCTCCCAAGCAGGGGGATTACAAACGTGCGCCACCACGCCTGGCTTATTCTTTATTTTGAAACAGGGACTCACTAAGTTGTAGAGGGCCTCACTAAGTAGCTGAAGCTGGCCAAGAACCCGGATCCTACTGTCTCAGCCTCCCAAGTACTGAGATTACAAACGTGCACCATCACATATACCTGGTTGTATGTTTTCTTTTGTGTGTGAGCGTAATGTTCTCAAGCCTCATTTATGTGGTCAGAATTTCCTCCCTTTTAGGACCGAGTAGTATGGATCTGAAGTATATAACATAAGCATGTTTACATGTCATCTCTCCCCTGTGTCTTTCCAGCGGGGGCGGCTCCTGCTGGTCTGACCTCGGCTGTGTGTCCTCTGCTAGGTCAAGCGCAACCTGCTGAACGTCTCCTACCGCATTGCACAGTACACGGATGTCATCTCAGACCTGCGTGGGGAGATCGAACACCTCAAATCAAAAATCGAGAAGCAAGAAAAGGAGAAGAAAAGCGAACCCGGGATCCCCGATGTACAAGGTAGTGCCGATCGCAGGCCCCGGCAGCTCGGCCCCTCCCTCCACTCTGGCTGGAGTCCTTATCACTTGTGCTTCTCCAGCCCGAGCGCAAGGTGCCAGGTCCTCTCAGCGTCTGCGTCCAGCGCGCTCTGGTGACCCTGCTGTGGGCTTTTGTCCTGACTCGGCCACCGCCTGACCAGGAGCCCCTAACCCAGCTTTAACTTCCTCACCTGGAAAATATGGGGATTGGATTTCCCACATTTTTTTCTGTTTTCTTTTTTCTTTCTATTTTCTTTTTCTTTCTTTCTTTATTTTTTATTTTTTTTGGTGGTACTGGGGGTGGAACCCAGAAGGCTTTCTACCTCCGGGCTATACTCCCAGACCTTTTTTATATTTTATTTGGAAACAGGGTCTCACTAAATTGCTGAGAGCCTCACTAAGTAGCTGAGGCTGGCTTTGAACCCGTGTGATCCTCCTGTCTCAGCCTCCCAAGCGCAGGGATTACAAGCGTGTGACACCATGCCCGGCTTATTTTCTTTTTCTTTTGTGGCACTGGGGATTGAAATCAGGGGCATTCTACCTCTGAACTATACCCTAGCCCTATTTATTTATTTATTTATTTATTTATTTATTTATTATTTATTTATTTATTTTGGTACTGGGGATGGAACCCAGAGGCATTCTACCTTAGTGTTGTACCACCAGCCTAATTTTATTTCTTATTTTGAAACAAGGTCTCACTAAATTGATAAAGGTCTCACTAAATTGATAAAGGTCTCACTATTTGCTGACACTGTCCTCGAACCTGTGATTCTCCTGTCTCAGCCTCCTAAGTAAATCCTGGGATTACAGGCATGCACCACCATGCCTGACTTTTTTTTTTTTTTTTAATCTTTGAAACGGGGTCTCACTAGGTTGAGGAGAGTCTCACTTACTGAGATTGTCCTTGAACCTATAATCCTCCTGTGTCAGCCTCCTAAGTACTGGGATTACAGGTGTATGCCTCCATGCCCAATTTCTCTCTTTCTCTTTCTTTCTTTCTCTCTTTTTCTCCCTCTCCCTCTCCCTCCCTCCTTCCCCTCTCTCTTCCCCTCCCTCCATCCCTCATTCCCTTCCTTCATTTCTTCTTTCTTTTTTGATACCAGTGATTGAATCCGACTTTCTACCTCTGAGCTACAACCCCAGCCCTTTTAATTTTTTTGTTTTGAAATAGGGTCTCATTAGGTTGCTGAGGTTGGTCTTAAACCTGCAATCTTCTTTTCTCAGCCTCCCAAGTACTGGAATTACAAGCATGTGCCACCATGCCTGATTATTGCAAAAAAATTTTTTTGTGTGTGTGGTACTGGGGATGGAACCCAGGTGCATTCTACCTCCAAGCTACACCCCCAGCCACATTTTTTATTCTTTAATTTTTGAAACAGGGTTTCACTGAGTTGCAAAGGGCCTCACTAAGTAGGAGCTGAGGCTGTCTTTAAACTGCGATCCTCCTGTCTCAGCCTCTCAAATGCTGGGATTACAAGCGTGCGCCACCACCCCTGGCTTACTTTTTGGTTTAGAAAAAAGTTGTGAAGCCAGATGTGGTGGCGCATGCTTGTAATCCTCGCGCTTAGGAGGCTGAGACAGGAGGATCGCACAGGTTTGAAGCCAGCCTCAGCTACTTAGTGAGGCTCTCAGCAACTTAATGAGACCCTGTTTCCAAATAAAATATAAAATAGGTCCGGGAGTATAGCCCAGAGGCAGAAAGCCTCTGGGTTCCACCCCCAGTACCACTTAAGAAAAAACTCGGGAAGGGGATATAACTTGGAGGTAGAATGCCTCTGGGTTCAACAACTAGTACCAAAAAAAAAAAAAAGTAAATGATGTAGTATTGCATATAACCTATACATCCTCCTGTATACTTTATTTATTTATTTATTTATTTATTTATTTATTTATTTATTTATTGTGGCACTGTGGATTGAACCCAGACGCATTCTACCTCTGAGCTAAGACCCCAGCCGATTTTATTTCTTAGTTGTGAAGAGCCTCACTAAGTAGCTGAGGCTGGCTTTGAACCTGCAATCCTCCTGTCTCAGCCTCCCAAGTACTGGGATTAATTACAAACTTGCACCACCATGCCCAGATTATATATTTTAACTTTAATTTTAAGTTTAATTTAAGATGGTGTCTGGCTGTCTTGCCTAGGCTGACCACAAACTCTTGGGCCCAAATGATCCTCCTGCCTCAGCTTCCTGAGTCGCTGGGGCTATAGCCCCAATTCCTACATTTACTTCCTCCCCCAGCTATGAGTCCGGGGACCACCTGTCTGCACACAGTCCACCTCATCCTCTGTAGCAGGATCCACACCACAGCTTGTCCCTCCCGGCTGTGAGACGGTCACAGCCTCTCTGAGCACAGGGGCGCCTGTTCTCACTGGGAGACCTGGAGGGTGAGGATTCTGTTGGTGCAGGTTAATGAAGGGAACTCAAACCAGAGGTGTCATGGTGGATGACACCTAAGACCCCCTGGCCAGTGGGATTTGGGGGTGGGGTGGGAGAGAAAGTAGGGTGTTGTAGAGAATTCACTAAACCAGGTGATAACCAAGAAACTTGGACTTCTGAGGTGAGAGGTCAACCGGAGCATACCATGACGACTTCTCTCTGTTTAGTTTCTGGGGCTGGTCTTAGGTGGTCTGTTGTGGGAAGGAGGGCAGGGTGGCCTCCTGGTACCTGAGATTGTGACAGGTTCCCCTTTAGGTCCTGCTGTGCTGTGAGACACTGGTGTGTACTGTCTGGTTCATCACCACCCCCCCTTGAACTTTTTCCACGGTTCCAAGTCTACCCCAAACCTTGTTTGAATGACCACAGTGACTTTCTTGGTCTAGACACTTTGATTGATCTCACCTGTCCAGACCACCTGCATCCAGGGAGAGGGTTGCTTGTGACCACTGCCCTTGACGTCAGGGAAGCAGAGGACAAACTGTCTATATCTAGAGAGGCTCTGCCACTGGGGCAGGTGGGAAAGCTATGATGAGGGTCTCAGGATGTAGCTTGGTGGGAGCACCCTTGCTTGCCTCAGATGCACTAGGCCTTGGGTTAGATCCCCAGCAGCACAAAACCCCAAAACAAGCAGCTGGGCTTGGTGACATGCACCTGTAATCTAAATACTTGGGAGGCTAAACCAAGAGGATCACATGTTCAAGGTCAGCCTCAGCAACCTAGCAAGACCCTGTTTCAAAATAAAATTTAAAAAATGGGCTGGGGGGCTGGGCATGGTGGCACATGCCTGTAAACCCAGTACTTGGGAGGTTAAGACAGGAGGACTGCAAGTTCATGTAGTTGCATGTAACCTACACAATCCTCTGTATACTTATTTATTTATTTGTTTGTTTGTTTGTTGATTGATTGATTGTGGCACTGGGGATTGAACACAGATGCGTTCTACCTCTGAGCTAAACCAAATTAAAACCCAGCAATTTAGTGAGGCCCTCAGCATCTAAGTGAGACCATGTTTCAAATTTTAAAAAAGTAAAATAAAGGTGGGGGCATAGCTTAGAGGCAGAATGCACCTTGGTTCAATGCCCAGTACAAGAAAGAAGAGAGAAGGAAAGAAAGAAAGAAAGAAAGAAAGAAAGAAAGAAAGAAAGAAAGAAAGAAAGAGAGTAAGGAAGGAAGGAAGGAAGGAAGGAAGGAAGGAAGGAAGGAAGGAAGATCAGGTATGGTGGCGCACACTTGTAATCCCAGCATTTGGGAGGCTGAGACAGGAGGACTGCAGTTTGCAGACAGCCTCAGCTACTTAGTGAGGCCTTTTGCAACTCAGTGAGATTCTGTTTCAAAATAAAGAATAAAAAATAGGGCTGGGGGTGTAGCTCGGAGGTAGAATGCCCATCCCCAGTACTGCACCAAAAAAAAAAAAAAAAAAAGGAAGAAAGAAGGAAGAAAAAACAAAGAAAGGGCTGGGGATATAGTTCAGAGGAAGAATGTTCCCGGGTTCAATCACCAGTACAAAAGCAAAGAAAACATTGATTAATTACTGTTCAACCATTAGGTAGGAATTTACAACAGGAAACAAAAAGACAAGCACAGGTTTGCTCCTGCTCTGGGGACCTCCGGTTTAGCTGGCAGGACAGACGTGTACAAAGCATCCATCACAAAACATCACTCAGTTGCAGACATGTAGACAACTGTGACGTGCAGAAAAGCCAGGGTGTCATCAGAGCAGTGAAAGATAGATCCAGAGTGAGGGTCTGGCCAGGTTTTGCTGAGACAGTAAGCTATGAGCTGAAGTGGGCAGCCCAGCTGCTCCCTTCTTTGAATTTCTTTTGAAATGAAAGTAGCCTGACCTAAAACCAGGTGGGGAATTAAATCCCTTTAAGTTATCCATCCATCTACTTCTCTGTCCACCCACCTACCCCCTGCCCTCCCACCAACCCACACCTGCGTTCATCCGTACACCCATCCTCCCATCCGCCCATCCTCACCCACCCATCCATCCTTCCCTGACCGTCCATCTGCACAACCATTCACCCGTCTGTCATCAGGCCTCTCATAGTCCCACTCATCCACCCTCTTATCACCCCACACATCATTCCCTGACCATCCTTCTATACATCCATTGATAGAAACATCATCAACCCTGCCACTCATCCACCCCTTATCCACCCATTCATCTTTCCCCACCACCTGCCTACACATCCATCCATTCATCTGTCCATCCATCCACCTCCTCTATCCTCCCACCCACTCATCCTCCCTCTCACCCATCACCCTTCCTGACCATCCACCTACATATGTATCCTCTCACCCATTCATCTTTCCCTGACTATCCATCTATACATCCATTCACCCATCTGTCCATCCAGCCACCTTCTCACCCTCCCACCCATCCATCCTCCCACTCACCCATCCATCCTTCCATGGCCATCCATCCACCGGTCCACCTTCCACCCATCCACACATGTGTATCAAGCCCCCCATGGACCAGACCTCATTGGGTATGCGAGCATGGGGTTCGATGCTCCTGGCACAGCCGGCCTCCTTCCTGCCTGCAGTTACCATCGCCCCCCACGACCCAGAGGAGGACAGCCGCCTGCAGATGAACAAGATCCGGGCGCAGCTCATCGGGGCCTTCAAGGAGCAGATGGAGATGCGGCGCAGCCTGGTGGAGCTGGAGAACACCAACATTGAGCTGCACATAGACATGTCTCGCCACCTGCTGACCATTGCAGAGTGAGTGTCCCTGCCTGCCGACACCACCGGGCCTGGCGATGTCCTTCCCAGCATGGGAGAGGTCCAGGGGGAGCAGCGGGGAACACTGGTGGGAACCGCTCTTTTGGCTACTCTGCAGCCACCCTCTACTGCCCAGGTGCTTCTGTGCCCATCCCTCCCCAGCCCCCCTGTAGCTGAGCCAGGACAGGTGGAAGAAGCTTCCAGATCCCTTGGCTTGCTCACAGGCTGGGGCTCGGCGTCCACCCTGATGTTGGCGAGGATCAACACGGGTTTTGGGAACGCCGAGACTCCAGGGAATGAGCCTGCACAAGGGATGCATCTCTCAGGCCACATCTTCTCCTCCTGCACAGTTGCCCCCTGCCTGCCCCTACTGAGGGCAGAGTCACCATGCATGGAGAGACTGGCTGTGGCATCCAGTGTCCCCTCCAGGACACATTTAGGGATGAAAGGGGGACTCTTTACTGTTATACTGGCCAATAGGCATCACTGGAAAAGCTAGAACACAGGGCCACCTGCTTACCAGTAATTTCTTTCTTTCTTTTTCTTTCTTTCTTTTTTTTTTTTTGTTACCGGGGATTGAACTCAAGGGTACTCTATTACTGAGCTACATCCCCAGCCTTTTATTTTAGGTCAATAAAAATAAAATATTTTTTATTAAAATAAAATAAAATAAAATAAATTTTATAAAATTTTATAAATAAATAAATTTTATAAAATTTTATAAAATAAAATTAATAAAATAAAATAAAAAATTATTTAGGTCAATAAAAATAAAATAGCCGGGCGTGGTGGCGCACGCTTGTAACCCCTGTGCTTTGGGAGGCGGAGACAGGAGGATCCTGCAGGTTTGAAGACAGCTGCGCTGGCCTAAGAGACCCTGTTTCCAAATAAATATATTAAAAAAATAGGTCTGGGAGTGTAGCCCGGAGGTAGAAGGGTTTCCAGGAACCCCAGTACCACCATAAATAAATAAATAAATAAATAAATAAATAAATAAATATATATATAAATAAATAATAAAAATTTAATTTAAAAAACATTTTGTGGTGCTGGGTTTCCTGGAAATCCTTCTACTTCTGGGCTACACTCCCAGACCTATTTTATATTTTTATTTGGAAACAAGGTCTCTTAAGCCAGCAAGGCTGGCTTTGAACCTGCGCAATCCTCCTGTCTCTGCCTCCCAAGCGCGGAGATTACAAGTATGCACTACCATGCCCAGCTTAATTTAAATTTTATTATTATTTTTTTTATACTGGAGATTGAACCCAGGGGCATTCTTTTTTTTTTTTTTTTTTTTTTCGGGTCTGGGGATGGAACCCAGGAACATGGAGCATCAACCTCCGAGCTACACCCCCAGGCCCCTTTTTATTCTTTATTTTGAAACAGGATCTCACTAAGTTGTGGAGGGCCTCAGTAAGTAGCTGAAGCTGTCGGTGAGCCACCATCCTCCGGTCTCAGCCTCCCGAATGCTGGGATTACAAGTGTAATCACGCCTGGCTCCCAGGGGCATTCTACCTTCAAACTATACCCCAACCCTTTGTGTTTTTTTTTTTTGTGTGTGTGTGTGTGGTACTGGGGATGGAACCCACGGGCCTTCTACCTCTGGGCTACACTCCCAGACCTATTTTATATTTTATTTGGAAACAAGGTCTCTTAAGCCAGCAAGGCTGGCAACCCAAGATCCTCCTGTCTCCGCCTCCCAAGCAAGGGGATTACAAGCAGGGGCCACCAAGCCCGGCCTACCCCAACCCTTTTTATTTTATTTTTTATTTTGAAACAGGGTCTCACTAAATTGCTGAGGCTGACCTCAAACCTGCTATTCTCCTGTCCCAGCCTCCCAGGTACTAGGTTTACAGGCATGTGCCACCATGCCTGGCTTCCTATTTATGATATTTGTAAATTTTATTTATTTTTGTGGTACTGGGGATTGAGCACAGGAACATTCTATAGACTCTGAGCTACAACCCAGCCTTTTTTTATTTTTATTTTTTGAAACAGAATCTCACTAAGTTGTGGAGGGCTTCACTAAATTCCTGAGACTGGCCAGGAACCTACAATCCTCCTATCTTAGCTTCTCAAGTACTGGGATTACAGGTGTGCGCTACCATGCCTGGCTTCTTTGTATTTTTTTTCTTGTGTGTGTGTGTGTATGTGTGTGTGTGTGTGTGTGTGTTACTAGGGATAGAACCCAGGGGCTTTCTACTTCCGGGCTACACCCTTAAGACCTATTTTATACATTATTTGGAAACGGTCTCACTACGTTGCCAAGAGCCTCACTAAGTAGCTGAGGCTGGCTTCAAACCTGTGCGATCCTCCTGTCTCAGCCTCCCAAGAGCGGGGATTACAAGCGTGCGCCACCAAGCCTGGCGTAACCTAAGTAAATTTTAAAAACGTTCTCGGCCAGGCATAGTGACTATACTCTGGGCAGAGGGCAGGAGTAGACTCTGTTTCAAAATACAAAACAAAACAAAAACAAAAACAAAATAGTTCTGTGACTATAGCTTGGAGGTAGAACACACACACACACACACACACACACACACACACACACACAAACACACACCCATTCAAGCCCCAGAACCGTTAAAACATGAAAGTGCTTCCCGTCTCCTTCCCTTCTGGCTTCTCTCCCTCTGCCCTCCTCTCCTGCGCGGTTCCTCAGCTTAGGTCAATGTGTTACCCACCTTTAAGGAGCCACAGTTATCCTGATAGAGCCCCAGGGCCTAGAGTCTGTTAGCAGCGCTCACAGTGGAGAAAGTGCGGCTCAGCAGGAGCTCCTTTATTAAGGAGGTAGCTCTGGGTGGTCTTGGTGAGCAGAGGCTGGGGGGAATCTTGTACAGAGAAAAGATCACTGCCGGGCATGGTGGCACACCCCTCGAGTCCCAGTATTTGGGAGGCTGAGACAGGATGATTGCCAGTTTACAGCCAGCCTTACCAACTTAGGGAGACCCTGTTTTCAAAATAAAGAATGAAACCGGGCATGGTGGCTCATGCTTGTAATCCCAGCATTTGGGAGGCTGGGACAGGAGGATGGACAGCCTCGGTTACATAGGCCCTCTGCAACTCAGTGAGACCCTGTTTCAAAATAAAGAATAAAAAATAGGACTGGGGTTATAGCTCAGAGATGGAATGCTCCTGGGTTCCATCCCCAGTACTGCAAAAATAAATAAGTAAATAAATAAAGAAAGAAAGAATAAAGAATTAAGCTGGGCGTGGTGACACATGCTTGTAATCCCAGTACCTGGGAGGCTGAGACAGGATTGTGGGTTTGCAGCCAGCCTCAGCAACTTTTGAGCCTCTCCACAACTTAGTGAGACCCTGTTAAAAAATAAAGAATAAGCCGGGTGTGGTGGCGCATGCTTGTAATCCCAGCATTCGGGAGGCTGAGACCAGAGGATCCCGGTTTGTGGACAGCCTCAGCTACTTAGTGAGGCCCTCGGCAACTCAGTGAGACCAGGTTTCAAAATAAAGAATAAAAAATAGGGCAGGGGATATAGCTCAGAGGTCGAATGCCTCTGGGTTCTATCCCCAGACCCGCAAAAAAAAAAAAAAATTAATTAAAAATAAATAAATAAAATAAATAAAAAGACTAAAAAATAGGGCTGGGGGTGTAGCTTGGAGGTAAAAATGCCCCTGGGTTCCATCCCCAGTATAGAAAGAAAGAAAGAAAGAAAGAAAGAAAGAAAGAAAGAAAGAATAATAAGGGGTAGAAAATAAAAGAAAATAGGGGTAGGGTCTAGCTCAGAGGTAGAATGTCCCTTAGTCAGTCACCAGTTCCATATACCAAAAAAGAAAAAGAAAGAAAGGAAGGAAGGAAAGAAAGAAAGAAAAGAAGAGATCACAGCCGGGTGTGGTGGCGCACGCTTGTAATCCCAGCATTTGGGAGGCTGAGACAGGAGGATCCGGGTTTGTGAACAGCCTCAGCTACTTAGCGAGGCCCTTTTAACTCAGTGACATCCTGTTTCAAAATAAAGAATAAAAAATAGGGTTGCGGGTGTAGCTCGGAGATAGAATGTCCCTGGGTTCTATCCGCAGTACTGCAAAAAAAGAAAAAAAAAAAAAGAAGAAGAAGAAGAAAAAGAAAAGGTCATAAGGCAGATCTGATTCTGCTTCATTTTATCTTTATGCTTTATGCCCACACCTGTTGAAGTGGCCAGCTAGGGTCAGCTGGGACCAGAGGTGCCAAGACTCTCAGCCCAGGCACAGCCTGCACTCTGACCTCTCTGTTGTGGCTACAGCTGGGAGCGGGAGAAGACCCACCACCGTGCTCACAGGGACAGGGGTGAGCCAGAGAAGGACGAGGAGCCTGCAGACACCTGCGAGGATGAGGGAGCATCCACAGAGCCGCACGAGGTGGCTCTGGCGCGAGAGGAGGTCAACCTGCTTTTAGCTGAGCAGCGGAAGACGGCGGCCCTCAAGGTGAGGAAGGGGACCTGGTGGGGTGGGCCCTTTGTTTTTTTTTGGGGGGGGTGGTACTGGGGTTCCTGGAAGCCCTTCTACCTCTGGGCTACACTCGCAGACCTATTTTATATTTTTATTTGGAAACAGGGTCTCTTAAGCTGGAGCATCTGGCTTTGAACCTGCAGGATCCTCCTGTCTCTGCCTCCCAAGCGCGGGGATTACAAGCGTGTGCCACCACGCCCGGCTCTCCCAGACCTATTTTACACTTTATTTATTTATTTATATATTTTTTGGAAACAGGGTCCCTTAAGCCAGCACAGCTGGCTTTGAACCTGCGCGGATTACTAACATGCGCCACCACGCCCGGCTATAATAATTTTTTTGTTTTGTTTTTTGTGGGTCTGGAACCCAGGGGCATTCAACCTCCAAGCTATACTATACCCCCTGCCCTATTTCTTATTCTTTATTTGAAACCGGGTCTCACTGAGTTGCAGAGGGCCTCACTAAGTAGCTGAGGCTGTCTGTGATCCTCCGGTCTCAGCCTTCCGAATGCTGGGATTACAAGCGTGAGCCATCATGCCCGGCTTAGGGGTGGGCCCTTTGTGTACATCAGCTCAGCACATGGTATGAGGCCAACTGCGCCCATTTTAGAGACAAGAAAACTGGGGCTCAGGCATATTAGCCCTGGAGGGCAGGAGGAGCAGAGCTGGAATCTGATCTGCGTTGGACTTAAGGCCTGTGCCCTCAGTGCGGAGCTATGGCTGCATCAGGGGCTGCGGAGTCCGTGTACAGGGCAGAAGGCCAGTGGCCGTGGGAATGGTGAGCATGGGGCACGGGCCCTCCCTCTCCTGCTGTGGATGGAGCCCAGCCCGGCAAGGTCTCCAGTTCCCTCCCTTTGCCCCCCACCCTGGTGCTCAGTCCTCCCCCGGGTCTGGCCTTGGGCATGTGATGTGCTCGCGGCCAGAGGAAGCCACACTCCCGTTCCTCTCTAGAGAAGGAAGTCTTCCCCACATGTCTGTTTCCTGAGAGGAGCCCGTTATTTATATGTGCTATTTCTGTAATAGCTGGTTACCTAATCGTCTCACTTTGGTAAAACTGCAGAACTGGAGCATCTCAGGGGCTCCAGGGTGGCCGGGGAAGCCGGGCGCTGTGACAGCCCATCAGCCCAGCGCTGGCCGGGGTGTTTCCAGGCAGGCGCAAAAGGTACTGATGTCATGTTGTTAAGAGCAGGCAGGATATGTTTTACTATAAAACTCTGTAACCAAACCAAGAACCTCTTAATATTATTACATCTGCCCGAGCCAATTTGGATATTGTGCAGTTTCACTTCAAAATTAAAGGTTAGATTTCCTCCGACTTTTTTTTTTTTGTACTAGGTATTGAACCCAGGGGCATTCTACCTACAAGCTGTCTCCTTCACCATTTTTATTTATTTATTTTTTGTGGTAGTGAGGGTGGAACCCAGGGGCTTTTCTACTTCCAGACTATACTCCCAGAGCTATTTTTAGGGGATGGAATTCAGGGACATTCTATCTCCAAGCTACACCCTCAGCCCTATTTTTTATTATTTATTTATTTATTTATTTATTTATAGTGGTACTGGGGGTGGAACCCAGGGGCTTTTATACCTCTGGGCTATACTCCCAGACCTATTTTTTTATACTTTATTTGGAAACAGAGTCTCACTAAGTACTGGGGGGAAAAAAAGAGGGCTGCAGGTATAGCTCAGAGGTAAAATGCTTCTAGGTTCATTCCCTAGTACCACACACACACACACACACACACACACACACACACACACACACACACTACACACACACCCCAAAAAAGAGCTAACTATGAATATTGATGTATAACAAAGTTTGCAAAGGATGAGTCTGTCACTTGACTAATTAACAGTTAATTAAACACAAATCAGTGTTAAATGTACAGATAATGCCAGGCCCTGGGGACCTAATGATGAAGGAGACACATTCTATGCCTTCAGCTCACACCCTAACAGGAAGAGACGAGAACGCAACTGTGTGCAGTTGAGTGTGGCAGCCCAGCGACCCATCCACTCCCACAGGACCCTATGGAGCCAGAGGAGGGCTGTTGGTCCAGCCCAGAGTTGAGGAGGACTTCTGGGGGAGGCACTCCTAGGAGTGGCACCTAAGAGGAGGACAGTAGGATCTTGCCAGGGGCGCTGGGTCAGCTCCTCCAAGCAGTCAGTCCCCTGTTGATCTCAGATCAAGAAGGTTGCCAGAGAGCCGGGGGTGGTGGCGCACGCTTGTAATCCCAGCGTCTGGGAGGCTGAGACAGGAGGAACACGGTTCGCGGACAGCCTCAGCTACTTAAAGAGGCCCTCCATAACTTAGTGAGACCCTGTTTCAAAATAAAGGATAAAAATTAGGGCAGGGGGTATAGCTTGGAGGTCGAATGCCCCTGGGTTCAATCCCCAGACCCACAAAAAAAAAAAAAAAAGAAAGAAAGAAAGGTAACCAGAGCCAATCATGAGAGTGCACACTTGTAATCTCAACACTTGGGAGGCTGAGACAGGAGGATCACAGGTTCAAGCCAGGTCAGTGAGGGGTAATTTAGCGAGACCCTGTTTCAAAATAAAAACTAAAAAAGGCTGGGCATGGTGGCGCACCCTTGTAATCCCCGAGCTTGGGAGGCAGAGAGAGGAGGATCGCGCAGGTTCGAAGCCAGCCTCGCTGGCTTAAGAGACCCTGTTTCCAAATTGAAAAAGTATAAAAATAGGTCTGGGAGTGTAGCCTGGAGGTAGAAGGGTTTTCAGGAACCCCAGTACCACAAAAAGAAAAAAAAAAAAAAAAAGGCTGGGCGTGTAGCTTGGAGGTAGAATGCCCCTGGTTTCAGTCCCAGTAACACACACACACACACACACACACACACACACACACTCACAATTCTAAAACTTGGACACATGGTTAAGACAGGGAATGCTTGCGCAGCCTCAGAGCCAATCACAGTGTGTTTCCCAGGCACACCTGGTAAACCTTGGCTGGAAGGCAGCAGCAGAGGCTGACGGGGCCCTCCCCTGCGCCCTGCTGAGTTCTCAGTTTTTCTTCAGGCTGGGCTGGAACAACGTCTGGCCCACGCCAAGAAGAAAGCCTCGCAGATGGAAAAGCTGCTGCCCAAGCAAGTGACCAATGAGGACCAGCGGGAGGTGCTGCGGCTGCTGTGCAGGGCCCACGAGCTGGAGGTGGAGAACACAGAGCTGCAGGCGGACAACCTGTGCCGGAAGAATCTGCTGTGCCAGAAGGACTTTGTGATCCAGCGTTACCACCAGCACCAGCTGCTCTGTGACCAGGTCATCCAGGAGCAGCAGCAGCTGATACAGGGTGAGGCTGGCCCCAGGACACTGGCTGTCATCCTTATTTTCTGGAAGAGGGAGGCTGTGGCTGTGATTTTAGAACCCCGGGCAGAATAAAGTGCTGTTGGCACATACCTATAATCCCAGTACTTGGGAAGATGAAATGGAGGATTACAGGTTCTAAGCCAGCCTCAGCAATTTAGCAAGACTCTCAGCAACTTAGTGAGACCTCGTTTCCAATAAAAAGAGCTGGGGTGGGAGGTAGCTCAAAGGTAGAATGTCCCTGGATCCAATACCTAGTACCAAAAATAAATAAAAATAAAATATTGGGGGTTTTGTGGCTCTGGGGAGTGAACCCAAGGGCATCTATCTTTGAGCTATACCCTCAGCCCAATTTTATTTTTATTTGGAAACAGGGTCTTGCTAGGTTAATGAGAGTCTCACTATTTACCAAGGTTGGCCTTGCTTCTGCAATCCTCCTGTGTCAGCCTCCAAAGTACTGGGATTACAAGCATGTGCCACCATGCCCAGCAAAAATAAAAATAAAATTCAGATACAGAGAGATAATAATATACCAGAAAAAATCTCTTCTTTGTGTGTGTAGTACTAGGGATTGAATCTGGGGATATTCTGCCTCTTAACTACACCCAAGCCTATTTTATTTTTATTTATTTGTTTATTTTTATTTTATTTTATTTTTGTGGTACTAGGGATTGAACCCAGGGGCATTCTACTTCTGAGCTACACTCCCAGACCAATATTTTATTCTTTATTTTGAAACAGGGCCTCATTAAGTTGCAAAGAGCCTCACTAAGTAGCTGAGGCTGGCCGTGAACTTGTGATCCTCCTGTCTCAGCCTCCCAAGAACTGGGATTACAAGCATGTGCCCGGTTTTATTTTTATTTTCAAACAGGGTCTCACTAGGTTGATGAGAGTCTTACTACTTGCTGAGGCTGTCTTTCTAACTATGATCCTCCTGTCTCAGCCTTCCAAGTATTGGGATTATAGGTGTGTGCCACCACGCCTGACTTCAGAAAACTCTCTTCTATTAGGTTGAAATATTTGCCTTCAAAGATACTTTTCCTTCCCCCTTGTGGTATTAGGGTTAAACTCAATGGTGTTCTACCTTCAGGATACATATCCATTTCTTTTTAATTTTAATTTTTTTTTTTTTTGGTGGTACTGAGGGTGAAATCCAGGGGCTTTCTACCTCTGGGCTATACTCCCAGGCCTATTTTACACTCTATTTGGAAACAGGGTCTCACTGAGTTGCTGAGAACCTCACTAAGTAACTGAGGCTGGCTTCGAACCTGTGCGATCCTCCCGTCTCAGCCTCCCAAGCGCTGGGATTACAAGTGTGTGCCATTACGGCCGGCTTAATTTTTATTTTGAAATAGGGTCTCTCTAAATTGCTGAGGCTGTCCTTGAACCTGCAATCCTCCTGTCTCTGCTTCCCAAGTACTGGGCTTAAAGATGTGTGCGACTGTACCCAGCTAGTGATCCTATATTTTAACAGGTGGTAGATGTTTTGCCTAGTTTAGGGGGTGTGGTGGGGGTGTCCTGACCCCTGTAACACCTGCTCTCCTGCTCCCTCAGACAGTGGCATCCTGCTGCCGGAGCCCCTGGACACGCGGTACCGGCTGTACTCCCGTGAGCTGGGCGAGGGCACGCTGGACCGCCTGCTGCTGCTGCACTCCGTGGTGTCTACCTCTCTCCGGGTGAGTCTAGCCTGCCAGCCCAGCTCCCACCCGGGTCATCCCATCCCATCCTGCCGGCCTCTGGGTCCTGCCTGTGCTGGTGCCCATGAAATGCTAGAGGAAACTTAAAAACACCCATAAACCAGCTGCCTAGAGCCAGAGCCCCTGGGTAGAGTAGAATGCACCTGGGTTCCATCCCCAGACCGCAAAAAAACAAAAAAAGATTTAAAAAATAGGCCTGGGGAAGCCGGGCGTGGTGGCGCACGCTTGTAATCCCAGCATGCAAGAGGCTGAGACCTGAGGATCGCAATTCGCGGACAGCCACAGCTACTTAGTGAGGCTCTTTGCAACTCACTGAGAACCTGTTTCAAAATAAAGAATAAAAAAATAGGACTGGGAATGTAGCTCCAAGGTAGATGCCCATGGGTTCCATCCCCAGTACCAAAAAATAAAATAACTAAAAGGTCTTCGATGGGGATTCAGCCCTGCCCACCCAGGTCCCTTGTCTAATGAGCATCTGAATGCTCTAGAGGTTGGGCTGTCTGTGTCCCTTCCAGGGGCCTCACTTAGCAACTATGTCTGATCCCAGGACGGTTCCATCCTGAATATATCCCCCCCGCCGGAGGAGTCCAGCCAAGACCAGGTGGAAGACAGAAAGGACCTCCCGTGGGGCGCCCAGTTTGAGCTGCCCCTGACGCTCTTGGAGAGAGACAGGTAGGAGAGGTGATGCCTGGGGTGGGGACTGAAGCCACAAATCCTGGGAGGGGAGAGTCCTTCCTTCAAGCTACACCCCCAGCCCTTTTTATTTTTATTTTGAAATAGGATTTCACTAAGTTACCACAAGTTTATTTCTGCGGGCTTCATGCATGGAGGTCATTTTCTGAGCCCTGACGTGTGTGTGTGTGTGTGTGTGTGTGTGTGTGTGTGTGTGTGTGTGCATGCACCTGTGTGTCTCGTGAGCATATGGGATCATGTGTGCATGTGTGTGCAAACATAGTGCCCCAGTGCTGCTGGGCCAGCCAGACACCCCTCCACCTGCTCCTGTGGGGGCTGCTTCCTGCCCTTGGTCCAAGCCACAAGTGGGCTTGCTGCTTGGGGCACTTAAAGACAGGTGTCTGCTCCCTGAGGACAAGATGCCCAGATGCAGGGCTGCCTGTGGGCCTGTGTGTGCAAGGGAGCTGGGGTTTCTGCCTCCTCTAGAGGGGAGCAGGCTTAGCTGGGTGCGGTGGCACACACTTGTAATCCCAGTACTAGAAAGGCTGAGACAGGAGGATCGCAGGTTCAAAGCCAGCTGCAGCAACCTAGTGAGGCCCTCTGCAACTTAGTGAGATCCTGTTTCCAAATCAGAAATAAAATTGCATGCTGGTTATGGTGGCGCAGGCTTGGAATTCCAGCATTTGGGAGGCTGAGACAGGAGGAGTACAGTTCACAGACAGCCTCAGCTACTGCTTTAGTGAGGCCCTTTGCAACTCAGTGAGACCCTGTTTCAAAATAAAGAATAAAAAAAAAAAATAGGGCTGGGGTTGTAGCTTGGAGGTAGAATGCCCCTGGATTCCATCCCCAACCACTAAATAAATAAATAAATAAATAAATAAATAAATAAATAAATAAAATTGGAGCTGGGCATGGTAGCGCACACTTGTAATCCCAGCGCTTAGGAGGCTGAGACAGGAGGATCGCACAGGTTCAAAGCCAGCCTCAGCTACTTAGTGAGGCTCTCAGCAACTTAGTGAGACCCTGTTTCCAAATAAATTATAAAATAGTGCTAGGGTGTACCCTGGAGGTAGAAAAGCCTCTGGGTTCCACTCCCCAGTACCACAAAAATTATTAAAAAATAAAAAATTAAATTGGGCTGGGGGTATAACTTAGAATACCTCTGGGTTCAACTCCCAGTACCAGAGAGAAAGAGAGAGAGAGAGAGAGAGAGAGAGAGAGAGAGAGAGAGAGAGAGAGAGAGAAGCCAGCTGGCTTCCACCCCACACTCTTTCAGACCCAAACTCAAGAACAGCCTGGACCAGGGGAGACCAGGCTGAGCTCCCGCCGAGCTGAGCCACAGCACAGATCTGTGTCCCAGGTGGCACAGAGTGGTGTGTGACGCTGAGATTCGACAGTGCCATCGCTCCATAGAGTCAGGTCGCTGCACTGTCCACCCCAGGAGGCTGCGCAGGACCTCAGAGCCCACGTGTTTTGTTTTGTGGGTAGGACTAATACTCCCTGGCCGGGTGACTGAACTCCAGGCCCCTCTCCCCGCTGGAGCTGGGTTGGTCCTCAGTCCCAACCCACTGGTCACAAGCTGGGTCTCTCTGGTGATCAGCCCCCACCAGGGGCTGCCTCAGCACCCTAACAAAGACCGTCCGTCATTTAGAACATCCCAGAAGCTGTGAAGGTCTGTGCTGGGTCAGGAGCAGACAGAGCCGCTCTATATCCATTCTACTACAGCTGCTGATCTCCTTTGGGAGAAGAGAGGCGTTCCCATGGGGAAGAGGGTAGCGCAGCTCAGGATGGGTGGGGTCCTTGGCTCACACGATAGAAAAGAATTTCAGCAGGAGCCAGTCAGAGACTTAGATTTTTTTAGGGGGAAGGGGTACTAGAGATGAAACCCAGGGCATTCTATCTCCGGGCTACACCCTCAGCCCTTTTTATTTTTGTATTTTGAAGCAGTATCTCACTAGGTTGCTATCCCTAACCACAAAATAAATAAATAAATAAATAAATAAATAAATAAATAAATAAATAAATACAGCCGAGGCTGCCCTTTGAACCTGCAATCCTCCTGTCTCAGCCTCCCAAGTACTGAGTTTACGAGAGTGTGCCATCATGCCCAGCTCAGAGATTTATTCAGGAAAGCAAGAATATATATATATATATATATATATATATATATATATATATATATATATATATAATGTTTTTGCTTCTCGGGAGAGACACATTTGGGGTGCAGGCCATGTCCAGAGTGAGAGACACATTTGGGGGCATCGCTCCTCTTGAACAGGAGACAGGGCAGGCTAGAAGGGAGGGGGTATGTGAGGATGACCGCAGCCTGGTAGTCACAAGACCTCCACTTAGGGAGTTTTGGTTGTCTCCTGGGTTCTTTTTTTGTATGTATGTACTAGGGATTGAACCCAGGGACATTCTACCTCTGAGCTATAACCCCAGCCCTTTGTATGTTTTTTTTTTTTAACTGTCTTAGGATGCACCACTACGTCCAGCATCTCCAGAGTTCTGATAGGGCTTCATTGTCCTATCAATAATTGTCTCTTTGGTTTAGACTACTCACAGGTGACATGGCTAACAGTGCCCAAGCAGATTATCCTAAATGGAATGGGCTTCCTGTTTTGTTTTGTTTTCTCTACTGGGGATGGAACCTAGGGGCATTGTACCTCCGAGCTACACCCCCCCCCCAGTCCTATTTTTGAGTCTTTTTTATTTTTTGAAACAGGGTCTCACTGAGTTGCAAAGGGCCTCACTAAGTAGCTGAGGCTGTCTGTGAACCACAATCCTCCTGTCTCAGCCTCCCAAATGCTGGGATTACAAACATGTGCTACCAAGCCTGGCTAGCAATCAAGACTTGCTTAAAAATAAAATAGAATGGGTGTGATGGCACACGCTTGTAATCCCAGTATTTGGGAGGCTGAGACAGGAAGATCACAGGTTCCAAGATAGCCTCTGCAAGTAGTGAGACTCTCAGAAATCTAATAAGATGCTCTTTCAAAATAAAAATAAAATAGGGATAGGGGTGTAGCTTGGAGGCAGAATGCCCCTGGGTTCAAACTCTAGTACCACAAAAAAAAAAAAAAAAAAAGAAGGAGGAGGAGGAGGAGGAGGAGAAGGAAGAGGAGACAAAGAAGAGAAAAGAAAGAAAAAAAAAACCTGTTTCAAAATAATAAAAATAAAAGTCTGGGGTGTAGCTCAGAAG
The DNA here is from genome assembly GCF_963383645.1 of Muscardinus avellanarius. Classification (NCBI taxonomy): domain Eukaryota; kingdom Metazoa; phylum Chordata; class Mammalia; order Rodentia; family Gliridae; genus Muscardinus; species Muscardinus avellanarius. The sequence continues at coordinate 71,938,949 of NC_137796.1, forward strand.
CAAAATGCCCCTGCATTCAATCCCAGTACAAACAATAATAAAAAAAAAATAGTACTTTGCAAGTGAGTGGATTTCAGTATAGTGTCTGAACACTTTTCTGGGGCTTGTGTGTTATCTCTGTTGTCTGCTAAGTAGATTCCCCCTTGAGAATAGTCAGCAGTGCTCATGGTAATTAGTAAAGACTTATAAACTTTTTTTTGTGTGTGTGGTGCTGGGGATTGAGCCCAGGGGCATTCTACCTCTAAGCTACACCCCCAGCAGGATTTTTTTTTTACTCTTTATTTTGAAACAGGATTTCACTATGTTGCAGAGGACCTCACTAAGTATCTGAGGCTGGCTGCAAACCTGGATCTTCCTGTCTCAGCCTCCCATGTACTGGGATTACAAGCATGTACCACCACACCCGGCTCTAAACTCTTAAATAATTTGTGACTAACAGTCCTGGTTGGGCTGTGGAAGAGGGAGTTAGGCCTGGGTTGAGGAGTAAGGTTATTGGGGGATTTTGCCATGGTCTTTTGTATTAAAGGTAAATTTTAGCAGAGCATGGTGGCATACGCTTGCAATCCCAGTGCTTGGGAGACTGAGACAGGAGGATTGCAGTTCGAAGCCAGCTACTTAGTGAGTCTCTAAGCAACTTAGTAAGACCCTGTTTCCAAATAAAGTATAAAATATGTCTGGGAGTATAGCCTAGAGGTAGAAAGCCCCTGGGTTCCAAGTTACATTTTGCTGGGTATGATGGCACACACCTGTAAGCCCAGTATTTGGAAGGCTGAGACAGGAGGATTTTAGGTTCAAGGATAGCCTCAGTTACTTAGTGAGACTGTGTTTCAAAATAAGAAATAAAGCCGGGCGTGGTGGTGCACGCTTGTAATCCCTGCGCTTGGGAGGCAGAGACAGGAGGATCGCGCTGGTTCGAAGCCAGCCTTGCTGGCTTAAGAGACCCTGTTTCCAAATAAAAAATATATAAAAATAGGTCTGGGAGTGTAACCCGGAGGTAGAAGGGTTTCCAGGAACCCCAGTACCACCAAAAAAAAAAAAAAAAAAAAAGAAAGAAAGAAAAACAAAAAGGGCTGGAGTGGGAATGCCCCTGGGTTTGATCCCAGGAACACATACATAAAAAAGTTACCATTTCCTTGTCCTTCTTTTGTGTCCTCCCTTTTTTTTTTTAAACCAATTTCCCTCCCTCCCTTCCTTCCTTCCTTTCTTCCGTCCTTCTTTCTTTCTTTCCTTTCGTCATTACTGAAAAGTGGTGACATGTCATCGAAAGTCACGCCACTGAAAAAGTCAGGAAAGCAAGATTGTCTTCTTCCTCCGCCATCTCTCCGCATCCTGCTGACCCCTCCCATCCACGAGGTTGGTGTGTGCGTGTGGTGGGCCTGGGCTCCACAGAGGGTCCTCCTTCTCCAACAGAGCCCCTGTGCCCCCATCCAAGCTGCGCTGGACCAAGGCAAGCAGGACAAACTTCAGAAGAAGGCCCGCCAAGCAGGGCGTGGTGGCGCACGCTTGTAATTCCAGCATTCGGGAGGCTGAGACTAGAGGATCGCGGTTTGCAGACAGCCTCAGCTACTTAGTAAGGCCCTCTGCACTCAGTGAGGCCTGGTTTCAAAATAAAGAATAAAAAATAGGGCTGGTGTGTAGCTCGGAGGTCAATGTCCCTGGGTTTCATCATCCCCAAACCCGCAAAAAAAAAGGCCATCCTTCAACAACCAGCGTGTGGTGGCTACAGTTCCCTGTGGTGGCACCCAAGGCTGTGTAGGGAAGTCCACTGACCAGCCATGCCAGGCAGCACCCTCGCTCACCTGGTGGAAACCAGGGGCATTCTACCACTGAGATACAACCCCAGCAATATTTGTTTTTTTATTTAGAAACAGGATCTCACTAATTTGCTGAAAGCCTTTCTAAATTACTGAGACTGGCTTCCAATCTATGATCTGATCAACCTCTTATCTCAGTCTCCCAAATACTGAGATTACAGGCAGGTGCCATCACACCTGGTTACCCTTTTGTGATAAGTTGCTGATGATGGCCTTGAACCTGCTATCCTCCTGTCTCAGTCTCCCAAGTAGTGGGATTACAGGTGTGCGCCTTGCCCAGCTAAGTAGTCCTCCTTTTCTATCGGGGTGGGGAGGGACCGGTTTTCAGGAGAGAGGATTGCAAATGCAAGACCCTCTAGTGGATGGCTGGGCATGGGCAGAGCTGTGTATCCACTAACTAATAATGTGGTTTTGCTGGGTATGGTGGTACACACCGGTAATTTCAGTACTTGGGAGGCTGAGACAGAAGGATCACGAGTTCAAGGCCAGTCTCAGCTATTTAGTGAGGCTCTCAGCAACTTAGTGAGACCCTGTTCAAAAATAAAAAGGGTGCCGGGCGTGGTGGCGCACGCTTGTAATCCCCGCGCTTGGGAGGCGGAGACAGGAGGATTGCGCAGGTCCAAAGCCAGCCGTGCTGGCTTAAGAGACCCTGTTTCCAAATAAAAAAGTATAAAAATAAGTCTGGGAGCATAGCCCAGAGGTAGAAGGGCTTCCAGGAACCCCAGTACCACAAAAAATTAATTAATTAATTAATTAATTAAAATAAAAAATAAAAAGGGCTGGGAGTGTAGCTCAGAAGTAGAATTCCCCTGGGATCAATCCCCAGTACCACAAAAGAAAGAAGAAGAAGGAGAAGGAGAAGGAGAAGGAAAAGAAGAAGAAGAAGAAGAAGAAGAAGAAGAAGAAGAAGAAGAAGAAGAAGAAGAAGAAGAAGAAAAAAGACAAGAAAAAAGTTTCTGGCTGGGTGTGGTGGCGCACGCTTGTAATCCCAGCATTCGAGAGGCTGAAACCAGAGGATCGCCGTTCGTGGACAGCCTCAGCTACTTAGTGAGGCCCTCTGCAACTCAGTGAGACCCAGTTTCAAAATAAAGAATAAAAAATAGAGCAGGGAGTGCAGCTCAGAGGTTGAATGCCCCTGGGTTCCATTTACAGACCCGCAAAAAAAAAAAGTTTCTGGATAATTTTGCACAAGTGAGTATTATGAAGCCATTGGTACTCATTAACCACTAACAGTCTAAACGAACAGGCTCTGGATGCATCCAGCTGCTGCCATGCCCAAGGTGTTGCTGTGTTGAGGATGTGTCCCACCATGGGCGGCTACTGTGGCACCCAGGGGAAAGCCCTGTTCAATGGCCCAGGAGCCCCTTCCCTGGGTGGGCAGGACCCCGGCCAGGGCACATTGCTCTACTCCAGGGTGTCCCATGACGCTCAGCACCGCCCCAGGGCAGCACCAGCTTGTCACACACCCTTCCTTGGCCCCTTTCCTCCCCAACAGTTTTCTCCCTTGGTAAACTCCCTGCCTCAAGTCACCATTTCTGATCTGGGGCCAATAGTGACACTCTGGGGCAGGAGTGACAGCTGGTGGCCTCTGACCAACCCTCTGGTGCTGCTCTCCTGCAGAAGCGGAGCCCTCTGAGCATGAAAAGCCTGGTCTCCAAGTTGCACCCTCCGGCCGGCCTAGAGCTGGGCACCCTCAAGGAGATGACCCTGGGCACCAAGAGCATCGCCCTCATCGCGGCCAGCCGGCGCTCCAAGGCGCAGGATCCAGAGGGCGGCGGCAGCCGCTCCTCCCGCCACCCCCTGGAAGAGGCAGCCCCGGACTCCAAGGACCCAAGGCCCAGAGCCACCCCAGACCCCAGCCTGGCAGACAGGAGGCGGCCCAGTGCCAGCCCGTGCAGGGACCACTCCGTGGAGAGGAAGGCCAGGAGGAAGCGATCACCCTCCCTCACCTGGAGCGTGCAGCCGGTGAGTGCCTGGTCATACGGGTGCAGCCAGGACAGCTGGAGGAGGACAGGGAGGACAGATCAGGTATCCACACAAGTCATGGTGGACGCGGGAGTCCCTGGACTTAAAGCAGGTGGAAAAACACTGCCCCACCCTGTACTTGCTCCAAACTTCCCAAGCTCCTGTGTGATACTAATCGTATGCATACGTGTTTCATGTGGTTCTAGTCTCAGTGGAACAAAGTTTTGTGATCTGCTTGGTTTTCCTGATATGATTTCATAAACTTTCACAGACCTACATAATATTCATGTTCCTTTCTACAGTGCGGGGAACTAAACCCAGGGCCTCCTGCATGCTAGCGCAAGCGCTCTACCACCAAGCTGCACCCCTGATCCCAATATTTGTATTTCAACGTAAGAAAAAGGTGCATTAGTCTGGGCTCAGTGGCATACGCCTGTAATCCCAGTACTTGGGAGGCTGAGACAGGAGGATAGCAGGTTTGAAAACAGCCTCAGCAACTTAATGGGGCCCTGTCTCCAAAAAAGGAGGTCTGGAGGTCTAGCTCAATGATAGAGCATTTGCCTGATATGTCAGAGTTCCCGGGTTCCATCCCCAGCATCTTAAAAAAAAAAAAAAAAAAAAAAGATGCTTTGCTTGGTTCCAGAGCACGCTGGCTAGGTAGCACACACGAGAGCTGGCTGGTATGCTGAGCACACTGTCTCCTCCCTCCAGGGCTCCACCACTCAGTCCCCATCCATGTGTGCAGAGCGGCAGCTTCCCAGGCTCGTTACTCTCTGTGGCACTCTTTGGACTTCTATCCCCCTTTGTTTATATATTGTGATGCTGGGCATTGAACCTAGGGGCATTCGACCACTGATCTACTCCCCTAGTGACCCCCTCCACTTTTTTTTTTTGGTGGTACTGGGGGTGGAACCCAGAGGCTTTTCTACCTCTGGGCTACACTCCCAGACCTATTTTCTATTTTATTTGGAAACAGGGTCTCACTAAGTTGCTGAGAGCCTCACTAAGTAGCTGAGGCTGGCTTCGAACCTGTGGATCCTCCCGTCTCAGCCTCCCAAGCACGGGGATTACAAGTGTGCACCACCACGCCCGGCTCACTTTTTATTTTATTTTGTTTTGTATTGAGGATGGAGACCGGAGACATTTTACCTCTGTGCTATACCCCCAGCCCTTTTTTATTCTTTTATCTTGAAGCAGGGTCTCACTGAGTTGCTAGCTGCTCACTAAGGGGCTAGCTGCGAACCTGCAATCCTCCTAACTGCCTCTCAAGTATTGGGATTACAATCCTGTGTTAGCATGCCCAGATCACATGGGTTTTTTTTTTTTTTTTTTTTTTTTTGGTGGTACTAGGGATGGAACCCTTCTTCCTCTGGGTTACACTTCCAGACCTATTTTTATATTTTTATTTTTGGAAACAGGGTCTCTTAAACCAGCGCGGCTGGCTTCAAACCTGCGCAATCCTCCTGTCTCCGCCTCCCAAGCGCGGGGATTACAAGCGTGCGCCACCACGCCCAGCCACATATCTTTGTTTTTGAAACAGGGTCTTAAGTTGCTGCAGGCCGGCCTTGAGCCTGCTCTCCTACCGTTCTTTATCAGCCTCCCAAGAACCGGGATTACGGATGAGTCCCTTAGTTTATTATCGTTATTATTTATTTATTCATCTTTGTGTATGCGATGCTGGAGTGAACCCAGGGATTCAATCCTACTTCCAAGCTACACTCCCAGTCCTATTTTATTTTTTTATGCTAGAACAGAGTCTCACTAAATTGCTGAGAGTCTTGCTAAGTTGCTGAGGCGGGCCTTGAACCTGTGATCCTCCTGTTTTAACCTCCTATGTGCTGGGTTTACAGATGTGTGCCACCACATTCAGTTATTTATTATTTTTATTATTTATTTATTTATTTATTTAGTGTGGTACTTAGGTTTGAACCCAGGGGTATTCTACCTCTGAGGTATACCCCCAGCCCTATTTTTTTTTATTCTTTATTTTAAAACAGGATCTTACTAAGTTGTGGAGGGCCTCACTAAGTAGCTGAGGCTGGCCACGAACCTACGTTCCTCCTGTTTTAGCCTCCCAAGTACTGGGATTACATGAGGTCACCTTCTCCCTGTGCACCTGGTAAACAACAGGCCCAAGGGCGAGTGTGTGATTGAGCCCCGCCTGGGTGCGTGGGCTAGTGGCCAGGGGTCTGGCTGACCCTCATCCTGCCTTGCTGACAGAACCCAGAAGCTGCTGGACACACTGGGGGTGTTGACAGGCTCTAGGTTAAAGTAGATCTGGTCGTGTTTGGCAGAACTGAAGGGAGAATGGGAGCAGGAGTTGCAGATGGGCATATCTGTCAGGCTCCTCAGAGAAACAGAACAAAAGGGGTGTGTATGGCCAGGCATGGCAGTGCACGCCTGCAATCCCAGAACTCAGGAGGCAAGAGGATCACAGGTTTGCAGCCAGCCTCAGTCACTTAACCGAAACCCTCAGCAATTTAGTGAGGCCGTTTCAAAATAAGAAATAAAATAGGGCTAGGTGCGTAACTCAGGGGTAAAGTGCCCCTGGGTGCAATCCCCAGCACCAAAAAAAAAAAAAAAAAGAAGAAAGAAAGAAAGAAAGAAAGAAGGAAAGAAAGAAAAAGGAGAGGTGTTCATGGATACTCATATGAGAGAATGGAGAGAGAGTGAGATTTGTTACCCAGAATACGTTCATGGGATCAAGTCCCAGGATCTGCAGCTGAGTTAAAACAGTTAGAGACTCTGGACAGCCAATGTTTAGGTTCAAGTCTGAAGGCAGGAAAAAGAGACACTCTACCTAGAAAACAAGGGGCAAGAGGAATTCTCTCCGTTTTGGGGGAAGGGCAATCCTTCTATTCTGTTCAGGTGTTCAACTGATTGAATGAGGCCCATCACCTGACTCAGCCCACTGCTCACCCACAAGCACCCTCCCAAACACACCCAGAGTAACGTTTAGCCAAGTATCTGCCTAAGCATGGCCCGGGCAGGCAGGTACACAGAACAGACCACACCGGGTTTAGATGAGCGCTCTCTCTGTTAGGGGGACTTGATAGGGACACCGGGACGCACAGCCGGAAGAGTGTCACATGATCTCACGTGCCTGGTCGCTGGTGGCTGAGGGACAGGTGGGCAGGGATTCTGCTCATTCCTGCACCTGGGGACCACAGCAGTCAGGCACACAGTAGGCACTCAATCAGTGCTTGAGTTTAGCATGTCATCTTTCTGCACCCTGTTCCTCACACCCACCTTGCTGTGTGACCTTGCCTGCAGGTGACAGAGAAGCTTCAGCCCCCCTCTGCGAAGCTTCTGGCCGAGAACCAGCTGTCCCCAGCAAGGCTATCAGGAAAGAGCTTCTTCCCTGCAGTTCCTGTGGCCTCTAAGATGAAGCCCAGCCTCAGTTTCCACGCAGGTACAGGGTCAACGAAAGAAAACAGAATGTTCTTTTCTTCTCTCTCTTTCTCTCTCTCTCTCTCTCTCTCTCTCTCTCTCTCTCTCTCGCTCACTCTCTCTGTACTGGGGATGGAACCCAGGGCTATTCTACCTCCGAGCTATACTCCTTAATTTTTGAAACAGGGTCTCACTAAGTTTCAGAGGACCTCACTAAGAGGCTGAGGCTGGCCGCAAACCTTCAATCATCTTGTCTCAGCCTCCCAGGTACTGAAGTTTCAGGTGTGTGCTGCCATGCCCATCTTCTTTATTCTGTATTTTAAGGTCCTGCCTCTCCTTCTGCAGGTGAATCTTGAAAGCGCCCAGTGGTGATAGTGAGTTTCAGGTCTTTGGGGCAGCAAGGAGCCGTGGCCACCAGTTTCGTGAGGAGAGGCATTTGACTTTGCTTCTGGCCTGCCTAGCACTTGAGAGAGAGATGAACACCGTGCACACAGTTGACGTGGGCTGCGTCCTGCCAGAGGCCAGTCCACTCAGGGCAGAGCGGTGGCTCCTCCGGTGTTGTTAATACAAAAAGAGTAGCTGCCTAGCCAGGTGCACTGGCGCACACCTGCAGTCCTGGTACTTGGAAGACTGAGACAAAAGAATCACAGATTCGAGGCCAGCCTCAGCAACTTAACAAGACTTTCAGCAATTTATTTATTTATTTATTTATTTTTATTTTTTATTTTTGGTGGTACTGGGGTTCCTGGAAGCCCTTCTACTTCTGGGCTACACTCCCAGACCTGTTTTATATTTTTATTTGGAAACAGGGTCTCTTAAGCCAGCGAGGCTGGCTCTGAACCAGCGCAATCCTCCTGTCTCCGCCTCCCAAGTGCGGGGATTACAAGCGTGCGCCACCACGCCCGGCTCAGCAGTTTATTTTATTTATTTATTTATTTATTGCGGGTTTGGGGATGGAACCCAGAGGCATTTGACCTCCGAGCTACTCCCCCTGCCCAATTTTTTATTCTTTATTTTGAAACTGGGTCTCACTGAGTTGCAGAGGGCCTCACTAAGTGGCTGAGGCTGTCCGCGAACCGCGATCCTCCTGTCTCAGCCTCCCAAATGCTGGGATTACAAGCGTGCACCACCACACCCAGCTCCAATTTTATTAATTTTATTTATTTATTTTTTGTGGTACTGAGGATGGAACCCAGGGGTATTCTACATATGTGCTACACCTCCAGCCCTATTTTTTATTCTTTATTTTGAAACAGGGTGTCACTGAGTTGCAAAGGTTCCTCACTAAGTAGCTGAGGCTGTCCTCAAACCGCGATCCTCCTGTCTCAGCCTCCCAATGCTGGGATTACAAGTGTGCACCACCATGCCCAGCTCAACCTTTGGCAATTTATCAAGATCCTATTTCAAACTAAAAAATAAAAAGGGCTGAGGATGCAGCTCAGAGGTAGAATGCTATGGGTTCATTCCCCAATAACACACAGACACAGACACACACACACACACACACACACACACACACACACAAACTACACACACATAGATACATAGATGTTCACTGTGGACATTTCATTACACAGATCAAAATGATAAGTCACCATTAGCAGTGCAGCTGTTGCAGAAGGCTTGGTGTCCACAGAGTGGCCCCAGAGACAAAGAAACACTGCGACCAGAGTTTGAAAAGCAGGCTACTTTATTCACTAGTAAAGGCTCAGTAAGCAAAGCTTTTGGGTCTGAGCAACAAACAAAGAAATTCCAAGTTTTTGATACATTTGGTCACCTAATTGCAGAGGGGAGAGAGGGGTAAGTGTGAGATTTACTTCACCTAGGATAAGTGAGAGACACAGTTAGCCCATATATTATCTCTCTCCTTCCTGTCTGTGTCTTGTCTCGCAGATGGCCTACGGAGACACTGCCTTGTTTAGATTAGGGGGAGCTGGTACTAGGTTCTACTTCTCCAGCAGTCTAGGGAGGCCTGGTCTGTTCTGTGTCTTATCTCTGGAGCTATCTGCCTATTATCATCTGGGGCACGGGGTGAAGAAACTTTATTCTTTTATTTATTTACTTATTTATTTTTGTTGTACTATGGATTGAACCCAAGAGCATTCTACCTCTGAGCCACACCCCAGCCCTATTTTTTTATTCTTTATCTTAAAACAAGGTCTCACTAAGTTGCGGAGGACCTCACTAAATAGCTGAGGCTGGCCGTGAACCTGCGATCCTCCTGTCTCAGCCTCCCAAGTACTGGGATTGCAGACATTCGCCACCACGCCTGACTTATTCTTTTAATTTTTAAACTTCTAGCCAAAAGTGGCTCCAAGGACCCAGACAGGCTCCTACATCAGAGTAAGGTCCTCAGCAAATTGCAAGACCTTGTTTCAAAATAAACAATAAAATAGGGCTGGGGGAGTAACTCAGAGGTAGAAAGCCCCTGCATTCCATTTCCAATACCACATACAGAAAGAAAGAGAGAGAGAAAGACATACAGAGACAGACAGACAGACAGGAAGGGAGAAAAAACTCCCTGGGGAGCATGAATGGGCTGATTAGGATAAAGGCCAGGCATCTTCAAGGGACTTGAGATATTGTATATACTATTTCTTCTTTATTTCCAGAAATCGCTGGGTAGTTCCAAATAATAATAATAATAATAATAATAATAATAATAATAATAATTTCCTGTTTCTGGTCTCACTGTTCAGATGAGAACACACTCCACGTGCCCGAAGTCAGCTTCACCTTCCCCAGCACCCTGTGGCAGGGAAGCGCGGGCCCAAGCAGGCCGTCCCTCCTGTCCCGGGACACCCGAGGTCAGTCTCCCTCCTCCCCTTCATGTGCAGCCCTGTAGCTACCACCTGCTGGCTCCCAAGGTTCCCACAACCCCTCCAAGGGGAGAAGTAAAAGCAGGGATAGGCCAGATGTGATGGCACACACCTGTAGTCTTAGTATTTGGGAGGCTGAGACAGGAGGATCGCAGGTTCGAGACCAGTCTCAGCAATTTAGGGAGACCCTGTTTCAAAATAAAAAAGAAAATAGGGCTGGGGATATAGCATATAGCTCAGAGGTAGGATGCCTCTGGAGTTCATCCCTAGTACCAAAAAGGGAGACCCTGTCTCTTCTTCCCTCCCTCCCTCCCTTCCTTCCTCCCTTCTTTCCTTTTTTTTTTTTTTTTTGGTGTGTGTGTGTGTGTGTGTGTGTGTGTGTGTTACTAGGGATTAAACAATCCGGGGGTATTCTACCTCTGAGCTACATTCTCAGCCCTCTTTATTTTTATTTTGAAACAGAGTCTTGCTAGGTTGCTGAGAGTCTCACTAAATTGCTGAAGCTGTCTTTGAACCTGTGATCCTCAAACCTATCATCCTCCTGTTTCAGTTTCCCAAGTACTGGGATTCCAGGCATGGACCACCAAGTCTGGCAAGTCCCTGTTTCAGAATAAAAATTAAGAGCCGGGCGTGGTGGCGCACGCTTGTAATCCCAGCATTTGGGAGGCTGAGACAGGAGGATCTTGGTTCATGGACAGCCTCAGCTACTTAGTGAGCCCTCTGCAACTCAGTGAGACCCTGTTTCAAAATAAAAAAAAAATAAAAAAAGGGCTGGGCGTGGTGGTGCACACTTGTAATCCCAGTATTTGGGAGCCGGAGACCAGAGGATCACGGTTCATGGACATCCTCAGCCACTTAGTGAGGCCCTTTGCAACTCAGTGAGACCCTGTTTCAAACATAAAAAGGACTAAAAAATAGGGCTGGGGGTGTAGCTCGGAGGTATAATATCCATGGGTTCCATCCCCAGTACTGAAAAAAAAAAGAATAAAATAATATAGGGCTGGGAGGTAGAATGCCCCTGGGTTCCATCTCCAGTGCCGAAAAAATAAAATAAAATAAAATAAAATAAAATAGGGATGAGGTATGGGTCAGAGGTAGAATGGCCCTGGGCTTAATCCCCAGTACCACACACACACAGAGCTCTGACCAAGCCACCATGGACGGTGGTGCGATCTCATGCATTTGTAGCCCGTGTGAAAGCTGCTGCCGAGCCCAGCGCCACCATGTGGGGCCCTGATCATTGGCAATGAAGTGCAGCGAGGTCAGTATGGCGGCCTGAACCTCCTCTTCTTTGTCTTTTTTGTCTATTTCAATTTTTTCTTTTTTTGTTTCTGGGTATTGAACATGAGGGCATTCTGCCACCAAGCTACACCCCCAGCCCTTTTTGTTTATTTTTTTAATTTTGAGACAGGGTCTTATAGGTTGCCAGGGCCTCCCTCAGTTGCTGAGGCTGGCCTCAAACTGGCAATCCTCCTGTCTTAGCCTTCCAAGTGCTGGGATTCAGGTGTACACCACCATGCCCTTTATTTGTATATCTTGAAGCAAAAAGAGTGCTGGTGCTTCCTGGCACCTGCTTCATTCCAGGTACAGATTTGGGCACATTAGCACCATGTGCCTGTCATCCTCAGTCACAGAGAGGCCAGTGTGGCCTGCACCCTCCCGGGGACAGGAAACCCCGCTGGGAACGCCAGTACCCCCCAGAATCACCACACAATGAAGCAGGAGAGAAGGGCGGGCCATCAACGGTGGACTTCCAGGATCCAGGGGGGGCTGGGCCAGGCAGGAGCTCCTTTCCTACGTCCAACCTCAGAGCCTGTCGCCGTGCCTGTGACCCCTTCCTTCATCTTACGCATTATTTGCCATTCTGTGTGTGTGTGTGTGTGTGTGTGTGTGTGTGTGTGTGTGTGTTACTGGGGATGGAACCCAGGGGCATTTGACCTCCAAGTTGAACCCCCTGCCTTTTCTTTCTTTCTTTCTTTCTTTCTTTCTTTCTTTCTTTCTTTCTTTCTTTCTTCTATTTATTTATTTTTGGTTGTACTCGGGTTCCTGGAAACCCTTCTACCTCCGGGCTACACTCCCAGACCTATTTTTATACTTTTTTTTTTTTTGAAACAGGGTCTCTTAAGCCAGCACGGCTGGCTTCAAACCTGCGCCATCCTCCTGTCTCCGCCTCCCAAGCACGGGGATTACAAGCGTGCGCCACCACGCCTGGCTTTATTCTTTGTTTTGAAACAGGGTCTCACTGAGTTGCAGAGGGCCTCACTAAGTAGCTGAGGCTGTCCGCGATCCTCCTGTCTCAGCCTCCCAAATGCCGGGATTACAAGCTTGAGCCACCACGCCCGGCTTATGCCATTCTTTGAGGGGTTCTTAGGGAAAGGATCCCAGTGGTGTTCCAGTGGGACCAGAAGCTCCTGAGCCAGAGTGTGCAGAGTGACAGAAAGGACTAGTTCTGACAGTCTCCAAATGCTGGGAGTGGGGAAGGGCCTACAAGGATCCCTCTCCTGGTTGCCTCTGGCCACATGGAGAAAGTGGCTTCACCTGGGGATGGCAGAGCATCAAGGCCACTTTAGACCTGGATGAGGGGACTCAAGAGGGCCCAGACGGTGGCCCTAGGGACTCAAGAGGGCCCAGACTGTGGCCCTGGACACGGCAGAGCAGGAAGAAGGGCCCTGTGGGTGTCAGCGCTGTTAGGCCACCACAGTGGTAGATCCGGGAGCTCTGAGGTCCACTTGGGGAGCTGGTCCCAAGTCAGTCCCCGAGTGGGGGCCCTGGCTTTGCTTGGGTTTGCCTGGACCCCACACTGAGGTCTCCCCGTCTACTCCAGGGTCTACAGACAGCGGAGGCCGACGCCACAGCCCACTGCTTCCTAGTAACCCCCGCAAGCTCCAGGGGGGCAGCGCCAAGAGGCCGAGAAGACCGAAATAGACGCAGCAGCCAGGCAGGTGCACGGGAGGCAGCGATCCCCTCCCCCGAGGTGGATTGAAGAGCCAGGGCTCTGGCTGGTTTTTTGGGCTGCTCTTCTGCAGGACCCAGGCCTGTCCCACCTTCTGAAGGAAAACCACCCACCGGGAGGCTCCAACCTTTCTTAGGTCCCCACAGTCGTGGGTGCTCTTCCTGGGATGGCTTCCTGCTCTGGTGTCTGCTCTGAGGAAGACACTGTCTGTGGAGGACTCGAGCCAACACCCATGACTCAGGCCCAGAATGTAGAGGCACCTGGGGATACCCAAGCAGCAGGAGGCAGGGTATGGGGAAGAATGTGAACCCATCCCCACAGACCCAGGCAGCCTGCACGGTGGCCCTGTCCCTGGGGTGAGCCGGCATCAGGGAAGGATGAGACTGGCCTCTTCCCATGACCGAGCCCTCCTCAGCCATGTTCCAGGGGCCCTTTTGAGACCCAGGCGATGCAGAGAGGGGAAGTTGCCAACTGTTGGAAGCAAGTCACAATGGTTGAGGTGTGGGAACTGTACACAAAGGCCTGGAAGGTGAGGGCCTGTGGGGTTATGAGCTTCAGTGACTTTCTCATCAGAACACACATTCACACATGCACACACACACACGCACACATACAAACTCATGCACACCCCCAAATCTCCTGAGCACTGTCCTGTGCAGAGACAAACCGTCACCTGGTCTGGTTGAGTTTGTCATTAGTTCCTTCTCAAATCCAGGCCTTCACCCCTCACTCTATGGGGCTCTGTGTGTGGAGGCCACAGGGGTTAGGGCTACCTTCCTGGTGTTAGTGTCCCCAGACAGAAGAAGGGGACTCAGCCAGGTGTGATGGTGCATGCTTGTAATCCCAGTACTTGGGAGGCTGAGACAGGAGTGTCACAGGTTCTTGGCCAGCCTCAGCTGCTTAGTGAGGCCCTCCACAACTTAGTAAGACCCTGTTTTGAAATAAAGAATAAAAATTGGGCTGGGAGTGTAGTTTGGAGACAAATGCCCCTGGGTTCAATCCCTGGTGCCGCAAAAAAAAAAAAAAAAAAAATTAATTAATTTTTAAAAAGGGAGAGCCGGGCATGGTGGAACACTTATAATCCCAGCATTTGGGAGGCCAAGACAGGAGGATTGTGCAGGTTCGAAGCCAGCCACAGCTACTTAGTGAGGCCCTTTGTAACTCAGTGAGAACCTGTTTCCATTTCCAAATAAAGAATTAAAAAAATAAGGTTGGGGGTGTCGCTTGGAGGTAGAATGTCTCTGAATTCCATTCCCAGTATTGCAAAAAAAAAAAAAAACAAAACAAAAACAAACAAACAAAAAAACCCACGTCCAGCTGCAACCCTGGTTCTGAAGCCAGAAATGGTGGCAGCAAGTAGGGGCCACTGAAATACTGAAAACTAAAACAGGGCTGGGTGCACTAGCGCTTGCCCACAATCCGAGTACTTGGGAAGCTGAGACCAGAGAATTGTAGGTTCAAGGTCAGCCTCTGCAACTTACTGAGACTCTCAGAAACCTAGGGAAGGCCTGGGTGTGGTGGCCTACGCTTATAATCCCAGCATTTGGGAGGCTGAGACTGGAGGATCATGGTTTGCGAACAGCCTCAACAATTTAGTGAGACCCTGTTTCAAAACAAAGGATAGCTGGGCGTAGTGGCAGATGCTTGTAATCCCTGTGCTTGGGAGGCTGAGACAGGAGGATCGTGTTGGTTCGAAGCCAGCCTTGCTGGCTTAAGAGACCCTGTTTCCCATAAAAAATAGAAAATAGGTCTGGGAGTGTAGCCTGGAGGTAGAAGGGTTTCCAGGAACCCCAGTACCACCAAATAAATAAATAAATAAATAAATAAATAAATAAATAATAAATGCTGGGCGTGGTGGCACACACTTGTAATCCCAGCATTTGGGAGGCTGAAACAGGAGGATAAGGGTTCCCTGACAGACTCAGCTATTTAGTGAGGCCCTTTGCAACTCAGTAAGACCCTGCTGCAAAACAAAGAATAAAAATAGGGCTGAGAGTGTAGCTTAGAGGTAGAATACCCCTGGGTTCTATCCCCAATACTACAAAACAAAACAAAACAAAAAACAGAATAAAGAATAAAAAAATAGGGCTGGGGTGTAGCTCAAAGGGTTCCATTCCCAGTAAAACACACACACACACACACACACACACACACACACACACACACACACGAAACCTAGAGAGACCCTGTTTCAAAATTTAAAATAAATAGACAAAATAAAATAAAGCTGGGCGTGGTGGGGCACAGTTGTAATCCCAGTACTTGGGAGGCTGAGACAGGAGGATCACAGGTTTGAGAACAGCCTCGGCAATTTAGCAAGAGTCTTACCAACCTAGTAAGACCATGTTTCAAAACAAACATAAAAAGGACTGAGAGTGTAACTCAGAGCTAAAATGTCCCTGGGTTCAATCCCCAGAACCCCCAAAAAGAAACAGGTGAAGCTGGGCGTGGTGGTGCATGCCTATAATCCCAGTACTTGGGAGGCTGAGACAGGAGAATCACAGGTTCAAAAACCAGCACAGCAATTTAGCAAAACTTTGGCTTAAAATAAAAAGGCCTCGGGTGTAGCTCAAAAGTAGAATGCTCCTGGGTAAAATCTCCAGTACCAATAGTAATAACAATAATGATGATAATAAATTAACTAAAAGTAGAGGTGAAATTGACATAACATAAAATTCAACATTTTTTTTCTTTTAGGTGGTGGTAATGGGAACTGGTGGTAGTGCTTTTTGAAATAGGGTCTCTTTAAGCTACCATGCAGTGGCCTCAAACCTGCAATTCTCCTTTCCCAGACTCCCAAGTACTGGGTTTACCTTGCTTGGCTTAAAATTCATTATTTTAGAGGCTGGGGTGTGGTAGCGCATGTCTGTAATCTCAGTACTATGGATTCTACTATAATCCTGGTACTATTTATGGTATAAACAAATAAATAAATAAAAAGTGATTTTTTTTTTTGTATATGTGCGTGTGTGTATATGGTACTGGGGATTGAACCCAGGGCACTCTACCTCCAAGCTATACCCCCCAGCCCTATTTTTTATACTTTATTTTGAAACAGGGTTTCACTAAATTGTGGAGGCCCTAAGTATGGGAGGGCCTAAGTAGCTGAGGCTGGCCGTGAACTGTGATCCTCCTGTCTCAGCCTCCCAAATACTGGGATTACGGCCGGGCATGATGGTGCACGTTTGTAATCCCAGCATTAGGGAGGCTGAGACCAGAGGATTGCGGTTCACGGCCAGCCTCAGCTACTTGGTGAGGCCCTCTGCCACCACACCCAGCTGTTTGTTTGTTTGTTTTTAATAATGGAGATTGAACCCAGGGGCATTCTGCATCCAAGCTGCACCTGTGTTCCTATATTGTTATTTATTATTATTTATTTTTTGTGGTACTGGGGATAGAACCTAGGGGCATTCTACCTCTGAGCTATGCCCCCAGCCCTATTTTTTATTCTTTATTTTGAAACAGGTCTCACTGAGTTGCAAAGGGCCTCACTAAGTAGCTGAGGCTGTCCATGAACCGCGATCCCTCCTGTCTCAGCTTCTCAAATGCTGGGATTACAAGCGTGCGCCACCACGCCCAGCAATTTTTTTTTTTTTTTAATTTTGAAAGAGGGTCTTACTGAATTGCAGAGGCTAGCCTCGAACCCTCCTGTCTCAGCCTCCCAAATACTGGATTATAGACCTGCACCAACATGCCTGGCACAATATGTAACTTTTTTTATTGCGGTACTGGGGATGGATACAGGGGCATTCTACCCCAAGCTACACCCCCAGCCCTATTTTTTATTCTTTATTTTGAACAGGGTCTCACTGAGTTGCAAAAGACATCACTAAGTAGCTGAGGCTGTCCTTGAACCACGATCCTCCTATCTCAGTCTCCTAAATATTAGAATTACAAGTGTGCCCCACTGTGCCCAGCTTCAGTATGTAACATTTTGAGATTGGCTTTTTTTAAAATCACTTTAATGCACGTGAAATTAATCTATATTGTTACATGTATTGACAATTTTTTGTTTATCTCTGAGCAGCATTCTGTATCATTAATATACCACAGTTATTAATTTGGAGGGTGCAGCTGGGCTTAGTGATGCACACCTGTAATCCCAGTCCTTGGGAGGCTGAGATAGAAGGACCACAGGTTCGAGGCCAGCTTTACAATTTAGTGAGACTCTCAGCAACCTAGCGAGACCCTGTTTCAACAACAAAAAAGGGCTGGGGTTGTAGTTCAGAGGTATAAATGCCCTTGGTCCCAATCTCTAGTGCCACATAAAAATAATTTAGAGGCTGCAGGATATTGGGGATGTCTTCAGTTTAGAACAGCTATGAAGAAAGCCATGAAAGTATTCGCATATGGGTTTTTGTGGAAATACCTATTTCATTTTCTTAGGTAAATCCCTGGGAGTAGATTTGCTGGGGTCAGGGAGGCAGATGTTTATAAGAAACGGCCAGACTGTTTTCCAGAGGTGCTGCACCATTTTGCGTTTCTAGCAGCAATGCAGGAGAGATCCAGCTGCTTTGCAGCCTCTGCAGTATTTGGTGTTATCAGGGTTTAAATTTATTTTAACCATCTCAGTGAATGCGTAATCAGAATTAACTACTTTTACTTCTCCTTCTCTTCCTCCTCCTCCTTTTTTGGGGGGGTGTACAGGCAACTGAATTACACTCCAGCCCTTTTATTTTTTAATTTTTTTTAATTTTTTGGTGGTACTGGGGTTCCTGGAAGCCCTTCTACCGCCGGGATACACTCCCACGGGCTACACTCCCAGACCTATTTTATACTTTTTTATGTGGAAACAGGGTCTCTTAAGCCAACATGGCTGGCTTCGAACCTGTGCGATCCTCCTGTCTCCGCCTCCCAAGTGCGGGGATTACAAGTGTAAGCCACCACGCCTGGCCAGCCCTTTTTATTTTTTATTTTTATTTTTTATGGTACTGGGGTTGGAACCCAGGGGCATTCTACCTCTGAGCAACACCTCCAGTCCTATTTTTTATTCTTTATTTTTGAAACAGGGTCTCACTGAGTTGCAGAGGGCTTCACTAAGGAGTAGCTGAGGCTGTCCTCGAACCCAGATCCTCTTGTCTCAGCCTCCCAAATGCTGGGATTACAAGTGTGTCCCACCACGCCTGACTTTTATTTTTTTATTTTGAAATATGATCTCACTAAGTTGATAAGCATCTTGCTAAGTTTCTGAGGCTGTCCTACAACCTGTGATCCTTCTGTCATCTCAGCCTCCCAAGGACCGGAATTACAGGTGTGTTCCACCATTCCTGCATGGAAATAACATCTTAAAGTGAATTATTATGCCACTTTTGAGTAATACTGTTATGGGTTGAGTTGTGTTCCACCCACCCCCCCAAAAAAAATCCATTGGAGTCCTAACCTTCAATGCCTCAAAAATTTGGAGACAGACCTTTTACATTTAAATTATTATTAATATATTTTGGGTACTGAGGATTGAACCCAGGGGCATTCTACCTCTGAGCTACACCCCTAGCCCCCCCCTTTTTTTGGCGGGTCTAGGGATGGAACCCAGGGGCATTCCACCTCCGAGCTACACCCCCTGCCCTATTTTTTATTCTTTATTTTGAAACAGGGTCTCACTAAGTTGCAGAGGGCCTCACTAAGTAGCTGAGGCTGTCCATGAACTGTGATCCTCTGGTCTCAGCCTCCCAAACACTGGGATGACAAGTGTGTGCCACCATGCTGGGCTTGCCCTTTTTATTTTGAAACAGAGTGTCACTAAGTTGCTGAGGGTCTGGTTACATTGCTGAGGCTCGCCTCCAACCTGCATCTTCCTCTCTCAGCCCCCCAAGTACTGGGCATGCACTACCACACCCAGCTTACATTTAAATTAAAATGAGTTACTGATGTGACTCAGATCCTATCTGACTGATGTTCTTATAAAAAAAAATCTGGACATACAGACCATTATCGATAAAGGTGCTGTTGTGAAAAGACTTCTATCCTCAAATCAAGGAGAGCCTGGACAGATTCTGCTTCTCAGCCTGCAGCAGAAGCCTACCCAAACTTGATTTCTGACTTCTGGCCCCCCAGAATCCTGGAGAATGAATTCCTGCTGTTGAAGCCTCCCAATCTGGGTTCCTCTCCATGGCAGCCCAAGCTGAATGATATACATACAGGGCAATTTAGGTCATCTATCTTAAGTTTTGAATCCTACTAATAAAATAATGTGACTGGCACCCACTTTCCAGCTTTAGAACTAAAATTCAATCAAATCTGCATTTGTCTGAGTGCACCTGCCCTGTGTCTCCCAGAATCCTGCTGGAGGATTCTCTTGGGGTGGAGGGCTGGGAGAGCAAGGCAGGTATCATGCTGTGAGTAGGTTAGCTGGGCAGGGATAGCTGGAGAGGACAAAGAATATCTGTTTTACATCTTTACATAAAGTGGGAGGGTGCGGACCCTGTCTAAAGCTAAAGAGAAGATCCAAGGGACAGGAGAGGTCATGAGAGAAAGAGAAGCCCGGCGTGGTGCATGGTGATAGGGTGACACACTTGTAACCCCAGTACTTAAGGGGCTGAGACAGGAGGACTGAAGTTTCACGGACAGTCTCGGCAACTTGTGAGGCCGTCTGCAGTTTAGTGAGACCCTGTTACAAAACAAAGAATAAGCCACACGCCTCGAATCCCAGTACTTGGGAGGTTGAGACAGGAGGATGCAGATTCGCAGCCAGCCGCAGCAACTTAGGCCATCTGCAATTTAGTGAGACCTGTTTCAAAATAAAATCGTACCAAAAAAAAAAAAAAAAAAAAAGAAGAAGAAGAAGGAAAGAAAGAGAGAAAGAAAGAAGCGAGCCAGGCAGCGAGAGGTTTCCAGGGCGAGCTGGGACGCTCTGGGGACTTGCTGTCGTCTCCCCAGGTACAGCATGAGCTCCCTGGAGCAGAGGCCCTGCCTGTCTCCTCCAACTGCTTATCTGCTGCAGGTGGGAAACTACTCCCTAATTGGCTGCTGAGAGAAAAAAGATCCCATAACAGCCCAAGGCATCCATCAGAAGGGGCCACCAGTAAACACCTTTGACTGGGAAATTCTGAGGATGAGAGTCGTGCGGGCTGTACAACAAAGTGAGCGTGCTTCCTGTCACCGGAGTGTGCACCTGGACACGGTTACGGGATGTTTTCCCACAATTTACAATTTTCAGTGTTAGTAACAATGACTGCGCGTTCTCTATGCATTAGGCGCCTGGCAGAACACTTTCCACGCCTAAACCCATTTGAGTCGTGCAAACTCCCTGCAAGGTACTGTTGTCGGCTTTTTACAGCGCTGTAGACAACCTCAGAGAGATAGTCTTTTGCCCAAGGTCACAGAGAGTCCAAAGCCCCAGGTTCTGAGCACCACGATCCTCTGGCAATGAGTCGGGGTTCTCGAACGAAGCTGGTAGACAGAAAAAAAAAATCTTAAAAGCGGGTTGACAAAACAGTCTTTGCTGCAACGCCGGGCTCGGGGCTCAGACTGTGGGACAGGCCCCGCCCCACTCCCCCAAACCCCGCCCCCATCAGTGGGCGGAGAAAGCAGAGGATTGGCTGCGGCGGAAGGGGTGGGGCTCCCGGTGGTCGGTGGGCGTGGCCTATCTCTGGCCGTAAATACAGCGCCACATGGCACTGGCTCGAGGGGACGAGGCCGGGGCGCCGTGCAGAGGGCGCAGGCGCACTGCGGGCCTGCGCCCACGGCCTCCTTGGCCTCGCCAGCCACTTATCGCGAGAGGATTCGGGGGCGGGGCTTCGCGGCGGGGGCGGGGCCGTGCCTGCAGAGGGTCCGCTAGTCGCGCGGCGGCGGCGACCGAGGTGAGGCGGGGTGCAGGGCGCGGGGTGCGGGTGCGGGGTGCCGGGCGGGGTAAGGCAAGGTGAGGCGCGCGGCGGGGTGAGGGGCGCTGGTCTCCCCCGCGGCCGGCCGGGGCCCGGCGTGCGCGGCGGGGTCCAGTGGGCTGAGGGCGCGGGTGCATCCTCCGCTCCCGGCCTGGCCAGGTCCAGCGTGGCCTCGGGTTCGAGTCCCCGCGCCGGCCCGCTCTGTGACCTTGGCCCAGCGCTCACCCTCTCTGAGCCCTCCGCGGTCGGGGTGCCGGCCCGGCAGGATGCGCGGGAGGAAGTATGTGGCTGCCACTCGTATTCCCACCTGCAGGGCCGACCGGCTCTGCGACAGACCGGGCCCCTGGCCCTGCCTGGCGTTATCACTTTTGTTCTTTGGCTGCACGGGCATCTGGGAACGGGATGAGTAAGTGCTGGGAGACAGCAGAGCTGCTGCGCCGCAGTATCCGCGGAGCCCTTCCAGAAGGTGGCCCTGGCTGCAGGCAGTGTCGGCTGCCGGGAAGGCCGGGACCATCTCCAGGCAGGGTCTGTGGTTCCCACTCACCCCGGCTGGTGCAAACCCCACCCGAGTCCGCGGGGCGTCTTCCTGTCCCGAACTCGCTTCCCGTCCGGCTGACCACAGATCCAGAGCCCTGCAGACCTTAGCTCGGGGCCGGCGGTGGAGAGCATCACTTAAATGACCCGTTGCTCCAGAAGCAGAGCCTGCCTCTTCAGGGAGAGGAAGCCATGCGTTAGCCACGAACAGTAGAACCTATCTTCTCTTCGGGCTTATGGCCCAAAAACATCGCTGGCAAACCCTTGGCTTGGGCAGAGGTTCCGTCTGGCAGCAAGCACAACAAGATGTAGTGTTTTCACAATCATTAAATTGTTTATTTTATTTATTTATTTATTTGTTTATTTTTGCGGTACTAGGGATGGAACCCAGGGGCATTCTACCTCTGAGTTACACCCCTGGCCCTATTTTTTAGTCTTTTTAATGTTTTGAAACAGGGTCTCACTGAGTTGCAAAGGGCTTCGTTAAGTAGCTGAGGCTGTCCGTGAACCGCGGCAATCCTCCCTGTCTCAGCCTCCTAAATGCTGGGATTACAAGCCTTCACCACCACGCCCGGCAAATTATTTATTTTATAATCCAACACCCTAGGTAGAGTCTCAGAAGACCCCAGATGAACAAGGAGGTGAATTGCAGGCAGGGTGGAGGCAAACATCCTTGATGCTGGTGTGGTGCAGTGGGTGTCTGGGGAGCAGCTCCCAGTCCCTTCCCTGCCCCCACAGCAAGACACCGGGATCCTGGTCTAGCCCTTCTCAGTGAAAGTCAGGGCTGAAGTCTAGGTGAAAAGGGAGAAGGCAGGGATGGTTGGGAAGTTGCCATGAGGACTTGCCCTGCTGTCAGCCTGAAGGTGCTGTGTGAAACAGCAAGGTGTTTGATTTCCTTGCAAGTGAGACAGGACTCTTGGCCGGTGTTTGCAGGCCAGCAGCAACTGCTGTTACCCATCTGCTTCTTCAGCTCAGCAAGCATTGCCAAACCCCTAGTCCTGTGCGAAATACCAGGTTGGGCCGGGTGCTGGAAATCCATGGGCCCGGGCAGCTCATTTGCAAAGTGTGATGGAAGAAGGCGCGGCGTGGCTTAGGCGTCAGAGTTGAAGTTTTCCACGGTGGATAGGATTGAAGATGGGTGCTGTTCGGGAGGGCATTCCAGGTAGGGGCAGCAGTGCGGGCAGAGACGGGGATGCGGAGGAGAAGTTTGGGAGCTGTTGAGTGGCTGGATTCATCGTGGGGTGGGGCTTGGGGATTGGGTGGTGAAGGACCTGAAATGCTGTGCTGGGAGTTTTGGTTTTGAGTTTTTAATGTCTTTGGAGATGAGTACTGGAGCTTTGGGGTGGGATATGGCTGTATACGTGTTTCAGACAGACTGGTAATACTAGTGGGAATAGGGAACATGGCTGTAGGGCCACTTCTGAGAGTGGCTGAGAGCCAGAAGGACTTGGAACTGGAAGAAGCTGGGGACTCCCATGGGGGGATGGTGCTTTGGGGGATATGGGGAGCGGCAAGGGTAACATTTCTCAGGTGGGTGCTGAGGTCTTTGCTGGTGCCTTTGATGGGGAATGCCGGAGCAGGTGGGAGGGGGAAGCCCATGTGATTTTTAGACTTGTAGAATTTGTGGTATTTGTGGGAAGGTGAGCCAGTGTTCAAGGATCCTAGGGGATCTACACCGGCATGAAATGAAGTGTGGAAGTGAAGCCTGTGTGTGTGGCTAGTCACGGCCATGCAGCTCATGACCGAGGCTGGTGGGCCATTCTCTTCTAGAGGGTCCAGGGTTGGAGGGACCATGGGTAGAAAAGAGGCTGGTTATCAGTCATGCAGAAATAAATGCAGCCAGCCTATCATCTTAAAACAGCCTCCACCCTCCATTTTGAGTGTTTAATTCTTCTCCCCTCAGAAAGTAGCCGTGTTTCACACCCAGTTAGTGGCAGCAGTTAGGGCTGTTGGCTGTCCAGTCACTGGCCCACAGATGTGTCTGGAGATAACTGGCCTTCTAACCTAAGACTTCCTGCTGCTAACCAAGGAGCTGGTTTCTGTAACTACTTAGAAACTTTAAACATGTTTCAGACAGGATTGGGAAACACCAGGCATCATTGAGACACAGGGGTGAGGTGGGGGCCGCTCGTGCTGTGAAGACACAAGAGGATGCATCGCACAAAGCCCGCTTGGCTCTAGAACCGGACCAGCTGAGCCTTTCCCTCCGGGCAGAAGGGTGGGGTAGTTTTTGGGGAATCCAAGTAGCCCGAGAGAAAAGACCAAAAAACAAGGATGTTGTGGAGTTCCAGTAAGAAGGCCCCGTCAGGTCACTCACTAACAGTCCAGGAAGCAGACTGTCGTCATTCTGCGCAAGGGGGTAAGAGAAGATATAGTATATAGGGGGAAGAACTAGAAGCTCCAGCTGCGTGTGGTGACATACTCTTGTAATCCCAAAATTTGGGAGGTTGAAACAGGAGGATGTCAGGTTTGAGGCCAACCTCAGCAACTTCATGAGACTCTCTGCAACTTCATGAGACCCTGTTTCAAAATAAAATAATAAAACAGGGCTGGGAGAGCGTAGATAGGAGGTAGAATGCTCCTAGATGCCATCCCCAGTACTAAAAAAGAAAAGAAAAAGAACAAAAATAAGAAACCCAACTTACAAGTGACCGATGAAATTGAGGGACTCTCTTAGAAACTAGAAGAAGCTAAGCGTGATGGTACATGCCTGTAAGCCCAGTATTTGGGAAGCCGAGACAGTAAGATCACAGGTTCATGGCCAGCCCTAGCAACTTAGTGAGACCCTGTTTTGAAACAAAATAGAAGAGGGCTGGGGGTAGAGCTTGGAGGTAAAATGCCCCCGGTTCAGTCCCCAGTACCTCCCCCCACTCCAGAAGTTGTAATGAAGATGCTGAGTCTTGGGCAGAGATTAGCGGGCGTTTGGCAAGCAGGGAATTTATTGGAAAGTGCGTGTGACACCGTGGGTTTCATAATTTGGATGATTAGCGTTATCTAGAGAGATTCCTACGTGTCCACTCCAGGGCACACTGCTGGAAAATGTCAGATCTCTGAGACAAAGAAAACTAATAGCTTCCAGCAAAAAATAAAATAAAAACAGATTCTCAGACAAGTCATCCATCACACTCTAAGAAGCAGAAGTGCTCCGAACTCCCCCACAGCAACGCCAGATGCCGGAAAACGAAAGAGTCTTGCTTTCAAAATCCTGTAGGAAAAAAATTGTCAGCCTTGAGTTTTGTACTCAGGCGGTCCTAGGAAGGTTGAAGTTACACACTCCAAATCTGCCTCTCCCAAACTTTGGGGAAGGTGACTCCCCACATGTGTACGCAGCCCCACACTTCACACCCTGAAATTGAAAAGCGCCCCCCGCAGGCAGAGGGGCCAGGGGCCAGCCAGGCACCAAGAAAGCCAAGGTTCCCGACCCAAGCTGCTCACAGGGCCCCTTGAGGGGACCTTTACTTTGGAGAAGATGAAACAAACAGGACACCTGACGCGCTAGAACATCTGTAGGGGAGATTTAGTCACTTGGCAGAGTTGGGGCTGGATTAGCGATAAGTACATAGAAAACAAAGGAAAACACAAGGCTGTTATTAGTTCCCCGGAAAATAAACTGTTGTGCAAGAAAAGAAAGATAATGAGGGTGTACCCCTGGGCTCCGCCGTGAATTGTCTCTCCACAGCAGCAATAACGTGTGTCAACACTGACTGCTGCGCTGATGGGAACCATGGCTTGCCTGTGCAGGGTCGAGGGGGCACAGGGGGCCAGTCTCCAGACTGAACCAGCCCAGCGGCAACTCCTGAATATGCCCTTGAGGGAGAAAGCCACACCGAGGCTGAGATGGGCGGATGAGTGGAGCAGAAGGAGGGAGACGGTGGGAGGGTGGGGGAGAGGGCGGGGCTCCACAGTTCCTAGTGAGCCCCCGACAGCCTAATCTGTACTGTACTGGGTGTGCGAGTGTAACATGGCCACAAGTAGAACCAGTCTCAGATGAGTGTCCCACAGCTGTGGAGCCGAGGCCCTGGTGTTGCCTGGTTCTGTGCACTGCGGCCCTTCTCAGCAGGAGAGTTTGCTTGTTCTGTTTCCTCTTCATTGTTAACATTGTTCTCTGCATCCTGTCTCCCGTGGATACTGGTTAGAGCTGTGGAACGTTCTCTAATCATATCTTTATTTTACTTTATTTTGTTCATTTTTAAAATTTTGGTACTGGGGACTGAACCCAGGGGCATTCTACTTCTGAGATATACCTGCTACCGTATTTCTCTCTTTCTCTCTCTCTCTCTTTCTCTCTCTCTCTCTCTTCTTTTCTTTTCTTTTCTTTTTTCTTCTTTTTTCTTTTTCTTCTTCTTTTTTTTTTTTTGTGTGTGTGGTACTAGGGATAGAACCCAGGAGCTTTCTACCTCCGGGCTATATTCCCAGACCCATTTTATATTTTATTTGGAAACAAGGTCTCACTAAGTTGCTGAGAGCCTCACTAAGTAGCTGAGGCTGGCTTTGAACCTGTGTGATCCTCCGATCCCTGCCTCCCAAGTACTGGGGTTACAAGTGTGTGCCACCACGCCCAGCTTACTCTATTTTATTTTCTATTTTGAAACAGGGTCTTGTTAAGTTGCTGAGGGTCTCACTAAGTTGCCAAGGTTGGCCTTGAACCTGAGATCCTCCTGTCTCATCCTTGCAAGTACTGGGATCACAGGTATAGTTTACCACACCTGACTTCTGTGTGTGTGTGTGTGTGTGTGTGTGTGTGTGTGTGTGTGTGTGATTGGAGATTGAACCCAAGGACATTCTACCTCTGAATTATACCTCTAGCCTTTTTTAAATTTAATTTTAAAACAGGGTCTCACTAAGTTCCGAGGCCTCACTAAATAGCTGAGGCTGGCTTTGAACCTGTGATCTTCCTGTCTCAGCCTCCCAAGTACTGGGATTATAAGCATGTGCCATCATGCCCAGCTTTGCAAAGGGATTTTTTTTTTTTTTTTTTTTTTTTTTTGGTGGTGGTACTGAGGATGGAACCCAGGAGCCTTCTACCTCTGGGCTACACTCCCAGACCTATTTTATATTTTTATTTGGAAACAGGGTCTCTTAAGCCAGAGAGGCTGGCTTCAAACCTGCGCAATCCTCCTGTCTCCACCTCCTAAGCATGGGGATTACAAGTGTGCGCCACCACACCTCGCAGCAAAGGGATTTTTTTTGGGGGGGTCTGGAGATGGAACCCAGAGGCATTCGACCTCCTAGCTACACTGCCTACCCTACTTTTTATTCTTTATTTTTTTTTGAAACCGGGTCTCACAGAGTTGCAGAGGGCCTAAGTAGCTGAGGCTGTCCAAGAACCACAATCCTCCAGTCTCAGCCTCCTGAATGCTAGGATTACAAGCGTGTGCCACTACACCCGGCAGCAAAGGGATTTTTGAACATAATCACAGGCGGAATCATAATGAGCCCTCTTCACCTGCCACCTGGCATCAGGAGTTAAGAGACCAGGGTGAGTGGTATCTGTGTTTGTTAGCACACCTCCTTGAGCACCTGCTGTATACCAGGCACTGACTGAGCCTAAAGGACACAGCTGTGACAACCGGATGGCCTCCCTCCTAAAGGTCCTGTTTGCGTCAGGTGACAGTATGAGCAGATCATCAGTGACCAGGGCCTGCGGGAGGACGATGGATGCTGTGGAGAAGCAGCAGGACATGCAGCTGGGGCCACGGGTGAGGCCAGGAGCTACTGTCCATGGGGTGGTCAGGGAAGGCCTGGCCGTGAGGTGGGCTTTGGGATTCCCTGGGTCAGGAGCCATCCAGTGGAGGATGGTGAGTGCAGGAGCCAGCTATAGAAGCCTGCCCTGCTCTACTCAGCAACAGATGAAAGACTAGGAGACCTTGGCTGGGGTCAGCAAGGAGGACCGGGGTAAAAAATGAGATTACTGGGGTCTCTGGGAGGGCTGGAAGTAGGAAACCAGGGGCTCCCAGTGATTGGAGCGTGTCGAGCAGAGGTTTTGAGATGCTTTGATCTGGCGTTTACCAGAGTCGCTCTGGCTCCCAGGTTGGCCACAGGGTGAGGGTTCAGAGGCCGTGCAGCAGTGCACGGGGGAGCTCGAATGGTGGGGGAGCCTGTGGATCGGTGATGGGACCAACGGAGAGGAGGGTCTAGATGAGGTTGCAAGTAAAACCCGAGCAAGCTTTTAAACTTAGGATGGTAAAAGATATTTTTATTATTTTCCTTTGAAATAATTTCTTTGAATTGATTTAACTCTTAGAAGTGTTATTAGATCGTGCAACAAGTATTTGAGTCTTGTTTAGAATAGAAGATACATTATACATAATCTTTATCTTCCCAGAACTTGAAATCTGGTTAGCGATGTTGGGCTGGTAGAAATACTCTGATAGAGAGCTGGGCGTGGTGCCGCAGGCTTATAATCCCCACACTTGGGAGGCTGAGATAGGACGATGGCAGGTTCACAGCCAGCCTCAGTGATTTTTTTTTTTTTTGGTGGTACTGGGGTTCCTGAAAGCCTTCTACCTCCGGCTATACTCCCACGGGCTACACTCTCAGACCTATTTTTATACTTTTTTTTATGTGGAAACAGGGTCTCTTAAGCCAGCGCGGCTGGCTTCAAACCTGCGCGATCCTCCTGTCTCTGCCTCCGAAGCGCGGGGATTACAAGCATGCGCCACCACGCCTGGCCAGCCTCAGTGATTTAGCGAGGCCCTCTGCAACTTAGTGAGACCCTGTTTCAAAATAAAAAATTAAATAATGGGGCCAAGCTAAAATGCCCCTGGGTTCAATCCCTCATACCACACACACACACACAAACACACACATACAAAGAAATGCTCAGATATTCCATTTACTTGTACAACGGCAACCAAGGGCTAGTGACCAGGGAAGAGAGAGGTCAGTGTGGGCCCGGCACCGTGGGGAAGTCACTACTTCAAAGGCCCCGTTTGCATTCTGTTTGTGTTCGGGGCCTCTGGAAATAAATTGATGTTCTGTTCTCATCAATGTGGCCATTTATTACTTATTTTTACTTGGATGTGCCATGAGATTTCGTTTGCAGGGTTAACTGGACACAAATGAAATGATTTTATAAGCAAATAAACCCTAGTCCTGGTGGAACCAAGTGGCAGCCTGTTACAGTGGGCTTCTAATGACGCCCACAGTGTAGGATTGCAGGGCCAGGCGGCTCAGGGTACGCGAGAGTAAATGTTGATGCCAGTAATAGAAACTTCCCAAATTCCCGTTGGCTGCAGTAATGGGAACTGCAGTGAATTATTTGTCTTATATAATGTTTGTTAAGCTGGAATAGCAGTAAGTACTTTCTGGCCTTTCTGCCAGTAGCATAAATAAATAGAACTTAAAACATTCTTGGACTTCTTAATGAAGGTCGTGTCATCTGAATTAATGCTCAAGAGCTTGGTTGTTTGGACACGAAGGAGCTAATTCTCTCCACAGTAAAGGTAATAGAAATCTGAATGTATAGTAAAAGCCACCAGTTGACCAGTTGTGCAGTAAGACCCACTAACCATGCAGACTTGGCCAAGTCGTCTAACTTTATTATTATTTTTTGCTCCAGTTTTATCATAATTAGTGTGAGGATTAAACAAACTAATATATGCAAGCAGTTTAGAACAGAACTTTTTTTTTTTTTTTTTTAGTAGTGCTGGAGATTGAACTCAGAGGCACTCTACCTCTGAATTACACTCCCAGCACTATTTTTTTTTTTTTTTTTTTCGTGCTGGGGAGGAAACAGGGTCTCTTAAGCCAGCTCAGCTGTCTTCGAACCTGCACGATCCTCCTGTCTCCACCTCCCAAGCCAGGGATTACAAGCGTGTGCCACCACGCCCGGCTATTTTTTTATTTTGAAACATGGTCTCACTAAATTGCAGAGGGTCAAGCTGGGTGTGGTGGCGCATGCTTGTAATCCTAGCATTCCGGAGCCAACACCTCAGGAACAGGAAAAGGGAGATATCCGGGCATGGTGGCGCACACTTGTAATCCCAGCTCTTGGGAGGCTGAGACAGGAGGATCCACAGGTTCGAAGCCAGACTCAGCTACTTAGTGAGGCTCTCAGCAACTTAGTGAGACCCTGTTTCCAAATAAAGTATAAAATAGGTCTGGGAGTATAGCCTGGAGGTAGAAAGCCCCTGGGTTCCATCTCCAGTACCAAAAAAAAATTTTTTTTTAACATTTTCTGGTTTAAAAAATGAATCAGGTAGTCAGTGCAGCTCTGCGGGCTCTCAGCGTCTAGTAGGGCTGGTCTCCGTTTTCCTGATGGTGCACTTCTTTATCCATCTTTCTGGGTCCTCCACATCCGCCTCTTCTTCCTCCCATCTGTTTCATCAGAGGCCCAGGGGGCCCTCCTGGACCACCTCATCTTCCTCCACCAAAGCCGCCTCCGTCCATGCCATGGCCACCACGGAAGCCACCTCTGTCTCCACCACAGTCACCTCTGAACATTCTACCAGGACCACCACGGTCCATGAGGCCGCCTCTTCCTCCCGCATGCCACCAGGGCCACCTCTGTGGCGGTCACCACCTGGGGGCGGGAAGGGCGCTGGGAGGAAGCCCTCGGGCTTCGGGGCCTTGCACTGATTGCGTTCCGTTGTCCAGGAGAAGTTCTGGTTTCCACTTCCTGGAGTGGGACACTGCCAGTCTCCAGCTCGGGACTGGAGTTTGCTCCCTCGAAAAATCTTTTCCGTGAAACCACTCCACAGCAACCCTGGCAGCTGGCGGGTCTTCATAGGACACTGTGGTATCGCCTTGGGCTTTCCTCTTTCCTTGTCCAGGCAGATGTGGCTCATGGGTTGCCCGGTTCTCTTGTTCATCTTAACAGCCCCACACTGCTTAAAGAAGTCTGCCAGATCATCAAGAGTCACATTGTCGTTTAATCCTTGTACACACACCGCACTGTTGTCAGACCTTCATCGGGATCTACAGGAGGGCCTAAGGTCAAGATCTGGTCCTTCATTCATGGGTCCACCAGGCTTATCGAAGCCACCTCGCTCTTCGAGCCCATTCGTCCTCCTCCCCGCCCACCTCTGCTCATGCCTCCACGATCAAATCCTCCTGTTTCCCTGCCCCGGTTATCAGGGCCACTCATACTCTGGCTCTCTCCTGGTCTAGAAAATCCTCTATAACACCCATAAACACTGATGCTCCTGGGGTGGTCCTGTCGGAATGAGCTCTGCTGCCCGTAACCGCTGCTCCGTTGGCTCTGTTGACTCGGAACCTGGCTGTAGGATCCAGTCCGGGGTGTGGGTGAAGGTGTAACTAGTGGGAGGCTGCTGCCCATAGCTGCTTTGTTGACCATAACTACTCTGCCGTCCATAGCTGTTCAGCTCCCCATCGGTGTTCTGCTGAGAGTAACTGCTCTGACCATAACTAGTCAGCTGTGTAGAGGGATAGCTGGTAGGAGGGTAGGATGGAGGTGCAGTGACTGGATGCATGGGGCAGCTCCCAGTAACTATACTCTGTCCGTATCCTAGGCTGGGCTGGTTATAGCCCCCTGTGCTAGACTGAGGTTGACTAGTCTCAGTGGGCTTGTTTCCACCTCTGGTCTCATAGGTGTAGTGCCTGCTGCCATAGGCTGGGCAAGCAGGCTGAGTGCCCTGTACAGACTGAGCTGCAGAGGAGGCTGGTGGTGGTGGTCACAGCAGTAGTGGGGTCCTGAGCACCCCGCACAGGCAGCTGTGTGCCTGGGGGCCGCTGGAGCAGAATAGCCAGTGGTAGGCCGTCCATAGGAGGTTGGGTACTCTGTCTGCCTGTAGGTGGCAGAGCTGTAGCCTGGGGATAGCTAACATCAGTAAGCTGCCCATAAGCTTCAGAGCTTTGCTGCCCATATGCCTGGGTAGTCTGTGACATCCTTGAGTTGGCTGGGCAGCGTAAGCACTGTAGCCCTGTTGGGCTGCAGGTTGGCTGTAGGTATTGTAATGCATGGATGCCATTTTCTCTCCTTCCTTCTTATTATGTAAAATATATATTTAGTCTCTCTTTCTCTGTGTGTGTGTGTGTGTGTGTGTGTGTGTGTGTGTGTGTGTGTACGTACATACGTACGTACTGGGAATTGAACTCAGAGACATTCTTCTACCTCTGAGCTACACTCTTAGCCTTATTTTTTATTTTTTATTTTTTATTTATTTATTTATTTTTTTGGTGGTACTGGGGTTCCTGGAAGCCCTTCTACCTCGGGGCTACACTCCCAGACCTATTTTTACATTTTCATTTTGGAAACAGGGTCTCCTAAGCCAGCGCACGGCTGGCTTCGAACCTGCGCGATCCTCCTGTCTCCGCCTCCCAAGCGCGGGGATTACAAGCGTGCGCCACCACGCCCGGCTAGCCTTATTTTTTAATTCTTATTTTGAAACAAGAGTCTCTGTGGGTTGATTGATGAGATTTTCACTACTTGCTGAGGCTGTCCTCGAACCTTCAAACCTGCAATCATCCTGTCTCAGCCTCCCAAGTATTGAATTATAAGCATGTGCCACCACGCCCAGGCTCAGCTATATTTAGTGGGGTTTTGTTTTGTTTGTACTGAGGATTGAACCTGGGAGCATTCTATCTTGGACCTACATCCCCAGCTCTTTTTTTTTTTTTTAATATTATGGAAAGATGAGCAAGGCTGGCAATACAGTCTTAAGAAAGTACTGTACTACTTCATAAGATACTTAGCTCACATCTGCTGGTTTCTGTACTCCTCCTTGGCAGGACAGTTTCTTTGTAGATAAAGAATTGAAATGGAGTTCAGATATAGCTGACAGGCCCAGGCTGCTTGCAGAGCAGGATTTGGTCTTCAGGTCTCCCTTCCGCCCATCTCCAGGTGTTTGCATGGAACTTTTGTGCCAGGGTTTTCACCCTTCTAATGGAAATTGATGAGAGTTGGGCCATCCCATTCACCATGAACAGTTTCAGACTCTGGAGATAACTCCATATACCACTCCCTCTTTTTTTTTTTTTTTTTTTTTCAGTACTGGGGATGGAACCCAGGGGCATTCTACCTCTGAGATACACCCCCAGCCCTATTTTTCATTCTTTATTTTGAAACAGGGTCTCACTTAGTTGCAAAGGGCCTCACTAAGTAGCTGAGGCTGTCGCGAGCCCATATCCTCCTGTCTCAGCCTCCCAGATGCTGAGATTACAAGGGTGCGCCACCACGCCCAGCTTCAACCACTCCCTTTTAAAAACATTTTATTTAATGATTTCTTTATTTATTTGGTACCTAGGCTTGAACCCAGAGG
This sequence comes from Muscardinus avellanarius, assembly GCF_963383645.1. Taxonomy (NCBI): domain Eukaryota; kingdom Metazoa; phylum Chordata; class Mammalia; order Rodentia; family Gliridae; genus Muscardinus; species Muscardinus avellanarius. Next base: position 71,971,466 of record NC_137796.1, read on the forward strand.
TATTCTACCTCTGAGCTACACCCCTAGCCCTATTTTATTTATTTGTTTATTTACTTATTTATTTTGTTACAGTGGGTAGAACCCAGAGGCATCCTACCTCTAAGTTACACCCCCAGCCCTGTTTTATTTTGAAACAGGTTCTGAACCTTTAAGCTGCCATGGATCTTTTTTTTTTTTTTTTTTTTTTTTTTTTTTGTGGTACTGGGGATGGAACCCAGAGGCTTTCTACCTTCGGGCTATACTCCCAGACCTATTTTATATTTTTGGAAACAGGGTCTCACTAAGTTGCTGTGAGCCTCACCAAGTAGCTGAGGCTGGCTTCGAACCTGTGTGATCCTCCTGTCTCAGCCTCCCAAGCGCAGGGATTACAAGCGTGCGCCACCACGCCCGGCATAAGCTGCCATGGATCTTGCTGAGTTGCTAAGTCTGGCCATGAGCCGGTGATACTCCTGTATCATGCTTCCAACTACTGGGATTACAGGTGTGTGCCATCATGCTCCACTCAAAACTCTTAACTTTAGCCAGGCGTGGTGGCGCACGCTTGTAATCCCAGTACTCAGGAGGCTGAGACAAGAGATCACAGGTTCAAAGCCAGCCTCAGCAACATAGCAAGGCTCTCAGCAACCTGGTGAGACTGTTTTCAAATAAAGAAGTAAAATTGGGCTGGGGGTGTAGCTTGGATGTAGAATGGCCCTGGGTTCCATCTCCAATACCACCAAAACAAAAATAAAATAAAAGAGGGAAAAGCAGCAACAGGAATCACAAACTGAAAAAGAGCAAAAAGAAGCTGGTGACGGAGTGCCTGACTGCTGATGGCTACACAGGTAATCAATTTATTCTTTATTTTGAGACAGGTTCTCACTATGTTGCTGAGGCTGGCCGCGAACCTGTGATCCTCCTGTCTCAGTCTCCTAAGTCCTGGGGTTATGAGCTTGCACCACCACACCTGGCCTTTACTTTCTTTTAAATTCTTTTAAGCTGAGCATGATGGTGCACACTCATAATTCCAATACTTGGGAGGCCGAGACGGGAGGATCATAGGTTCATGGCCAGCTTCAGCAACTTAGACCTTGTTTCAGAATAAAGGATAAAATAGGGCTGGGTGGGTGTAACTCAGAGGTAGAATGCCCTTGGGTTCAATTGCCTACTGCCACCAAAGAAAGAAAAAAAGTAAAGAAAGAAATAAAGGGAGAAAGGTGGACTTTCACTTAGGTGGAGTCATACAGCACGCACCCTATCGTGTCTGGCGTCTCTCGCTCAGCAGGACATTCATGAGATTTGCCCATGTTTTTGTGTGAATCAGCAGTCCGTTTCTGTGTGTGTGTGAGACTGAGGATTGAACGCAGGGTCATCCTACCTCTAAACTACACACCCTATTTTATTTTTATTTTGAAAGAGGGGCTTGCGAAGTTAATGAGCGAGTCTCACTATTTGCTGAAGCTGTCCTCGAACCTGTGGTCCTCCTGTCTCAGCCTCTCAAGTACTGGGATTACAAGCGTGGTCCACCACACCTTGTAGTTAGCTCCTTTTTCCTTAGAGGGTTCATGGAATCAGGACACCACAGTTTATTTATTCACTCAGCTAACGGTGGCCATTGGGATTGTTTTCAGTTTTTAGTTATTTTGAATAAACAGTCTCGTACAGACCTTTGGGTGGGCGTGTGTTTTCATTTCTTTTAAACATTGAGGAATACATACATTCACATTTATTGGAACCTGCCGAAACCACCAGGCTGTCTTCCATGGTAGTTGTACTCTCCCGTGCGGGTCCACCCCTCTGGCAGCCTCACCTCTCGGTCGGTTAATCTCCGTTACTGCGGTGGTGGGAGGTTTGTGTGCCACCCTAATTTGTGTTCCCTCTTAGCCAGCGATGAGGGGAACTTTCCTAAAAGCATTTTGAGTATTTGCATGTTTTCTTTTGTAGTTTCTGTTCTAGTTTCTTGCGTTTTATTTACTTTTTGGGAGAACTACTGGGGATTGAACTCACGCGTTCTACTTCTGAGCTATACCCCTAGCCTGATTTTATTTGTATTTGGAAATAGGATCTTGCTAGGTTCATGAGAGCCTCATTAGCTGTCCTCAAGCCTACAATCCTCCAGTCTTAGCCTCCCAAGAACTGGGTTTATGGACATGTGCCACCACACCTGGTTGGGTTGTTTGTGTTCTTATTTTTAGTTGTAAGAATTCCTTTTGTAGTCTGGATATAAGTCCGTTATTGTGTATGTATTGAGAATATTTTCTCCCGGCCTATGGTATTGCCTTTCAGTTTTCTTAATAGTGAAATTTGAAAAACCAGGCGTGGTGGTGCACGCTTGTAATCTCAGCATTTGGGAGGCTGAGACCGGAGGATCCTGGTTCGTGGACAGCCTCAGCTACTTAGTGAGGCCCTCTGCAACTTAGTGACACCCTGTTTAAAAATAAAGAATAAAAAATAGGGCTGGGGGTGTAGCTCAGAAGTCTAATGCTCCTGGGTTCCACCCCCAGACCCGTAAAAAAAGAAAAAGGAAGGAAGGAAGGAGGGAGGGAAGGAAGGAAGGAATAAATTTGAAGACCCTTTGAGTTTTAGGTTTTGGTAAAATCTGCTTTATCACATTTTTCTCTTATGGTTTGTGCTTCTAGCACCTGTCGGTCACATACTTATGTGTGTGAGTGTGTGACACTGGGGATTAAACCCAGAGGCATTTTACCTCTAAGATAAATCTCCAGTCTGGTTTTATTTCTTATTTGATAACAGGGTCTCACTAAACTGCAGAGGGCCTCGTTAAATTGTCGAGGCTGGCTTCAAACCTGCGATCCTCCCATCTCAGCCTCCCAAATACTGGGATTACAAGCGTGCGCCACCACGCCCGGCTATCAGTCACTTTTTCATTACTGTGACAGAGACCTGAGGGAAACATCTTAGAGGAGGAGCAATGGATTGTGGCTAGTGGTTTCAGAGGTTCAGTCCCTGGTCGGCTGCTCCATGGCTTGGGCCTGCGGTGAGGCGGAACATCGTGGTTAGTAATTTGATGGCATTATGGGAGGTGATGAAAATGTAAGGAGGTGGGGCTAGCTGGAGGAAGCGGTCACTGGGGGCGTGTCTTGTGCCTGGCACCTTTCTTTTCATGGCTGTTCTTCTACCATGATAATCCCAGCTACTCAAGAGGCTGAGGCACGCGGGGCGTGGTGGCGCACGCTTGTAATCCCTGCGCTTGGGAGGCAGAGACAGGAGGATCGCGCAGGTTCGAAGCCAGCCGCGCGTACTGGTTTAGGAGGCCCTGTTTCCAAATAAAAATGTAAAAATAGGTCTGGGAGTGTAGCCTGGAGATAGAAGGGTTTCTAGGAACCCCAGTACCACCCAAAAAAAAAAAAAAAAAAGAGTCTGAGGCAGGAGAATCACAAGTTCAAGGTCAGTCTGGGAAACTTATGGAGACCCTGACTCCAAAAAATGAGGAGACAGAGGGGCTGTAGCTCACTTGCCTAGCATATAAGAAGCCCTGGTTAATTCACTGATGGGTCGGAGCCCTCACGATCCTCACATTGCTGCACTGGGGACCAAACTTACAGCATGAGACTGGGGGACATCCCAGATCCAAACCCTAACAGCATCCTGATAAATCTTTGCCTCCACTAAGGTGGTGGTCAGCATCTCCCATTATCCTCTGAGGGCTTTTTGGTTTGGTGGTCATGTCTAGGGCAACGGTCCATCTCGAGTGAGTTTTGTATATGGTGTGAGGCTTGGGGTTGAGGTCCGTTCATTCCCACGCAGACAGCCAGGTACCGCAACAGCATTTGTTGAAAAGCCTGTTCTTTCATTATTGAAGTATTTTGATATCTCTGTTGCAGATAAATTAGTCACGTATGTGGGTCTTTGTCCAGAGTCTCTTTTCTCTTCCATTTATCTATGTGTCTTCAATATATCTTTATCTTAAGATATCCTTACATAGTTTCTTACTGTTATTAACTGTGGTACTGGGAATGTAACCAGGGGTCTTCTACCTCTGGGCTATACCCCTGCCCTATTTTTTTTTTTTTTTATTCTTTATTCTGAAACATGGTCTGATTAAGTTGCGGAGGGCCTCACTAAGTAGCTGAGGCTGTCCGTGAACCGTGATCTTCCGGTCTCAGCCTCCCAAACACTAGAGTTACAGTCGTGGGTGCTGGGTCCTTTGTGTTGCCTAATAAATTTAAAAATTAGTTTGTCGATCCCCACAAAAAGCCTCCTGGGATTTATTTTTTTTTTTATTTTTTTTTTTTTTTGCGGGTCTGGGGATGGAACCCGGGGGCATTCGACCTCCGAGCTACACCCTCTGCCCTATTTTTTATTTTGAAACAGGGTCTCACTGAGTTGCAGAGGGCCTCACTAAGTAGCTGAGGCTGTCCGCGAACCGCGATCCTCCTGTCTCAGCCTCCCGAATGCTGGGATTATAAGCGTGCGCCACCATTCCCGGCTTAAACCTCCTGGGATTCTGACGGAGCATCACATGCTTCTAGATCTCAACATGAGAAAAGGGCTTCTTTATTTCGCGGCTGCCAGTGCTTTGACACAGCTCTTCATTTGAACTGCAATTTCTTCTGCAGTGTTACAGCTTTCAAGATAGAGCCCCTGCCATGTCATAACTGAGCAATCGCTGGCAATCTAAGATTTGTATAGCATACTTGGTGGTCAGTTGACTGACTCTAAGTGGATTCCTAGTATTGCTTTTTATAGATCTTATAACACATCCCAAAGGGCTGAAAATCTGTTTGGCATTTTTTAGACTTTCTTTTTGTGTGTGTGTGGGGGGGGGGGGGTCTGGGGATGGAACCCAGGGGCATTTGACTTCCGAGCTACACCCCCTGCCCTATTTCTTTTATTCTCTGAGTTGCAGAGGGCCTCACTAAGTAGCTGAGGCTGTCCGTGAACCACGATCCTCCAGTCTCAGCCTTCCAAATGCTGGGATTACAAGCATGCGCCACCACGCCCGGCTTATTTTTTAGACTTTCTGAAAGTCTGAGCATTAAAAAAAAAAATCTTTGAGCTGGGTATGGTGGAACAAACCTGTAATCTCAGTACTTGGGAGGCAGAGACAGGAGGATCACAGGTTCAAGGCCAGCAGCAACAACTTAGTGAGACCCTCAGCAATTTAATGAGATCCTGTTTCAAAATAAAAAGTAAAAAAGGGCTGGGGTAGGGGTAGCTTGAAGGTAGAATAATGCCCCTGGTTTCAATCCTCAGGACCAAAAAAAAGTCTGACCTCTGCAAAAAAAAAAAATTCATACCCGTTTTATTTATCATAGCCAAAAAAAGAGGAAATTACCCTGAAGTTCATCAGTTGGGAAATAGATAAACAGTGGTGTATTCATGCTGTGAAATACTACTCAGCAATAAGAAAAGGAACTTTCTACACACACAAGCAACAGCCTGGCGGAATCTCAAAAGCATTATGCCAAGAGTCAAAGCCGTACACAGAAGCTGCGTCCTGTATAATTCCATTCATGTTCTAGAAAACAGAGTGAGCATTGCCTGGAGCTGGGCGTTGGGGCAGAGGGTGAGGGAGCTTTTGGGAGTGTCGGAAATATTCTGTATCTTAATTGTAGGGCACATTGGCCAACACTCACCCAACTGCACATTTAACTAGAAGAGGGAGTTTTATTGTGTATAAATCATACGTCAATAAACCTGATTAAAAAGGAAAGAAAAAATCAGAGGTGCCAGAGTGACTCAGTCAGGAAGGAATGGTCTTCCCGCAACGGTGCTGGGACAGCTGAGTGTCTGTGTGGGGAAAAAGTGACTCTCAGACCCACCCCGGCACACCTGTGTCAGGCTGTGGGCCTCGTGTCTAGCCTTCCCTCCCACACCCACTGGCCGGTTCTCACTGGCTTGGTTGCTTCTGTCTATGCTATGCAGTAAACACACCCATCCCAAACCCCCAGTCCAGACCACAAAGCACATTTTAGTATTCCGGTTCTCCAGAGAAACAGAACGTGTGTGTGTGTGTGTGTGTGTGTGTGTGTGTGTGTGTGTGTGTAGAGATTGATTATAAGTAATTGGCTCATGCATTCTGGAGGCTGAGAAGTCCTAACCCAGGAGAGCAGTGGTGTAATCCAGTTTAAAGGTGTTACCAAGCTTTAGTTCTTGGATACAGAGTTGTGGGAACAAATGATGAACTCAGCAAGAAATTAGAAACAGACACGACTTTATTAAGTACTTCTGCTCAAGCCAGGCTCGGTGGCACCTGGTTACACCTGTAATCGCAGTACTTGGGAGGCTGAGGCAGGAGGATCACAAGTGTGAGGTCGGCCTCAGCAATTTAAACCACCCGCCGTTTAGCAAGACCCTCTTTCAAAATAAAAAAGGGCTGGGGATGTAGCTTGGAGGTAGAGAGCCCCTGAATTCAAACCCCAGCACCAGAAGAAAAAAAAAATGACTTCTGCTTTTTTCTGCTTGTCCTCCAGCACATGGGAGACAGAGACCCCAGGCTATCCCAGCAAAGAGAAGGTTGGGGGACTCTTCTGCCAGAATCTAAAGGAGCCGCCGGGCGTGGTGGCGCACGCTTGTAATCCCAGCATTCGGGAGGCTGAGACCGGAGGTTTGCAGTTCGCAGATAGCCTCAGCTATTTAGTGAGGCCCTCTGCAACTCAGTGAGACCCGGTTTCAAAATAAAGAATAAAAAATAGGGCAGGGGGTGTAGCTCAGAGGTCAAATGCCCCTGGGTTCCATCCCCAGACCTGCAAAAAAAATAAAAAATAAAAAAATCACAGAATGTAAAGGAGACAGCTGAGGACCGTGAGTGGACTAATGTACATGAAGGGGCTGAGCCACTGCTGCCGGCCGCTGCCGGTCCCTTCTGCCGCCGGTGCTTTGCCCATCGTTAGACTGTTTGGGCCCCAGGCTCTGGGTGTGCCTTGCCTCATGCCCTACATGTTGTGTGTCTTGCCCGCCACCCCAAGCCGAGGCTGAACTCCTTCACCACTGTGCTGGGGTTTACACCTGGCCCAGGTAGGCCAGTGGAGAAGTGGCCATGCTTTCCCTCTCTCAGGAGGCAGGGCCCAGGGGGCATGCAGCCTGCTGACTGTGAGTCCCTTCCTCCCGGGAACATCAGCACCTCCTGGCCTCAGAACATGCAAGGCCTTGTGTCCACTGTCATTTTGAAATAGTGAGAGATTTGCCTTTGGAAATAATGTCCTTATTTTTTAATGGAAAATTAAATTCTCATATTCATTCTTTCTCTCTCTCTCTCTTTCTCTCTCCCTCTTTCCCTCTCTCCCTCTCTCCCTTCCTCCCTCCCTCCCTCTCTCCCTCCCCCCTCTCTTCTCTCTCTCTCTCCCTCTCTCCCTCCCTCCCTCTCTCCTTCCCCCTCTTCTCTTCTCTTCTCTTCTCTTCTCTTCTCTTCTCTTCTCTTCTCTTCTCTTCTCTTCTCCCTCTCTCTCTCTCTCTCTCCCCTGTTGGTACTGAGGATTTAACCCAGGGGCATTCTCCCTCCAAGCTCTACCCCCAGCACTTTGTTATTTTGAAACAGAGTCTCTGTAAGGGTCTCACAAAGTTGTTGAGGCTTGCCTTGAACCTGCAATACTCCTATCTCATCCTCCTGTGTACTAGGATTACAGGCATATTCCATACCCCGCTGGAAGATTACTTTCTGAGGGCAGTGCGGTCCCCGCCTGTTTTTGAGGTGTTCAGGATGGGCCGTCTGCTTTCATCTGACACTCCCTCCCTCACACACTTCTCTGCTCCCCAGAAAGCAGATCATTGTCTTCCAGACTTTTAGCAGGGGCTGCCCGAAGACTACAGGGACAGAAATTGCTAGGTGCCCAAAATTCTTAGGGCTGGGGTATAACTCAGCAAATGAGCACCGGCCTGGTGTGTGTGTGTGTGTGTGTGTGTGTGTGTGTGTGTGTGTGTATGTGTGTGTGAAGCTCTGGCATCCATCCCCAGCACCACACAAAAATAAAAAGTAAAACATGTTGGTGAGGCCCTCCAGTAGCCGTTTTCTCTCCTTTTCTCTCACTCCTACAGTTCTGAGAACTGTGACTTCGTGGAAGTTTTAAAGCCGCCAAGTCCTCCTACCATAAAAGGGCTGCCGTCCCGGAGCTATTCGATATACTCAGCTGGCTTGTTTCTACAACTGCTGTTTATGTGGCTTGTCTGAGGTTAGAAATGACAACACGAGGCCTGCCCTTGATGTTAAAAACACCCTGTGGCCTCTCACACGCATAGGTGAGTGCTCCCTGGGCAGCGGGGTCCAGGGCGTCATGATGGGGAGAGGCCTGGGAGGGGCCAGCTGAGCACGACCATCGCACCTGAGTGACCAGACACACAGGACTTTGGCTGTCTAAGGGAAATCTCTCAGACATGCTTTCATTTCTCATTCCCTGTAGGGGACAGGATAGGACTTGTTTCCTGTCTTGTTTTCATGCTCAGTGTTAGACGTTTGAAACTTTTTAATGTTTGTTAAGTAAATTGCAGGTAAATCCACTCGGTGATCCTTAGGAAAGGTTGTGAGTATAAGGGTCAGTTGTATTTAATCAGCCGACCCACAGGGTCACCCTCTGCTACAATTCTGCGCTGTACTTACTACCTGAGTTCTTTGTTTTTTGTTTTTTATACTGGGGATTGAACCCAGGAATACTCTATCTCTGAGCTACACCCCCTACCCTTTTTATTTTTTATTTTGAAATAGGATCTCAGTAAGTATAATTGGCTGGTTTCAAATTTGCAATCCTGCCGGGCATGGTAGCACACGCTTGTAATCCCTGCCACGCTTGGGAGGTAGAGACAGGAGGATTGCGCAGGTTTGAAGCCAGCCGTGTTGGCTTAAGAGACCCTGTTTCCAAAAATAAAAATATAAAATAGGTCTGGGAGTGAAGGAGGTAGAAGGGTTTCCAGGAACCCCAGTACCACCAAAAAAAAAAAAAATTGCGACTTCCGGGAAGATGGCGACCGAGAAAAGCGGGGCTTAAGAGTCCCGCTAACAACCAATCTCCATTACCACAAAAAGAGCGCCTTTCATAGCCAGAAAACACCATCACCAGAAAAACAAAAAAACCCACCAGGCTCCAGAGAGAAAGCGGACTGAGAACAGAGCTCAGGGCCACAGAGGAGACACACGCGCCCGAGGACGCGGCAGCAGCGCCATACTGCCGGCGGCAGCGGCGAACTCAACGGACGGCTACAGTAAGCCAGGTGAGCCGCTGCGGAACAGCCAGGCGGGATCTTTCGGCGCAGAAAGCATTTAAAGCTCCCAGTGGCTGAGCTCAGCACACGCTGCAGGGATTCAGAGTGGAAATCAAAACCAGAGAAGAAAAAATACGCCAGCCTCATGGCCGAGGGCGTGGCAGAGGCGCCATATTGCCACCGGCGGCGGCAGCAGCAGTGAATTCACCGAGTCCAGTACAGCTACATCTGCGTACTCAAGAACAGTGAGTCAAATTGCGGGCCACAGAGGAGAAATCGCAGTATTGGGCCTCCTGGGACTTGACCCAGTGAGGGAGTGGTGGTGGCAGAGATATCACACCATAGGAGAACGTGCAACCTGGCACCCCCCATAGTTTAAAGCAGCCTCTATCGACTCCCTGGGTCGGAGATTCTGTGATACAACCCAGTAAAGGAGTAGTGGGGTCTGAGATAATACAGACTCGAGATCCAGAGCACCTTAAGTGAAGCCATAGTGACCCAAGGGAAGAACCCAGAGAAGGCACAAACCTCCGAAATCATGGGAAAGAGGAATAACACTGGAGTAATGAATGTGCACAACCCCACAACATCAGAACCTGATAAAACAGAAAATCAGAGATTTCTAGAAGATCAAATCAGGAAAATAACTGTAGAAATAATAGAGGTGCTTCGAAAAGAACTCAGAGAGAGCCAAAAAGAGATAAAGGATGCAATTAATGAAGTAAAGGCCTCAATTCAAAGCACAAACAACCGATTAGACCACATGGGGAACAGAATCTCGCTCTTAGAAGATGAGCAATCCAAAAATGAATGCATAGTTTCTAATCTAGAAAAAAATATCCAACAGCAGGAATCTGACATTGAAGAAATATGGGCCCATCTTAAGAGAGCTAACCTAAGAATAATTGGAATAGAGGAGGGAAAAGAAAGTGATACCAAAGGGATCAACAATCTCTTCAAGGAAGTAATAGCAGAAAATTTTCCAAATATAGAGCAAGAGGTTGATACACAGATCCAGGAAACTTATAGAACTCCCTTTAGACAGGATCGGAGAAGAGGATCCCCACGCCATATAATTGTCAAAATGACCAATGTGGAAGCCAAGCAGAGAATCTTAAAGGCAACAAAAACAAAGGGCCAACTGACATTCAGAGGCAAACCAATTAGAATCACTCCAGACTTCCCAAACCAAGTCATGAGAGCCAGAAGGGCTTGGAGTAACATATTCCAAACTCTGAAAGAAAACAACTTCCAGCCAAAAATTTCCTACCCAGCAAAACTTTCTATCAAATTAGATGGAGAAATAAGAAGCTTCCATGACAAACAGAAACTGAAGGAATTTATGTCTTCAAAACCAGCGCTAGAGAAAATACTCAAAGAGATTAACTACAAAGAAGAAATAGGTAACACTCACCAGAACCAGAGAAACAAGAGTTTCCATCCAACAGACAACTAAGATTGGTTATCTGTGGAGATTCATTATTTATGTTAGTCTTTTACCTATCTCTAAGTTGTATTGTTTGCCTTTATTGTTGTTAATTTTTAGGATTTCTAGTTGGAATATTAATATACCTTCAGATATAGCATTTGGAAATATTTTATCCAATTCTATTAGTAACTTTTAACTCTGTTTACATTGTCTTTGGATATACAATATTTTCTTTTATTTTTTAGGGAGTTTGTATATTCTTCTGTTGCCTGTGCCATTGAAATCATATCCAAGAAATCACTGCCAATTTCAATGTTGTGAGGTTTTATGACCCAGATTTTCTCCTAAAAGTTTATAGTCTTAAGATTTATATTTAGGTCTTTTATCTATTTTGAGTTAATACTTGTATATGGGATTAGGTAAAGGTCCAATTTTATTCTTTTCCATGTAATTATTATTTTTCAACAATATTTAGTTAAAAGATTATTATTTCCACCACCAAATGTTCGTGGAAACCTTATCAAAAATAACTTGACAATATAGGGAAGAATTTAGCTCTAGGCTTGTATTTAACTCCAATGGTCTATATATCTGCCTTTAGAACAGTACTACACTGTTTCAATTATTGTAGCTTTATATGGTTTGAAATCAGAAAATATATATCTGCTAGCTTTGTTCTTTTTCAAGATCGTTTTGGGTATCTAGAATTCATATTCCATATTAGGATAGATTTTTTCTGAAAAATAAATATATAAATATATGATAGTTTCACCTAAAAAAACAGAAAAAAATATGCTCTAGTAAGAAAGAAAGCAAAAAGAAATATTGAAATGCTATCTTTAAATCATCAAACGCTTGGTATCAGACAAATGAAACTGTTATGTGAGATTATCATTTTTAATTTTGGATAAATTGCTATAATACTAGATGTCAACCACTAAGCCAAGCATGGGAAGGAGGGATGGGGAGAGAATGGGGTGGGGATCGGGTGGGGGCTGACTGGGCGATGTGTGCATGTATGTCTACAAAAGTTTGTATCCCATTATGATGTATGAATACAGTGCACCAATAAAATAAAATTTAAAAAAAAAAGTCAAAATAAAAAAAAAAAAGAAAGAAAATGCAATGTCCAATAAGCTCATAAAAGATTCACCACTAATCATTGATGAATCGCAAAATAATCATGAGATACTATTTCATACTTACTAGGACAATGATTGTAAAGAGTTAAATAATAAAAATTTATCTTGGGAAAAAAAAAAATTGCAATCCTCTGTCTCAGCCTCACGAGTCCTGGAATTACGCCACCATGCCTGGCTACTACTTGAATTTTTAAACACACTGTCTTACATCATGCTTTATTTATTTATCAACAATACCTCCAAGCCCCCTGTTAGAGCGCCAATTCCTTTTTTTTTTTTTTTTTTTTTTTTTTTTTTGCAGGTCTGGGTATGGAACTCAGGGGCATTCAACTTCCAAGATACACCCCCTGCCCTACTTTTTATTCTTTATTTTGAAACAGGGTCTCACTAAGTAGCTGAGGTTGGCTGTGAACTGCGATCCTCCGGTCTCAGCCTCCCGAATGCTGGGATTACAAGTGCGCGCCACCACGCCAGAATTCATCTCTCTTTTATTTTCTTTTCCTTTCTCTTCTTTTCTTTTCTTTTCCTGGTACTGGGGATCAAATCCAGAGGCATTCTACCTCTAAGCAACTTCCCCAGCTCTCTTTTTTTTTTTAATTTGGAAGCAGGGTCTCACTAAGTTGCTGAGGGTCCCGCTCAGTTGCTGAGACTGTCTTCCAACCTGCAATCCTCCTTCCCCACCTTTTTGTTATGGCATTGAGCATGTTCACACTGCTGTGCGGCCGTCGCCAGCATCCATCTGCAGAACTCTTTATCCTGTGAAGCCAAAGCTCCACTCAGCACTGCGTCACATGCTTCGGCACCCTCTGCGCTCCATCTCTGGATTTGTCTTCTCTGGATGCTTCATAGAAATGGAATCATACAATATGTGTCTTTTTGTATCTCCTTTCTTTTCCTTAGCATAATGTCCTTAAGGTTTATCCATGGTGTAGCGTGTTAGAATTTTCTCTGTGTGTGTGTGTTTGTGTTTGTGTGTGTGTGTGTGTGTGTGTGTGTGTGCGCGCAAGATACTGAGGATTGAACCCAGGAGCCTTCTACCTCCAACTACCCCAGACCTATTTTATTTTTTATTTTGAAACGGTCTCACTGAGTTGCAGAGGATGTCACTAAATTGCTGACTGGCTCTGAACCTGTGATCCTCTTGTTTCAGCTTCCCAAGTACTGGGATTGCGAGCCCATCTGTTTTCTTCCTTATTAAGGCTGGATAATATTCCATTGTGTGGCTAGATCACAGTTTTTATCCATGCATCCACTAGTGGACACTTATATTGCTTTCTGCTGTGAACATAGGAAACAAGTATCTTTCTTTAAGACACCGCTTTCAGCCCTTATGGCCATGCACACCTGTCATCCCAGGATATGGGAGGCGGAGACTCCAGGATTGCAGGTACAAGGCCAGCTTCAGCTTTATCCAGACCCTCAGCAACTTCATGAGATCCCCTTTCAAAATAAGAGCTCAAAGGAGCTGGGAGGGGCTTTTCCCTCTCCGTACCCCCTCCCCTTTTGGGGAGCTGTTCTCTCTCTCGCAGGTCATGTTAGCCCTGAGAGAAGGCAGAGTGCAGCTGATGGCACGTGGCTCAGGCTACTCTTGGGTAGTGACCTGAAGGCCTTTGCTGGACATCAAGGCTGACCAGGGCCCCTAGGGGTGACCTGCACCTCTTTTCTGGCAGATCGCATGGACTCTGGGAGAAAGTAGTTTGCAATTGACGGCACTTGGCTCGGGCGACACTCGGGTAGTGACCCTGAAGGCAGCTACTGGACCCCGGAGTTCCGACCGCCCCTTTGGGGTGTTCGGCCACTTTTCTCTATTCCCTTCTGGCAGATCGCGTGGACTCTGGAAGAAAGCAGCCTGCACCTGAAGGCAATTCGGCTTGGGCTACTCTCAAGTATTGTCCTGAAGGCAGCTGCTGGACCCAGAGTTCCAGCCCCTTTGGGGGTGTTCAGCCACCCTTGCCCCATTCCCTGCTGCTTCCAATAAACCTTTTACCCCCTTCAAAAAAAAAAAAAAAAAAGGAGCTGGGAGTGTAGCTCAGAGGTAGAATGTGCTTGGGTCCAACTTTCCAGTACCCCCCCCCAAAAAAAAAGACCCTGTGTCCACTTTTTCTGCTCTGTACTCAGAAATAGAGTTGCTGGAGTACGTGGTAATTTTCTGTTCAGCTTCTTGAGGAACTGCCATGCTGTGTCCACAGGCCTGCACCACCTCACATTCCTACCAGCAGTGCACAGGGCTCCAGTCTCTCCCCTTCCTCCCATCCTGGTAGGTTTGAGTTGCTACCTTGTATCTTGTTGTTCTTGTGTTTATTTGCTGTACTAGTGACAGAATCCAGGGCTATATCCTCACTGTCCCCCCATTTTTGGAGACTGAGTCTGGAAAAGTTGCCCAGGCTGACCTTGAATTTGCAATTCTCCTGCCTCAGCCTCCTGTCTAGCTGGAATCAAAGGAGTGCACCACCATGCCTGGCTCTCTGTGGGTTTTGATTTCCTTTTCCTTGATGACTAGTGGTGTGTTTGTGTGTGTGTGTGTGTGTGTGTGTGTGTGTGTGTGTGTGTGTGGTGGTTGGGGTGGAACCCAGGGGCTTTTCTACCTCCGGGCTATACTCCCAGACCTGTTTTATACTTTATTTGGAAACAGGGTCTCACTAAGTTGCTGAGAGCCTCACTCAGTAGCTGAGGCTGGCTTCGAACCTGTGCGATCCTCCTGTCTCAGCCTCCTAAACGCTGGGAGTACAAGTGTGCGCTACCACGCCCGGCTGATGACTAATGATTTTTTTTTGGGGGGGTGGTGGTACTGGGGTTCCTGGAAACCCTTCTACCTCTGGGCTACCTCCCAGACCTATTTTTTATATTTTTATTTGGAAACAGGGTCTTTTAAGCCAGTGAGGTTGGCTTCGAACCTGTGCAATCCTCCTGTCTCTGCCTCCCAAGTGCGGGGACAAGCGTGCGCCGCCACGCCTGGCTGACTAGTGATTTTGAGTACATTTTTATTTGCTTCTTGAACATTGTCTTTGGAGAAGAGTCTACTGAAATCTTTTTTTTTTTCTTTGTGGGTCTGAGGATGGAACCCAGGGGCATTCAACCTCCAAGCTACACCCCCTGCCCTATTTTTAATTCTTTCTTTATTTATTTTTTATTTATTTATTTTTGTGGGTCTGGGGATGGAACCCAGGGGCATTCGACCTCCAAGCTACACCCCCTACCCTATTTTTTATTCTACATTTTGAAACAGGGTCTCACTAAGTTGTGGACAGCCTCATAAGTAGCTGAGGCTGTCCACGAACCTCGATCCTCCGGTCTCAGCCTCCCGAATGCTGGGATTACAAGTGTGCGGCACCACGCCTGGCTTTATCTGGCTTTTATTTTTTATTTTATTTTATTTATTTATTTATTTATTTTGGTGGTACTGGGGTTTCTGGAAATGCTTCTACCTCTGGGCTACACTCCCAGACACCTATTTTTTATATTTTTATTTGGAAACATGGTCTCTTAAGCCAGCGAGGCTGGCTTTGAAGCTGTGCGATCCTCCTGTCTCTGCCTCCCGAGAGCGGGGATTACAAGCATGTGCCACCACGTCCGGTCTTATTCTTTATTTTGAAACAGGGTCTCACTAAGTTGCAGAGGGCCTCAAAAAGTAGCTGAGGCTGTCTGCGAACTGCAGTCCTCCAGTCTCAGCCTCCGGAATGCTGGGATTACAAGCGTGTGCCACCAAACCCAGCTTCTGCTGAAATCCTTTGCATATATGCATATACATATATAAACATATATATGTATATATGTGTGTGTATGTATGTATGTGTGTGTATGTGTGTGTGTGTGTATATATATATATATATATATATATATATATATATATATATATATATATATATATATATATGTACTGGAGATGGAATTCAAGGGAGTTCTACCTCCAAGCTATACCCCCAGCCCTTTTTATTTTTTATTTTGAAACAGTCCCTCACTAAGTTGCAGAGGCTGGCCTTGAACCTATGATTCTCCTGTCTCTGCCTCCCAAGTACTAGGATTACAAGCATGTGCTACCATACCCGGCCTCTTATATATCTTTTTAAAATTGTTTTGCCGGGCATGGGACACACGCTTGTAATCCCAGTACTTGGGAGGCTGAAACAGGAGGATTGAGCAGGTTGGAAACCAGCCTCAGCTACTTAGTGAGACCCTCTGCAACTTAGTGAGACCCTGTTTCCAAATAAAATACAAAATAGGTCTGGGAGTATAGCCCAGAGCTAGGAAGCCCCTGGGTTCCATTCCCGTACCACAAAAAGAAAAAAGAAAAAAATCAAACATTTTTTTTCTGAGAGTTAAAAAGAGTAAATATTTAATGTAAATAAAAACTTTATGCCGGGCGTGGTGGTGCACACTTGTAATCCCCGCACTTGGGATGCGGAGACAGGAGGATTGCACAGGTTCGAAGCCAGCCTTGCTGGCTTAAGAGACCCTGTTTCCAAATTAAAAAAAAAAAAAAAAATTCTGGGAGTGTAGCCCAGAGGTAGAAGGGTTTCCAGGAACCCCAGTACCACACACACACACACAAAAACTTTCTTTCTTTCTTTCTTTTGTGGGTATGGGGGTGGAACCTAGGGGCATTTGACCTCTGAGCTACACCCCTTGCCCTTTAAATTACAAATTTAGAGCCGGGCATGGTGGCCCACGCTTGTAATCCCCGTGTTTGGGAGGCACAGACAGGAGGATCGCACGGGTTCGAAGCCAGCCTCAGCTACTTTGTGAGGCTCTCAGCAACTTAGTGAGACCCTGTTTCCAAATTAAAAAAAAAAAAAAATTACAAATTTAGCCCAGTGTGGTGGTGCACACTTGTAATCCCAGCATTGGGAGGCTGAGACCAGAGGATCATGGTTCACACAGAGCCTCAGCTACTTTGTGAGGTCCTTTGCAACTCATTGAAACCCTGTTTCAAAATAAAAAATAAAAAACAGGGCTAGGGTATAGCTTGGAGGTAGAATGCCCCTGGGTTCCATCCCTAGTACCACACACAAAATAAAATAAATAAATAAATAAATAAATAAATAAATAAGTAACTTAATTTCTTTTTTTTTTTTTTTTGCGGGTCTGGGGATGGAACCCAGGGGCATTTGACCTCCGAGCTACACCCCCCTGCCCTATTTGTTTTTTTATTCTTTATTTTGAAACCGGGTCTCACTGAGTTGCAGAGGGCCTCACCAAGTAGCCGAGGCTGTCTGCGAACCGCGATCCTCCAGGTCTCAGCCTCCCGAATGCTGGGATTACAAGCGTGCGCCACCACGCCCGGCGATAACTTAATTTCTTTAAAGAGAATAGAGTGATTCCTTTTGGTAGTCTGTGGTTTTTCATCCAAGTTGCTAAATTTTCACGCATAAGGTTGTCCGTGCTTGTCTCTTAAGATCCTCCCCAACTGCAGGGACTCCAACATCAGCTCCCACGGTATTCTCGGTCATTTGAGTGATTTGAGTCTCTTCTGTTTTATCATTGTAAGTCTCACTAGAGGATTGTCAGCTTTAATCTCTTTTAGAGGATGTTACTTTATTCCCTTGGTGCTCCATGTCGCTCATCAGTGTCCTCGGTTCCTGCTCTTGCCTGGCTGTGTTCTCCTTCTGTGGCTCTGGGCGCGGCCTGCTGTCCTTCCCCGCTTGCCATGGGTGCGTGGGCCGTTGGTTTGTGGTCACCTTTCCACTGATCTCAGCGCTGCTTTAGCTGCGTCCCGTAGGTGTTGACATGTATTTCCATTTTCACTCAGTGTTTGTGTTGGAAAAAGAGGAGGTACTGGGGATTGAACACAGGGTAATTCTGCTATTGAGCTATACCTCTAGCCCTTTTTATTTTATTTTATTGTGATACTGGGGCATTCTACCTCTGAGTGACACCTCAGCCCTATTTTTTTTTTATTCTTTATTTTGAAACAGTGTCTCACTGAGTTTCAAAGGGCCTTACTAGTAGTAGCTGAAGCTGTCCACAAACCAAGCATGTGCCACCACCTCTGGCTCTTTATTTTATATATATGTATGTATGTGTGTGTGTGTGTGTATGTGTGTGTGTGTGTGTATAATTTTGCGGTACTGGGGATGGAACCCAGGGGCATTCAACCTCTGAGCCACACCCCCAGTCCTATTTTTTATTCTTTATTTTGAAATAGGATCTCACTAACTTGTGGAGGGCCTCACTAAATAGCTGAGGCTGGCTTTGAACCTGTGCGATCCTCCTGTCTTAAGCCTCCCAAGCACAGGGATTACAAGTGTGTGCCACCACGCCCGGCTCAGTCCTATATATTTTTTAAAAATTCTTATGAGGCCTCTGTTAACCATTCAGAAATGGGTCATTTAATCTGGGTGCAGTGGTGCATGCTTGTAATCCCAGTACTTGGGAGGCTGAGACAGGAGGATCAGGGGTTAGCAGACAGCTTCAGCTTCTTAGTGAAGCCCTCTGCAAATTAGTGAGACCCTGTTTCAAAATAAAGAATAAAAAATAGGGCTGGGGGTGTAGCTCGGAGGTAGAATGCCCCTGGGTTCAATTCCAACACCCTCCCCCCACACCCAAAGAAATAGGTCATTTAATTTTCAGGTGTTTGGAGATTTTACACTTTTCTATTATCTTTTCTGTTATTTACTTCTAGTTTTATTCCTTTAGCCAGAGGACTCTATGATTTTAGTTCTGTTTGTTTGGTTTGTTCTATCATGGTGAATGCTTGGTAATGCTTGGGGGGGAAATGTGTGTTCAATTGCTATTAGGTGGAGCATTCTGCACATGCTAGCTTGATCCTGCTGGTCACTGGTGTTATATCCTTGCTGGCTTTCTTTCTAGTGATTCTCTTAGTTATCAAGAGGAGTCTTCAGCCGGGCATGGTGGCGCACACGTGTGGTCCCAGCATTTGGAAGGCTGAGACAGGAGGATCAGAGTTCAAGGACAGCCTCAACTAATAGGTCCTTTGCAACTCAGTGAGACCCTGTTTCAAAATAAAGAATAAAAAACAGGCCTGGGGGTTTATCTCACAAGTAGAATGCCCCTGGGTTCAATCCTCAGTACTGCAAAAAAAAAAAAAAAAGGTCTCCAGCTATAATTGTGGGTCTGTCCTTGTATCTTTAGCTCTCGCGTTTTCGCGTTGTGTGTCTGAAGCTCTGCTGTTTGGCGCGTGGGTGTTTGGGATTGTCGCATCTTCATGCTATTGTGTAAAGCCCCTCTTTGTCTTCGGTGGTGACTTTTCCCTTCTGCCGTTTACTTCATCTGACGTTGAGCCTCTTCTGCTCCCTTTGATTAACGTCTGCATGACTCATGTTTCCTATCCCCAGTGGAGAGGAGTGGGGAGGGCGCAGTGCCAGCTCGCCCGCCTCCAGCACCTCGCTCCACCCACCTTGCCCTCTGCCCCCGTGCTGACACCGAGTGGGGCCAAGCCCAGCCCCCCGACGCCTGGCCTGACCACCGGGTTCTTCAGTGCAGTCTCCACCTGTTCCTGGGCCATGTGAGCCATGGCTACACAAAGGAGCTGGCCCCTGATGAGGCCCCAGCAGGACCTGACATCAGGGCAGCTGCTCCCAGCCCCCGTGTGTGGGAGGAGTCACGCTCGTGTGTGGGAGGAGTCACGCTCGTCTCGGTGTCTAACTCAGTGTGCTGTCGCCTCTCCAGGTTCATCTCCCTGCGCCATGTCCCATCGTTCCGTGAGGCTGAAGTGAAAGGGTCCAGGCGCGGGCCCAGCCCTGGCCAGGGCAGCATGCCCAAGCCCCAGCTCTTCCGGCTATGGCTGGTGCTGGGGTCCATCCTCATGATCCTCCTTATCATCGTGTATTGGGACAACGTGGGCACTGCCCACTTCTACCTGCACACCTCCCTGTCCAGACCGCACACCCTGCAGCCCCTCCCCACCCCCCGGCAGAGGGAAGAGAAGGCTTTCACGTCCGACCTCCGTGAGTTTCTGGATAAGCTTCTCAGCCCTGGCACAAAGCAGAATGAGCCTTCCCGAAAAAAGACCGAGCAGGCCCCCGTGCCGGCCTCCAGCAAGCCCGCGGCGAGCCTCATGGAGGAGAGCGTGAGGGGCTACGACTGGTCCCCCCACGACGCCCAGCAGAGCCCCGATCAGGGCCAGCAGCAGGCCGAGCGGAGGAGCGTGCTGCGGGACTTCTGTGCCAACTCCAGCCTGGCCTTCCCCACCAAGGAGCGCTCCTTCGACGACATCCCCAACTACGAGCTGAACCACCTCATCGTGGACGACCGGCACGGCGTCATCTACTGCTACGTGCCCAAGGTGGCCTGCACCAACTGGAAGCGCGTGATGATCGTGCTGAGCGAGAGCCTGCTGGACCGCGGCGCGCCCTACCGCGACCCGCTGGACATCCCCCGCGAGCACGTGCACAACTCCAGCACCCACCTGACCTTCAACAAGTTCTGGCGCCGCTACGGGAAGTTCTCCCGCCACCTCATGAAGATCAAGCTGAAGAAGTACACCAAGTTCCTGTTCGTGCGCGACCCCTTCGTGCGCCTCATCTCCGCCTTCCGCAGCAAGTTCGAGCTGGAGAACGAGGAGTTCTACCGCAAGTTTGCCGTGCCCATGCTCAGGCTGTACGCCAACCACAGCAGCCTGCCCACCTCGGTGAGCGAGGCCTTCAGCGCCGGCCTCAGGGTGTCCTTCAGCAACTTCATCCAGTACCTGCTGGACCCGCACACCGAGAAGCTGGCGCCCTTCAACGAGCACTGGCGGCAGGTGTACCGCCTCTGCCACCCCTGCCAGATAGACTACGACTTCGTGGGGAAGCTGGAGACCCTGCAGACGGACGCCGCCCAGCTCCTCAGGCTCCTCAAGGTGGACGCGCAGCTCCACTTCCCCCCGAGCTACCGCAACAGGACTGCCAGCAGCTGGGAGGAGGACTGGTTCGCCAAGATCCCCCTGGCCTGGAGGCAGCAGCTCTACAAACTCTACGAAGCCGACTTTGTTCTCTTTGGCTACCCCAAGCCGGAGAACCTGCTCAGAGACTGAGCCCCAGCGCCAGAACACATCCTGCGTCCTTCCCGTGAGGCAGAGCGGGAGGTCTGCCGCGCCTTGGCCGCCGGGGCTCCCCGGGAGGCTGCCGGGAATCCGCTCTTGAGTGCACACGCTCCAGTTTTTTTTACACAACCCACCGTTTTGCAATCTGGACTCGTTGTTTACTCCACAGCCTGTATTCACTGAGTACTGTTGATATTGTTTTCGAAGATTAATATATTTCAGATATTTAATAAGAAAGAGGGAGGAAAGCTGGAGTAAAGCGTGGCATCCGCACTTCACCGCCCTTACTCTTCAGGTTGGGTGGCACGCACGGGCGGGGCTGGGGGCCGGCGGTTAACGGGGACCCCAAGTCTCGCACATCCCACCGGAGGAGAGGGTCATCACGGGCATATGAGTGCAGAGGAAGAACCTAACTTTGAAGTCAGGCTGTTGTAGTTTTTCATTACTATAACAAAATGGCAGAGTTTGGATGATTTTATTATTAAAGAGGTTTATTACCTCGCAGTTTGGAGATTCAAGGGCCTGGCGCCGGCATCAGCTCAGCTCTGGTGTGAATCTCAAGGCAGGTGATCCCAACTGGTCCTCCAGCCCTGTCCCAGGACATGCCCCCTTGACCTGAGGGGCTCCCTAGGCCCACCCAGGAGGACCCAGCTTCCAACACAGGGAACGTACCCAAACCTTAGTGCAGCAGACAAATCCTTTGAAAGTAAAAGCCTTTGCATCAAGTAATATGCTTAAGAAGACAATTTTTTTGTACAGGAGATGGAACCTGAGGCCGTTCTGTCTCCGAGCTACATCTCCAGCCTTTTCATCTTTTATTTTGACTGCAGAGAGTCTGGCTTAGTTGTTGAGCCTGGCCTCAAACCATGGATCCTCCTATCTCAGCCTCCCAAGTACTCTGGGGTTACAGGCATACACCACCACTCCCAGCACTGGCCACCCCTTTGGCCCCAGTTCAGTTGTGGCTCTAGGATCTGCAGCCATTGGGAAAGTGTGGAATGAAGGTCAGCATGAGAGTAGCCCCCCGTGACATTCAACGTCAGTGAACAGAGCCAGCCACCACTGTCTTGTAGACCAGCAGCTCGATCCGGTGCCGGCTGCCGTCGAGGCGCAGTGTGCGGGCCCCGGCTGGGGAGACGTCCAGGATGGCACAGAGAGGCCCTTTGAGCATCCTCTCAGCCTCGAGGTTTTGTAACCTGCCGTGGAGGCGTCTTTGGTGATTTTGTGCTGCAGCATGGTGGCCTTTTCTTTTTATCTGTGGTTTTGTTACTGGTTTTGCCCAGTCCCTGGATCAGGGCATTGTCTGTATCTCCCTGGGCCCAGGGAGATAGCTCTCTGCAGTCCGTAGCTGCTGAGTACCCTTCAACTTGGTCTACACCAAGTTTGAAGTCACCACCTCCCTTTGGAAGTGCGCACGCGTTCTCCCCCCCCCCACCCCCCCCCACCCCCCGCTCTCTGCTTTTTCCAGTACTGGGGATGGAACCCAAGGACATTCTACCTCCGAGCTACACCCCCAGCTCTATTTTTTTATTCTTTATTTTAAAACACAGTCTCACTGAGTTAGTTGCAAAGGGCCTCACTAAGTAGCTGAGGCTGTCCGTGAACTGCGACCCTCCTATCTCAGCCTCCTGAATGCTGGGATTACAAGTGTGCGCCACCACACCCGGCTTCATACTTTTTTTTTTTTTTTTTTTTTTTGCGGGTCTGGGGATGGAACCCAGGGTCATTCGACCTCCAAGCTACGCCCCTTGCCCTGTTTTTTATTCTTTATTTTGAAACCGGGTCTCACTGAGTTGCAGAGGGCCTCACCAAGTAACTGAAGCTGTCCGCAAACCGCGATCCTCCGGTCTCAGCCTCCCGAATGCTGGGATTACACCACACCCGGCTCAGCCTTTCTCTATGCATTGGCAGCAAAAATACTCACACGTGAGGAGTCTGGTGCTAAGTAATATCTGAAGAGCCGCCTGCTGGGTGCCCCACATTGCTCAGTTGTCTGACACCTGGTGCGCTGGGTACCCTGCTGGGCACCCAGGCAGCCAATGGCTGTGTCCTTGGCCCTTGTAGCCTGGGATTGTGAAGCAGTGGAGCAGGGAAACTCTGCTGCCAGGCCAGGATCTGCCACCCACAGGGACAGGTGCAGAGGTGTGCCAGGCTTCCTGCAGCTTGCAGTTGGGCAAGGCCTACGGGAGGGTGAGGGTTTGGGGTTTGGTTCAGTACTGGGAGTTGAACCCAAGGGTATTCTACCTCTAAGGAACACCCTCAGCACTTTTTTGTTTGTTTGCAGTAGTGGGATTAAACCCAGGAGTGTTCTACCTCTGAGCTATACCCCCAGCCCTATTTTTTATTCTTTATTTTGAAACAGTGTCTCAAGTAGATGAGGCTGGCTATGAACCTGCAATTCTGTCTCAGCCTCCCAAGTACTGGAATTACAAGTGTGCACTACTACCACAGCTGGCCCCCCAGCACTTTTTATTTTGAAATAAGATCTCATTAAGTTAATGGGCTGGCCTCAAACCTGTGATCCTCCTATCTCAGCCTCCCAAGTACTGGAATTATAGGCGTGCACCACCATGCCCAGCTCAACGTGTCTTTTTATTCCCTTCCTGCACTCTCTTCCCTCTGGAAGAATACCTTCCCTCTTTCCCTCTCCCTAAGGGTGTGGGAATTGTGAAGTTCCATGCCCACCTCCTGCAGACCCTCCAAGGAGGGAAGCCTGCGTGCATCGGGAGCTGCGGGGGCTGGAGTAGTCGGAGTGCAGGTAGGGCCCACCTGGCCGGTCACCAAGGACTGGTCCCTGTGGGAGATGGCTACATGGATGAGCGCAGTCACCCAGGCTGGAAGCTGTGTGACTCCACATGGGACCAGGGAAAGCGAGCACCTGGGTGCACTGTGCACACGCTGGCCCCTGCCTGGTGCCGGCTGCATCACCAAGGGGCACTTTCTCTGGACGGGAGCCACCTCCATATACTTTCTGGGGAACCTCGCTCTGGACCCTGCTGCTTGAGCTTGTGCTTAGTGGTTTCCTGTGGCATGCCTTCCAGGGACACAGCGATGTCCCCAGAGCCTTCTGAAAAAAGCCTCTCTGGAAGGAGGCTGATTTAGTGGGGCTTTCTCCTCCAGGTCCTGTCCGCCTCAGGGGAGGGCAGATGAGGAGCGCCATGACGCTCCTGGCAGAGGGCTGGGGACAGTCTGTTCTCATCGGCAGCCCCACCCCAAAGAATAACAGGCTTCCAAGTACGCGCAGCCTCTGGGGCCTGGCGCGCATCCCCAGGCTGGGGCAGCTCCAGTGCTGGTTGCTCACTTATTTATAAGCCACATGCCCACCCCACACCCCAAACCCCCAAAATATAATAGGAGCCAGGTGTGGTGGTGCACACTTAGAAACCCAGTACTTGGAAGGCAGAGACAGGAGGATCACAGGTTCGAGGACAAGTGTAGTGACTTAGACCCTGTTTCAAAGTAAAAATAGAGCCAGGGATAGTGGCGCACGCTCGTAATCCCAGCGCTTGGGAGGCTGAGACAGGAGGATCGCACAGGTTCGAAGCCAGCCTCAGCTACTGAGTGAGGCTCTCAGCAACTTAGTGAGACCCTGTTTCCAAATAAAATATAAAATAGATCTGGGAGTGTAACCCGGAGGTAGAACGCCTCTGGGTTCCACCCCCAGTAACACACACACACACACACACACACACACACACACACACACACACAAATGTAAAAATAAAGCTGGGTGTGGTAACACATGCTTATAATACTCGTACATGGGAGGCTAATACAGGAGGATTGCGGATTCACCATCAGCCTTGACAACTTAGGCTCTCCACAACTTAGTGAGACCGTGTTTGAAGATAAAATAAGGCTGGGGTGTAGCTCAGAAGTAGAATGCCCCTGGGTCTGATTCCCATTATCACAAATAAATTAGATTAAATTAAACAGAGCTTGTAATTTAGAAGTAGAATGTTCTGGGTTCTATCTCCAGTACAAAACAACAATAATAACAACAACGAAACTGCATGATCTAAAGGTGAGGAAAGTAGAGCAGTGAGGCGGGCAGGGCCCACCAGGTGACGTGAGCTCCTGCAGTAAATCCACCGCACTTCTCAGGGGTGGGGCTGCTTAAGACGGTTTGCATTTGACTTATGGCATTTAACATACAGTATCCTGGCTACTACACAATTGAATTAATATGGTGGCATTTGAACCGGATGCGGTGGTGCTCCTCTGTAATCTCAGTACTTGGGAGGCTGAGATAGGAGGATCTCAGGTTCAAGAGACCGGCATATGGTAATTTAGTGGGACCAGCTTCCTTCCTTCCTCCCTTCCTTCAGATTAAACCTAGGGGTGCTCTACCTCTCAGCTATACTCCCAGCCCTTTTTATTTTATTTTATTTTATTTTTGCGGGTTTGGAGATGGAACCAGAGGCATTTGACCTCCGAGTTACTCCCCCTGCCCTACTTTTTATTCTTTTTTTTTTTTTTTTTTTTTTTTGTGGTACTGGGGTTCCTAGAAGCCCTTCTACCTCTGGGCTACACTCTCAGACCTATTTTTACATTTTTATTTGGAAACAGGGTCTGCTAAGCCAGTGTGCGTGGCTGGCTTCGAACCTGCGCGATCCTCCTGTCTCTGCCTCCCAAGCGCGGGGATTACAAGCGTGCGCCACCACACCCGGCTTTTTATTCTATATTTTGAAACAGGGTCTCACTGAGTTGCAGAGGGCCTCACTAAGTAGCTGAGGCTGTCCGTGAACCACGATCCTCCGGTCTCAGCCTCCCGAATGCTGGGATTACAAGCGTGCGCCACCACACCCGGCTCCTTTTTATTTTTGAAACAGGGTCTCACTAAATTGCTGAGGGGCTGAGCCGGGCATGGTGACGCACGCTTGTAATCCCAGCATTTGGGAGGCTGAGACCAGAGGATCTGGGTTATTGGACAACCTCAGCTACTTAGTGAGGCCCTTTGCAATTCAGTGAGACCTGGTTTAAAAATAAAGAATAAAAAATAGAGCAGGGGGTGTAGCTCGGAGGTTGAATGCCCCTGGGTTCCGTCCCCAGACCCACAATAAATAAATAAATAAATAAATAAATAAATAAATAAATAAATAAATTGCTGAGGGGCAAGACCCTGCTAGAAAAAAAAAAAAGCCAGACACACACACACACACACACACACACAATCACCATAGCCAGGTGTGGTAGTGCATACCTGTTAGAGGCCAGCTCACATAAGTTAGTAGGACCTTGTTTCAGAAAAACAAATTTTTTTTGTAATACTGGGGGTAGACCCCAGGGGCTTTCTACCTCCGGGCTATACTCCCAGACCTATATACTTTATTTGGAAATAGGGTCTTCTCACTAAGTTGCTGAGAGCCTCACTAAGTAGCTGAGGCTGGCTTTGAACTTGTGCGATCCTCCTGTCTCAGCCTCCCAATCGCTGGGATTACAAGCATGCACCACCACGCCCGACCCTTGTTTTGAAATTTAAAATGAAATAGCAGGGCATGGTGGCTCTCAGCAACTTAGTGAGACCCTGTTTCTGAATAAAGTATAAAATAGGTCTGGGAGTATAGCCTGGAGGTAGAAAAGCCCCCTGGGTTCCACCCCCAGTACTACAAAAAATAAAAATAAAATGAAAGGAAATGAAATAGGGCGAAGGGTGTAGCTCAGAGGTAGAATGCCAACTGGTTCCAATCCCCAGTTAACAAAAATAAAAATAATTTCTAAAAAGTGCCACTCAGGTCTGTCTGATAGAACAAGCTCTTTAACAATGGCCTGGGCACTGTGGTGTGATTCTGTCTCCTGGATTTGTCTTGGGGCAGGAGGGCCAGCAGTATTTTTTGTGCCTGCATTTCTTAGTCGTGTGAGATTACAGTCTCGTGAGAGGCAATCAATCAGCGTGTCTAAGGGCACTTTGAAGTTGTAGGATGAAAAGGTGAACGCGGGTTTCTAAGCAGCCACGCTCATGCCTTTCCAAGTTCTAGCAATGTTCTGCCTCTAATGTTCCAAGAGGTTCAAAGCGTGGCAGCCCTGCGCTCATTTCGACCCTAGACCTTGGTCAGCAGAGGCTGACCTTGCTCATCTCAAGAATTTCCAACGCCGGGGCTGGTGACTCCGAGGCAGAATGCCCTATTTTATTTTTTTAATGTTGAAACAGTGTCTTGCTAAATTGCTGAGAATCTCACTCAGTTGCTGAGGCTGGCCTTGAACTCCTGATTCTCCTGTCTCAGTCTCCCAAGTGTTGGGATTATAAGTGTGCACCACCATACCCGACTATGCTTAAAATTTTGAGAAACTGCCAGGTGTGGTGGATCATGCTTGTAGTCCCAGTCCTTGGGAGGCTGATTAAGGAAGATTACGGGTTCACGGCCAGTCTCAGCAATTTGGGAGGCTCCCTGCAACTTAGTGAGACCCTGTTTCAAAATAAAGAATAAGAGCCGGGTGTGGTGACGCACGCTTGTAATCTTGGCATTTGGGAGGTTGAGACAGAAGGACCGCGGTTCACCGACAGTCTCAGCTACTTAGTGAGGCCCTCTGCAACTCAGTGAGACCCAGTTTCAAAATAAAGAATAAAAAAATAGGGCAGGGGGTGTAGCTCAGAGGTCAAATGCCCCTGGGTTCCATCCCCAGATCCGCCAAAAAAATAAAAATAAAAATAGGGCTGGGGGTGTAGCTCAAAGGTCGAATGCCCCTGATTCAATCCCCATTTACACACACACACACACACACACACACACACACTCAGTCACTTTTATTGGCATAAATACTTGCCCGCTGACACGTGAGGAGCACTCACATGTAGGCACTCCACCGCTGAGTCTGTCTTACGTTCACTGTAGCAGCACTAAGACGGGGCTGGCGTGTGTTCCCGCAGGTAGGCGGACACCCAAACCTGGCTCTGGTCCACCGGTCCCACCAGTGGCCACACCTCTTCCTGTCAGTTGTGGACTGGACCATGGGTCTCCTGGAAAGGAGATGACAACCTCTGTCCCTGGGTTGGTGGGAAGCCACTCCTGAGCGGACGTTGGCGTGGGACCTGTCCTGCGTGATGGGCCGGGCACCGTCCCTTGGCTCTCAGACAGCACTGTGAAGAGGAGCTCACATCTGTGCCTGTCCCTGCCAGGTGAACTCAAGCTGGACGACACAATGCAGAAAAATGAGGTCCAGAGCCCAGTGTGCTGAGCACCTGCGACGGTACCCCCACCCAGGGCTCCACCCGGCCCCCATTTCTCCACGCCTTTACTCTTTAAGGGTCTTCTGCCTCTGCCGGGCCTGGTGGAGCACTGAGGAGCAGCTGAAAGGGGTGCGCGCAGGCCATATTGGAAGAAGGAGGGGGTGGAGGATGGGGACTTATAAAGGTAAAGGGGATGGCCGGATTCCAAGGGTGGAGGGAGCACTCCCACCCTCCTGGGCTTACCCAGGGTGCCCTGTTGCCTTCAGCCACCCAGGCTAACAGGGCCCCAAGGGAAACGCGAGGCTCACAGAGCTGCCCAGATGAGACAGACTGGTTTTGGAGTGGTTTTCCTGCCCTCAGTGCTGGGGAGAGAGTGCTGGCCAGGGAGAGGGTATGTGAGGGGCTGGCACAGAGAGAGCCCCACTCCTCCCAGACTTCTTTTTTTAGAACTGGGAACTGAACCCAGAGGCCTTCTACCTCTAAGCTAACTCCCCACCCCAATTTTATTTCTTATTTGGAAACAGGGTCTCACTAGGTTGCAGAGGGCCTCGCCAAGTTGTTGAGGCTGTCCTCAAACATGCGATCCTCCTGTCTCAGCCCCTCAAGAACTGGGATTACAAGCGTACACCACCACACCCGGCTGGCTTTTTTTTTTTTTTTTTTAAACTGGGAACTGAAACCAGAGGCAGTCTACCTCCGAGTTACACCCCCAGTTCTTGTTTTTTTATGATTGAACCGAGGGGTGCTCTACCATTGAGCTGCTTCCCCAGCCCTGTGTGTGTATGATACAGGGGCATTCTACCTCCAAGCGATACCCCCAGCCCTGCTTTTTATTCTTTATTTTGAAACAGGGTCTCACAAAGTTGCTGCAGCTACTGCAAAACTGCAATCCTCCTCTCTCAGCCTCTCAAGTATGGAATTACAAGCATGTGCCAACACACCTGGCTTATTTATTTATTTATTTATTTATTTAGTGGTGCCGGGGATGGAACCCAGGGATATTTTACCTCCACGCTACACTTCCAGCTGGGTTTTTAATTCTTTGTTTTGAAGCAGAGTCTCACTAAGAAGTTGCAGAGGACGTCACTAAGTAGCTGAGGCTATCCACAAACCCGGATCCTCCTGTCTCAGCCTCACAAGTACAGGGATTACAAGTGTGTACCACCATATCTGACCTTTTTTTTTTTTTTTTTTGGTACTGGGGATGGAACCCAGGGGAGTTCTACCTCTGAGCTATACCCCCACTCCTATTTTTTTATTCTTTATTTTGAAACAGGGTCTCACTGAGTTGCAAAGAGCCTCACAAAGCTGAGGCTGAGAACTGTGATCCTCCAGTCTCAGCCTCCCAAATGCTGGAATTACAAGTGTGCGCCACCAACGCCTGGCTATTTTATTTTGAATCAAGGTCTTGTTAAGTTGCTGAGGGCCTCAATAAGTTGCTGAGGCTGGTCTTGAACCTGCAATCCTCTTGTCTCAGCCTCCCAAGAACTGGGATTCCAGGCGTGCACCACCATGCCTGGCTCTTCAGTGGCTCAATATGTCCCCTTACAGAGCAAGCACAGCTTCTGGGAGCCCAGTTCAATCATCCAGGTTTCTTCCCAGGAAAATTCTGGTGGAAATTTTGGCTTCGGTGAAACCATTTTTATTTCAAAGCGGTTGGCAAAGCTTGGGAGCTTAAAAGGCAACGGGAATGGAGCCGTTTTGCCATCTCACTTGGTTACTTCCCAAAGTATCTTACTTCCAGTAGGTTTCCCAAAAATTTGGGTTTTGAAATTTAGGGCACAGCTTTGCAAAGTGGATTTTAAAGTGTCAGGTTTCAAAGTAGGCTGTTTTTGAAAGTGAGTTCCTAAAAGGTTTGGTTGAAAAATGTTCCAGAGACAGCTCCCAGAGCTCGGAGCTGCAGTGCTACAGCGGGTGGACCCAAGGGGGGCGGCGCCCGCTCCCCGCATGTCTTTGCTCGGCCCTCTGCCGAGGATGCGGGGCTCCACACACCTGCCTGGTGTGGCTCCGGGAGAACATGCTTGTGTCTCTGGAAACCCGCTCCTGTGGGGCTGCTCTGCCCCCGGCACTCCCCGAGGGCATCCAACCGGGGCGCTTGTCTCTGAGGAGGCTGCTGTCCCTTCTCATCCTGGCGTAGCCAAGTCCTTGGGGCCCTATCCATGGGCATCACCCCCTAAGAATGTGACCCACTGACTTGACAAGAAGGAGGGTTGGTTTGAAGGGACATATTTGATAGACAAAGCAGAGTTATGGAAAGTTTCGTGTGTGTGTGTGTGTGTGTGTGTGTGTGTGTGTGTGTATTACTGGTGATTGAACTCAGAGCATTACCACTGAGCTGCATCCCCAGCCTTTTTTACTTTTTTTTTTGGGGGGGTGGGGTTACTGGGGATGGAACCCAGGGGCATTCTACCTCCATGCTACACCTTCAGCCCAATTTTTTATTCTCCCCTGCAGGGTTGGGCCCAGGACATGCCCCCTGTGATCCAGATGTAGGCGGGCTCGGGATCTTGTGGCTCTGCCTAGCCTTTGGGAGAGCCCACAGTAGGACCAGACAAGCCTGGGAGGAAAGGCCAAAGAGGTGGGGCCAGCCACACGGCCTGCGGGAGTGATGCAAACACTGGCCAGACTGGCACAGACCCAGAACTGAGGGAGGAGTGGGGAAATCCAGCCGTTTAGGAAAAACATCTCTAACCCGGAGACGGCCTGGGGTTAACCCCAGCCCAGCTTGGAGCACCCCGCCCTGGGCAGCCCTGCCTGCAACATATAGGAGAGCTACTCCCATGCGGAGAGACCTGGGCTTCCAGGTCCTTATCTGCCAAGATGACGGCCAAGCCCAGGACCCTGCTGCATCTGCAGCCTATGGGCTATTCCGTTCCCCGAGCACCACAGAGATGCCCTTTGTAACTGGCGGACCCAGAACTTGGTTAGAGCTCCTGGGTATAATCAGAGGGCGAGGGGCAGAGGTGTGGTCCAGTGGTGGGGTGCTTGCCTGGCATTCAAGATGCCCTGGGTTCATAGGCTCATCCCCAGCATCACCAAAAAAAAAAAAAAAAAAAAAACCAGAAAAACGGGAAGAAAGTGCCAGCAGATCACCACCCAGTGAGGAGCCAGGTGTGGTAGCACATGCCTATAAT
Organism: Muscardinus avellanarius; assembly: GCF_963383645.1. Classification (NCBI taxonomy): domain Eukaryota; kingdom Metazoa; phylum Chordata; class Mammalia; order Rodentia; family Gliridae; genus Muscardinus; species Muscardinus avellanarius. The sequence continues at coordinate 72,002,454 of NC_137796.1, forward strand.
CCCAGAGTTTGGGAGGCCAAGACACAAAGATTTCAAGTTCCAGTTGGACCCCAGCCTCGGCAAGTTATCAATACCCTTAGCAACTTAGTGAAACCTTTTTTTTTTTTTTTTTTTTTTTTTGTAGTACCGGGGATGGAACCCAGGGGCATTCTACCTCTGAGCTACACCCCAGCCCTACTTTTTGTTCTTTATTTTGAAACAGGGACTCGCTAAGTTGCAAAGGGCCTAAGTAGCTGAGGCTGTCCGCGAACCGCGATCCTCCAGTCTCAGTCTCCCAAATGCTGGGATCACAAGTGTGCACCACCAGGCCCGGCTCCCCCAGCCCTTTTTATTTTTAACTTTGAAACAGGTTCTCACTAAGTTGCCCATGTTTTGCTTTGCTCACTAGCACGTGGACCCTTCCGGAGCCCCCAAACTCTGACAGCCCCAGGATGGGACCTCAATCTCAGCAACAACCTCCAAACACAGGCTCCATCAAGAGCCAAGAGCAAGGCATCAGCACAGAGCTCTTCTCTCTGCTCTCCCTCCTCTGCTCCCACTAGGGCCTCCTGCGCCTGTCTGCCCCCTGGTGGACAGTCTCAGAACCCAACGGCCCCAAGTGGACCCCTTCCCTTGGTGGGCTGGGGAAGGGCCCTCAGCCCTCGCTCCTCTGAGAGGTCTGGGAAATGGGCTCATCTCCTCCAAACCCCAAGGAAGGAGCGCAGCCATGAAAGGTTCTTTCTCTTATCTCACGGGCTCGAGCCGGCCAGCAGGGGTGGCTGGACACTTGCACTGAGGCTCAGGCTGGGGAGTAAGGTATGGAGTTTGCCCAGAGAATGGCACCAGGCCTGGCACTTGCTGGGAGAAAGCAGAGGCACGAGCCCTGTAGCCCCCAGATGCACAGAGGACACCGGCCCCCGGGGTTAAAAGGGAGCAGTCGTTCCCCAGTTAGTGACCTAGATACAAGACTGGGGGGATGGGGGGAGGCCTCACGAAAAGAGGCACAGAAGCCAGATGTGGTGGCAAACGCCTGAGAGCCCAATACAGTGACGCTGAGACAGGAGGATTGCAGGTTCAAGGCCAGCTTCAGTAACTTAGTGAGACCCTGTTTCAAAACAAAAGTAGGATGCCCCTGGGTTCAATCCCCAGAACTCCTCAAAAATAGTAAAAAGCACAGTCGGGCGTGGTGGCACACGCTTGTAATCCCAGCATTCGGGAGGCTGAGACCGGAGGATCGCGGTTCGCGGACAGCCTCAGCTACTTAGTGAGACCCGGTTTCAAAATAAAGAATAAAAAATAGAATAGAGCAGGGGGTGTAGCTCGGAGGTCAAATGCCCCTGTGTTCCATCCCCAGACCCGCAAAAAAAAAAAAAAAAAATTAAAAAGCAGGGGGTAAAATAATTTTTAATAATATATCTGACCTAAAGCCGGGCGTGGTGGCACACGCTTGTAATCCCAGCACTTGGGAGGCTGAGACAGGAGGATCACACAGGTTCAAAGCCAGCCTCAGCTGCTTAGTGAGGCTCTCAGCAACTTAGTGAGACCCTGTTTCCAAATAAAATATTAAAAAAGGTCTGGGAGTATAGCCCGGAGGTAGAAAGCCTCTGGGTTCTACCCCCAGTACCACCAAATAATTAATAATAATAATAATAATAATAATAATAATAATAATAATAATAATATATCTGACCTAAAATAGCCAGAATATTGTCAATTCAACTTGCAATTCCTGTTAAAATTATTAGTAAGATTTTTTTTTAATTTTTTACTTTTTTGGATACTGAGGATTGAACCCAGAGACATTCTACCTCAGAGCTACACCTCCAGTCCTATTTCATTTTTATTTTGAAATAGGGTCTTGCTAGATTAACGAGTCTCATTATTTGCCGTGGCTGTCATTGAACCTGTGATCCTCCTGTCTCAGCCTCCTGAGTACTGGAATTTTAAGTGTTCGCCACCATGCCCAGCTTTAGTAAGATATTTTACATAAAGGTTTTTTGTTTGTTTTGTAGAACTGGTGATCTAACCCAGGGTAATTCCACCTCTGAGCTATTATAGTAGCCCTTTTAATTTTTATTATTTTATTGTACTGGGGATTGAACCCAAGGGCATTCTACCTCTGAGGTACAACCCCAGCCCTATATATAAAAAATAAGAATAAATCTTTAGTTTGAGAACCACAATCCTCTTGTCTCAGCCTCCCAAGCCAGCCCTATTTTTTTTTTTAAATTGGGTCTCACTAAGTTGCAGAGGGCCTCGCTAAGTAGCTGAGGCTGACTGAGAACCTGCAATCTCCTGTCTCAGCCTCCTAAGTACTGGGATGACAAGTGTGCGCCACCCCACCCAGCTCCCTTGTTATTTTTTAAAACAGGGCCCCACTAGGTTGCTGAGAGTCTTGCTATGTTGCTGAGGCTGTCCTCGAACTTGTGTCAGTCTCCCAAGTCTCCACTGGAATTATGGGCATGCGCCACCACTCCCAGCATGAGACACTATTTTAAAAATATATATATTTTGGTGGTACTGGGGTTCCTGGAAGCCCTTCTGCCTCCGGGCTACACTCCCAGACCTATTTTTACATTTTTTTTTTTGGAAACAGGGTCTCCTAAGCCAGCGCGCTCGGCTGGCTTCGAACCTGCGCGATCCTCCTGTCTCCGCCTCCCAACGCAGGGATTACAAGCGTGCGCCACCACTCCCGGCCATGAGACACTATTTCAAAATAAAAAATAAAAGCCGGGCGTGGTGGCACACGCTTATAATCCCAGCATTTGGGAGGCTGAGACTGGAGGATCACGGTTCGCCAACAGCCTCAGCTACTTACTGAGGCTCTTCGCAACTCAGTGAGACCCTGTTTCAAAATAAAGAATAAAAAATTGGGCAGGGGGGTGTAGCTCAGAGGTCAAATGCCTCTGGGTTCCATCCCCAGACCTGCAAAAAATAAAATAAAATAAAATAAAATATAAAAAGGAAGCCAGGTGTGGCAGCGCACGCTTGTAATCCCCGAGCTTGGGAGGCTTAGATAGGAGGATCACACAGGTTCGAAGCCAGCCTTAGCTACTTAAGCTCTCAGCAACTGAGACCCTGATTCCAAATAAAATATAAAATAGGTCTGGGAGTATAGCCCGGAGGTAGAAAGCCTCTGGGTTCCACTCCCAGTACCACCAAAAATAAATAAATAAATAAATAAATAAAATAAAATAAAAAGGAGCTGGGTGTGGTGGGGCATACTTGTAATCCCAGTACTTGGGAATCTGAGATAGGATCACAGGTTTGGGGCCAGCCTCAGTTACTTAGTGAGGTCCTCTGCAACTTAGTGAGGCCCTGTTTTAAAATACAAAAAATAGCCTGGCGTGGTGGCGCACACTTGTAATCTCAGCATTTAGGAGGCTGAGACAGGAGGATCCTGGTTCGCAGACAGCCTCACTACTACTTAGTGAGGCCCTCTGCAATTCAGTGAGACCCTGTTTCAAAGTAAAGAATAAAAAATGGACCTGGGATGTAGCTTGGAGGTAGAGTGCCCTGGGTTCCATCTTCAGTACCACAAAAAATAAATAAAAACTAAAATAGGGCTGGGGGTGTAACTCAGAGGCAGAATGCCCCTGTGTTCAATCCCCAGTACTGCAAAAAAAATAATAATAATAAATAAAAAATTGGGTCTTCACTCAGCATGCAGACCTATTGCAAGCCCTCAATACTCACACCCAACCTGTGGCCACAGTGTGGACTGCAGCCACTCCGATTTTAGTTTTCTAGGTGGGAAACGGAGGCCCAGAGAGTGCGATTTGTTCAGAACCATACAGAGGGAACTGCCCAGCATCTGCTCCAAGATCTCAGCTCTCCATCCCGGGCAGGTCTCCGTGCTCCTACAGCCCCAGGAGTGGCCCCAAGAGCTCCTCCCATTCTATGGGTGGGGACAGAGGCTGCTGTCCTCTCTCCTACTGGCCAGCAGGGCCCTGTGACCTCAGCTGCTACATGTACAGGAGGGCTTAACCAGGGTCTCTTAGGAGATGAAACAGGAGGATTGCAGGTTCAAGGCCAGCCTCAGCAACTTAGACCCTCGGCAACTTAGTGAGACCTTGTTTCAAAATCTAAAAGCATAAAAAGGGCTGGGAGGTATAGCTCAGAGGTAGAATTCCCCTGGCCTCGATTCCCAGTTAAAAAAAAAAAGAAGAAGAAGAAGAAAAAAAGTTTGTACTCTGATTTACAGCCCAGAGTGAGTCTCTGGAGTGTCCTGGGCCGCTGGGCTGGTCTGCTCCCCGTCCACCAGGGGGCAGTCTCGGCTCAGAAACTCCCCTGGCCTGTTTCTGTTTCTAAGTGCTCAGGGTTAACTCAGCCCCTGAGTTAACACCCACCAGAGTTGACACCCAGTCCCAAAGCCACCCTCCCCCTGCTCTGAGCGGCAATATCTGCTGGGTTCTGTGGCCAAGCCCTGTACCAGCTGCCTGTGGGCACAGAAAGTAGCTGCTCAGACCCCTGGACGGCTGGCCCAGGAGGGCACTCAGTGGTCCTGGTCCCACAACAGGCTGGGCAGGGTCACAGAGCCCTCCAGGAGGGTAACTGTCCCGAGCTGTCCTCCTGGCCAGAGGCTGTCCTTTGGGGATTCTGTCCTCTCCAGCAGGGCAGACCCGACCCTCCCCTAGGGCCACACCCTCTCTGTTGGGTCGCTGTCTAAGGCTCTCTTATGGCCTCCCTCAGGCCCTGGATGTGCCCCCCAACACTGGCTGGAGGCCCTCCTTCCAGCCTTTCCCTTGGGGTGACCTGGGAGGCTTGCAACACAAACACTCATCACCCTGCCCAGCCTTGCATGGTGACCCCCAACCCACCCTCCAGCACATCTGGTGGCTCCAAGGGGAGGGACCCTGGTGTCTGGGTCTCTGACTGCAAAACCCCATTCTTATGCCCCATGGAGCCAGCTTCTAGAAGCACCCAACCCGCACCCACCGTGTGTGTGTGTGTGTGTGTGTGTGTGCGCGCGTGCGTGCGTGTGCACACGCCCTCTGAGTTCAAGTTATGATCATCTTACCTGTGCCTTTTTTTTGGGGGGGGTGGTACTGGGGTTCCTGGAAACCTTTCTACCTCCGGGCTATACTCCCTGACCCATTTTTATATTTTTTTTTTAATCTGGAAACAGGGTCTCTTAAACGAGTGTGGCTGGCTTCAAACCTGCGCGATCCTCTTGTCTCTCTGCCTCCCAAGCGCAGGGATTACAAGTGTGCACCACCACACCCGGCTTACCTGTGCCATTTAAAATACTATCATAAGCCAGATGTGGTGGCACACACTTGTAATCCCAGCATTTGGGAGGCTGAGACAGGAGGATCATGGTTTGTGTACAACCTCAGCTACTTAATGAGGCCTTATGCAACTCAGTGAGACCCTGTTTCAAAATAAAGAATAAAGGCCGGGCATGGTGGCGCACCCTTGTAATCCCTGCACTTGGGAGGCAGAGAAAGGAGGATCGAGCAGGTTCAAAGTCAGCCTCACTGGCTTAAGAGAGCCTGTTTCCAAATATATATATATATCTCTGGGAGTGTAGCCCGGAGGTGGAAGGGCTTCCAGGAACTCCAGTACCACCAAAAAATAATATGAATAAATAAATAAATAAATAATAAAAAAGCCAGGCGTGGTGGCGCATGCTTGTAATCCCTGAGTTTGGGAGGCTGAGACAGGAGGATCGCACAGGTTCAAGCCAGCCTCAGCTACTTAGTGAGGCTCTCAGCAACTTAGTGAGACCCTGTTTCCAAATAAAATATAAAAAAAGGTCTGGGAGTATAGCCCGGAGGTAGAAAGCCTCTGGGTTCCATCCCCAGTACCATCAAAAAAAAAAAAAAAAAAAGAAGAAGAATAAAAAAATAAGGCTGGGGTATAGCTTAGAGGTAGAATGCCCTGGGTTCCATCCCTGGTATCATAAATTAATTAATTAATTAATTAATTTAATTAAATACTATTATAGCCCAACATGGTGGTCCATGCTTGTAATCCCAGTACTTGTGAGTCTGAAACAGGAGGCCCTGACTCTTTTTTTTTTCTTTTCCTTATTTCCTTTTTGGTATTGGGCATTGGACCCAGGGTCATTTTATCTCTGAGCTACACTCTGAGCCCTATTTTGTTTTATTTTTTAATTTTGAAACAGGGTCTCACTGAGTTGCTAAGGCCATTAGCTAAATTGCTGAGACTGGCCTTGAATCTGCGATCCTCCTGTCTCAGCCACCCAAGTACTGTGATTGCAGACATGTACCGCTATGCCCAGCTTTTTTTTTTTCCCCCCAATTTAGTACTAGGGATGGGGTCCAGGGATGTTCTACTTCTGAGCTACACTCCCAGCCCTATTTGTGTGTGTATATGTGTGTGTTTGTGTGTGTGTATGTGGTATTGGGGGTGGAACCCAGGGGCTTTTCTACCTCTGGGCTACACTCCCAGACCTATTTTATACTTTATTTGGAAATAGGGTCTCACTAAGTTGCTGAGAGCCTCACTTAGTAGCTGAGGTTGGCTTCGAACCTGTGCTATCCTCCTGTGTCAGCCTCCCAAGCGTGGGGATTACAAGCGTGCGCCACCACGCCCGGCTCTCCCAGCTCTATTTTATTTTTATTTTGAAACAAGGGTCTCTCTAAGTTGATGAGAACCTTCCTGTATTGCTGAGGCTGCCCTTGAACCTGTGAGCCTCCTATCTCAGCCTCCCAAGTACTGGGGATTACAAGCGTGTGCCACCACATCCAGGCTTTTTTATTTTTATCTTGAAACAGAGTCTAAGTTGATGAGAGTTTTCCTGTATTGCTGAGGCTGCCCTTGAACCTGCGATCCTCCTGTCTCTTCCTCCCAAGTTCTGAGATCACTGGCATGCACCACCACGCCTGGCTAAACTCCTGAATTTTAATAATTTTTTTTTCAGCACTGGGGATGGAACCCAGGGGCATTTGACCTCCAAGCTACAGCCCAGCCCTCTTTTTTTATTCTTTGAGACAGGGTCTCACTGAGTTGCAAGGGGCCTCACTAAGTAGCTGAGACTGTCCCCGAACCGCAATCCTCCAGTCTCAGCCTCCCGAATGCTGGGATTACAAGCGTGCGCCACCACGCCCAGGTAGCTCCTGACTTTTAGCACACTACCCCTGGCCTCAGTTTCTCCATCCACTGAGGCCAGTCTTGCTCACCTTCCCAGGACCGCTGGAACCTGGAGCGTGGGAAAGGGCTCAGTTCCATGTCCAGGGCAAAGACACGCTGAGGTTGCTGTGCCAGCCCGGCGCTTGGGTGCTTGCCACACACTGGCAGCCAGACAATGCCCACCTCTGACTAGAGCTGTGGGTGGTGGTATCCATGGTGAGGGGCCTCCGAGCGGCAGTGCCAGCGGCCCATCGGGGTCAGCCGGGCTGTGGCCCCGGTTCGAGCTTTGTCCCCGGGCTGGACCTGGGCCTGTGCCACCTGGTCCCAAGTAGCTGGCTGTCAGGAAGGGTGACATGCAGGACCGAGCTGTTGGCTGCAGAGCACGCCCAAGGTCGAGGGGAGGATGTGGAGCTGCCTCCAGGGTCCTGAAGTCACAGCCGCAGTCAGAGGCAGCCGGTCTGGGTCGCTGCCTATGGGCTGTCCTGTTCCCACCCTCAGCCTCTGTCGGCCCCTTCTGTAAGGACAGGGCTGGCACGCTCCCAGAAGGAGGTGGCCTCTGCTACCAAGTTCCGGGATGTTCTAGGCAGTTGGCCAGAGTGCAGAGAGTCCCCTCTGGGCCTCCCCTGGGCTCCCACAGCCAGGATGTGGCTCCATCCGGCCTCTAGCCTCCCCGCCTCCCACGGCTGCCTGGCCCCCACCCCAAGACTGGCAGGGCCAGGGCATGGGTGTGGGGCTCCACAGACACCAGAGTCACCGATCCCTCCCCAGCTGTGAGGGAGGGGCAGAGTCGCCCAAACATGGGGCTTGCAAAACGCATGTTTGCAAGCTGAAGGCTGCATTTATTTTTATTTATTTTATATTTATTTATTGCGGCAGTGCTGGGGATGGAACCCAGGAGCATTCTAACTCTGAGCTACACCCCCAGCCCTATTTTTTTATTCTTTATTTTAAAACAGGGTCTCAGCCGGATGTGTTGGCACACACTTGTAATCCCCATGCTTGGGAGGCTGAGACAGAAGGATTGCACAAGTTCAAAGCCAGCCTCAGCTACTTAGTGAGGCTCTCAGCAACTTAGACCCTGTTTCCAAATAAAATTAAAAATAGGTCTGGGAGTATAGCCCGGAGGTAGAAAGCCCCTGGGTTCTACCTCCAGTACCACAAATAAATAAATAAATAAATAAATAAATAAATAAATAAATAAATTTAAAAAACAAGGTCTCACTGAGCTGCAAAGGGCCTCACTAAGTAGTAGCTGAGACTGTCCACAAACCGCGATTCTTCCTGTCTCAGCCTCCTGAATGCTGGGATTACAAGCGTGTGCCACCATGCCTGGCAGAAGATCGCATTAAAAAAAAAAAAAAAGATTAAGCCGGGCATGGCATAATTTCAGTACTCGGGAAGCAGAGACAGGAGGATCACAAGTTTGAAGACAGCCTCAGCAACCTAGCGAGACCTTGTTTCAAAATAAAAATAAAAGAATAGAGCTGAGAGTGTAGCTCGAAGGTAGAACACTCCTGGGTTCAATCTAAGTTGCTAATGGTCTCACTAAGTTGCTGAGGCTGGCTTTGAACCTGCCATCCTGCTGTCTCACCTTCCCAAGTATGTGCCACGGCACCCAGCTCCATGATCCTTTATTGAATGGCCCCTGCCCCAGGTGTCTCCCTGGCCCCCAGTGTGTGTAGAGCCCACAATCCCACCCAAACCCTTAATTCTAACAGGTTGCTTCTACCAGCGCACCTGTGTCCCCGTGTCCCAGCCCCTGGCGCTGGCCCCTGGCTGTGCTGGTCTTCCAGCCTGGGGGGTCTCTGTGGGCACTGTGGGTGGGGCGGGCGGGGCTCAGGGTCTTTGCTGCTCTGGTCAAGAGAAGGCACCGCTTGGTGCTGAAAAGACAGCTCCGGTGTGGCTGGAGGAGGAATCCTGCAGGCCGCCCTGTGCACATGGACCGGCTACGTGGTAAGGGGTGCTGGGTCGGCAGGAGAGGGGGCACAGGAAGGCTGTACCCGGCTGCCGCTCACCTGGCTCCGTGCAGAACCTGCTTCCACACGGCAGCCCTGGGTTTCCCAGGGCCCCAAGCTTCCAGAGAGGGTTGCCACCCCATTTCACAGAAGCCCGGGAGAGATTTCCCCACCTCCCCCATGTAGGCGTACCTGCCCTTCACACCCAAGTCACCATCTGAAGCCACAACCACAAAAATATGTGCCTGGACAGAGGATCCAACAAGTAGCCCTGCATCTGTGACAACTGTGTGTGTGTGTGTGTGTGTGTGTGTTCCTGGGGATTGAACTAAGGGGCATTCTTCCTCTGACCTACACCCTTAGCCCTACTTTATTTTTTACTTTTTATTTTGAAACAGAATCTCACTAAGATGTGGAGGACCTCACTAAGTTGCTTATTAAAGGAGGGCATACTGCAGCAATTTTAAAAAAATGTCTTATTTTAGCTGGGCACAGTGGCACACACCTCCAATCCCAGCGCTTGGGAGATTGAGACAGGAGGATCACAGGTTCAAGGTCAGCCTCAAAAAAATAAGACCCTGTTTCAAAATAAGATAATAGCCGGGCTTAGTGGCACAAGCTTGTAATCCCAGCATTTGGGAGGCTGAGACAGGAGGATTGTGGTTTCCAGCCAGCCTCAACTAATTTGTGAGGCCCTTTGGAACTTAGTGAGACCCTGTTTCAAAATAAAGAATAAAAATTAGGGCTGGGGGGTGTATCTCAGAGGTAGAATGCCCCGGGTTCCATCCTCAGTACAGCAAGAAGACGAAGAAGAAGAAGGAGAAGGAGAAGGAGAAGGAGAAGAAGAAGAAGAAGAAGAAGAAGAAGAAGAAGAAGAAGAAGAAGAAGAAGAAAAAGAAGAAGGAAAAAAAAGAAAAAATGGAAAAAAGAAAAGAAAAGCTGGGCCTGGTGGCACACACTTGTAATCTCAGCATTTGGGAGGCTGAAACCGGAGGATTGCGGTTCATGGACAGCCTCAGCTACCTAGTGAGGCCTTCTGCAAATCAGTGAGACCTTGTTTCAGAAAAAAAAAAAAAGTAGGGCGGGGGTGTAGCTCAGAGGTCGAATGCCCCTGGGTTCCATCCCCAGACCCGCAAAAAAAAAAAAAAAAAAAAGAAAGGAAGGAAGGAAGGAAGCAAAGAAAGAAAGAAGGAAAGAAAGAAAATAAAAAATTGGGCTGGGGGTATATCCTAGAAGTAGAATGCCTCTGGGTTCAATTTTCAGTACTAAAAAAAAAAAATTAAAAGAATTAAAAGGGCTGGGGGTGTATCTTGGAGGTAGAATGTTCCTGGGTTTAACCCAATAACAAAAATAAATAAGTAAATAAAATCTTGTATTTTTTTAATTTTTTATTTTTTTTTTTGTGGTACTGGGGGTGGAACCCAGGGACTTTCTACCTCTGGGCTATACTCCCAGACCTATTTTATATTTTATTTGGAAACAGGGTCTCACTAAGTTGCTGAGAGCCTCACTGAGTAGCTGAGGCTGGCTTTGAACCTGTGCGATCCTCCTGTCTCAGCCTCCCAAGCACAGGGATTATAAGCATGCGCCACCACGCCCGGCTAAAATGTTGTATTTTGAAGTAGCTCTTATTTATTAAAGGGCATAAAGATCTGGTGTGGTGACACACACACTTGTAAATCCCAGCACTTGGGAGGCTGAGACAGGAGGATCACAGTTCGCAGACAGCCTCAGCTACTTAGTGAGGCCCTTTGCAACTCAGTGAGACCCTGTTTCAAAAAAAAAAAAAAAATAGGGCTAAAGCTTGGAGGTAGAGTGCCCCTGGGTTCAACCTCCAGTTCTGAAAAAAAAAAAAAAAAAAATAAGTTGAAAAACATAAATTTAAGGACTTTTACCTATTTTCTTTTTTCTTTTTCTGGTACTGGGGATTGAACCCAGGGATATTCTATCTCTGAGCTATATTCCCAGTCCTATTTTATGTTCTGATTTTTGTTGTTGTTGTTTTGTTTTGTTTTGTTTTGTTTTTCAGTACTGGGGATGGAACCCAGGGGCATTCTACCTCCGAGCTACACCCCCAGCCCTATTTTTTATGCTTTATTTTGAAACAGGGTCTCACTGAATTCCAAAGGGCCTCACTAAGTAGTAGCTGAGGTTGTCCTCAAACCCAAATCCTCCCGTCTCAGCCTCCCAAATGCTGGGATTACAAGCTTGTGCCACCATGCCTGGCTCCTATATTTTATTCTTTTTTTTTTTTTTTTTTTTTTTGGTGGTACTTGGGGTGGAACCCAGAGGCTTTCTACCTCTGGGCTATACTTCCAGACCTATTTTATGCTTTATTTGGAAACAGGGTCTCACTAAATTGCTGAGAGCCTCACTAAGCAGCCGAGGCTGGCTTTGAACCTGCAGGATCCTCCTGTCTCAGCCTCCTAAGAGCAGGAATTACAAGTGTGCCCTACCACGCCCAGCATTTTATTCTTTATTTTGAAAGTGTCTCACTGAGTTGCAGAGGTCCTCACTAAGTAGCTGAGGCTGTCCATCCACAATTCTCCTGTCTCAGCCTCCCAAATGCTGGATTACAAGCGCGCACCACCGCGCCCAGCTTTTATGTTCTATTCTGAAACAGGGTCTCACTAAATTGTGAATAGCTTCACTAAGTTGCCAAGGCTGGCCTTGAACCTGCGAGTGATCCTCTAGTCTCAGCCTCCTAAGTACTTGGATTACAGGTGGGAGCCTCCTGCCTGGCTCTTTAATCTTTTTTTTTTTTTTTTTTTCGTACTGGGGGTGGAATCCAGGGGCTTTCTACCTCCGGGCTATACTCCCAGACCTATTTTCTATTTTATTTGGAAATAGGGTCTCACTAAGTAGCTGAGGCTGGCTTCGAACCTGTGCGATCCTCCTGTCTCAGTCTCTCAAGCGTGGGAATTACAAGCATGTGCCACCACACCCGGCCCTAATCCATTTATTTATTTATAACTTTTTTGTGGGTCTGGGGATGGAACCCAGGGGCATTCGACCTCCAAGCTACAACCCCAGCCCTATTTTGTATTCTTTATTTTGAAACAGGGTCTCACTAAGTTGCAGAGGGCCTCACTAAGTAGCTGAGGCTGTCTGCGAACCATGATCCTCTGGTCTCAGCCTCCCGGATGCTGGGATTACAAGCATGCACCACCACGCCTGGCCTGGCTCTTAGGCTGTTTTTTGGTGGTTGTTGAGTTGTGTGTGTTCTTTACATATCCAGTGGGCTAGTCTGATTGCAGATAGAAGGTCTGCAAATGTTCTCTCCCATTATTTATTTATTATGTATTTATTTATGTATTTATTTATGTATTTATTTACTTATTTATTTATTTTTGGTGGTACTGGGGGTGGAACCCAGAGGCTTTCTACCTCCGGGCTATACTCCCAGGCCTATTTTTTATATTTTATTTGGAAACAGGGTCTCACTAAGTTGCTGAGAGCCTCACTAAGTAGCTGAGGCTGGCTTCGAACTTGTGCGATCCTCCTGTCTCAGCCTCCCAAGCGCGGGGATTACAAGCCTGCGCCACCACGCCTGGCTTATTTATTTATTTTTGAAGAGGGTGTCACTGAGTTGCTAAAGCTCTTGCTAAATTGTGCAGGCTGGCCTCGAACCTCTGATCTTCCTGTCTCCGCCTCCCAAGTACTGGGATTCCAGGCGTACACCCCACTGTGCCTGGGATAGTCAACTCTGAGCCACAAACGTGTTTAGTTTTGAGGAATCCAACTTATCTAGCTTTTTTTCTGCTGCCTGTGCACTTGGTGTCATTTGCATAATATCACTGCCAAACCCAGTGCCAGGAAGTCCCCCCCTCCCCCGGCCGTGTTTACTGAAGAGTTGAACGTTTTAGCTCTTACATGTAGGGCTTGGATCCGTTTTGAGTTCATTTCTGTGCGTGGTGTCAGGCCAGGGTCCAGCTTCATTCTCTGGCGTGTGGAGCTGTGGTTGTCTCCGCCGGTTGTTAATCTGTGCCGAGTTTTCCCTTCTTTCTCTGACGGGGAGACGCCCATCAGCTCCAACCTGTTCACTTGCTTGTTGGGCCCTCGGATCTGTGATTTCAGACGTGCTAAGCCGCACTGCAGTGGGAAGCGAACTCACCCACGAGAGGCCAGAGTATATACACAGTTGTTTTTGTCGGCAGCCTGAGAGTCCCTGGACAAAATAGTGTTGTCCCAAAGCGCTCAGATCAGCCCCTTTTCTCCCTTCCCCTTTCACTGAGTGATGTCATACATTTGTAATTCAATTAGCATCCATTGTCACGACCGCATTCCTTCCTGGGTTCCCCTGACATCCTGGCTAATTTTTTAAAAAAATTTGCATACAGCAAAGATCGTTCTTTGTAGTGCTTGGTTCAGTGGATTTGGGCAAAGTCCCGCATCCGCCACCAAGCCCTCAGAGCCGCTCCAGCGCCCCAGCAACTCCTGGCTGTCCTGCACCCCAGGCACAGCCACCTCCCACCCCAGGAGCCGTGGTCCCCACAACTGCCTTTTCAAAATGCAGCCACCTCCCCCTCTTTTGTGCTACTGGGGATTGAACCCAGGGGCATTCTACTTTTCAGCTACATCTCCAGCCCTATTTATTTTATTATTATTATTTTTTTTTTTTTTTTTTTTTTTTTGGTGAAATAGGGTCTCACTAAGTTGTGAAGAGCCTCACTAAGTAGCTGAGGTTGGCCGCAAACCCGGATCCTCCTGTCTCAGTCTTCCAAACACTGGGATTACAAGCGTCTGCCAGGGGATTAAACCCAGTGAGAATCTAGCTCTAAACTATACCCCTAGCCCTTTTAATTTAATTTTTTTGAAACAGGGTCTCACTAGGGTCTCACTACATTGCTGAGGCTGGCCTCAAACCTGCGACCCCCCTGTCTCAACCTCCCAAGTACTGGATTACAGGCGTGCATCTTGCTGCCTGGCCCAAATCCATCTTCTACTCCAAGCAGAGGGGAACCACATCCGTGACTTTGCCTGAATCCTGCTGAACTCAGGCTGCCCGGGCTGCAGGGAACTCCTCACCATTCCTGCATGAGCAGCGGCTGTCAAGGGAGCCAGGCAGCTGTTACGGAGCCTGGAGCGGGAACTGTTGGCCAGGCTGGTGTGTGGGGGACTCTCCGCATATCATAGGCCTGAGAGGAAGCACCTTGGCCTGACCCGTGGCTGGCCGGGTACGTGCAAGGGCCACACTTCCTGCACCTGCTGGGCACTGTCTACTACCCTCCTCACAGAGGTCCCATGCCACAGAAGAGGATCCTGAGCCCCAGAGAGACCACACAGAGCCTCCATCTTTCCACTGGGTGCCAAGTCTGGCTCCTGTAGCAACAGGACCAGGTAGAGCAAGCAGTGCTTACCAGTGCTAGGCCTTTGGCTCCCCTCTCTGGCCTCCTGTCTCAGTCTCTGGCCTTGGCCTGGGACAAACAGGTCCCAGGAATGTGGACCCCCAACCTCACCCCCACCCCCTCCAAGTGCCAGAAGTGGGTCTTTTTGCCACCCAGATTTGGGGTGAGGCAAGTTTGTGTCTGGAGCGCCCTCTGCTGGCCAGTCTGTCACTCGCTGGAGCCCAGAAAGTCCTGGGAAGGGGCTAGAATTTAGGGAGATAGCACCAGAGGGCTTTCCCACCCCCGGGTACCAGTAATCCCTGGCCTGGTGGGGAGGGGTGGACAGAGCAGAGGCCAAACTGGTAAAAGTTGGTTTTTGAGATCTCAAAGAGGCCACCTCTGGAAGGTCTCACCACAGCAGCTGATGCTTAAAAGCAGAGTATAATGAGACATGGTGGCTTATGCTTGTAATCCTGGTACTGAGGAAGCTGAAACAGGAGGATGGCGGGTTCTAGGCCAGCCTGGGAAACTCAGAAGGATATTGGGGTTTTTTTTTGTGTGTGTGTGGTGCTAGGGATGGAACCCCAAAAGGCTTTCTACCTTTGGGCTACACTCCCAGACCTATATTGTATTTTATTTGGAAATGGTTTCACTAAGTTTCTGAGAGCCTCAATAAGTAGCTGAGGCTGGCTTCAAACCTGCGCAATCCTCCTGTCTCAACCTCCCAAGTACTGGGATTACAAGCATGCGCCACCATGCCTAGCAGAAAGACTGTTTTTGTTTTTGTTTTTTTCAGGTCTGGGGATGGAACCCAGGGGAATTCAACCTCCGAGCTACACCCTCTGCCCTATGTTTTTTACTCTTTATTTTGAAACAGGGTCTCACTGAGTTGCAGAGGGCCTCACTAAGTAGCTGAGGCTGTCCATGAACCGCGATCCTCCGGTCTCAGCCTCCCAAATGCTGGGATTACAAACGTGTGCCACCATGCCCGGCTCAGAAAGACATTGTTTTGAAATAAAAGGTAGCTCAGAGGTAGAGTGCTCCTCGGTTCAATCCCTAGCACCAAAACAAAAACAACAATTAAATACAAATGGGACCTGATTCCATCTCTTCATTAGTTTAACGTATATTTACTGGTGCCTGGTGTATGCCAGGGCTGCTCCGGTGCAGGGCTTCTGTGGGGAACAGGCAGCTAGAATTAGCTGTTGTCTAATGGGAGATGCAGCAGGCAAGCCTGTGAGCAGCTAAGTCCAGAGCTGGGATCCACTGCTTGGGACAAAGGGAAGAAAGACTGCACAGTGGTGGCGTGTGAGCCGCTCCACGGTGCAAGAGAAGGTCTCCCTGCGGAGGAGATACCTAGGGGCAGAGGAAAGAGGATGACAGGATGACAAGGAGCCAGCCAGGTGGAGAGCTGGAGGAGTGTGCAGGAGGTGCCCTGCTGCCTGGGACAGAGCTGGGCTCCTAGGCGCCCCAGCCACAGTGGGGAGGCACGGGACCTTCTCAGCCCTCGAGCTCAGGAGCTGGTGTTTGGTTTGGTTTGGTTTTTCGGGACAAGGCCTGCATTCGATGCCTCTCGGGTTCCGTGGTCTTGGAGGCAGGGCATTCCCACTTGTTCAGTCTCTAAATGATTTTCCCCAAATTAATAATTCATTCAGCAAACATTTCCAGAGCTCCACAAGCTCTGGGACAGATGGAGCTGGGGCCAGGATAGGACCTGGTCCTGGACCTCCAGGTGAGACAGTGGGACAAGAGAACTGCCAGACCCCAGCTGGAGGCCAGGGAGGGCTTCCCAGAGGAGGTGTCCCCCAGCTGAGGTCAGATAAAAGAATGAGCTGCTTGGGGGCACAGCCAGCCACGCTGACCATCAGGGCTGCTGCCTGGCTACAAGCCAGTCGGGTGGCATCGGCTGGGCCAGGCAGGAACCCAGATGCGTCCTGAGAACAGAGGAGCCGTGGCAGGTGTGACAGCAAGGGCTGCGGCTCCTGCAGCAGGATGCTCTGGGACCCTGTGTCTACACCACATTTTGCAAATGGAGAGACTGAGGACCCCAGATGCCTCGGGAGTCTGGGGCCAATTTGCTTGGGCCCTGGAGCAGGCAGAAGAGCTGACCAGCAGCTGACTCAGCCTGGGGCCAGCAGTCCAGGGACTGGTGAGGAATGGCGCATGCGCGTGAGCATTTGTGCATAAATGCTAAGTGAGGGATTTGAGGGCAGATTCTGTCAGACCTGGCTTGGGTGTGTGTGTGTGTGTGTGTGTGTGTGTGTGTGTGTGTGTGTGTGTTACTGGGGATTGAGCCCAGGGGCATTCTACCTCTAAGTTACACCTCGCCCTTCAGCCCTATTTTATTTTATTTTATTTACTTTGAAACAGAGTCTCAAGCCAGTTGTGGTGGTGCATGCTTGTAATCCCAGTACTTGGGGGGCTGAGACAGGAGGATCACAGGTTTGCAGCCGGCCTCAGCTACTTAGAGAGGCACACCACAACGTAGTTAGACCCTGTTTTAAAATAAAGAATAGCCGGGTGTGGTGGCGCACACTTGTAATCCCAGTACTTGGGAGGCTGAGACAGAAGGATCATGGTTCACAGCCAGCTTCAACTAGTTAGGCCCTCTGAAACTTACTGAGACCTTGTTTCAAAAACAGAGGTGGGAGCCGGGCATGGTGGCACACGTTTGTAATCCCAGCATTTGGGAGGCTGAGATCGGAGGATCGCGGTTCGCGGACAGCCTCAGCTACTAAGTGAGGCCCTCTGTAACCTAGTTAGACTCTGTTTCAAAATAAAGAATAAAAAATAGGGCAGGGGGTGTAGCTTGGAAGTCGAATGCCCCTGGGTTCCATTGCCAGACCCGCAAAAAAAAAGAAAAGAGCTGGGGGTGTAGAATGCCCCTGGGTTCCAACCCTATTGCAGAAAAAAAAAGAAAGAAGAAAAAAGAAAGAAAGAAAGAAAGAAAGAAAGAAAGAAAGAAAGAAAGAAAGAAAGAAAGAAAGAGAAAGAGAATTAAAATAGGGCAGGGGGTGTAGCTTGGAGGTAGAATATCCCTGTGTGTTCAATCTCCAGCACCGAAAAAGAGAAAGAAAAGAAAAGAAAAGAAGGTCTCACTAAATTGCAGAGAACCTAAGTATCTGAGGCTGGCCAGGAACCTGGGATCCTCCTGTCTCGGCCTCCCAAGTACTGAGATTACAGGCAGGCGCCACCACTCCAGCTAGGGAATTTTACTTGCCACCCGGCTGAGCCATTTAACCTCTCTGATCCTGTTTCTGCATCTATGAAAGAGGTCCTGACGCCAGGCCTTGCTGAGTTCTTGGGAGACAAGCAGGTCTGGCACAAGAAAAGAGCCTTGGTGTAGCCTCCTGCTTGCAGGGAAACTGAGACCTGGGAGCTGAGCAGTAGGGCGTGGTCACAAGCCCTGGCCCCTTCCCCTGCTGCCCCAGCCCCTCCTGGTTGACACAAAGGCTCCCACCGGGTGGCAGGAAGGGGCTCCTGGCCGCTGGGTGGGAAGTGAGTGGAGACTGGAGACGGGAAGGAAACTCCACAGCTGGAGTCAGGCGCCATTGTCCCACCTGGGGGGGGGGGGCGGCGCTTGTCGGTCCTGCCTCCCCGCGACCACTCAGGGCCCCACCTCACTTTTGGCTTCCTGTTCCCACTCCAGCCTCAGTTTCCCCATTTGAGACCATGGGGGCAAAGCATTTGGGGGCTAATAGCACAGTGACATCACATCATGACAAGGATCAGGGGGGGCGTCCAGAGCTTCTCCTGAATGAAGGCGCTTGAGCTGCTTCCAGAGAGCCCGGGGTCCTCCCACCTAGGCGGAGAGCCAGACCAGGCGCCCTTCCCAAGTCCAGGGCCCGCCTTCTCTGCTCTCCTACCTCCACTTCTTAAAAATGTTGTTAGTTTTAGGAATGAAACCCAGGGTGTTCAATCTCTGAACTACAACCCCAGCCTGGTTTTATTTTATTTTATTTTTGTGGTCCTGGGTATGGAACCCAGGGGCATTCTACCTTTGAGCTACATTTTCAGCCCTATTTTTTTTTTTTTTTTGGCATTTGACCTCCGAGCTATACCCCCTGCCCTATTTTTTATTCTTTATTTTGAAACCGGGTCTCACTGAGTTGCAGAGGGCCTCACTAAGTAGCTGAGGCTGTCCGTGAACCACGATCCTTCAGGTCTCAGCCTCCCGAATGCAGGGATTACAAGCGTGCGCCACCATGCCCGGCTTTTTCTTTATTGAAACAGGGTTTCAGTGAGTTGCAAAGGGCCTAAGTAGCTAAGGCTGTCCGTGAGCCTGAGCTCCTCCTGTCTCAGCCTCCCAAATGCTGGGATTACAAGTGTGCACCACCACGCCCGGCTCTGGTTTTATTTTATTTTATTTTATTTTATTTTATTTTATTTGCAGTACTGGCGATTGAACCTAGGGGTATTCTGCCTCCCAGGTATTTCCCAACGCCCCTGTTTTTTTGTTGTTGTTGTTGTTGTTTTAGGTACTGGGGGTGGAACCCAGGTGCATTCTACCTCTGAGCTACACCCCCAGCCCTATTTTTTATTCTTTATTTTGAAAGAGTCTCACTGAGTTGCAAAGGGCCCCACTAAGTAGCTGAGGCTGTCTGGGGAACTGCTATCCTCCTGTTTCAGCCTCCCAAAGGCAGGGATTACAAGCTCTACCACCACGTCCGGCTTAACCATTTGCTTCTTATATTGAAACGGGGTCTGGCTGACTTGCCCAGGCTGGCCTCAAACCTGGGATTCTCCTGTCTCAGACTCCTGAGTAGCTGGGATTACAGGTGTGAGCCACCATGCACCCAGTTGATGTAAACAGATATGCAGGCAGGAAGATAGCTAGATGATAGAAAATAGATACAAATTAGAGACAGAGACAGATGATAGATATAGGTAGATGAATAATAGCTATGGATAGACCATAGAGATGAATAGATGGTCGCTGTTGTTAAGTCATATTAAAATTAACACAATAGGGCCGGGATGGTGGCTGGGAGGGAAGAAGGCCACGCCCTGTGGGGCGGAGCTGGGCGTGGCTGTGCGCAAATGGGGGGCAGGTGCCCTCTCCTTCACCCCTCCCCGGCTCCCACACACACACAGGAGGCGACAGGGACAGGCGCACGTCTCACTTCCAGGTGGGATGAGAGGAAACAGGAAAAGCCGTACGGGAAGGAGGGGAGGAGGAAGCTTGGGCCTTAGGACTGGGCGGGACTGGGCATCTGGGCCTCGGTCGACCCCCCCACTCCACGGCTGCGGGCCACGCCCCTCCCACCTGCCGGGGATGGAGCCCAGAGGGACCAGCCGCCCCTGGGAGCTCAGCCCTGCATCCTGCTGGGTCCTTCCAGGAGCCCTGGGAACATTGATGTCACCCAGTACCCCTGCCCAGTGGCAGGGCCTGTCCTGTGACCATGGGGGTGTGTGTGTGTGTGGAGAGAGACTGTGTCCGTCCCAGCCCCACCCACAGCCTCAGTGTCTGGAGGACAAGGACAGGGGTCAGGTGGTTCCTGGGCATAGGTCTCAGGGTCCCCGACCCCGCTGCCCCATGGGTGAGTCTTGAGCTGTGTAGCCCACCCCTCCCCAACATGTCCCCACCCCTCCAAGCAGTCAAGCACTTGTAGCTTCTTTACATTTTATTGAAAGGTGGAGCTGGGGGACACACTGAACCACAGACCCCCTGGGGAGGGTCTCCTGGCACCCGGACAAGGCTGCTCCTGGGGCCACAGGTGTAGCTCAGTGGCCCTCATCCCTGCAAGAATCCAAAACAAGCCTCAGTCCCGGCTCTCCAGACACAGACTTGGGACAAGATGTGGACAGGAGACCTGCTCCCTGCAGCCAGAGGGGCGGGACGGGGCGCCCAAGCCCACAGCCTCTGCCCAGCCCAAGAAGGCCCCGGGAAGGAGGCCAGGGCGGACACAGAGGGCCGGGGCGAGACCTTACCCCCAGCTCAGGCTGCGCTTGGCCAGCTCCACCTGGGCCAGGCGCCGGTCGCTCAGCACCCGCACCCTGGTGATGGCAGCCAGTGGCCTCTGGCGGTGCGGGAACTGCAGAACCTTGTGCTCCTGGGCATATACATGGAAGTGCTCTGTGTCCGAGCTGACCTCCACCTGCACAGGCAGGAAAGTGACCCTCAGCCCCGGTCATGGAGCCCTGGGTCCCGGCCAGCGTCTGCCGTGGTCGTGCTGGCCGCTCCAGGAAGCACAGCCAGGGGATCCAAGGGTCCCTGACACGCAGACCCCTGCCCAGCCGCCCCCTGCCGACATGGGGGGCTTATTGTTTCTCTCAAGAAGGAGTGGCTGGCAGACAGGATAATGAGATTCTCATCGGACAGGTGGGGAAACTGAGGAACAGGAGGAAGCTCCTGTACCCAGCAGCAAGACCTCGGCACTGGCTCCTAGACTTGGAAACACTTGCAGTGAGTCCCCTTCTCATGGTCCCCCTGTCCCCCATCCCCTCAGCCCAAGGGCTGTCTCTGGGCACTTATACCCCCAGCCCTTTTTATTTTGAGACAGGGTTTTGCTAAGTTGCCCAGACTGGCCTCAATCTTGGGACTGTCCTGCTTCAGCCTCCCAAGTCATTGGGAATTGCAGGTGGGTGCTGCTCTTCCTGGTCCTGTACTGTTTATCTTGCTGGACACCCTGGAGTAAGTGACTTGACCTTTCTGGGCTCTCATTTTGTTACCCATTAAATGAGGCATCAGTGGCACCTATCCCCCTACCAAGCTTCCCCCGGCCCCAGCTTTGATGCTGCCTTCTGGAGAAGGACACTGATGATCAGCCCTCCCACCCTGTCACGTCCACAGCCCAGATGTGCCAGAGCAGTGGGGTAGGTTGTGGACAGGGCAAAGAAAGTGCCCAGAGACAGCATGAACCTCCCCTCCTTCCCATGGGCCCTGCCCAGGCCCCCGTCACCTCAAAGGGCTCCCCCAGGGCCAGTGGGAAGACGGTGGACACCTCCTCCTGGCCCCAGCGGCCACCCTGGAAGGTATTGCCCACCATGGTGGCACTGGAGAACCGGGGCTTGATGTGGAAGGCGATGTCCCCAGCCTCAGACAAGAAGTTGATCTCGAACCTGGAGATGTGGGATTGTGAGGGCAGGAAGCAGGTGTGCACTCCCGTCCCCACCCGAGGCCTGGAGGGGAAGGCCCGGGCCTTACTTGTCCTCTCCAGAGTCAGCCTGTCCCTGGACCATCAGGCTCCAGCCCGGGGCCAGGCCTCCCGCACAGAAGGCTTCAAACTAAAGGCAAAAGATGGAGGGTAGAGCCTCACCGGGCTGGCTGCAGCCTCCTCTCTTCCCTCCAAGCATCCTGCTTGTCCAGGAGACCCCCATCAGCGGCCCCCTTCCCCCAGCACCTGGCCTTGGCCAGGACCTCATCCCTCTGAACATTGCCTTCCTGGGAACCCTTCTGCCTGGGGTCTGGTCATCGGGGAACCAGCACCCCAGCTCTGTGCTGAGGAACACGGGTCGCCTGAAGAGTTTCCCACCACCAGAGTCTGCTCCCTTTTTTCTTCTCTCCCTGGGCCCCGGGGCTCACCCACCTGCAGCGCCATCGCCCCAGCCACTGTGGAGGACCCTGTGGGCCTGGGATATAGGCAGGGCAGGTGGGGCGGGGCACAGGACCCCACCCCTGGGCGTCCACCAGTCACCATGCCCCGCCTCATTTCTCTCCCCACTCTTGGGCTGCCCCTGCAGGTCCCTCATTAAAGCACCAGAAGAGATCGGGGGTGCAGCTCGAGGGGGTAGAGTGCCTGCCTAGCATGCCCAACGTCCCAGGTGGCAAAAAAAAAAGGTTTTGAAACAAGGTCTCAGTAAGTTGCTGAGCGCCTCTCCAAAGTGCTGAGGGGAGCCAGGCGTGGTGGCCCACGCTTGTAATCCCAGCATACGGGAGGCTGAGGCAGGAGGCTCGTGGTTCCTGGACACCTTTCAGCTATTTAGTGAAGTTCTTTGCAATTCAGTGAGACCCTGTTTCAAAATAAAGAATAAAAAATAGGGTGAGGGAGTAACTCAGAGGTAGAATGCCCCTGGGTTCCATCCTCAGTACTGCAAAAAATAATAATAATAATAAAAATAAAATGCTGACGGTGGTCTCGAACCTTCAATCCTCCTGTCTTAGCCTCCCAAGTACTAGGATTACAGGCGAGGGCCACCAGCATGGGCAGGGTCACCTGCCCTGCTTCTCCCACCCCAGGCCTGACTCTGCTTCACTTCCCAGCTCCCTTTCCTTCCATCCTTCCCAGATCTGAGAATGCAGCTTTTCCTACCCTTGCAGCAAGGGTGTGGCTGGCCTGGGCTGCCCCCTCTTCCTCGGAGCCCCAGGTCTACCCTCTGGCTAAGGGAGCAGGGGAGGCATGCTGGCCCAGTGCAGTCCTGGCCTTCTGGGGGCCTGGTATGGCCACCTGGGTGCCAGGAGCCTTCCTCTGCAGCCCACCCCACCTTCCCACCCTGTCCATCCCACCCCACCCCCACCGCCCTGCTCCAGCCAGCTCAGCCGCCCCATGGGGCAGAGCGGGGATTAGTTTGGGCGCTGGTCAGCGCATTCCAGTGCTCAGCAGACAGATAGGGAGGGCCTTTCCCACACCCCGACGCCCTCCTGGCCTAGCGCCCCTGCCCCTCTGGGGCTGAGCACGGGGAGGGGGCTGGCTGGGGCCCCAGGCAGGGTGGAGGGGAGAGATCCCGCTGTGGGGCAGTGGGGGCTCCTGGCTGGACTCTCCAGGCTGGGGGCAGGAGCCTCAGGGCAGCTCTGCGTAAGTGTGGGGAGGAGGCAGACTGCATTCTGCACACCCCATATGCATGTGTGTGAACCCACAGGTGTGCAAGGTGTAAGAGCTAGCGTGGGTGGTTTGCCTGCCCACAGAGTCTCTGGAAGACAGCAACAGTCTGGACCCCAAAAGGCAACCCCCCAGTGTCCCTCACCCCAAGTTTCTGGCCTTCCTCCTGTCCATGTGTCTGTCTTCACTCCAGGCCCTGAGGGACCGACCCCACCCCACGTCCTGCTTGGCCCCTCCCCAGGCGCTCCTGCCTGGCCTGAGCTCTGCTTTGGCTGGCGTGGGAGAGGAATACTAAAGCCCAAAGGGTCTCGAAGATGCCGAGGCTGCCCGCCTGCCCGCTGGCGGTGCCAGTGGGTGCAGAGGTTCCTCCTCTCCCGCAGGCACTGGGCAGGGTTGGCTGCGGCCCTGCAGGGGGCAGCCCTGGGCAGCGGAGTCCCAGAGATGTGCCAGTGGGTTGGCCACGTCTGTGTCTTCATCTAGCTAGTGCCCCTGTGCCCGCCCTGCAGACTGCAGACCCCTGGCCTGTGCCCCCAGGAGAGTATAAAGATGACGCCCCATAGCGACACAGTCCTCCCACCTGCTCCTGATCCCGGCCCTGGCCAGGGTGGCAGGCCAGCCATCCCGTCCATAGCTTCCTGGTGAGGGCTGTGAGCCTGGGCACTGAGGACACAGAGGCTGGACAGCTGGCAGTGTCCAGGGCCCAGAGCTGGGCAGAGCCTGGAGTCAGGGTCTGGCACAGGCTTCTGTCCGGCCCGTTGTCTGGAACTCAGTCTTCCTAGCTGTGCCTGGGTGGGGCAGGTCTGCTCAGCAATGCTGACTTTGCGGCTGTGCCTGTCCTCCTCACTGGGCAGGGAGGTGCCAGGACAGCCGCAGTCCTAGACACAGGAACTGGGTCATTGCCCACTTGGTGTCTCTCTCTTCTTTCTTTCTTCCTTTTTTTTTTTTTTTTTTTGGTACTGGAGATTGAGCCCAGGGATATTGTACTTCTGAGCTCTGCCTACAGCTCCATTTCATTTTATTTTATTTTATTTTATTTTATTTTATTTTATTTTATTTTGTGTTCCTGTATCAGCCTCCCAAGTATTAGGATAACTGGTATGTGCCACCATGCTATGTTCTGTTTTTATTTTATTTATTTATTTTTGTGGTACTGGGGATGGAACCCAAGGGCCTTCTACCTCTGGACTAACCCCCAAACCAATTTTATTTTTTATTTGGGAACAGTGTGGGGTACTGGGGATTGAGCCCACAATCATTCTACCTCTGAGCTATACTCCCAGCCTTATTTTATTTATTTATGTATTTATTTAATCTTTTGTGATACTGGGGATTGAGTCCAGAGGTAACCTACCTTTTTTGTGTATGTGTGTGATACTGGAGATTGAACCCAGGAGCATTCTATCTCCAAGCTAAACACCTGACTCTATTTTATTTTTTTATTTTTATTTTGAAATAGGTCTCCCTAGGTTGATGAGAGTCTCACTACTTGCTGAGGCTGTCTTCAAACTTCCAATCCTCCAGTCTCAGCCTCCCAAGTACTGGGATTACAAACATGTGCCACCATGACCAGCTAAGAGATATTCTACCTCTGAGCTACATCCCCAGCCCTATTTAATTTTTTATTTTGAAACAGTTCTCACTGACTTGCAGAGAGTCTCACCGAGTTGTTGAGGCTGGCCTTAAATCCTCTTGTCTCAGCCTCCCAAGTATTAGGATTACAGGTGTGTGCCACCACACCATGTTTGGTTTTTATTTTGTTTATATATTTTTGTGATACCGGGGATGGAACCCAGGGGCCTTCTACCTCTATACCTCCAAAACTTTTTTTGGTGTGTGTAGGTCTGGGGATGGAACCCAGGGGCATTTGACCTCCGAACTATACCCCCTGCCCTATTTTTTATTCTTTATTTTGAAACCGGGTCTCACTGAGTTGCAGAGGGCCTCACTAAGTAGCTGAGGCTGTCTGCGAACCGCGATTCCCTGGTCTCAGCCTCCTGAATGCTGGGATTACAAGGGTGCGCCAACACGCCCAGCTCAAAACTATTTTATTTTTTATTTGGAATCAGGGTCTCACGAAGTTGCTGAGAGCCTCACTGAATTGCTGAGACTGGCTTTGAACTTGTAGCCCTCCTGTCCCAGCCTCCCTAAAAGTCCTACCACACTGGGCTTTATTTTTTATTTTGAAACAGGGTCTCTCTAAATTGCTAAAGGTCTTGCTAAGTTGCTGGGGCAGATTTAAACCTGCAATCCTTCTGTCTCAGCCTCCCAAGTACTGGGATTACAAGCGTGTGCCACCACATCCGGCTAGTCTTTTTATTTATGTATTTATTAGTTTTATTTTATTTTATTATGGTACTAGAGGTGGAACCCAGAGGCTTTTCTATCTCCATGCTCTACTCCCAGACCTATTTTATACTTTATTTGTAACAGGGTCTCACTAAATTGCTGAGAGCCTCACTAAGTAGCTGAGGCTGGCTTCGAACCCATGCAATCCTCCTGTCTCAGCCTCCCAAGTGCTGGGATTACAAGCGTGCACCACCAGGCCTAGCTAGTCTTTGCAAAAGGCCTCGCTAAGTAGCTGAGACTGTCCATGAGACTTCCGGTCTCAGCCTCTCAAATGCTGAAATTATAAACTGCTAGAGCCCCAGGTGGAAATCAGGTGGCCTGTAGGTGGGACTTGGCACCCAGACTTGCTGGGTGAGGAGGTCGGAGACCCATACTTCCAACAGACCCATCTCTATCGAGCCTCCACTTCCCCATCTGGGCTGTGGGGGTTGTTCAGGAAAGCCCAGTGGGCATGGGCCCGTGTGGGGTGTGAGTCTGGCTTGCTCGTGCCTGGCTGGGGGTCTGCAGTTCTCCGAGGGTTGTATGCTCTGGCCTGGACAGTGCTGTACAAGTTTGGGCAATAGGTCTCATCTGGGCCTCCTCCCCAGGGTTGCACACGGACCTGTGACCTTCCCCCTTGGTCTTGGACCAAAACAGGGCTGGGGATGGAGATGCCACAGAGGCTCCTTTGTGCCAGAGTGTGGGTCCAACCCTGGCCTCAGGATGAGGCTGGAGCAGTGGACACTGTCCCTCCCTGCTTCGCTGGCCAAGAGGCTGAGACCTGGCTGCCGGGCGTGATGGCTTGGGGCCCTAGGAGCAAACAGACCTATCCGGGTACCACCCCAGCTCCTGTCTCCAACACGCCTACCCGGATATGCATTTTGCCTGGAGCTATTGACTTTCAGGGATCCTGAGCCTGTCAGTTGGGGCTGGGCACTGCAGCCCCTTCTCAGCCCAGCCACAAACTCAGCCACCATGGTGAAATCCTTGGCCTTGTTGTTTGTTTGTTTGTCTATTGCAGTACTGGGAATTAAACCCAGGGACATTTTACCTCTAAGCTACACCCCCAGCCATATATATATATATATATATATATATATATATATATATATATATTTTTTTTTTTTTTCGGTACTGGGGATGGAACCCAGGAGTATTCTACCTCCAAGTGACATCTTCAGCACTATTTTTTATTATTTTTTATTTCGAAACAGGGTCTCACTGAGTTACAAAGGGCCTCGCTAAGTAGCTGAGGCTGTCCATGAACCGCGATCCTTCTGTGTGGGCCACCATGTCCAGCCTATTCGTGTGTGTGTGTGTGTGTGTGTGTGTGTTACCGGGGAATGTGGTACAGGGGCATTGTACCTCTGAGCTACACCCCAGCTCTCTTTTTTAGTCATTTCATTTCTGAAACAGGGTCTTACTGAGTCAGCTGAGGGTGTCCTCGAACCACAATCCTCTGGTCTCTGCCTCCTGAATGTTGCCCCCTATTTTTTATTCTTCATTTTCAAACAGGGTCTCACTAGATTGTGGAGGGCCTCAGTAAGTAGCTGAGGCTGTTCTCAAACCTGTGATCCTCCTGTCTCAGTCTCCCAGGTACTGGGATTACAAACCTGTTCTACCACGCCTGGCTCAACCATGGTCTTTTGAGTGCCAGGTGCCTGGCTGAGCTCTTCACCTGCATTTCTATATCCACTGCACCTAGCACACAGGAGGGTGGCACTGAAATCCCTGTTTCAGAGGAGATACAAGGGTCCAGAGACCCTTGCTGAAGCTGGCCTCAAACCTGCCATCCTCATGTCTCAGTCTCCCAAGTATGGGGATTATAGGGTGCACCACTATGCCTAGCCAATGTAGGTTAAAGACTGAGACCCAGAGAGGGCGCCAGCCAAGTCTTAGCCTCTCAAGTACTGGGATTACAGGCTTGTGAGACTGTTTCAAAATAAAAAGTAAGTTAGGCGCTGTGGTGCAATTTAGGAAGACTCTGTTTCAAAATAAATAAAATAGGTCTGGGGTTGTAACTCAGAGGTAGCATGCCTCTGGTTCAGTTCCCAGTACTAAAAAAGAAAGAAAGAAAAAAGAAAGAAAGAAAGAAAGAAAGAAAGAAAGAAAGAAAGAAAGAAAGAAAGAAAGAAAGAAAGAAAGGAGGGAGGGAGGGAGGGAAGAAAAAAAGGAAACAGGGTCTCACTAAGTTACCTGCTGGCCTTGAATTTGTGGTCCCCCTGCTTCAGCCTTTCAAACGGCTAAGATTACAGGCATATAGCACCGCGCCCGGATACAGAGGGCATTTTCAATCCAAGCCATGAACGAAGGCCCTTCTGAGCGCTGTCCAGGGTCATCAGAGATCTAAGGAAAAGGAGCAGATGTGGGCCTAATGTGTGTCCACCCCTTCTGCCAGCAGCTCCTGGCACACAGTGGGCTTTCAGACGACACAGTGACCTGCCACCCCTGATTCAGGCCGGATGAGACCCGCGTCAAGGGGGTACAATACCAGGAGGAACGCGGAGCCCAGCTCACCCTCATTACAGACAGGGAAAGTGAGCAGCAGCCTGGTCAGATACTTGGCAAATGTTGGCTGAGCATATTCTAGGTGCAAGCTGGGCTTTGAGCAAGTCCGATGGACAGACAC
This sequence comes from Muscardinus avellanarius, assembly GCF_963383645.1. Taxonomy (NCBI): domain Eukaryota; kingdom Metazoa; phylum Chordata; class Mammalia; order Rodentia; family Gliridae; genus Muscardinus; species Muscardinus avellanarius. The sequence continues at coordinate 72,030,526 of NC_137796.1, forward strand.
GGTCCAGGCCTCACAGAGCTCTGGTGTCTGGGGGAAGAGGGCAGGTGCCAAATGGCAAAACCCACCATCACAAGGTTTAATCACTACTGTGAAGGGGAAATGTGGGGAGTGACAGTCATGCACACCAGGGGAGCTGGGATCTATGGGGACAGTAGGGAAGGCTTCCCAGAAAAGGTGGTTCTGTGTGGACCCCAGGATAGAGAGCAGGCTACCCTTATGACTGATAGAACGTCTCTTTTTCTAGCAGGAAAATAGCATATGCAAAGGCCCTGGAGTGGAATGAGTGGTAGGGGAGGTCACCACTCTTTCTTGACCTTTCCTGTCAGGCTCCCAGGCATTGCTCCTGGACAAGCTGCCCAGCCAGTGCTCAGCCATGATCCATGTCTGGTGCCACCGCCCTTGAGTCCTCTGCTGCCCAGAGAATCTGCCCTCCTGGGGGCACTGTCCAGGCTGATGAGGTCTTACTGGAGCTGGGAGTGGTGACCCACGCGGGTAATCCCAGCACTTGGGGGGCTGAGATAGGAAGATCACAGGCTGGTGGCCAGCCTCAGAAACTTAGCGTGGTTCTCTGCAACTTAGTGAGACCCTGTTTAAAAAAATAATAAAATAAGCCGGGCATGGTGGCACACACTTGCAATCCCAGTACTTGGGAGGCTGAAACAGGAGGATCGCAGGTTTGCAACCAGCCTCAGCTAGCTAGGGAGGCCCTTTGCAGCTTAGTGAGACCCTGTTTCAAAATAAAGAAGAAAAAAAAAAAAAAAAAAAAACAGGGCTGGGGTATAGCTCAGGGGTAGACTGTCCCTGGGTTCAACCTCCATTTCTGAAAAAAAAAAAAAGAAGATAAATAATAATAATAAAATAAGCCGGACATGGTGGCATACTCTCAGCACTTGGAAGGCCCAAACAAGAGGAACACAGGTTCAAGGACAGCCTCAGCAAGTAGTGAGACTCTCAACAACCTAGGGAGACCCTGTTTTAAAAATAAAGAGCTGGGCGTGGTGGCACACACTTGTAATCCCAGCATTGGGGCGGCTGAGATAGGAGGATCGTGGTTTGCGGACAGACTCAGGTACTTAGTGAGGTCCTCTCCAACTTAGTGAGACCCGGTTTCAAAATAAAGAATAAAAATTAGGGCAGGGGGTGTAGCTTGGAGGTCAAATGTCCCTGGGTTCCATTCCCAGACCTGCTAAAAAAAAAAAAAAAAAAAGAAGGAAGGAAGGCCAGTAATGGTGGCATATGCCTGTAATCCCAGTATTTAGGAGGACAGGACAGGAGAATTGCAGGTTCAAGGACAGCCTCAGCAATTCAGTGAGATCCTGTTTCAAAATAAACATAAAAACATGGGTGAAGCTCAGAGGTAGAATTCTCCTGAGTTCAACAAAAGAGAGAGGGTATATTCATTCGAGTCACCCCTCCATGCCAGTCTGGTATGGAGGTGTACCTATCCTCTGTATTTCTATCTTTTAATAAACTTCTTTAAATCTTCAGCAAAAAAGAAAAAAGAAAAAGAAAGAGAGAAAGAAAGGAGTAAAGGTCTCGCTAAATTATTGCACACTGTCCTCAAACCCTTGATCCTCCTTCTCAAGTACTGGGATTACAGGAGTGTGCCACCATGTCCAGCTTATTTTTTATTTTGAGACAGGGTCTCACCAAGTTACCCCCCACAGCCCTGGGTACTGTAGTCCTCTTGCCTCAGCCTTCCACTTACTAAGATCACAGCACCCAGCTAGAACTGCTACGCCGTGACCAGACACCAGCGGTGAATGAGCCCAAGACGCTGCCATTTTGGAGGAAGCTCAACGGCCCACAGGGACCGAGCAGAGGGCCTGTGTGGGTATCAGGCCACTGGCCTGCAAAGTAGCTGGTCGGAGGCAGGCAGGGGCTGGGACCAGCTGGACAGAGAGGGGCTGGGCAGGCAGAGCAGCCTGCTGACATCTGGGCTGGAGAGGGACCGCGATGATTTCTCCAGATGGGCTCCAGGCTCCAGGGATGCAGGCTGAGTCTGGGTTATAAACAGACACAGCGGCAGCCGGATTTGAGGAAGGAAGAGCTGGGAATCCAATCAGATGAGGAAGTGGCTGGGGGATCCTGACCTGGTTTGCAGATGGAGGCCCCGGAGGGAGCCCCAGAGGCCTGGTGGAGGACCAGAGGGGACGCGGCACCCCCTGCCCCTGCTGTCTGCCTGAACCTCCATGTGCCACTGTGACCTCTCTAGGAGCAGTGGGGGCAAGGGGAGGGAAGCCAGACAGTGGAACTGTCAGCCCGGCACCCACAGATGTTCACCGAGCCCCAATAATGTGCTGTGACGCATTGGTGAGCTCATACTGCAGAAACCATGACCAAACAGCTCAGAGATCATTAGAATGTGACAGATTGTGATATTCTCTCATAAAAAAAAAGGATAACAGGGTCTACGGGTGTAGGTCTGTGACAGTGCACTTGCCTAGTGTATAATTAAGGCCCTGGGTTTGATCCCCAGCACAGTCAATAAATACATAAACAAATAAATAACATGAAATAAAAATCTGAAACAGCTACGTGGAAGTGGGCGTGGTGGTGCACACTTGTAGTGCCAGTATTTGGGAGGCTGAGATGGGAGGATCACAGGTTCACAGCCACCCTCAGCAACTGAGTGAGGCCCTCCCTCTGCAACTTAGAGAGACTCTGTTTCCAAATAAAAAATAAAATAGGTCCGGAGATGTCGCTCAGAGGTAAACTGTCCCTGGGTTCCATTCCCAGTACCACAAAAACAAAAATAAAAAACAGGGTCTCACTAAGTTGCCAAGGCTGTCCTCAGACATGCGGTCCTCCTGTCTCAGCCTCCCAGGTACTAGACTACAAACGTGTGCCACCACACGCTGCTGGGGCACAGGCCTAGAGCTTGGGCCACTGAGGAGTCCCCAGTCCCCTCTCCTCAAGGCACAGACACTTGCTCCAGGCTGGGGGGGGACCGGGAGCTGGCCTGGTCCTGCTGCTTCCCCAGAGCCCCGCCTCCACCTCGGATACTGGAAAGCTGTGCCAGGCTGAGCCGCGTCCAGTGTCTTCACACCACGCTGGGGCCACAGGCCGCCCGCCCTCGCCCTGGCTGACGCCCTGCCTCTGACTGCGCACTCCCGCCAAGGCGGTTGGGAAAGACCCAGGGGAGCTACCGGCTCCCAAAATAACTTCACACCAGTGCCAGGACAGCTGTGAGGGCGGAGGAGCTGGGAAAACCCGCAGAGCGTGGGGCTGGAGCAGGGACAGAGGAGAGGGCCACAGGAAGAGGCGATAGCTGGAAGAGAGGACGAGAGATGGATAAAGAGAGGCCGAGAGAGCCGGGCGTGGTGGCGCACGCTTGTAATCCCCGCGCTTGGGAGGCAGAGACAGGAGGATCGCGCAGGTTCGAAGCCAGCCGTGCGCGCTGGCTTAGGAGACCCTGTTTCCAAAATGAAAATGTAAAAATAGGTCTGGGAGTTTAGCCTGGAGGTAGAAGGGCTTCCAGGAACCCCAGTACCACCAAAAAAAAAAAAAAAAGAGAGGCCCGGGGAGGACACCAGAGCCATGCAAAGGGCCAGGGCTGGGCGTGGTGGCGCACGCTCGTAACCTCAGCATTCGGGAGGCTGAGACAGGAGGATCGTGGTTCCCGTACAGCCTCAGCTACTTAGCGAGGCCCTGTGCAACTCAGTAGACTCTGTTTCAAAATAAAGGGTTAAAACATCGGGCTGGGAGTGTAGCTTGGAGGTCGAATGCCCCTGGGTTCCATCCCCAGTACCACAAAACAATAAAAAATAAAGAATAAAAATGGAGCTGGAAACCAGGTGTTGTGGTACAAGTTTGTAATCCCAGCATTCAGGAGTGAGACTGGAGGATTGCGGTTCATTGTCAGCCTCAGCTACTTATTATTATTATTATTATTATTTTTTTTTTTTTTTTTTTGCGGGTCTGGGGATGGAACCCAGGGGCATTTGACCTCCCAGCTACAACCCTGCCCTATTTTTTATTCTTTATTTTGAAACCTGGTCTCACTGAGTTGCAGAGGGCCTAAGTAGCTGAGGCTGTCCGGGAACTGCGAACCTCCAGTCTCAGCCTCCCAAATGCTGGGATTACAAGCTTGCGCCACCATGCCCAGCTCAGCCTCAGCTGCTTAGTGAGGCCCTCCGGAATTTAGTGAGACCCAGTTTCAAAATAAAGAATAAAACATAGGGCAGGGGGTGTAGCTCAGAGGTCGAATGCCCCTTGGTTCCATCCCCAGACCTAAAAAAAAAAAAAAAATATATATATATATATATATATATATATATATATATATATGGCTAAAGGTGTAGCTCTGAGGTAGAGTGGCTTTGGGTTTTATCTCTAGCACCTTTCCAAAAAAAAAAAAGGGACAGAGAAGAGAGGGGAAAGGATGGGAGGGGAGGGAACAACGGTAGAGGAGAAGAAAGACCCAGGAGGGTATGTCCCAGGTTGTGCAGCCCCTAATTCCCCCCATTTTCCCAGAGGGGAAATCGAGGCCCGGGGACCTGTCTGAGGCACTGCAGCAGATGGCCGGGAGGTGCGGCCTAGCCGGCAGCTAGCCCCCATGCCCTTCACCCTCAGCGGCAGGCTCTGACAGCGCTCTGCCCCTGTCTTGGGTCCCCAAGGGGTTGGAAAATGTCCTCTGTACGGTGGCCAGCGCTGGGTGGAGCTTGTGGAATTTCCCCGTTCGGGGTGGCCAGAGGGCAGGGGAGCTATGGTTGGCTGGACACTATGGAGGGTGGGGAAACAGGCAGGGAAGGGGCCCCCCAAAACCTGGCTCTCCTGCTAGCAGGGCCCAGCGCCGAGGAACCCGGGGATGTGGGAAGCAGGGACTGAGGGGGAGTCTTTTAGAATACAGTTTTCCTTATAAGCTCCCCCTCCGGGTGCCCCTTATCCAGTTCTTCATGGAGTCCTTCAGCAAACACTTATTAAACTCTCCTGTGCACTGGGGGAGCCACAGTGCATCTAGGTTATTGTTCGTTCAGTACTAGGGACTGAACCAGGGCTTTCATTGCACCCCCAGCCCTTTTTATTTTTATTTATTTATTTATTTTTTTTTTGCTGTACTGGGATTGGAACCCAGGGGCATTCTACCTCTGAGCTACACCCCCTGCCCTATTTTTTATTCTTTATTTTTGAAACAGGTTCTCACTGAGTTGCAAAGGGCCTCACTAAGTAGCTGAGGCTGTCCTCGAACCGCGACCCTCCTGTTTCAGCCTTCCTAATGCTGGGATTACAAGAGTGCCCCACCACACCCAGCTTTTATATTTATTTATTTATTTATTTATTTATTTATTTATTTATTTATTTATTTGGTGGTACTGGGGTTCCTGGAAACCCTTCTACTTCCAGGCTACCCTCCCAGACCTATTTTTATACTTTCTTTTTTTTAAATTTGGAAACAGGGTCTCTTAAGCCAGCGCAGCTGGCTTCGAACCTGCGTGATCCTCCTATCTCCGCCTCCCAAGCGCAGGGATTACAAGTCTGCGCCACCACACCCAGCCTTATTTTTTATTTTGAAACAGGGTCTCATTAAGTTGCTGAGGCTGACCTCGAACCTGCCATTCTCCTGTCTCAGCCTTCCAAATACTGGGATCACAGGGTGCACTACCGTACCTGTCCAATCTAAGTTAAATCTGAGGCCCAGAGCGGGTGGGCTGGCCTGAGGTCACAGTGCTGTGGCTGTGGCCCCACTGGGCAGGCAGGCAGGGGGGCTGTGGGCAAAGCGAGACTTTATGTGCTGCTGGGCTGCGGTCGTGGGTCATGGGCCGGTCAGTGTCAGGGCTGGGTCTGCAGGGTTCTGTGCGTCCCCTGTCCACACCTCCCAGAGAAGAGGGGCACCTGCCTCTGGGCGGACAGTGTCCGTGAAGTGACCTCGGCCCTTGTTCCCATTCATGAAGGCTCTGTGGGTTCTAGGATGGTGGAAACATTGCCATGTGTTTCTCGGGGTAAGAAATAAGAGAACTGAGCTGGGCACAGTGGGGCGCACCTGTAACCCCAAAGACTCCGGAGGCTGAAGCAGGAGGATCACAAGTTTGAGGCCATCCTGAGCAACTTAGCAAGAACCTCTCTCAAAATAAAAGAAAAAGTGCTGGGAATGTAGCTCAGTAGTAGAACATTCCTGGACTTCATCCCCTAGTACCACTAAAAAAAAAAGAGGAGGAGGACTGAGAAATGCGCATGTGTGTAACTCGGGTACTTGGTAGAGGGCCTTCAGTGGTTGGGAGAGCTGAGTGAAGGCCAAGTTCAAAAAAAAAGAATGAACGTGGGGCACTGGGGAGTCGCCGAACAGGGGAGAGGTGAGGGCCGCACATGGAGCAGGCGCCCGCAGCACTGGAGGACACCTGTTCCCGCGGGCGAGAAGACAATGCAGGAAGCTGGACCCCGAGCCCAGAACCGAGTCCAGGGACATGTCACAGGAGATGCTCAGGAGGAGGTGGAGGACGGGGGAGCCAAGAGTGCTATTCTGGTGCTGTTTTCTCCTAAGTGATGCAAGAGGTCCCAGCACATGGGGCCTGTGGGAACACGCCCATAATCCCAGTACTTGGGAGGCAGAGACAGGAGGATTGCAGGTTCAAGGCCAGCCTCAGCAATTTAGTGAGATTCTGTTTCAAAATAAAAAATAAAAAGGGCTGGGGGTGTAGCTTGGAGGTAGAATGTCCCTGGGTTCAATTCCTAGCACCAAAAGAAAAAAATAAGTCTAGGCAGAAGGTCTGAGACCAGGCTTGAGGGTGGCGGGAGTGGGCAGTGAGGAGAGGAGACCCTGGCTCCCCCTCGCCTCTTCCTTCTCCCCGTTCTCTCTTCCCTTAGGCCTCCTCTCTCCCTACTGTTCCCACAGGACCTGTGCTCTGAGGGGTCACAGCAGCCCTGGAGAGGAGCTCAGGGCTGGAGTCCAGCGACCCTGCTCACCCCGGCCACCAGGGTCCCCTAGCCCCACCCCACCATCCCTGCCCCAGTGCTGCTCTGACTTCCCTGGGCTGGGACGGGACACGAGATTCTTTCAAAAACATTTCCTTTGCAAAATAATCCTTCGAAATAATGTTTTTGGAAATGGACTCTGATCTGAACAGGAAGACGTTAATTACGGTCCCTCCCCAGGGCTGCACAGGGCAGGAAGCGTGGGTAGAAACAGGGGCAAGGGCCAGGTCTGTGGCTGCAGGCCCCCAGCAGACACAGAGGCCCAGGTCACAGGCGGTGCCCATGAGCGCCGGGCAGGGCAGGGCGTGTACAGGTGAGCTTCAAGCACTGCAGCGGTTAGCCCTGGAGTCTATGGGGCTCGCTCCGTGGGAAGTGGGTCTCCAGGCCTGACTTTCTCACCTAGCCCGCCCGCTGCAGGTGCTGGCCTGACCAGCCCACAGGGAGGAAGGAGATGGGCCCTGAGAACCCCCACTTTACTCCTGCTCTGAGCCTGTCCAGGTTCTCCTGGTCTGGGTGAAGTCTCACAATGTTTTCCTTTCTGTATCCATCTCAGGAGCGCTGAGGCTCATGTCTGGGTCCTGTAGTAGAGGATGGGGCTATCTTGGAAGTTTGCGGTGTTCAAGCCCTGTTTGCTTAGCCATCCAGCCAGGGGACCTGCCACCCAGCATATGTCATTAGGGTTCATCTGAATGTACCCACAGAATGAGCTTAGAGGCTGTCCATCCATCCATCCATCCATCCATCCATCCATCCATCCATCCATGCATCTATCCATCCCTCTCCCTCTTCATCTAACCATCTGTCAGACTGCTTGTCTATCTATCCATCCGTCTGCCTGTCCACCCCTCATCCATCTATCTACCTATTCATTCACTCATCATCCATCTAACCTTTCAAATATTCATCTACCTATCTTTCCACCAGTACATCCATTCTTCTATCTGTCCACCACCTGTCCATCCATCTATCCATCCATCCATCCATCCTCCCACCCACCTGTCCATTCAGTCATCCACCTGTTCATCCATTCATTTCATCTGCTCATCATCCATTTGTCTACCCACTTGTCCACTCATTCACCCACTTTGTCATTCATCCACTTATCCACCCATTCATCTGTCTGTCATCCATTTGTCCATCTGTCCACCTACCTGTCCATCCACTCATCCACCTGCCTAGACAGGTCCACCCTCCCATTCATTCATTCATTCATTCATTCGTCTGTCCATCCACCCACTTGTCCATCCATCTCTCTGTCCTTTCAGCCATCTATTTATCCCCCATCCATCTGTGTCCACTCACATGCCCATCTGCCTGTTGGTACAGGACAGGATGCTAAGGAGGGGGATCGTGGAGGATGTGATGGGGAGACAGGGAGGGTGGAGCCCCAACTCCTCCCAGACCGTCCTCTGGTTCAGCCTTCCTCTTCCCCCCCAGCTCCTTCCTGGAACCATCAATTCTTACCACTTCCCTGCCCCTCCATGTATGAACAGCTTCCTCTGTAGCCCCCACCCTGCCGAGAGGGGCGCTTGGGGATGGAGGCCATCACGACATGGTTCCCTGTCTCTGGCACAGGCTCCAGGGGCCTGCGGGGCTCACCCACTCCGCCTGGTGTTTCAGGACAGCACAGCGCAGGCCACAGGAAGCTGCAGCGGGGAGCCCTCACCCGGAGGGTGGGTGAGGGGCCTCATGGACCCCACTGTGCTCGGCCACCTGTGGGCTCAGCGCAGGCGCGAGCCCTGGGTTCACTGGGAGGCTGTGGGGAAATCCTGGGCAGACCCCTTGCAGGCCACGGGGCGTCTTATGGAGAGTGTTTGTCCTGGGGCTCCGGAGCAGGCCCTGGACTGAGCCCAGGATGATTCGACGAGAAAGAATGTCCCCAGGAGAGCTGTATCTGGACGTGGAGCTACCCGAGTTGGTGGGTCTTTACCCCGTTCTGTTCTCTGACTGCAGGGATGAGCAGGGGCTCCAGGCCCTCCAGCCCCTCGGCACCCCACCGAGAGGGAGGACACTGTCACACAGTCCTCTCCATCCGTCACCTGCTCTGTCTCTCCCAACCTTCATCCTTCATGGGGGCTATTCCTCCCGCCCCTTGGCCTCTCTCTTTACCTCAGCAATCCCTCTCCATCTCTGTCCCTCCCACTCCCTGTCCACTGCCCTCTGGCTTCCCTCCAAGGCATCCCTCAGAGCCACCCTACCCTGTGCTTCTGGCCAGACTCAGGACCCATGCAGCCCCTCCTCCCCAGGACAGCCTCCTCGTGGCTCCTCAAACCCATGGTTCACACAGCCAGCACCTGTTCTCCCATCTACATTTCTGGGGAGCCAGGATGTGACCACGCTGAAGTCTTGGAACAGGACTGGTGTGGCCAGAGCCTATGGGACTCCACATCACCTGGGGCCTGTGGCCAGTCTCAGGAAGGAGTGCTGGGTGGATGACTGAGGGATGGAGAGGAGGTGAGGGAATCAGGCCTGGTGGCGCACACCTGGAATCCCAGTACTTGGAAGTTTGAGACAGAAGGATCACAGGTTCGCGGCCAGCCTCAGCAATTCAACAAGACCCTCAGCAACTTAACAAGATTCTATTTGAAAATTAAAAAAAAAAAAAAAAAAAAAAAAAGCTGGGCGTGGTGGCGCACGCTTTTAATCCCAGCATTCCGGAGGTTAAGACCAGAGGATCGGAGTTTGAGGACAGCCTTGGCTACTTAGTGAGGCCCTCCATAACTTAGTGAGACCCCGTTTCAAATAAAAAAAAAAAAAGAATAAAAAATAGGACAGGGGGTGTAGCTCGGAGATTGAATGCCCTGGATTCCTTCCCCAGATCCCCCCCCCCCAAAAAAGAGCTGGACCTGGTTGTGCACTCTCGTAATCCCAGTACTTGGGAGACTGACACAGGAAAATTGGGGGTTCGTGGCCAGCCTGAGCTATTAGTGAGGCTCTCCAAATCTTAGTGAGACTATTTCAAAATAAAGAATAAAAAATAAAGCTGGGTGTGGTGGTGCACACTTGTAATCTCAGCATTTGGGAGGTTGAGACAGGAGGATCACAGTTCACTGACAGCCTCAGCTACTTAGGCCCTTTGCAACTCAGTGAGACCCTGTTTCAAAATAAAGAATAAAAAATAGAGTTGAGGGTATAGCTTGGAGGTAGAATGCCCCTGGGTTCAATCCCCAGTACCACGGAGAAGAAGAAGAAGAAAGAGAAGGAGAAGGAAAAGGAGAAGAAGGAGAAGGAGAAGAAGAAAGGGAGGAGGAGGAGGAGGAGGAAGAAGAAGAAGAAGAAGAAGAAGAAGAAGAAGAAGAAGAAGAAGAAGGAGGAGGAGGAGGAGGAGGAGGAGGAGGAGGAGGAGGAGGAGGAGGAGGAGGAGAAGGAAGAGGAGGAGGAGGAGGAAGAAGAAGAGGAGGAGGAAGAAGAAGAGGAGGAGGAAGAAGAGGAGGAGGAGGAGGAGGAAGAAGAGGAGGAGGAGGAGGAAGAAGAAGAAGAGGAGGAGGAGGAAGAAGAGGAGGAAGAAGAGGAAGAGGAAGAGGAAGAAGAGGAGGAAGAGGAAGAGGAGGAGGAGGAGGAGGAGGAGGAGCTGCCTCAGCAGCAACCGGGCATAATGGCACACACTTGTAATCCCAGTATTTGGGAGGCTGAGACAGGAGAATCGCAGGTTCACTGCTAGCCTCAGCTACTTAGTGAGGCCCTCCACAACTTAGTGAGACTCTTTTTTTTTTTTTTTTTTTTGCGGGTCTGGGGATGGAACCCAGGGGCGTTTGACCTCCAAGCTACACCCCCTGCCCTATTTTTTATTCTTTATTTTGAAACCGGGTCTCACTGAGTTGCTGAGGGCCTCACTAAGTAGCTGAGGCTGTCTGCAAACCGCGATCCTCCAGGTCTCAGCCTCCCGAATGCTGGGATTACAAGTGTGCGCCACCACGTCCGGCGAGACTCTGTTTTTAAATAAAGAATAAAAATAGGACTGGGGGTATAGGTCAGTGGTAGAAGGCCCTTAGGTTCCACCCCCAGCATATATATATACACTGAGGGTATAGCTTAAAGGTAGAAAGCCCCTGGGTTCAATCTCCAGTACCGCATAAATAAATAAATAAATAAATAAATAAATAAATAGGGGTTTAGCTAGGAGAGAATATCTCTGTCTGGGTTCAATCTCCAGTACCCTCCCCCACCCCCAAAAAAAACCAGGATGGAAAGGTGGCTAAGATAGATGAGAGGGACAGAAGCCGCCCTGTGCCTGCTGGGCAATGGCTGTCTTTGGTGCCCAAAGCCTGCCCTGTCCTCAGGGCCTTCCTCAGTGTCTCCCCCAGTCCAAAGGTGATCTCTGGCTGCGCAGGCCCCGAGGCCTAGCAGGCTCCTGGCACTTACCTGGAAGAGGCAGGAGGACTGGGCGTGCCAGCCTCCTGGGCCAGGGCTGGAGGAAGAGGTAGGGGCAGGAAGGAGGCAGTGGGGCCTGCACCCCAAAAGTGAACTGGGAGGGAAGGAGGCAGAAAACAGCTTGAAGCTGGCCAACCTGGCCCACCTGCCCAGACCCCATGCTCCCAGCACCTCCCAGGCCCACCCTGCCCTGCACCCCAGGCCCAGGTGGGTCCCGGTAAAAGAAGAGGTCAGGCTATGGATTAGACACAGATTAGGACCCGGGCTGACTCTGACCCCGCCTGCTTGTGTGACCTGAGCCACAGTGTCCTCATCTGCTGAATGGACAGCAGCTGCCCACCCTTTGAGACCACCCGGGTCTCCCGCCTTTCCCCCACATTGGGCCTCTGTGCACACTGATCCGTGGATCACTGGCTAGGGCAGACCTGAAGGTACAACACCCTCCCTGGTCCCCTCACTCCAGCTTTAAGTGTGTGTGTGTGTGTGTGTGTGTTACTGGGGATTAAACCCAGAGGTCTTATAACTTTTTTTTTTTGCAGGTCTGGGGATGGAACCCAGGGGCATTCGACCTCTGAGCTACAGCCCCTGCCCTATTTTTTATTTTTTATTTTGAAACCGGGTCTCACTGCGGAAGGCCTCACCAAGTAGCTGAGGCTGTCCGAGAATCGCAATCCTCCAGTCTCAGCCTCCCGAATGCTGGGATTACAAGCATGCGCCACCATGCCGGGCTCCCCAGACCCTTTTTATTTTTTATTTTGAGATAAGGTCTTACTAAGTTACAGAGACTGGCTTTGAACCTGTGATCCTCTTATCTAAGCCTCCCAAGTACTCCTGACTTTAATTCAGATCCTTACTGATGCCCACCATGGGGTGAGGGTCGGGGGGGGGGGTGCTATCTCCTGAGACCCTGGTAACAGGGCTGGGAACTCTAGAGAGGCCTGCGGGCAGTTTAATTAGCCTGAGGTCCCCAAGGTCTCCACTCAGCACTGTGCAGCTGCACCCCTCCCTTCTGCACCTATAAGGCTGGTGGGGCCACCAGCTTCTAACTGGCTGAGGCTGGGCCATCTCTGAGCATTGGGGTGTTGTCCACCTGCATGCTGAGGTCTGGACAAAGTTGGAGAGGGGTTAGCCTGGGATGGTGGCGCACCTGTAAGCCCAAGGCTTGGGAGGCTGAGACAGGAGGATAGCAGGTTCACAGCCAGCCTCAGCTACTTAGGGAGGCCCTCTGCAATTTAGTGAGACTCTTTCTTTCTTTCTTTCTTTCTTTCTTTCTTTCTTTCTTTCTTTCTTTCTTTTTTTTGCGGGTCTGGGGATGGAACCCAGGGCATTTGACCTCTGAGCTACACCCTCTGCCCTATTTTTTATTCTTTATTTTGAAACAGGGTCTCACTAAGTTGCAGAAGGCCTCACTAAGTAGTAGCTGAGGCTGTCCCCGAACTGCGATTCTCTGGTCCTAGCCTCCTGAATACTGGGATTACAAGCGTGCACCACCACGCCCGGGTATTTGAGACTCTGTTTAAAAAAAAAAAAAAATTTAAATTAGGGTTAGGGTTGTAGTTCGGAGGTAGAATGCTCCTGGGTTTCATCCCGCAAAAAAAAAAGAGATAATAATAATAAAATAAATAAATAAAAATAAAAATAATAAAAATAATAAAAATAGGGCTGGGGGTGTAACTCAGAGGTAGGGCACCCTGTGTTCACACCCTAGTAGTGCACACACATACACAGAGAGAAAGAGAGCCGAGTGTGGTGGCACACGTTTGTAATCCCAGCATTTGGGAGGCTGAGACAGGAGGATCACGGCTCGAGGACAGCCTCAGCTACTACTTAGTGAGGCCCTTTGGAACTTAGTGAGACCCTGTTTCAAAATAAAGAATAAAAAAAAATAGGGTGTAGCTCAGAGGTAGAATGCCCCTGGGTTCCATTCCCAGTCCTGGGGGGGAAAAAAAAGAGAGAGAGAGAGGGAGAAAGGAGCTGGTGGGTGAGGACAGGAGTCTGGTGGGGTACAGCCCTCCATAGTAAATGTTGGATACCCCCCATGAGCAGTGGTTGCTGCCGGGCACTGCACACCGGGGTGAACACTGGGTGGGGGTCACCCCTTATCCAGCCCTTCCCACCAGGTCTCAGCCCCTTGGGTCTGCACTTGGGTCTTGTTATCCTGGCAGTGGGCTGAGCTCCCAAACCAAAGGGCAGCCTTCAAACTGCTCTCCCATATATGTGCTGATGCCCCCATCCCAATCCTAATTCCCTTTAGGGCAGGAGAGGAAGTTGAAGCCCAGAGGGTCGTGCCAGCCACCCCGGGGGCTCAGGGCCCTGAGGACTGGGGTGCTGGCCAGGCTGGGCATCCAGGCGACTCTGGCGGGTGGGGGCTGTGCCTCGTCTGCCTGGCCATTGTTCCTAAGGCCACCAGGGCCCAGGCTGCCCCGCCCTGCTGCGGGGAGGAGGCCGGCTGCCGGGAGGGATGGGCGGGGCGGGGAGGAGGCATCGCGGTTAACAAGCTTCTTCCCAGCGCCCTGCCCAGAGCTCCCCAGGCCCTTCCCAGGCGGAAAATTCGATTAGTCTCGAGCAACTGCTTTGCCCAAGAGCCAGAGAAAGGGGACCGGGGAGAAAGGGGACCCGCCTGGCGGCTGTTGTGCGCGGGGCGGGGTGGGGAGGACTGGGGGAAGGGGAGGCCGCCACAGACAGTGGCGCGTTTCTGCCAAACCTCTGCTTTGTGTGTCCTCGTGGTTTTCCTGTGTGGCCGTGTGGCCCTGGCTCCTAGCCCACCTCTTTCCTACACAAACTGGACCCCCAGGCCACTCCGTGTGCCTCGTGATCACAGCCGCTGGCCAGTACGTTCTGATGTAACTTTGGGGCTTGGGTGCACCCCACTAGTTCTGAGGCTCGGTAGCACTGGCTGGATGGCTGGTGGAGGGGGAAGGTCACACTGAGTGGTGATGCCTCTGCAATGGCGTCGCCCCCACCCCCTGCTGACCGGGTCTGCCTCCCTTGTTCCCACCACGGCCTCTTATCCAGTCCTCAGACCCTCTGTCCTTTGACCAGGACTTTGCACACGCCATGCCCCCACGCTGGCAAGTGTCCCCTTCCAAGAACCTTGCTCCAGCGAGGCCTACTCACTCTCCCACTGCCCCTGGGCTGCATGGGAATCAGCCAGGAGGCTGGAGCCAGGAGATCCTGTGCGATTACTTTCTTTCCTTGTGCCCAGCATAGAGCCTAGCGCACAGCAGGTGCTCCATAAATGTCAGCTCAGAGGGCCTGGGTCTGGCCATCAGGTCCAAGTAGTAGTTTAGAAAATGAGTTGTCTGGGTGTGGTGATGCACCCACACCTGTAATCCTAATACTTGGGAAACTGAGGCAGGAGGATCGCAGGTTTGAGGCCAGTTTCAGCAACTTAGCAAGACCATGTTTCAAAAGCTCGGAGGTAAAATACCGCTGGGTTTAACCCCCAGTACCAAAAAAAGGTGCAGGGAAGGTGGGGCCCCAGGGACTGCTGGGGAGGGCTGTGGGGGTTGGGAAGGGCCAGATGTGAGGGGCTCAGTGCAGAGGAATGTGGGCCGCCCCTCCTCTTTCCCTGGGAGAGACAGAGGCAGATGGCAGTCTGGGGGCTGAACAGGAGGGAGGGGACCAGCCCTGCCTGAGGCGCTGAAAGCCCCCATGGCCCCTCCTGGCAGCTCTTGGGGGACATAGGCTTCTCAAGTTCCTGCCCCCAACCTCTGCCAGCTGTGAGCAGCTGGGACCTCCTTTGGAGGAAACCCAACACCAGCCCCTGGAATTCCTGCCTGCCTGCCCTGTGGGCTTCCCCAGCCAGGGCAGAGGCATAAGACCTCCTGCCTTGACACTGGTCTCAGAGGCTGCCCGCAGAAGAGGTGACAGGCAAGTCCCAAGCCTGAATCTAGCAGGCAGCATCACCCCAGGAAAGACTGAAGGATGCAGAAGCAGGTCCCAAGCTGTGCTGCGAGGCTCACAGCCCGTGGGGGTCCCAAGACCCACACAGATCCGTCTGTATACCTGTTGGCACCTGAGGAGGGATGGGCTCCAGGGCAGGGGAAGTGGAGGCCAGGTTTCAGTATGGGAAAGGCAGGAGGGATGGAGCAGGGGCAAGCAGTTGCTAGACCCCACCACCAGCCTTGAGGCTGTCCCCATAAGAGCCTGCCTCCTGCACAGGGCTAGCACCTCAGCTCCCAGCTTGCACCCTTTCTTCCTTCCTTCCTTCCTTCCTTCCTTCCTTCCTTCCTTCCTTCCTTTTTTCCTCCTCCCCTTTTCTCCTACTGGGGACTGGGCCAAAAATATTCTATCTCTGAACTACACCCCCAGCCCCATTTTATTTTGTAAAAAGGTCTCACTAAGTTCCTGAGGCTGGCCTCAAACCTGATCCTCCTGTCTCAGCCTCCCAAGTACTGGGATTACTGGAGTGTGCCTTCTGGGGCCCAACTCCCAGTTTTTCTTCCAAAGGAGCCGCTCCAGCTCCCAAGGGCAGGGTGGGGCCCACCTGGAAGTCCCCTAGCAGAGCCTGCCTCTGCGCCAGCCCAACTCTCTCCCACCCGTAGAGCCCTGCCCAGAACTGGCCTGAGCAGCCCCCATCTCAGCTCCCCCGTTCCTACCCAGAGGGGGCTGGGAGGGGCTGCCAGATGGCTGTAATCCTGTGTCAACAGGGGCTTAGACACCTGCTCAGCTCCTTCCTCAGCCTGCCCAACATTCCTGCACATCTCGCTGGCAAGGGGCTCCCCCTCCCCGCCCCCGCAGCCACCAGGGCCTGGGCCATGGCAAATCCAAGAGTGCCTTTCTGTGCATGCTGGGGCTGGAGATACTGTTTGCAAGGGTGTCTGCAAGGGTGGGGTGCTAGGGCTAAGGAAGCCAGAGGCCCCCGCCTGGCTTTTTTTTTTTTTTTTTTTTTTTTGCTGTCTGCCCAGAACTGCCTGAGCTGCAGTGGAGGGGTGGCAGGGCACTTTGGAAGGAGTTTTTCCTGAGGCTGGGAACCCCCATGTCTGGGTCAGGTGGACAGAGGCTGGGAGCTGGAGAGCAGAACCCTGCCCAACCTGCAGAAGGAACGGGATAGTAGCCAGCTTGACAAAGGCCAGCTCCAGAATAGCCACTCCTTGTGAACACAGGTCCTTTCTGGTGGTGGTACTGGGTTTCCTGGAAGCCCTTCTACCTCCAGGCTACACTCCCAGTACCTTTTTTTTTTTTTTTGCAGGTCTGGGGATGGAACCCAGGGGCATTCGACCTCCGAGCTACAGCCCCTGCCCTATTTTTTATTCTTTATTTTGAAACCGGGTCTCACTGAGTTGCAGAGGGCCTCACTAAGTAGCTGAGGGTGTCCGTGAACCGCGATCCCCTGGTCTCAGCCTCCCAAATGCTGGGATTACAAGCGTGTGCCACCACACCCAGCTCACAGGTCCCTTCTGAAGCCAGGGTTTGGAGGGCCCTGAGCTGGGAGAAGGAGGATCCCTCCACATCCCCAGCCCCCTTTTTAAATTTTTGAAACAGTCTCAAGAGGTCTTAGAGCATCTCACTAAATTGCTAAGGCCAGCCTGGAACCTGCTGTCCTCCTGTCTCAACCTCCCAAGTACTGGGATTGCAGGCATGTGATCATCCATCTGCAAGTCCCCTGCCCACCTGACCCATCCCAACCATGCTTTCTCGGGGTCCACCAAACCCGTTTAGCTGATACCAAGCAGCTCTTAACCTCCCCCTCTCAAGTCTGTGTTCCCCAGCCAAAACTAAAGCCACAGTGGCCATGGCCACAGGGTGTGGGGTGCGGGGTGCGGGGTGTGGGGTGCGGGCTCAATCTTGCCCTGGCCAACCACCTGCCCCCTCCCACCCTGCCCACCTAGCAGTGCCCCCTCCTCCAATCTTTCAGAGTCCTGGGTCCTTTCAGTCCTGCATCCTTTCAGGCTGCGGAGGGCGGGTCTGGATTTCCATGTCAATGGGCTGGCCTGGCTGCCTGGTAAGCTGGTTAACAAGCCTCCAGCCCCTTGGGGAGGCCGGCTGGGTGTTAACACTCAGCCCTCCCCAGCTTCACCTCCGGGTTGTCATGGAGCCTTTGAGGACTCCGGGCCTTTCATCCGCGCGTCCACCCCGAGCTGGTCGCTGGCAACTCGGCCATCCCCAACAAGGCCGGTTTCTCTACTGGGGTCAGGAGAGGCCGTAAATCCAGCCTCCAGCCCCACCCCTCACCCCGCGGTCGGCGGGCTCTCAGTCCCTGGCTTTGTCCCTATATACCCGGCCCTCCCCCTCTGGGAACTCCAGTAGCGGGAAGGGGCCTTTGCTCTCGGCCGCTACAACTCCCCTCTCCAGCGGAGGCCCCTCGGTTCCTTCCAGGTCTGTTTCAGCCCCAGGGCCTTTGTTGCAGCTGGCTGCTGCCTCTTGCCCTGATGTCTTGGAGCACACACCTTCCTGTCCGGAGCCACACAGGCCCTGAGACCATCCTGAGTGCCATTTGCTGTCTGCCCAGAACCAAAGACACGGCTGGGGGCTGGGGGTGTGGCTGAGAGTAGGCAGTTGCCTGGCATGTGGCAGGCCCCAGGTTCCATCGCAGTGTTGCAAAACAAACAAACAAACAAACAAAAAACAATCGAGGATGTCATTTATGACAGGTGGCAGCGGGTGCTCTGCAGGAGGGAACAGGACGTTCTCTGTGCCAGGTGGGGGTCACATCCCAAGGACAGCCACCAAGGGGCTGCTGGGGTCCCAGTTTGGACTCAACTGTGTCATCTCCCTCAAGGACTCCAGATTCTCACCACCCTCTCCCTTGCCACCACCCTCTCCCTTGCTGCCAGTCTCATCTGTCCCCAGGCACACAATTCTGGAGTCCTGGGGTTCCAGGTCAGTGCATACTCTAAAAAGCCAATCAATTGACCAGGCCTGCTGGGCATGGTGGTGCACACCTGTGATCCCTGTATTTGGGAGGCTGAGATAGCAGGATCACAAGTTTGAAGAGTGCCTCAGCAAATAATGAGATTTTTTTTGTGTGATACCCCCAACCCTATTTTTCATTCTTTATTTTGAAACAAGGTCTCACTAAGTTGCAGAAAGCCTCACTAAGTACCTGAGGCTGTCTGCGAACCACACATCCTCCTGTCTCAGCCTCCCAAATGCTGGGATTACAAGCGTGTTGCCACCATGCCAGGCTAATAATGAGACTCTTATCGACCTAATTTTTTTTTTTTTTTAGGTATTGATGATTTAACTCAGAGGCATTCTACCTCCTAGATACACCCCCAGACCTATTTTTTATTCTCTATTTTGAAACAGGGTCTCACTAAATTCAGAGGACCTCACTAAGTAGCTGAGGCTGGCCACGAACCTGCGTTCCTCCTATCTCAGTCTCCCAAGTACTGGGATTACAAGTGTGCACCACCATGCTCAGCTTTATCAGTTTAGTTTCTAAATAAGATACAAAATCAGGCTGGGAGCTGGGTGTGGTGGTGTATGCTTGTAATCCCAGTGTTTGGGAGGCTGAGACATAAGGATCGCAGATCTGTAGACAGCCTCCACTACTTAATGAGGCCCTCTGCAACTTAGTGAGACCTTGTTTCAAAAGCATTCAGGAGGCTGAAACTGTAGGATCGTTGAGACCAGAGGATCGAGGTTTGTGGACAGCCTCAGCTACTTAGTGAGGCCCTCTGCAATTTAGCGAGACCCTTTTTCAAAATAAGGAATAAAGCGGGGTGTGGTGCGGCTTGTAATCCCAGCATTCGGGAGGCTGAGACTGGAGGATCACGTTTCAAGAACAGCCTCAGCTACTTGGTGAGGCCGTCTGCAACTTAGTGAGACCCTGTTTCAAAATAAAGAATAAAAAATAGGCCGGGCATGGTGGCAAACGGTTGTAATCCCTGAGCTTGGGAGGCGGAGACAGGAGGATTACACAGGCTCAAAGCCAGCCTCAGCTGGCTTAAGAGACCCTGTTTCCAAATAAAATATAAAATAGGTCTGGGAGTGTAGCCCGGAGGTAGAAGGCCCCTGGATTCAATCTCCAGTAACACCAAAAAAAAAAGTAGGGCAGTGGATGTAGCTTGGAGGTCAAATGCCTCTCGGTTTCAGTCCCAGACCCACAAAAACAAACAAACAAACAAACAAATAATAAAAAATAGGGCTGGGGTGTAGCTCAGAGGTGAAAGGACAAAGTTTGATCACACCAGAGACCACCTTGTAGCCAAGAGATTTATTGGAGGGGCCGGTGTGAAAGGAAGAGAGAGAGAGAGAAAGAGAGAGAGAGAGTGAGAGAGAGAGAGAGAGAGAGAGAGACAGACAGACAGACAGACAGACAGACAGAGGGGGAGAGAGAAAGAAGAATCCGGCAAGAGAGAGAGCATGTGCTGGGATCAGAGTTATATAGGGGCTTGGGGTTACAGATTGGGGGTTCATAGGCTAGGAGAAATGCCCTTTGAACTAATTGGCTAGAGTCCCATGGGAGGGGGTCATGCGGCCAGGTAATTGGCTTGGGGTCAGCGGGGAATGTCCCTTTCACTGATTGGCCAAGGGCACCAGGAGGGGGCAGGTCTCCCAGGTAAGTGACCAGGTTCGGTCAGAGGGGGATGGTAGCTTAACTGGTCAGACCAGGGCCTTTCAGGAGACTTAGCCTATGGTGTGTGTGTGTGTGGGGGGGGGTCTGAAATAAGAACCAAATTCATCTAACAAGAGGTAGAATGACTTTAGGTTCCATCCCCAGTCCCAGGCGCACACGTGCACTCGTACACACACACACACACACACACACACACATTGCCAGGCCTCCTCGCCATGGCTGGCTCCCCCTGTTCCTCCTCCGCTGGCTTCCGTACCTCTGGTGATGGGGAGCTCAGCTCCTGCCCAGTTCCACAGGGGAGACCATGCCTCCTTCTGCAGTGTGGTCTCTGTCTCACACAGCTCAAGTGGACTCTCCCCCATTCTGCGCGAAGCTCTCCTGCCCAGGGCTCCTGGGCTGTTTCCTGGCGAGTGACAAACTGCTTCTCCCTGACAAACTCAGGCCCCGACACAGTGCTCCGCCAAGGCACACCTAGAGAGAGACTCCTGCGGCCGCAGAGACAGCAGGGACAGCGTGCGCGTGGGCTGGCAAGTTTTGGGGAGATGGGGGGACAAGAGGCCCAGAGCTCAGAAAGGCACAGTTGTTTGGGATGGGGTGTGGCTGAAGAGGCTTGGGGGCGCCGGAGGCCTCGGGCAGAGTGGAAGATGGCCTTGCCTGCCTCGGTTTCCTCAGCTGTCACCAGGGCTGAGGAGGGGGCCACTGCGTTCTTAGGGCTTCTCAGAAGATGGAGCAGCAAGCCGGGAGAGGTGGCGCACGCTTGTAATCCAGCATTCGGGAGGCTGAGACCTGGAGGATCGCGGTTCGCAGACAGCCTCAGCTACTTAGTGAGGCCCTCTGCAACTCAGTGAGACCCGGTTTCAAAATAAAGAATAAAAAATAGGGCAGGTGGTGTAGCTCAGAGGTCAAATGCCCCTGGGTTCCATCCCCAGACCCGCAAAAAAATAAAAAATTAAAAAATAAATAAGATGGAGCAGCAAGACCCCTGCCCCCTATACCCGAACATGGGGAGGGATTGTCAGAGGCCCGAGAAGGAAGGGGAAAAGCAGGCAGGGGAGCTTCTCCCTGCAGTGCGTGGGCGAGAGTGGATTCCAGAACTCTCCGGGGAGACTATGGAAGAGCAGTGCAACACACTGCCCCGGCCCACAGCTGCCTCTGCACTGTACTTCCTGTCCCCCCCCACCAGAGACCCCACTGACCAGCTGTGAGGGTCAGGCTCCTCTGTCAAGTGGGCGGCACCACAGCCCAGAGAAGACAAGACACTTGCCCAGGGGCACACAGAGAGGACCTGTGTCTGCAGAATGGAGGAGGGGACAGATGTGCTGAAGGGCCTTGGACTCCGAGGGCCCTAGGAGGAGCGGAGCCTCAGCGAATATTCCTGTAGTTGCACCTGGGGGTGCACACCAGCCTGAGTGCCCCCACCCCCGGCCTCCTCTGTGGTGGAGCCAGGCAGCTGCCGGGGAGGCTGGTGGAGCTGGGATCTGCTGGTGTGGGCGCCCTCAGCCTGGAGCGGTGCCGGCGGGCGAGTCAGAGCAGGTCTGCCCACCTGGGAACGGCCCAGCTCTGTGCCTGCGGGAGCCCCGGAGCCTGCACTCCGGGTCTGCTTCCTCCTCCCACGAGCAAGCCTCAGCCTCTCTTTGTTCAGGCTTCCCCTCTGGAGCCTCAGTATCCCGCTGGCAGCACTGCGGATGGATGGATAACGGCCACCCACTCTGGCTCTGTGGACTTAGGAACCCCAAGAAGAGCACATCTTGGAAATGGAGTCTCATGGGGGAAACAGACTGTGTGCGGAGGATGGTGGTGCATGGTCTCTGGTGGAACACGGCTGAGCTTGAACTCCTGCTCACGGTTCCCGGGCACAAACCATGCGCCTGGGACCAAAGTTCAGCAGTCAAC
Source organism: Muscardinus avellanarius (assembly GCF_963383645.1). NCBI lineage: Eukaryota > Metazoa > Chordata > Mammalia > Rodentia > Gliridae > Muscardinus > Muscardinus avellanarius. Next base: position 72,052,229 of record NC_137796.1, read on the forward strand.
TAGAGGGGCTGGGCCCCAACACATGTGGCAGGAATGGGCAGATGATGATGATATTGCACCCTCGCCGTGAACGGGCCTCCTGTGCACAGGTGCTGCAATCCCCACGTCACCCTCCTGGCCTCCTAAGTACTTCCATTTTATAGCCGAAGGCACTGAGGCACAGAGAGGTCATGTGATTCACCTGAGGTCGCACAGTGAGTCATTAGCACTGCCTTGGTGGCACCCACCTGTGTGACCCCAGGACTTGGGAGGCTGGGACAGGTTCAAGGATAGCCCTGGCAACTTAGGGAGACCTTCATCAACTTAGCAGGACCCTGTTTCAAAAAATAAATAATTTGCTTGGGAGGGTGAGACAGGAGGATCACACAGGTTCGAAGCCAGCCTCAGCTACTTAGTGAGGCTCTCAGCAACTTAGTGAGACCCTGTTTCCAAATAAAGTATAAAATAGGTCTGGGTGTGTAACCCGGAGGTTGAAAGCCCCTGGGTTCCGCCCCTAGTACCCCCCCCACAAATATATATATATATATATATATATATATATATATATATATATATATATAATTAGCCGGGTGTGGTGGCACACACTTACAATCCCAGCATTTGGGAGGGAGGCTGACACAGGAGGATCATGGTTTGTGGACAGCCTCAGCTACTACTTAGTGAGGCCCTTTGCAACTCAGTGAGACCCTGTTGCAAAATGAAAAATAAATAATAGGGCTGGGGGGTGGTGTACCTTGGACGTAAAGTACCCCTGGGTTTTATCCACAGTATTGCAAAATAAATAAATAAATAAATAAATAAATAAATAAATAAATAAATAAACGGCTGAGGACGCAGCTCAGAGGTAAAGCCCCTGGGTTCAATCCTCAATACAAAAACAAACAAACAAACAAACAACAATAACAACAACAACAACAACAACAGGATTTTGGGTGGCCAGGAAGGAGTGAGTTGCTGGCGAGGCAGTGGTTCATTGGGGTGCTGATCTGGAAAGCTGGCCAGCTGCAGCTCCCAGCCCCCCTGGCTCTGGCTGAGCCCTGGGACTGGGATGCCCACAACCCCCAGCCAAAGGGAGCCAGAGGCTTCAGAGACAGACACCGCGGGGGCAGGCACAGGGTCGTGGGAAGCTGCCTCAGGGGAGGTCCCCGTGGACACACCTGGGCAGCCCCGCCCCCCAGGGGATGGGGGAGATGGCATCAGAGCTGGCCCGGCCAGACGGCCACCCCGCCTGCCCACTGTCCTCACCGGCAGGGCCAGAGCTGCCCGTGGCCCCTGGGGAGTTCTGTCCCTCTGGCTCCACAGAGGCGAGGACAGGAAGAGGCCCAGGAACCTGCTGTGCGGGACACCTGAGCCCCTGACCAGGCCTGGAGGTGGCGAGGGGGGGATGGGGCTGGGAGGCAGAAAGCAAACTGGTTCCCACCACCTCTCCACCACCTCCCCACTACGGCCCCCGGCCCGGAGGGAGCAGGCCAGAGGGACAGCTGGGCTGTGGCTGCCCTAATCTGCATCTGCTGGGCTGGGGTCCTAAAACCAGGCCAGGTGGCCCCTGGTCTCAGTTTCTATGTCCGTGACCAGGGCCAGTGTCCCGCTCCTCCCTGGCCCTGGGAACAGGGCAGGTGGACAGACCCATTATCCTATGATAATGGGAAGCTGAGCTCTGCAAGGCTGGCCAAGAGCAGCTCTGGTGACTTCCCAGCCACTGCTCCAGCCCAAGGAAGTCCAGAAAATGGGGCCAGCCGACTCAGCTACAAATCCTGGCTCCAGCTGGGCGTGGTAGCATATGCCTGCAAGCCCCAGTACTTGGGAGGCTGTGACAGGAGGATTGCAGGTTCAAAGACAGCCTCGATCATTTAGCAAGGACCTCAGCAACTTAGTGAGAGCCTCTTTTAAAAATAAAAAAATAGGTATGGGGATGTGGCTCAGAGGTGGGACACACCTAGGTTCAAGGAACAGTAACACAACACACACACACACACACACACACACACACACACACACGGTGCTTTAGGAGATCAACTGAGTCCATGCCAGACACAGATGATTATGCAGCGGAAGGCGCCTTCTGGCTGGTGGGGCAATCCCGGGGGCAAGCACTGGGAGCCTGGCCTTGCTGGCCCACGGCCTGGTGGCTACTCGCCCACCACTCATGCCCAGACCTGCAGGCTGAGAGGGAAGCATCCTACTGGTAAGAGGGCCAAGCACAGTGTCCACTGAGGGTTAAGGGACTGTAGACTCTCTGTTTGCACCCTTCTATCTCTTGGTCTGTTTTTGGTTTTTGCGGTACTAGGTATGGAACCCAGAAGCATTCTACCTCCAAGCTATACCCCCAGCGCTATTTTTTTTCTTTTTTTTTTTTTTGTGGGTCTGAGGATGGAACCCAGGAGCATTCGAGACCTCCGAGCTACACCCCCTGCTCTATTTTTAAGTCTTTATTTTGAAACAGGGTCTCACTAAGTTGTGAAGGGCCTCACTAAGTAGCTGAGACTGTGAACCACGATCCTCCAGTCTCAGCTCCCGAATGCTGGGATTACAAATGTGCACCATTATGCCTAGTTTCCCAGCCCTGTTTTTTATTCTTTATTTTGAAACAGGGTTTCACTGAATTGCAAAGGGCCTAAGTAGCTGAGGCTGGCTGTGAACTGCGATCTTCATGTCTCAGCCTCCCAAATGCTGGGATTATAAGCGTGCGCCACCACACCCGGCTTACTTTTGTTTTTTTGAAATGGGGTCATAGCCGGACATGGTGGCACACGCTTGTAATTCCAGCATTTGGGAGGCTGAGACAGGAGGATCACAGTTTGTGGACAGCCTCAGCTACTTTGTGAGGCCTTTTGCAACTCAGTGAGACCATGTTTCAAAATAAAGAATAAAGCCGGGCGTGGTGGCAAATGCTTGTAATCCCAGCATTCGGGAGGCCGAGACTGGAGGATCGCGGTTCTCGGACAGCCTCAGCTACTACTTAGTGAGGCCCTCTGCAATTTAGTGAGACCCTGTTTCAAAATAAAGAATAAAAAATAGGCCTGGGGGTGTAACTCGGAGGTAGAATGCCCCTGGGTTCATTCCCCAGTACCAAAAAAAAAAAAAAAGAAAGAAAGAAAAGAAAAGAAAAGAAAGAAAGAAAGAAAGAAAGAAAGAAAGAAAGAAAAAGAAGTGGGGACTCACTAAGTTGCTGAGAGTCTCACTAAATTGCCAAGGCTGCCTCAAATCTGCAATTATCCGGTCTCAGACTCTCAAGTACTGGGATTACAGCCTGCACCACTTCACTGGATCACCCCTCTGTCTCTTGTGCCTCCAGAACCAGCTGGGGCATAGGGACAGGGGCCTGTCTGTCCATCTGTGCTATGGGGGGCTGAGACTGGAGGCCAAATTCCTGGTGGGCGGGCCTGTAAAGCCTGCTCTCTGCCCGCCGAGTCCCATCCCTGTCTGTACCATAGGCCATCTCTCTACCGCTGACTCATACAGGTCAAAGGGCCCATGTCCCCCAGTGCAGGGAAAGTAGTTTAGCAGTGAGAGAAGATCTGGCTTCATGGATCCCTTGTACTTGCGGGTGTAGTGGGCTGAATTTTATTCCCCCCAAAGACGGGCCAAGTCCTAGCCCTTACTTGAAGAAAGGTCTCCACACACGTAACTAGTACAGGATCTTGAGAGGAGGTCCCCCTGGATTTAGGGTGGCCTTAGAAGAGGACAAGAGCCAGGTGCAGGGGTGCATGCCAGTAATCCCAGTACCCGAGAGGATACCAAGATAGGCCAAGACAGGAAGATAGCAGGTTTGACGCCAGCCTCAGCTACTTAGCCAGACCCTTAGCCACTTAGCGAGATCCTATCTCAAAATAAAAAATAAAAAGGGCTGGGGATGTAGCTTAGTGGTTGAGCTCCCCTGGGTTCAATCCCTAGTACCACATTAAAAAACAAATAAATAAATGGCTGGTGTGTGGGGATAACTGGGGGTGGTGGTGCAGGTTTGTAATCCCAGTGCTTGGGAGGCCAAGACAAGAGGATGGAAGGTTTGCGGACGGCCTCAGCAACTTTGTGAAACCCTGTTTCCACAAAAAGATTAAATAGGACTGAGGGGCGCAGCTCAGAGGTAGAAAGCCTCTGGGTTTAATCCTCAGTACTAAAAAAAAAAAAAAAAAACAACCAAAGACAAAAAGGACAGGACAGAGACTCCCAGAGGGCCTGCAGAGACAGAGGCAGGTGGAGTGAAACGGGGGCTGAGGAGGAGCAGGCTGGGGAGAGAGGCTGGGAGCGGATTCCCTGCACCTTGACCTTGGACTCCTGACCTCCAGAGGGGGGATTTGAGGGGGCTCAACTCTTGGTTTTCTTTGTTGTTTCTTGTATGTTTGTGTAGTAGTGGGGACTGAACCCAGGGCCTGTTGCATGCTAGGCAAGCACTCTCTAGCACTGAGCTACAATACCCCCCCCACCCCACCCCAGTCTTTTATTCTAAGACAAGATCTTGCTTAGTTGACCAGGCTGGCCTCAAACTTGTGATCCTGCCGTCTCAGCTTCCTGAGTGCCTGAGATTACAGGCGTGTGCCTCTGTGCCCTGCTCAGTCCTTCCTGTTGAATCCACCTGGTTTGTGGTAGCTTGTTACAGCAGCCCTAAGAAACTTTTTTTTTTTTTTTTTTGCATTACTAGGAATGGAACTCAGTAGCATTCTATCTCTGAGCTACACCCCTAGCCCTATTTTATTAATTTACTCATCATTTATTCATTCATTCATTTTGCAGTACTGGGATGGAACCCAGGGGCATTCTACCTCCGAGCTACACTCCCAGCCCCATTTTTTAGCCTTTTTATGTTTGAAACAGGGTCTCACTGAGTTGCAGAAGGCCTCACTACATAATAGCTAAGGCTGTCCATGAACAGCAATCCTCCCGTCTCTGCCTCCCAAATGCTGGGATTACAAGCGTGGACCACCATACCCAGTGTTATGATCCTCCCATCCTCTGATCTCAGCCTCCCAAATGCTGAGATTACAAGCCTGTGCCACCACACTCAGCTTCTAGGAAACTATTTTGGGGGCTGCTGAAAAGGCTTATCTTCTAGAACCCAGGATGGGGAGGAAGGGGGCCTGGCTTGGGTACCAGAGGGGCAATCCCTCTTCTTCCATGAACGTAAGGGATAGTACACAGAGCCCTGAGCCCCAGCTTGGGTCTCAGGTCATTGGTGCAGGAGGGTCATGGGGGCAGGCCCATGGTGGACAAGTTTTATGGCCCAGGGGCAAGTGGGGAGATCCCTGCTCCCCTAGGACAAGAACAGACACCTATCCAGCTGGAACTCCTCCTGTCCCCCATCAGTCCAAAGTTCCAACTTTCTGAGAAAAGAAACCCTCAGCTCAGCCCAGCCTAGAAGCCCCAATTTCCTGTGAAGTCTGACCCACTCTCAACAGCACAGCTCTGTCTTTGAAGAAGTGACCCACAAGTGCTTCTTGTGAGGAAAGCCCCTGGGCAGCAGCCGAGGGGCCTTGGTGGACCCAGGGCCTTTGCAGCTGCAGCTTCTTAGGCTGGGATGATGTCATCACAGGCTTCAGGACACCTGCGTCTCAGGCTGCATCCTCTAGCATCAACTCGTTTTGGTCTTTTTCTTCCTTTCTTTCCTTTTTTTTTTTTTTTTTTTTTTTTTTTTTTTTGGTGGTGGTACTGGGGTTCCTGGAAACACTTCTACCTCGGGGCTACACTCCCAGACCTATTTTTATACGTTTTTAAATTTGGAAACAGGGTCCCTTAAGCCAGTGTGGCTGGCTTCGAACCTGCACAATCCTCCTGTCTTCGCCTCCCAAGCGCGGAGATTACAAGCGTGTGCCACCACGCCCGGCAACCCAGGGTTTTTCTACCTCTGTGCTACACCTGTATCCCATTTATTTATTTATTTATTTATTTATTTATTTATTTATTTATTTTTGTGGTACTAGGGATTGAGCCTAGGGGCAATCTACCTCCAAGCTCCACCCCTGCCCTATTTTTTATTCTTTAGTTTAAAACAGGATCTCACGAAGTCGTGGACGGCCTCACTAAGTAGCTGAGGCTGGTCACAAACCTGTGATCCTCCTGTCTCAGCCTCTCGAGTACTGGGATTACAAGTGTATGCCACCACTCCCAACTTTCCTTTTTTTTTTTTTTTTTTTTTTGTGGTGCTGGGGATGGAACCCAGGGATATTCCACGTCCAAGCTCCACCCTCAGCTCTACTTTTTATACTTTATTTTGCAAAGGGCCTCACTAAGTAGCTGAGGCTGTCCGCAAACCGTGATCCTCCTTGTCTCAGCTTCCCAAATGCTGGGATTACAAGTGTGTGCCACCATGCTCGGCCTGGCTTCCCTTTTTATTTTTGATTTTGAAACAGAGTCTCCTAAGTTGCTGAGCTCACTAGGAAGCTGATACTGTCCTCCTGCCTTCTGAATCGCACCATCATACCAGGCTATTACTTTTTCACTGGATCCCGCTGGTCTCCACACAGAATCCTGTCCCTACATTCTCCGCCGGCCCTCAAGACACCATCTCCTGGAAGGCAAGGCTGGTTCGTGCTCACATTCTACCCCTGCAGTACCACACCAGACCAGCATCTCAACTTTTCCAGCCACAGAAAGGGGAGGGTTTGGTGGCGACTCAGGTCTGGACAGAGTGACCCTGAGGACTCCCTGCATGTGATCTGACTGTCTCACCAAAGTCCTCAGCAGGACCACCCATACCCTCCCCCTGGCCTCCAAGGGACACACCCAGCCCCAAAGCACCTCTGCTTCCAAAGCCAAGCTCTGCAGAGCCCAGAGCAGCCACCAGCGAGAATGTCCAAAGGAGGTGAGGCTGTACAGTCTTGAGTTCCTGACCTGGGAATGGGCTCCTTGGGCTTGGCTCAAGTCTGCCTTGTGCCCAAAGCAAACTCTGTCCATGTAGAGCCCTGACCAATCCTTAGGCCAATGGGCACTTGGAAATATATCTGCCAGGGGCTCAGGTAAGCAGCAATTCAGCTCTGGCTGGTGCTGAGGGACTAAGAGAGAGTTGAGTCCCCCTTGCCTCTCCCCTCAAAGCCAAGGCCTACGTACAGGCGGAGGTAGCCAAATCACGCAGAGGCTTCCTGGAGGAAGAAGTGGTGGGGGATCAGGATGGAGCCTGGAGCAGCCAGCGGAGCCCCGTCTCCAGGCCAGCTTTCCTTCCAAGTTCACTGTCCTGGTGCTGAGCCGGAAGCCATGCCCCCCTCCCCAGACCTATCCGGGAGTCAGGCCTGACCTCCGCCTCCCACCTTGATCTAAGGCCTCTCTGGGGACCAAGGATGAGGCCAGCTGGACCCGCCTCTTCCTTCCGGAGTCTCCAGCTGTGCTGCAGAAAGAGCTGTCTTGGTGTTGCTGGAATGGGCTTGGGCGTGTACACCCGAGGACACACGTGTCCCTCATACACGGCCAGCCATCACCTGCAGAATAGCAGTGTGCTGTGCCCGCCACCCCGCCACGCTCCACCAGGCCCATACAGCCACACACTGTGTTCTCACCAGAGAGTCTGTGCCTGCAAGTGTCCCAGGAATAATTGCGTGTGTGTGTGTGTGTGTGTGTGTGTGTGTGTGTGTGTGAGAGAGAGAGAGAGAGACAGACAGACAGACAGACAGACAGACAGACAGACAGAGACAGAGAGGTACTGGGGATTGAACCCAGGAGCATTCTCTCTCTGAGCTACACCTTCAGTCCTCTTTAGTTTTTTAAAAATTTGAATCAGGGACTCACCAAGTTGCCAAGGCTGGCCTCAAACCTGCAATCCTCCTGTCTCAGTCTCCCAGGTACTGGGATGACCGACATGTGTCACCAGGCCCAGCTCATGGCCACATATTCTGGCATCTAAACTGGAACATTTTGGGGCCGGGCGTGGTAGCGCACACTTGTAATCCCCGCGCTTGGGAGGCTGAGGCAGGAGGATCGCACAGGTTCGAAGCCAGCCTCAGCTACTGAGTGAGGCTCTCAGCAACATAGTGAGACCCTGTTTCCAAATAAAATATAAAATAGGACTGGAGGTAGCCTGGACGTAGAAGGCCTCTTGGTTCCACCCCCGGTACCACACACAAAAAACTACTGCAAGCTTGGCACAGTGGTATGTGCCAGTAGGAGCCAGCTGGGTTTCTTTTATTGTCCTTCTTTTCTTTTTTGTGTGTTGGGGGGGCTAGGGATTGAACTCAGAGTGTTGTTCTACCTCTAAACTATATCTCCAGCCCATTTTATTTTATTTATATATATTTTATGGGTTGTTTTTTTTTTTTTTTTGCGGGTTTGGGGATAGAACCCAGGGGCATTTGACCTCTGAGCTACACCTCCAGCCCTAGTTTTTATTGTTTATTTTGAAACAGGATCTCACTAAGTTGCAGAGGGCCTCACTAAGTAGCTGAGGCTGTCCGCGAACCGTGATCCTCTGGTCTCAGCCTCCTGAATGCTAGAATTACAAGCGTGCGCCACCACGCCCGGCTTTTATTTTATATTTTGTACTAGGGATTGAACCCAGGGACATTCTACCACCAAGCTATATCCCCACCCTTTTTACGTTTTATTTTGAAACAGGGTCTCACTTAAGTTGCTGAATGCCTCACTAACTTGCTGAGGCTGGCCTTGAACCTGTGATCCTCCTGTCTCATTCTCCCAAGGACGGAGATTACAGGTGTGTACCACCATGCTTGACTTTATTTTTTATTTAGACACAGGCTCTGGCTAAGTTGCTAGCTAGTCTTGCTAAATTGTTGAGGCTGGCCTCAAACCTGTAATCCTCTTGCCTCAACCTCCAAGTACTGGGATTATAGGCATGCACCACCTCGCCCCGCATGCCAGCTGGGTTTCTGCAGGAAGGCCAAGGAGCAGGTCTCAGCCCGCAGCTGGGAGGTGAGGTGCCGAGGTGCTCAGACTAGGTTATCTGGGAGGCTCCCGGTGGCTCAGCCAGAAGCCCCCCACTTGCCCCTCACTTGACCCTCCTGCAAGGAAACACAAGGCCTTGCATTTAGCACCTGTGACTGTCAGCCTGTCCTCTACTTCCTGCCTACCACTATCGCAGAGAAACTGAGGTCCAGGCTGGCCTTGCCATCTGAGATCGGGCAGGGGGCGGGACAGTCAGGAGAGACCAGGAAGCAGAAGAAAGCCTTGCTCAAGGCAGCATGGGGGCCGCCTGCCTTGCACCTGCTGCAGGCCCTGCATCAACCAAAGCTACTTGCTGGATATCCAGCCACATTCAGCTCCGAGAGCTGCGGGGAAGCCTGTTACTATCCAGAGCGGTGACCCTGGGGTACTGTGCTTCTCCAAGCCCCTGTGTGGACCGTGGCTACAGGTGCTCATGCCTAAGAATCGGCGTAGGCTCCTGTCCGGGCCGCTGCTCCAACAGCCCAGAGGATGCTGGGAGCCCAGCCACAGGCCAGGATCCTGTGGGCAGGCAGGCAGGCAGGCACGTCCCTGTCTGGTTCCCAGGCCATCACAATGGCCACACAACAAGGGTCCCCCGGGGATGGAACCTAATCGCAGGCATTGAAGACCTGAAAGCCCTGGCCCCTGCCCCAGCCAAGCAGACGCGCCTGCTAGCCCCACCCGAGACACCTGATCCACCTGACCCGCCTCAAAAGGGGCCACTGTCCCCCCAGGGTCCCCAGCCCCAAGGCACAGACAAGGAGGGAAACTGGGTCGCAGGGATAGAGTGACAGCCATGGTGGGTGGGGATGAGACAGGAGGGAGGGCTGCCCACCCAAGGGTCAGCCTCTGAGGATGTACTGAGCCTGAAGAAGAGCTGACCAGGCCTCAGAGCCCCAAGGAGGACTCAAGAAATTGCTGGTTTGAGGATGCTTAGACCAGACAGAATCGGGCTGTGACCCCACAAGAGGTTACAAGACATACTCCAGACCAGGACCAGGCCTGGGACCCTCTGGCCACCGAAACCCAGGGGGCCCAACCAGCTGCCAGACCTTGGATTGGTCATATTTTATTTTAATTTATTTATCTTTTTGTTGTACTGGGGATGGAACCTAGGGGCATTCTTCCTCTGAGCTACACCCCCAGCCCTATTTTTTATTCTTCCTTTCTTCCTTCCTTCCTTTCTTTTCTTTTCTTTCTTTCTTTATTTTGCGGGTCTGGGGATGGAACCCAGGGACATTTGACCTCCGAGCTACAACCCCAAACCTATTTTTTATTCCTTATTTTGAAACAGGGTCTCACTAAGTTGCGGAGGGCCTCACTAAGTAGCTGAGGCTGTATTCGAACCGTGATCCTCCAGTCTCAGCCTCCTGAATGCTGGAATTACAAGCGTGCGCCATCACTCCCGGCTCCTAGCCCTATTTTTATTCTTTATTTTTTATATATTTATTTATTTATTTTGTGGTACTGGGGGTGGAACCCAGAGGCTTTATACCTCCGGGCTATACTCCCAGATCTATTTTATATTTTATTTTGTAACAGGGTCTCACTAAGTTGCTGAAAGCCTCACTAAGTAGCTGAGGCTGGCTTTGAATCTGCGCGATCCTCCTGTCTCAGCCTCCCAAGTGCTGGATTACAAGCATGCGCCACCACGCCCGGCTATTCTTTATTTTTTGAAACAGGGTCTTACTGAGTTGCAAGGAGCCTCACTAAGTAGCTGAGGCTGGCTGCAAACTCAGGTCCTCCTGTTTCAGCCTTCCAAGTACTGGAATTATAAGTGTAAACCACCATGCCCAGCTCTGGTCATATTTTATTTTATGCATTTATTTATTTTGATACTGGAAATTGAACATGGGGGTGTTCTACCTCTGGGCTACACCTCTAGCCTCATTGGTTTTTTATATTGAAACAGGGTCCTTCTAAGTTTCTGAGTCTTCTGAACCTTGTCTCAAACCTGCGATCCTCCTGTCTCAGCCTCCCAAATCCTGAGATTACAGGTGTGTGCCACCATGCCCAGCGGGGCCTGTCCAACTCTTGCTCTAGCAGAAGCTTCCAAGGAGAAACAGAAGTCTGGGGTCTACTGTCCCCAGCCTCTGAATCAAGTGTTCCGTTAGGTCCATCAGAAGAGCAGCCCTGGCCTATTGACCCCTCTGAGCTGTGGTTTTCCTGGGGCATGGAAGACACCAGAAGGTATGAGCCCATGAGTGCTCCCTCTCAAGGGTGGCCTGAGACACATGCCAATCACTACGTGGCCCTGAGCAGAGTCCTGCCCACCCTGCATCAGTTGCCCAATCTATGAAATGGGACTCTGGAGGCGGGCGTGGTGGCGCACGCTTGTAATCCCAGCATTTGGGAGGCTGAGACAGGAGGACCGCAGTTCGCCAACAGCCTCAGCTACTTAGTGAGGCCCTCTGCAACTCAGTGAGATCCTGTTTCAAAATAAAAAATAAAAATAGGGCTGGAGGTGTAGCTCAGAGGTAGAATGCTCCTGGGTTCCATCCCCAGTACAGCAATAAATAAATAAATAAATATTTTAAAAATGGTGAGCCAGGCGTGGTGGCACATGCTTGTAATCCCAGCATTCAGGAGGCTGAGAGCGGAGGATCACGGTTCGCGGTCAGCCTCAGCTACTTGGTGAGGCCTTCTGCAACTCAATGAGACCCGGTTTTAAAATAAAGAATAAAAATAGGGCTAGGGGATGTAACTCAGAGATTGAATGACCCTGGGTTCCATCCCCAGACCCGCAAAAATAAATAAATAAATATAAATTTAAAATTATTTATTTATTTATTTATTTGGTGGTACTGGGGTTCCTGGAAGCCCTTCTACCTCCGGGCTACACTCCCAGACCTATTTTATATTTTTGAAAAAGGGTCTCTTACACCAGCGCGGCTGGCTTCGAACCTGCGTGATCCTCCTGTCTCCGCCTCCCAAGCGCAGGGATTACAAGCGTGTGCCACCACACCCAGTTTTTAAAAATTAAAAAATGGGACCCTGGCCCTGAGGATCCTTGGGTCCCTTCTCCTAGCTCTCACAGCAAGGCCATTTCCAGCCAATGCTTAGCCACTGTGGTTGAGAAGCACATTGTGTTCTGGGTTGGAGGGGGACCCAGGGGTGAGGAAGATGTAGAAGAGGGGGTGAGCCTGGAAGACTTCCTGCAGGAGGTGGCAGCCGAGCAGGGAGACTGAGATGGGATGCCAAGTCTTCCTGCACCTTGAAGCAGGTGCAGGTTGGGAAGGCTTGGGAAACAGTGGTCTGGCTGAGCCCAAGGTACTGAGCAGAAGAGGAGGTCAGCAGGGGCCAAATCCTGATGGCCAGGTAAGGAGGGGGCCAGACCCAAACCCCACCTTTAGGATTCAATGGCCAGAGTCAGGTTGTGGTGGTGCACGCCTGTGATCCCAGTACTTGGGAGGCTGAAACAGGAGAATCACAGGTTTGGCTTTAGCAAGTAGTGAGACTCATCAAAGTAGCAAAACCTTGTTTCAAAATAAAAATAAAATGGGGCTGGGGTGTAGCTCAGAGGTAGAATGCCCCTGGGTTCAATCCCCAGTGCTCTGTCCTCCCCCTACACACAGGGGTAGCTCTCATGTATTGGGAGGCTGAGACAGGAGTATCACAGGTTCGAGGCCAGTCTCAGCAACTCAGTGAGGCCTTTGGCAACTTCATGAGACCTTGTTTCAAATAAAAGGGCTGGGGGTGTAGCTCAGAGGTAGAATGCTCCTGGGTTCAGCCCCCTGTACCACAAAGAAGAGACAGAGAGACCGCTGGGCTCCTGCTGGTCCTGACCGGGCTGCCAGGCAACGTAGCTGTCCAGAATGAGCCCGGAGGTTGCCCACAGAGGCTGGCATGCTGTTCTGAGGTCCCACAGCTTCCTCTGACAAGGGTAAATTTATGACCTTGGCCTGTAGCCAGGCATTCTGGGGGCTCTGGGGCCTGCTTTGCTTGATAGTGACCCCCCACCCTATGTGTGCCCCAGCCCAGCTCACTTCCCTCTCTGAGCCTCAGCTTCCTCCTTTGCAAGCAAAGGCCAGGAGGCGGGGCCGGCACCTTTCAGGCCCCTCATGCCCTCTGGCTCCAGCCCTCCCTGGTAGGTGGCTGAGCGTGGGTGGGGTGCCTTTCCTCTGGGTTGAAGCCTGGGCTGCCAGAGGGTGGGGCCTGGGGGCTCCCCAGCACGTGGGCAGGAGGCAGGCCGGAGAGTAACCTGGCAGGCGCAGGCAGCTACAGTTCCGTCTGCCGCTTCTGTCAACAAGCGCCTTCCTGTTTTGGAGATTAAACCCCGGCTGAGCAAACAGCTTTCAAGGAGGCCCCTCCTTCCACCCCATCCCCACCCTGACCTGAGGCTGGGGCCACCTGGAGGCCATGGGGTGGCAGAGGTGGCTGATGAACCTGGGGACCCCTCCATTGTGCCCCCAACAAGCCCTGGACTGCAGCTCCGGCCCCAGCCCTGCCCTGGCGCCCCCACGCCCCTGCCAGCCACCACCGGAAGCCCCCGTGCAATCCTTCCGCTCCAGGCGGCCACACTGTCCCCAAGGCCCTGCCTGCTGCATCCTCTGCCCTGGTGTGACCTCCTCAGAAAGTCGGGGAGGGAGCTGCTCCTTAGGCCAAGCTGCCAAGCAATGCCCACCTCGTGTGGGGGTCAGAAATGGCAAGAGAACCGCTGCCCAGAACCCCCTGGAGACTGATGCCAGGGGAGAGCCCCACCGTCGCTCAAGTGCCCTCCAACAGTCTTTGTTGTACAGCACCCCTAGTCCCTCCCCACTGTGACAACCAAAAATGTCTCTAATGGCAAATGTCGCCACTGCCAAAGTCCTCCTCTGGTTGGACCAGTCCCAGCAGACAGCGCATGCACAGACCTGGGCTGCAGAGAGCAGGAAGAGCCTCCGAGGCCCTGGGCTCCAGCTCCTGCAGGCCTCAGAGCCATCTCTGCAGTGCTGAGACCTGGTCCCACCCTGGCCTGTGGTTCCCTCCTTCATCCCTCCCGCAGGTGAGCTCTTGGCCCTGCAAATCCTGCCTGTGAAGCTGCAGTCTTGGCAGAGCCTCCCAAAGAAGAAAAAACACAAAGATTCGGGTGACCTCAGCCCCCTCCGAGCTTCCTGCCTCCCTGCCCCAACCAAGGACCAAGGACGGAAGGCCAGGAGGGGTGGGTGATGGGGGCTCAGGGTTGATGCACCCTGACTCCAGTGGACTTTGTGGCTGCTTCTCCTCCTTCTCAGTCCTGTACCTCAATCCAGTTTTCTTTTCTTTTTTTTTTTTAAGTACTGGGGATGGAACCCAGGGGCATTCTACCTTTGAGCTACACCTTCAGCCCTATTTTTTTTTTTTAATTCTTTATTTTGAAACGGTCTCACTGAGTTGCAAAGGGCCTCACTGAGTAACTGAGGCTGTCTGCGAACTGCGATCCTCCTGTCTCAGCCTCCCAAATGCTGTGATTACAAGCGTGCGCCACCACGCCCGGCCCAGTTTCCTCTTGCTCTTGAACCTTCTGTGGTTCCCTATTGCCTCCCACATGGCATACTGAGCCTGGATCCGAAACTGCTACTCATGGCTTCAGCCTCATGTCTCACATGGCTAAGTACTCAGCCTCTGCAGACCCGGGATGGCACCAGCCATACCTGCCCATCCACCTGTACCTGCCCAAAGCCTCCAGTCCTGGGGCAAATAGCGCCCTTTTCCTAGAAGCCTTTCCAGAAGCCCCCTCTCCCCCAGCCCTGGCTCCTAATGGATTCTCCCTCCAGATCCTGGACACCTGTGGGCCTGACCCATCTTCTAGCCCCTATCACCCTGTGCCTGATCTGGTACATCTGGGTGCCTGTGGAATCTTTCCCAAGAGACAGTGAGCTCTGTGGAGCCAGTGACTGTGTCCCTGTGCCAAGCCTTGTGGTGGGAGGGTAGGAAGCGGGCGGGAGGACAGGTGGGCGATCAGATGGATGGATGGATGAGTGGAGGTGGGTGGTGGCCTGCGCCCAGCACTGCCTCTCAGATGCTATGGTGCGGCTCACCTCTTTGACTATATGTTACACCCACTTCCAGAGCTGCATGGATTATCTCTTGGTACCACATCTGCCCCACACTTCAGAGGGCAAAGAAAGTAATGTCAAGAATGAGCTTGAGGTCAGAGAGACGCCCGTCATTCAGTATGCAGGGCCTCCTTTGAGTCGAGAATGACTCACCCTAGAGCCCCCTTCCACTGCTCCTGGGATCCTGTCCCCCTGACATGGACACGGGGTCATGCCTGGGGCGGGGGGTCGAGCCTGGAGCCTGACAGGCCGGCCCCTGCGCAGCCAGGCCCACCTCCCGCTCACCCGCGGCAGAAGCACAAGCTAGCCATTCTTAGAGAGACAAAGGCCGGCTGGGGCAGGGTGGCTCTGGTGTCTCCCTGGTGGGTGTCTGGCCTCTGCAGGGTATCAGTAAGTGGATCCCCATGGTTCTGGGGCTGCAAATCATATTAGCCCAGCCCGCCCCACGGCCCAGATGGCCCCAGATAGGAGTAATCAGAAGCCCAGCTGCAAGGCCCAGTCCGCTGCCCTTCTGGTGGGACAAACTCTGGCCCTAGAGCCCAGAGTCCCTTGCCCTGCTATGGGGTTCAGAGCATACCACCTCTCCTCCTACCCATCTGCAAGATCAATAGTTTAAGTGAGACCCTTTGAGGCCTGAGTGTGGGGTGCTGGAACTGGGCCCAGGCTACCTACTTCCCCGTGGTCTCTCCTGCCCTTCTCCTGCTCGTCTACCCACCCATCTCTTCATCCCATTCATCCATCCACCCATCCATCCGCCCATTCCCCTTTCCTGTGCTGGCCCACCCGTCCAGGTAGTGTTTACTGAGCACCTGCTTTGTGCAAGACCCTGAAAAGTAATGACATGTCCCCTGCCCTCGTGGAGGTAGACGGACAGGTAAATGGGCAGTTGCAGCTTCCTGTGACCAGTGGCTGGTGTGAAGATGAGGGGTACCACGGGGGAGGGGGGAGATTACACTGGAAGAGGAGGCACTTGGCTGGCCTGGCAGGGTGCCTCAGGCCAGGATGCCCTCTGAAGCTTTGTCACGCCACTTGGGCCAAGTTTGCGGGACCCTAACAGGCCTGGCCACTCTGTCCATGCATCAGGCCTGCGGGTCAGGCTACCTGTAGAAAGGCCATTGTCTGCTGGCTGCAGAGTACCAATCCCAAGCCGACTTCGGTGGGCAGGGTGGGAAGGCGCCAGCCGCTTCTCTATTATAGAGTTGAGTAAAATCCTGAGGCCCACGGTGAGATGGGAACTGGCCCAAGACCACACAGCGTGGGGACAGCGGCAGCGAGGGGTGCAGGCGGGCTGGGAATGAGTGGGGCTCCACTCACAGCTGGAGGCTACCCACTCTTCCCCTGGGGCAGGCCCACCCTGACAGCAGCCCTGGGAATCCACTGCACCCTGCACCCCACCCCCAGCCCGGGCGGCTCCTCGGCCAGCCCCCATCCCCCTTCCGGCCAGCAGCCTCTGCTCACACGGAACCTTCTGGCTGGGCCTCGCTGGGCCTGCCAGGCCACTGCAATCTTGGGAAGTCCACAGCACCCTGGCATCCTCCCCCAGCAGCCTGCGTCTGCGTCAGATCAGGAGAGAGTGCCTCAGCTCCCAGCCTGCCTTCCCGTCCCTGCCTTGCTGTGGGTTCTGCTTCGGGGCTGGAGGAGGTGGCTTCCTGGGACACTGAGCAGGACCACCTGACCACACAGCCATGATGGGTCTCCTCGGATGGCTTCCTGCTGAGTTAATGAATCACCTATTAGGCGTGTCGGGAGATCTTCCCAGGACCCTCAGGAGGGCTGGACAGCAGCAGCCTGTGGACACCACCTGGAACAGGTAGACAGATGGCCGACTGAGGCTGCTGGGGGCCTGGTGGTGGGGCAAGGGCAGGCCCAGCCCACCTTTTAGGACCCGGTGGGGCTGGCTCCAACAAGACACCCCAGGTGGAGCATGGTGGGCAGTGGGGGGACCTGAACTAGACGGGAAAACAGGTGGCCTCTGAGCCTGATGTGGGCAGTGGGAACTGAGACAGCTGCGGGCCTAGTGTGTGGCCTTCCCTGGCCCTGGGAGTCTTGTCAGCTCTCCACCCAACCTCAGGCAGGTGGTCTGGCCACTTAAGCATCCAGATAGGAGGTCAGCTGGCCTGGAAGTCAGGGCTGGAGGGTTGGGCTGCCACTGTCTCTGACCTATCCCCTGTGAGCACCTTAAAAAAAACGGGCAGCTTGGAGGTGGTGGTGCACACCTGTAATTCCAGTACTTGGGAGGCTGTGATAAGATTTCAGATTGGAGGCCAGCCTCACCAATTTAGCAGTCCCCTCAGAAACTTAGTGAGACCCTGTTTTAAAATAAAAAATAAAATAAAATAAAATAGGGCTGAGGTTGTAGCCCGAAAGTAGAATATCCCTGGCTTCATCCCTAGTTACCCCCCTCCCCCCCACACACAGGATAGTAAGCTGGGGCCAGTGGTGCACGCCTGTAATCTTAATACTTGGGATGCTGAGACAGAAGAATCTCAGGTTCAAGACCAATTGCGGCAACTTAGTATGACCCTGTCTCAAAAAAAAAAAAATAGCCGGGCGTGGTGGTGCACGCTTGTAATCCCAGCGCTTGGGAGGCTGAGACAGGAGGATCACGCAGGTTCGAAGCCATCCTCACCTGGTTTAAGAGACCCTGTTTCCAAATAAAATATAAAATAGGTCTGGGAGTGTAGCCCGGAGGTAGAAGTTCCTGGGTTCCATCCCCAGTACCACCAAAAAAAAAAAAAAAAAAAAAAAAAAAAGGGCTGGGATATAGCTCAGAGGTAGAACACTCCTGAGTTCCACTCCCAGTACTGCAAAAGCCAGGAGGGGCAAGGTCACAGGACCAAGGTCTAGAGGCTGAGAGATGGCTCCTCCTGGATGGAAGGATAAGCAGCCTGGTGTTCACAGCCTCCTGCAGGTCCCTTCTCCAAGGAATCTGGACCAGACAGCCTGGTCCCTCTTCAGCCACTGGGCTGAGCCCCTCTCCCCTCCTATGGGGACAGTTTGTAGGAAGCCTTGGGGTCTGCAGGAGTGCCTCTAGCTGGAACCTGTCCTGGGGAAGGGGCAGGCAGTTAGCTGGCCCTTCCAGTATTCAGACCTTAAGGAGCCACCGCGAAATTCCATTCTCCTGACAGCAAAGAAATTGAATCACTCTCGCCAAAGCCTGCAGCCCCCACAAGAATGCTGTAAGGCTTTGTCCTGCTGTTCCCAGACAAGCAGCCACAGCCGGGTCCACTACTCCCCCCCACCAAGCCTGGCCACAGGGAACCAGCTGCAGGAAGCCCCCTGCCCAGCTCAGTGCATGTGTCCTGGCCAGGCTGGGCCAATCCCTTCTGCAGAGTTGCCCCTCCGTATGCCGTAGCAGTCCCTCTGAGACTCAGCTTGCTTTCTGTGCAATGGGCACACTGCCCTCACTGCCTGGCGTGTGGAAGCCAATGGTAGCCAAGGTGAGCTGGGGGCATAAAGGTCTGGGGTGCTGTGGGGCTGGAGGGATTCTCACCCCAAGCTGAGAGTCCACAGGGATGGACTCACTCACAGGATTTGGTCAGGTGGGCCTGGGGAGCTGTGGTGACTGTGTTACAGAATGCTGGGCACCTAATGGGTACCCACTATTGCTGCTCTTGACTTCAAATTCCAGGTACAGGGTGCAGCCCTTGCAAAGATGTGGGGGCCTAGCATGCTTGGGCTTTTGGGGAATGGGGAGGAGCAAGGACTTATCATGAGGTATGTGGGTACCAGGCCAGGACTTGGACTCACAGGCAGTGGGGAGCCATGGAAGGTTTTGATGGTGTGTGTGTGTGTGTGTGTGTGTGTTGGGGGGGCAGATTCTGATCATAGCTGTCTGGTTGCTGCATGGAGAGTAGAGAAGAGAGTTTGGGGATTAGGGAGACCAGGTGGAGGCTGCCAGGGGGCCCAAAGGAAAGATAATTGGGTGGAGGAGGCTTAGCCTCCAAAAGGCTGGGGTGAAGATAGGTGGCTTGGTGCTGGGAGTGAAGGACACGGGGCAGAGATCCTGGGGCTGGGCTGATGACTCCCGGGCAGCCCATCCAGCAGTCAGAAGGTCCCTTTTTTTTTTTTTTTTTTTCCCCTTCTTGCCCACTCTAAGCCCCTGGCAGCTGCCAGGACTGGGTTCTGGCTGCTGGGGGAGGGGTTTATGGCAGGAGGTGACGCCATGGGAGACTTGTCACTTGGGCACAGCCAGCACCATCTGCTCAGGCATCTGCCTACCCGAGGTGGTGCCTGCTAATTACCTGGGGCGGGTAGGAAAAGGCCTGGGAACCACGGTCCCCCTCTCACCCCACCAGAGGGCCCCAGGTCCCCAGAGCAAATGGGCCACAGCTCTCCCAGAGGGGGCGGGAGGGGATGTTCCAGGCAGTAGAGCCAGATACCCATGCATTGAATAAGTCTCCAAGGAGTCCTACTATGTTCCCAGTACCTGTCCAGACTAAGATTCTGCCAATTCGCTGCTGTCTTGCTTGTGGTTGATATTCAGGGAAAGGGTTCCCAAGAGGGTACGGAAATAACTAAAAATGCCACTTCAGGCCCAGCGTTAAGTGTTGTAGAGAGAACTGGCCAGCCGGGAGAACTGGCAGCGACCCTGCTGCGCTGTGCTGGTCACTTTGGGCACGGAGGAACTCCCAGAGAAATACGGGAGTTGAGGCCCGGGGGACCCAGGCTCATCTAAGGGGAAAGCCGCCTCCAGCTGCCGCTGCCGGCACAAGCGACCAGCATGGCTTCGGACCCTGCTCCACCCCCGGGGGGCCGCTTCCGGGCCCTAGCCCCTCGCCCAGACTTCAAGCACGCATTCCTGCCGCCCCCGCGCGTGCAGGAGGCCGTCCTGGGCTCGTGGGAAGGGGGCCGTGTGCCGGGGAGGCGGGGCACACAGCTGGGTCACATCTGGCCGGAGCCCGGAGGGACCAGCCAGCAGGCGGCCCTTTCATCCATGAGGAAAGGAGTGGCTATAATCTCTCTTCACCACGGGGCGTCTGAGGATTTCGGGGACCTTCCCACCCCACGTAGGGCCGGGACTCCAGGAAATTAGAGGGGATGGGTTTAGCACAGATGCTTTCTCGCTGGAACCTCGGGTCTCCACCTGTAACACAGGTGGCTGAACTCCGGGTGGGTGTCAATAACAGCTGCCTGGAGCCCAGCGCTCCCGACGACCCGGGTGCAGCCTCAGCCGACCGGGCCGGCTCGGTCCCAAGGGGGGGGCGGGGCTCGAGGAGGGGAAGTGTCCGGCGAGGAAGTAAGGTGCCTCCTGCGGGGCGTCTGACCTCGGATGGGGGTCCCTGCACCCTAGCCTCGGCTGGCGGGCTCCGGGATGCGGCGGGCACGGTCTGGAGGGGGCGCCCCTTCTGCGCACCCAGCGCGGGTCAGCCCGAGCCCCACGCCCCCCGCGGCCCCCCGGGAGCGACCCCGCGGGGCAGGCGCGCACGTGCGCAAGGGGCGGAGCCGGGGCGCCCGCCGGGCCGTTCCCAGCCCCCCGCGGCGCCCCCACGTGGGCGCTGCCGGCCTTGGGGGGGGGGGACCCGCGAGGCCCCGCCCAGGGCCCGAGCCAGTGAGCGCGCAGGGGCGGGCCCGGGCGGGGAGGTTAAGAGCGCTGGGAGCCAGCAGCGAGCCGCTTGCTGGACGGCGGCGCCGGACAGGGACCTCGGCGAGAGCCGGGCAGCGCGCTGCGCGCCCCCACCATGCTCAAGCGCTGCGGCCGGCGCCTGCTGCTGGCGCTGGCGGGTGCGCTGCTCGCCTGCCTCCTGGTGCTCACCGCGGACCCGCCGCCGCCCCCGGTGCCCGCCGAGCGCGGCCGCCGCGCGCTGCGCAGCCTGGCGGGCCCCGCGGGGGCGGCCCCGGCCCCGGGCCCCGGGGTGGCGGCGGCGCCCGCAGCGCTCGCCCGCGAGGTGCACAGCCTGTCCGAGTACTTCAGTCTGCTGACCCGCGCGCGCAGAGACGCGGGCCCGCCGCCCGGGGGCGCCCCCCGCCCCGCCGACGGCCACGCGCGGCCCCCGGCCGAGCCGCTGGCGCCCGGCGACGTCTTCATCGCGGTGAAGACCACCAGGAAGTTCCACCGCGCGCGCCTGGACCTGCTGCTGGACACCTGGATCGCGCGCCACAAGGAGATGGTGAGCTCCGGGGCCCCGGGCGGGCGGGGCATGGCGCACGGCCCTGTCCAGCTGGTGATGGTGTCCGATGGGGCCAGGCTGCATCCTCTTTGGCCACCGGACCGTCTGAGGGAGGCGGTGACGCCGATCCATATCCTTCAAGCCCAGTTTGCCTGCTGGGGGCCACTCTCCCCGGAAGGTGTGGAAGTGTCCGAGGGGGCCCCACTCCAGCCAAGCTCCAGGGCCCCGGATGGGGCACGGATCCTACAGCAGGTCTCCTGTGCTTGGGGTTGGTTGCCCTGGGATGCTTGCTCTCCAGACGCCAAGTTAATCTGGTGTTGTCTCCAAACGGCCCCAAAGCAGATTCTTGCTGGGGCCCATCCAGGGTCATCCACCCTGGGTCCCATCATTACTTGGGAAAAGAAAAAGGTTCTTCGTGTGAGGGTAAAGGGGGGAACAGGACCCCTTCTCCTCCCAGTTTGCTACCGTGTGGGGTCAGATCGCTACTGGTGGTGGGGCCATGGGAATGCCCTCAGAGGAAAGAGAGCCCTGGGACTTGGGGGTCTGTGCTGGAGATTCGGCCCACAGTGTGGGAGCCCCTAGGCCTGGGGCTGTGGGCTTGGTTCCCTCCGTTGGGTATTGACTACTTATAGACACATCATAAAAACACACCCGCTTTGAAAATCTCCCTGGAAGCTATGCCAGGACGGTTAGGTTGGGCGGGGAATACTGGCCCTCCAGAGGGCAGGGCGGGAACTGTCTCAGGTGGGGAGCGTCTGAGGCGTTTGGTGTGAAGGTGGGTGCTTAAGGAAGACCTGACCCCTCTCCCTTCTCCCTTCTCCCCTGTCCAAGCCTCAGAGCCCCAGGGCCTTCTGGCTTGGCTGAGCCGGTTTTGGGGGCAGAGTCCTATCTAGTTAAAGCTGGGGAGGGGCCTTGGGAACCCCAGAGCAACCTCTTGGGAATCAGGCGTCCATTTCCCAGGGGCTCAGTGGGCTGGCGGGAGGGGGCCCCGGGCCGTGGGTTTTGTTTGGCGGCTGGGCCGTTAGGATTCCCAGCGCCGGGCGGCTCTCACGCCGGCCCCATGGGCAAGGTAACAAAGCCCCTTTCTCCAGTCGAGAAAGGCGTCGGGCCTCTTGTGTGCAGCTATGCGCTCCATGGGAACCGCAGCTAGCACGCTGGCCACTCAGGTTGCCTGGTGATGAGCGGGCCGGGCCCCCCCACATCCCTGACTGACAGCCCCGTGGGGCACCATTCCTGAGCCAGCCCCCCACCCCCAGCACTTGCCCTTCCTGCTGTGTGAGCTTGGGCAACATTCTGCCCCCTCTGGGCTGTACCAGCTCTGAGCATCTCTTAAGCTGGAATTTAGGGGCTTTCTCTATTAGAAGGGAAATGGCCTGGGGGGCTGAGCTATGAGTGAGTCTCAGCTCGGCTGATA
The DNA here is from genome assembly GCF_963383645.1 of Muscardinus avellanarius. NCBI lineage: Eukaryota > Metazoa > Chordata > Mammalia > Rodentia > Gliridae > Muscardinus > Muscardinus avellanarius. Next base: position 72,074,632 of record NC_137796.1, read on the forward strand.
ATCTTGGGCCTTGCTGATCCTCAGTCTTTTTTATCTCTGAAATGGGGAAAACTTTCCTGGATGTTTTGTCAATGAGATGTAAAACACAACTGGTGAAGCCGGGAGGTTTGGGTGAGCCAGGCAGGCACTCGGAGTCAGGGCCTGTTACCCCACTGGGCCCTGGGTCCACTGTTGAAGCGTCACCTACCTGGTCCAGGAGAGGCTGAATCTGCCTCCAGAGGCAGCTTGTGTGCGAACAGCAAGCAGAGCCCTTCTTGTGGTGTGGGTGGGCCAGGGGTCCTTGGGACACCCAGGGCAGGGCCCGCTTCTCCAGCTTATGCACGGCGACTCAGACTCATCTGACAGGAGACCCAGGGAGGCTGTGTGAGTGCGCTAGCGTGGGCATCTGCCCATGCAGGGTGGGGGAGGCATCCTGGAGGAGGTGTGCTTTGAGTCAGACTGAGAGTCAAAAATACCCAGAAAGGGAAATCCGGGCATTGCGATCGCAGGCATGGGGCCATGCGAGAAGAGGTAGGGTGGGGAGTGCTGGTCCGCAGGGCCCATCCCCATGGGCCTTGAGGTCAGGGTGAAGAGCCTGGCTCCTCCCCCGCCCTCCCTGGAGTGGGCCAGCCTGCAGGGGCTGCCACCGCTGCTGCTGCCCCAGCGACAATGGTTGGGGGAGTACTTGGCATCCTGTGTTTCTTTGAATCGTGGCTCCAGGAACAATGCTACTTCCTGCGGGTGTCCCTGCGCCTTGCTGCCCCGTCTTCCTCCTTTGGGGGGCTGGGGGGTGAGGGCCCTTACCACTCCAGCAGGAGGCAGGGACCCAGCTGAACTCTCTGCCTTCAGGGTGTGACCTCAAGTTGGCGCCTGAATCTATCTGGCCTCAGTCTCCCCACTGGTACTCTTGGGTAGTGGCAGTGCCCCCGTCCCAGGGCCGTTCGGGACAGGAGAGAACACAGTCAGTCCCTTCCCAGCAATATGCTCCACATTGGTGAGCTCTTTTGCACCCGTTTTTGCAGAGAAGGAAAAACGGAGTCTTAGAGCGGCGGGTGAGGGCCTTGGCTGCTGCCGCCGGCAGCTCTAAATTGGGGAGAGAGTTGTCTTGGCACTCCACAGCCCCGCCCCTCAGCCTAGTTCTGGAGGCCTCCCTGCTCCTCGAGCTGAACAAAGGTGACTTTAATCTCCATAGCCTTGGGCTGGGTTTTTAGGACACCGCCAAAGCGCGGGAGAACCGGCCTCGCTTGATCTCATTAAGAAAGCATTTTTCTTTTAATCCAGCAGCACAGCGTCTGCACGGCCGGCCCTCTCCGCCTCCCACGGCATTCCTGGGCTGAGATGCTGGGGCGCAGGCGGGGGATTGGGTGCGAGTCTGTGCGTGTGAGCCCAGTGTCGGCTGCGGGGCTCCGGAAGAAGGGGTACAAGTAAAGAGGAGAAGGTGTAGACCTCACCTGCACCCATCCCCCTGAACCCAGAGCCTGTGTCTGGGCCTGGGATTAGTGCGGGCCAGGACCTATGCCCCCCACCCCTGCCCCAGGTGAAGTGTGCACCTTTCCTGGCCCAGAGCTTCCCCAGGCCTGCTCCAAGCCTGCACATGCTGGACCTCTTGGTAGAGAAGGAGAGGCCTCCTTGTGGGCGTGGGGGGTCCCGCCATCGCCATTCTGAGCATCCCCCACCCGCCCCAGGCGCACTCAGCCATGCCAGGGTGCGGCAGGCGGCACGCGCTGGGCGGGCCGGCAGAGGAAGGAACATTCCTTCCCGTGTGTCGACCGGCCCAGGCGGGCGCCGGCAGCTCCTGGCCCCGCCCCGGTGGCCCCCTCTTCTTCCACGGAGCAGTAACGGAGAGGGTGGCCTCAAGCCCGATGCAGGTGGAGCCTTGCTGTGGCCCCGGGCTAGATTCATTTCAAAGGAGCGGGTTTCTTGCCTGAGCAGTGGGAATTGGGGAGTGCTGTGCTGCATGGGTGTCAGGGCCCCCGATTGGGGGCTGGAGGCACAAGTCTTTCTTGGCCAGCACCCTACTGGCCATGGACAATTGCATAGAACCTGGACGGCTGCATTAATGTAGAGAGTGACCTCCCCAGTCAAAAGGGCTGCAGTGCTGGTGGCCACACCCCTGCCTGAACAACCTCTCGTCCAGCCTGGCCCAGTTAACCAGGCCAGCTGTATGGTAATGACAGTACGGCCCACTCCTGCTTAACTGGCCGAGTTAAGGCCGGCCCTGCGCCCCTCGCGCCTGGCCAGGGACAAAGCTGGCGGACAATGCCTGGTGATTCATCCTCCCTCCCGGCCCTTTGTCTGCCAGGGCTTGGCAGCCACCCAGCTGAAACCTTTGTCCCCAAATACAGTGACTGAGACTTGGCTTCCCAAAGCCGACCTCCTCCACCCCCCTCCCACCCCTTGAAGCTGCGGGGCCGGGCGCTGTGTCAATAAGGGTGTGTGCCATGCCAGGTGTACCGGCTGGTGATCGGAGCTGGTTACCTGGCGGGTAGATGGGGTGTCTACCTGGCTCGTGCCTTGCAGCTGCCTGGGTGACCTTGGACCAGCTGTGGAGGCTGGGAGCTAGGCCCCAGCCCAGCTGCAACCCAGAGAGCACTTGAAGCCCACTTTAAATGCTTGGAGGAACTGGGGCGGGGGTACCACGTTGCAGCTAGGAAACTCCGGGGAGACCCTGCGCCTATCCCCTAGGCCCCAGGTTGGGACACAGAGCCAGGCTCAAGGTCCTTCCTTTCTTCCAGACCTTCATCTTCACGGATGGGGAGGATGAAGAACTGGCCAGGCGCACGGGTGAGCCCTGGGTTTGGAGAGCCGGGGAGGGAGAACTCCGAACCTTCCCTCTGCATTTTTCCTCCCCTCAACCCCTGGGCAGCCAGGTCTTGGTGGACGGGGCTGGGAGGGCAGTTTACTCAACTGGTTTGCTCACCGCCCCTCCACTCGGCCCCAATTCTCATGCAAATGAGGCCCTTTCAGCCCCCAGGGTCCCTTTGAGCCAAGCTAGCTGCAACAGGTGGCGGGTGCTGGGAAAAAGCTGGCTGAATGAGCAGGGGCGGATGCCCCGGGAGGAGGCTGCGCAGGGGAGGGGCCACAGTCTGGCCCCCGCAGGGTTCACTCACAGCCCTCCCCTGCCTGCAGGCAACGTGGTCAACACTAACTGCTCTGCGGCACACAGCCGCCAGGCCCTGTCCTGTAAGATGGCGGTGGAATACGACCGATTCGTGGAGTCAGGACGGAAGTGAGTTGGGCCCAGGGCTCCCCCTCCACGCTCGGACACCCCCACTCGCCCAGTCCGTCCCCATGACAGCCCTGCCTCACCCCCAGGTGGTTCTGCCATGTGGACGATGACAACTACGTTAACCTGCGGGCCCTGCTGCGGCTGTTGGCCAGTTACCCACACACCCAGGACGTGTACATCGGCAAGCCCAGCCTGGACCGGCCCATCCAGGCCACGGAGCGGGTCAGCGAGAACAAGGTGGTGAGTGTACCCCTCCGCCAGGCACAGCCACCGAGTGAGGGGAGGGCTGGGTGGTCCTGCAGCCAGGGGCGGGGTAGGGAGGGGTGCCCATGCCCAGGGCTCAGGCCCAGGCTCGGGTAGCAGCTGACCCTCAGAACAATTTCCTGCCTCCCAGCGTCCCGTCCACTTCTGGTTTGCCACTGGTGGGGCTGGCTTCTGCATCAGTCGAGGGCTGGCCCTGAAGATGAGCCCGTGGGCCAGGTAAGTGCCCTGTGCGGGTGAGGCTGCCCAGTGCCGGGAGCCTTCCATAGGCCTGGCTTGGTTCACCTCTGCGGTGGTGGGGGGGACGCCCACCTCCCATGCAGGCACCGCCCACCTTCCCCTGGCTCCAGAGGCAGCCATGCTTACAGCCATGCCCTGCTCAGAGTGGGTGCTGTGGGCAGGACCAGAAGCCCCCACAGAGAACCAACCACCCAGCCCTGGAGCCGGTGCAAGGGGGGCCTGCAGTCAGGAGGTCCTTGCTGGGGACACAGGGTGTGGTGTGGAGCATGGCCACCTCCTCTCTGAGCCCAGCTTGGGAAGTCCTGCCCAGCTCCCTGCAGGTAGCCTCCACTTCTGCTCACTCTGTCGGGGCCCTTCCCTTCCCTCCCAAAGCGGGGGCCATTTCATGAACACAGCTGAGCGGATCCGGCTGCCGGATGATTGCACCATTGGCTACATCGTGGAGGCGCTGCTGGGCGTGCCCCTCATCCGCAGCGGGCTCTTCCACTCCCACCTGGAGAACCTCCAGCAGGTGCCCGCCTCTGAGCTCCATGAACAGGTGCGCCACCCCTGGGGTCCCTGGGCCCAGCCACGAATGGACAAGCACAGGAAGGGACAGATGAGCAAGAGAAGCTCATAGGAGGGAGGAAGGAAGGAACAGACCCAGAGAGGGAAGGGTGGGTGGGTGGGGGGTCACTTTGATTCTACCTATGAGCTACAGCCCCAGCGGATTTTTTATTCTTTTTTGTAATTTTTTGTTTTGTTTTGTTTTGCAGTATTGGGGACGGAACCCAGGGGCATTCTACCTCTGAACTATACCCCCAGTGTTATTTTTTATTCTTTATTTTGAAACAGGGTCTCATTGAGTTGCGGAGGGCCTCACTAAGTAGCTGAGGCTGTCCTGGTACTGAGATCCTCCTGTCTCAGCCTCCCAAATGCTGGGATTACAGGTGTGCACCTCCACGTCCTGCTTGATTTTTTTATTCTTTATTTTGAAACTGGATCTCACTAAGTTTTGGAGGGACTTACTGAGTAGCTGAGGCTGGCTTCAAACCCGGATCCTCCTGTCTCAGCCTTGAGGGTCACTTTTAAATAGGAAAATCAGAACCAGGAGTGGGGGCACATACCTGTAACCTCAGTACTTGGGAGACTGTGTCAGGAGGATCACAGTTGAAGGCCAGCCTTGGCAACTAAGCGAGACCTTGCTTCAAAATAAAAAGGGCTGAGGTTGTAGTTGGCTGAGGTTGTAGTTGGTGTTCAGTTCCCTAATAACCCCCCCCCCCATAAATGAATAAATTGGAAGCCGCCACCAGGTACCCAGGACATGGTTCCTGCTAGGTTGTCCTCCGTGGTCTACATTTGGTAGGATACACCTGCTTGTGTGTTTTGGGTCTTGGCCCACATCAGTAGCCGGCCTCGGTAGCGGCTGTTGCCCCGCTCTGGACTTCTTTCTGGGGTGTGCTGAGCAGGTGACCTTGGTCTGAGGGAAGCCCAGGGAAGGGCGAGGCAGGGCTGTCCCTCAAGGGCTCCACGGTATCACCTGCCTTTCCCTCGCAGGTGACCCTGAGCTATGGCATGTTTGAAAACAAGCGGAATGCTGTCCACGTGAAGGGGCCCTTCTCGGTGGAGGCAGACCCGTCCAGGTGAGGGGACCAAGGTCCAGCTGGGCCTGTAGAGGCTGCTGGGGGCCTGGCAGAACTGGAGCCAGGCGTCTCTAGCAGCGAGCCTGGGGAGCAGAGGAACCTCTACGGGGTGGAGCAGGTCCTCCCAGTGCCGCTGAGTCTGCGCAGGTGTGGGGCCAGGCACCCACCCCGCACAGACAGTCCTCACTCTGTCCCTACAGGTTTCGCTCCATCCACTGCCACCTGTACCCGGACACACCCTGGTGTCCCCACACCGCCATCTTCTAGCGGCCGTACCTGAGACCCCGTCCCTGGGCGCCCGTGGTATCCAAAGGGCCCAGGGACCCCTGTCGTGCCTTGACAGTCAAAGCACTCCCAGGGATGTGTGTGTGTGTGCGTGTGTGTGTGTGTGTGTGCGCGCCCACTTGTGTAGCAGACTGCTGGGCAGTCCTGTCTACGAGGGGCGGGCACAAGTACCCCTCATCTGCCTTTCTGCACTCCGAGGGTAGCCCTGTGTTTGTAGGATTTCTGGATCTCTTCAGAGTGCAGGACTCAGGGCTCCTCTGCAGAGGTGCGTGGGTACCACACTCTCCCTGCTGAGCACAGGCTCTGTCAGGGCTCAGGGTACCCACACCCTGGGGTCCTGGCCCCTCCCTGGAGCCCCCAGTGTCACGGAGCCATGCTTAGAGCTCTGGCCCGGGCACTGGCTCGGAGTAACTGCCCAGTTCTATGGGGCCTCGTGGCCATCCAGTGATCTCAAGACTCCTGGTCTCCCCGGCTCCTTGGGGTCCTTGCCTTTGTCTCCCTCCATCAGGGGAGTCAGAGCTGCGTTTTTAATCTCCTCTCCAAAGTAGAGAGCATGTCGCCCACAGTGGGTGTGTCTGTAGATATTGTGACAGTATTTTTTTACTGTGCTTTTTTTTTTAAGGGGGTGGGAAGTACAAGGAGGGGGTTTGCTTTTCGTGGGGCGGGGCGGGCGGGGAAGGGTCTTATTTTATCTTTTCTGTGGATCAGAAAAAGCAAAAGCCAAAATTGGGGGCCCCTTTGTTTGTAAAGCTGCCCTGGGAAATGTCTAACGCCTGTGTATTTATGCCTTCCAGTATCTGGAACCCCCCACCCCACCCGCGCCAAGGGCCCAGCAAGGCTCACCTGGCTGTGGGGTGTTTTGTGTTCTGTGTTCTCTTTGCAAAGACACAGCTAGGGAAGCGAATGCTGAGGGAAAAGCGCTCAGGGAACCAAAGTGTTGTTGCCATGGTGACGTCCTTTTGCTGTGAATAAAATGTCTCTTTGCAGCAACCCCAGGGTCCTGGTCTTGCCTGGAAGCTGGGCCTGAGCCCCGGGTCCATCCAGGGGGCTGAGGCGCTGGGAGGGGAAGCCTGGCTCGCTCCACGTGGGTAGGTGGGTAGAAGACCCTCCAACTGTTTTGGAAGGAGACTTGGGATCCAAATTGCTGCTAGCAAGCCGGGCGTGTTGGCGCACGCTTGTAAATCCCAGCATTTGGGAGGCTGAGGCACGAGGATCGGTTCACAGACAGCCTCAGCTACTTAGTGAGGCCCTTTGCAACTCAGTGAGACCCTGTTTCAAAATAAAAATAGGGCTGGGGAATGTAACTCAGAGGTAAAATGCCCCTGGGTTTCATCTTCTGTACTGCAAAAAAAAAAAAAAAAAAAAAAAAAAAATGCTTGCCAGGCGCAGTAGTGCTTGCCTGTAATCCCAGTACCTGGGAGCCTGAGACAGAAGGATTGCAGGTTTGAGAACAGCCTCAGCAGCTTAGCGAGGGATAGAATGCCCCTGGGTTCAATCCCTAGTAATACACACACACACACACACACACACACACACACAATCATATATACATATATATCTTGAAAGGTGTGGCCAGCCCAGGAGAGGGTAGTCAGTGGTAGGCCCTGTGCTTCCCTGAAGGAATTGTCCGCAAGGGTCTGGGAAGCAGCCACTAGGACTGGGACCTCCACACCCAGCTTCGTCCCAGCACAGGCCCAGAGTCCTGGTCTGAGCAGGCACTGCCCGAGGCCAGGCAGCCAGGCTGGTGGGTGGCACACCTGGGCCTGGAGGATGGGCCTGCTGCAGGCTGGGCTCCAGAAGATGGCGAACCGAACCGCAGCAAGTTCCTGGAGCTGGGACTCAGACCCTTCTTGTTTTCAAAGAAGGCAGCTCAGCAGGCAGTTGCCTTTCTTCCTCAAATCCAGCCTCTGAGCCCAGTGAGCAGGGGGTGCAGCTGGGGAATCCCCAGCCCCTCCCACAGCCACACTTCCTCGTCCTCACCCTGAGCTCCCTCCCCGGTTGTCTTGGCCTGGCTGCTTCCCCCCACCAAGTGTCTGCTCTGGCCTTGCCCCTCTGGGTCACGAGGTTTCCCTTCCTGCCGCTTCTGTGCCCCACTTTGCTCCAAAGGCAACAAATTATTTGGAAAGATGTGCGGGCCTGTAATCCCAGTACTTGGGCGGCAGAGACCGAAGGATCACGGGGTCCAGACCAGCCTCAGCAGCTTAGCGAGGGGTAGAATGCCCCTGGGTTCAATCCCCAGTACCCAGTGAATAAGTGTGTAAATTAGTAAAATAGGGCTGGGGGTATATCTCAAAGGTAGAACCCCAGCTGGGTTCAATGCTGGGGCTACACTGTTCCTACACAGGTGCACACACACCAGGTGCCTCTGTGGGGAGGGGTCCCCGCCTTTCTGCAGTGCCCCACATCTGCTGGTAGGCCCCCTCCTCTGCCCTTCCTGGGGCAGTGGCCGGGCCTGCCCCTCCTGGGCCTCGAAGGGCTGAGTCAGCACTGTGGTTTTCAAAGGCTGGGGCGGCGCCTGGCAGTTAAGGGGGTTGGAGCTTGGGGCACACAAGCTTGGCCTCCTTTGGGGGCATCCCACATCCGGTTGCTGTGTGGAGGGGGTTTCCACATTTCCATGGGGTGTTGCAGGGCCCAGCTGTACGCAGGTCACATTTGGTAGGGGGTCACAGCGGCACGGGCTGCCACCGGCCACCGCCTCCTTCCGCCTGGGTGAGTCAGGCCTGGGGCGCTCTGCCCTGCTCCCCACACCACCCCCTGCAGCCTGCATTGGCTTTCTGCAGAGCTGGCGGACGTGGGGGCTGCGGGGGCGAGGCGCCGGCCCCACTTGGGGCATGTGGGGTCCCCATCCGTGTTGAAGCCATCAGTCTGTCTGCGCAGCTGCCCAAATGACCCTGAGCCAGGTGCAGAGGCCCCAGGTGGGGAGGAGGTGGGGGTGAGCTGGGGGAGGGGGAGGGGTTCTAGAAGGACACAGACCAGCAGCCTTGGGCCTTTCCCCCAGAGAGAAGCTGAGGAAGTGGGCATTGGGCATGGTGCACGCTTGGAATCCCAGTACTTGGGAGGCCGAGACAGGGTCACAGGTTTGTGGCCAGCCTCAGCAATTTGGTGAGGCCCTCTGCAATTTAGTGAGGGCCTGTTTCAAAATAAAAGAATAAAACAGGGCTGGAGGTATAGCTCACAGGTAGAATGCCCCTGGGTTTCATCCCCATACTACCAAAAAAAAAAAAAAAAAAAAGGAAGTAGAGCCAATCGTGGCAGCTTATGCCTGTGATCCCAGTACTTGGGGAACTAAGACAGGAAGATAGAAAGAGGCCCATGTGGGTTAACTGAGCAAAATTCTGTTTAAAAAAAAAATTATATATATAGACTGGAGGATCTCACAGGTTCGAGGCCAGCCTCAGCTACCTAGTGAGGCTCTCAGCAACTTAGTGAGACCCTGTTTCCAAATAAAGTATAAAATAGGTCTGGGAGTGTAGCCTGGAGGTAGAAAAGCTCCTGGGTTCCATCCCCAGTACCACAAAAATAAAAATTAAGAGGGCTTGGGGTATAGCTCACAGGTAGAGTGCCCCTTGGGTTCAATCCCCAGTATCCCCCCAATAATTTTTTTGTGTGTGGGCTACTGGGGATTGAACCCATTCTGCCTCTGAGCTTCAGTCCTATTCTGTTTTCGTTTTGGAACAGGGCCTCACAGTGGAGGGCCTTGCTAAATTGCCGCATCTGGCTGCAAAATCCTCCTGTCTCAGCCTCCCAAGGGCTAGGATTACAGTGTGGCCCACCACGCTGCACTTGTGACTCCAGTATAAAAAATTCGAAGCCGGGGGTGGTGGCGCATGATAGATCATTATCCCAGCATTTGGGGGAGGATGAAGGATGGCCAGCCTCAGCTACTTAGCAAGGCACTTTGCAACTCAGTGAGACAGGTTCAAAAATAAAGAGACTAAAAAATAGGACAATAGGACAGGGGATGTAGCTCTGAGGTACAATGCCCCTGGGTTCCATCCTTGGTATTGCAAAAAATAAAATATAAAATAGAAAGGGGAAGGAGGGCCCTAGGGGAACTGGGGGCTGGGGGTGGGGAGGAGCAGACTTCCTTCAAACCACCACCCTCAGGCTGTGAGGAAGAGAGCGTCTCCCCAGGTGGTGAGCCACCAGGGGGGAGAGGGGACTTTTTCTGTCCCAGGGTCCTTGGGGGGGACAGCCACGCCCCACCCACTGGTGGCACCATCACTGCCAACCCACACATCCTGCTAGGGGCAGGCCCAGCCAGGCATCCCCTCCAAACTAATTTGTGTGGCTTTCAAAGGAAGACTGCAACCCGTGGGGGGTGGGTTGATGCTGGGCACCCAGTGAGGGTGGCAGAACCCTGTCCCACCCTGTTTCCGCTCTTAAACAGATTGCTCTGAGCCAGGTCTGAGAGAGGAGGCCAGCCCCTGCTCCCCTGAAATGCACTCCCATCCCTTGGGCTCGTCAGGGCTGGCTTCCTGGAAGGGGCAGCTCTCAGCTGAAGAGGGAGGCTTTGTAAAGATGCAGGGTACGTGGGGGTAGCACTTATAATCTCAGTACTTGGGAGGCCGAGACTGGAAGATCCCAGGTTTAAGGGCAGCCTCGGAAATAATGGGACTGTTTCAAAATACAATTTTTTTTTTTTTTTTTGGTGGTACTGGGGTAGAACCCAGAGGCTTTCTACCTCCGGGCTATACTCCCAGACCTATTTTATATTTTATTTGGAAACAGGGTCTCACTAAGTTGCTGAGAGCCTCACTAAGTAGCTGAGGCTGGCTTCGAACCCGTGTGATCCTCCTGTCTCAGCCTCCCAAACGCGGGGATTATAAGCGTGCGCCACCACGCCCGGCCTCAAAATACAAATTTAAAAAGGCCTGGGGTATAGCTGAGAAGTGGAATGCCCTTGGGGTTCACTCCTAGGTACCAAGAGAGCACTCAGAGCCCTCAGAGGTGGACTGTCAGGAGGCTGGAGTGGGCCCTGGGGTCAGGGTGCGAGGACTCTCCCTGCAGAGGCTCTCGGGACAGGACACACCTCGCTGATGACTTCAGCCAGTCCCCAGGGTCTGACCCATCATTTTGTCTGTTGGGCCCATTGGCCAGTCCCCCTGCCTCGTCCAGCCTAACATTTTCAGAGTGAACCCCTCCTAACCTTACACAAAGGCATTTTGAGCTTCTTTAGGGGGGACCCAGGGACCAGGAGGCCCCTTGTCTCAACCTCTGGAGGATGCCCAGATCATGTGGCCCTGAAGTATGGGGCTCGGCTTGGCTGCTTTCCCTGCGGGCCCCCTGTTCCCCATCTAGGTTCCCCCAATACAATCTGCCACACCCCTCGGGCGCCACCTCGTGGTGGCATCTGATATTCTCTCAGTCTGAATCCCAACTTTTTGGGGATCTTCACCTGGTTCTAGAGATGCAGCTCAAGGGGCAGGAAAGAAGAGCTGGATGCAGCCTGTGCTTCCTCTTCAAATCTAATAGACAGTACTGAGCACATTTGCCAACATCTGGCAATGCAACATGTATAAGGTTAAGTGTCAGGCTGGAACCAGCGGTCCCCTCTCTCAACCCTTGGCCCCTGGCTCCTCAAATGCAAAATGCCTGGCACTGACCACTGCCCTCCTCTCCAACACTGTCCTGTGACAGCTGACCAGCACATCTTGGCAAGGCAGTTACGCAGATTCTCTTCCACCAGCCCGGCAGATGTCTACCTTCCCCAAGAATCTATCACCCCCTGCTGGCCACTTGTTGTCAATGCACTTCAGCCTGGAGAGGTTTGTAGTTATGTGTGGGATTTTTTTCTTCTTCTCAGTACTGGGTGGGGATGGAACCCAGGGACATTCTACTGCCAAGCTACACTCCCAGGCTTGCATTTATTTATTTATTTATTTATTTATTATTTATTTATTTTTGTGGGTCTGGGGATGGAACCCAGGGGCATTCAACCTCTGAGCTATTCAACCTCTGAGCTATAGCCCCTGCCCTATTTTTTATTCTTTATTTTGAAACCAGGTCTCACTGAGTTGCAGAGGGCCTCATTAAGCAGCTGAGGCTGTCCACGAACCACAATCTTCCGGTCTCAGCCTCCTGAATGCTGGGATTATAAGCATGTGCCACCACGCCCGGGTTATTTATTTATTCATTTATTTATTACGGGTCTGGGGATGAAATTCAGGGGCATTCGACCTCCGAGCTACATTCCCTGCCCTATTTTTTATTCTTTATTTTGAAACAGGGTCTCACTGAGTTGCAGAGGGCCTAAGTAGCTGAGGCTGTCCACAAACCACGATCCTTCAGGCTCAGCCTCCTGAATGCTGGGTTTACAAGCGTGCGCCACCACGCTCGGCTCTATTTTCATTTTTTTTTTTTTTTTATTCAGGGTCTCACTGAGTTGTAAAGGGCCTCACTAAGTAGCTGAGGCTGGCCACAAACCGTGACCCTCCTGTTTCAGCCTCCCAAATGCTGGGATTACAAGCGTGCGCCACCAAGCCTGCCTGTGATTTTCTATTTTGAAACAGGGTCTCGCTAAGTTGCTGAAGCTGGCCTCAAACCTGCAATCCTCCTGCCCTAGCCTCCCGAGTACTGGGATGACAGGCGTGTTCCACCACACCCGGCTGTCATCCCCTTCTTCAGAGCTTACCTGTCCATGGGTCCTTCTTTGATCAGCCAGAGTCACATTGAGAATCTCTAGCAAGGCTGCTGGGCAGGAGAATGGGCCAGGAACTCACATGTGGCCTGAGAGCCGGGGCCAGAGAGCCAGGTCCTGACAAGTTTTTTTTTTTTTTTTTGTTTTTTTTGTTTTTTGTTTTTTGGTGGTACTGGGGTTCCTGGAAGCCCTTCTACCTCCGGGCTACACTCCCAGACCTATTTTTACATTTTTATCTGGAAACAGGGTCTCCTAAGCCAGAGCGCGCAGCTGGCTTCGAACCTGCGCCGATCCTCCTGTCTCCGCCTCCCAAGCGCGGGGATTACAAGCGTGCGCCACCACGCCCGGCCCTGACAAGTTCATCTAAGCTAGGAAGACAAATGCTTTCTTGGTCAAAAGGAGGCTCTCCCAACCTCACGAGGCCCTGATGTCTCCCTGTGAAGTGGGTGCTGTGCTGAGTGGCCCCAGGCCAGCGCCACACCTTCCTAAGCCTGATTCTCAGAGGAAACATGCCTGCTCTGGGTCCAGAGATGCTGTGAGGGCCTCCAGGAAGGATACCCCATTTCTGTGCAGCTTCTTGAAGGTCAAGGTGTGACCATAGTGGGGATCTCTATGGCTCCAGCCTGGACCCCTCTACCGTGCCCCAGACCAGGCATGGTCACTTCTGATAGAAGCCTTTCATGGAACAGGCCCCCACGCCGAGGCCCTGGCAGTGTAACTGCAAAGCCCAGCTTGTCCTCGACCACCGTTCCCCCCAAAGCCTGGCTGCTCTGCCCACACACCCCACACATCATCCAGGTGCTGACCAAGACCCCTCCTGTCCCATCCCACCCCACCTCTGTGCCCCCCACATGCCCTCAGCCTGGGAGGCACACTGCAGCTACCCCACACGTAACCTAGATCTGAGACCCTCTGGAACAACTCAGAAAATGAGGCCTACTTTTTAAAATTTGTTTATTTTAAAACATGAAACCCAAGCTGAATAGAAACCACAGAAATTACATTGACGAGATTTTTTTTTTTTTTTTTAGTATTTGCCCCCAAAATAAAGTCCCCAAAGAAATAAAAATCAACCCCCAAACCCAGTCTTAAAAAACAAAAACAGCAACAGAACACACAGCCATGGCCGTATGGAGGCTGGAGGGGGCTGCAGGCTGAGGTCGGCTCGGATGTTAATCCACAGGTGGGGAAGATGTGGGCAGCCAGGAGGAGGGGCGGTAAACCAGGAGGTGAGTCTTGACAAAATTTTATATATATAATATATAGCATAACAAACGTAAAGAGTGACGGCACACAACCATTATGGTTAGACACAAAAAAAAGACCCCACACAGAAGGCCCTGGACACCTGTGGCCCAGGGGCTGGGCAGAGCTGGGACCCCGGGGCCAATGGTGCCTGAACTGGAGTTGCATAGTGAGATGGGGAGGCGCGGGTCGGGGATGCCTCACTGCCCAAGCCTTGCCCTGCCGGGGGAGGCAGGCGACGCAGGCCTGCAGAGGCCTCCCCAGCAGGACCCTGGGCCCTCGCTGGCCCCACATGGTCAGGGGCTCCCCACCTCAGATGCTCCGGGGCTACGAGGCTGACACCCCTGGGAAGTGTGGAGATGGGATGGGATGGTTAGGAAAAGTGGCACAAAAAATCAGAATAAAAAGAAAAGAAATCAATGGCCAGAGGTGCCCCCTCCACCGACTGAACTCAGGGAACGAAGCCCTTTTGACTTTCCCCTTTTCTCCTGGTACTGGGGATGGAACTCAGGGGCATCCTACCTCTGACCTACATCCTCAGCCCCATTTTATTATTTTTTATTTTGAAACAGGGTCTAAGTTAAAGGGGCCTCACTTAGCTGAGGCTGGCTGTGAACTACGATCCTCCTGTCTCAGCCTCCCAAGTACTGGGATGACAAGCGTGTGTCACCACGCCTGGCGACTTCCTCCTTCTTCTTTCTTCAGCCTCAGTGAGTGAAACGTCACAGATGGGCACGCACACACATGACGGTCAGGACTCCCGTGACATCACAGGTTCACAGCCACGGCTGGCAGTGCCTGCCCCACACGCTCTGCACACCGACCTGGGGCAGCTTGCCGCCAGTTTGTGCTTCTGAGCTGTCCCAGAGTGCACTAGGGGCACCCAGACAGGATGCGGCAACTCCCCACCCCAGACCGGAGGTCAGGAACACACCCGCAGAGGAAGGACCCCGCAGGCTGGCCACCTCCGCCTCCGAGGCCCCAGAGGGTCCCAGAGCGAGGCCAGTTGGGGCCAGGGATAGAGTCCACTCCACGAGGTTTGGTCACGCCTTGGGGGGCACAGGTGCCCAGGCTTGGGGCCCTAGACCCACTGACACATCAGTCCCTCCCCCTTTTGGTCCCAGATACCAGCACAAAGAAGGGGGTTGAGGAGGAGGGCAGGGCGGAACCTTGCCCCAGGGAGAGGTGAGGACAGCCTGGGGTAGGTGGCCACCCTGTCACTCCAGGAGGGAGGACCACGGGGCTGTAAACTGCCTCCCACCACAGGGCCCAGCCCTGGCACCTGCACGCACCAGCAGCAGCCCCCTGGCTGCCCCGCCTTGGCACACGGGCCAGCCAGAACCTGCACTGGCCATACCCTCTTGAGTGGCTGGGTCGGAGAGGGGCAAGACCTCGGGTCCTGTCCTGACGTGGGGGGTCCCCCTCCATAGCGGGAAGCACAGCAAACATCGCACACGGAAGCCAAAAGCACCTCAGGGAAGCTCTGTTCCCGCTTCACAGGTAGAAGGCCGAGGCCATGCGGACCTCAGCTCAAAGTCCGAGGGAGACTCATTCCCGAGTAGTCCTCCTGCCAGAGGAGGGGTTCCTGGGCCCTTTGTGCAGCCTGGCCCCGCAGCACCCCACAAAACACGGCTATGACAGTCCTGGCTCCTAACCAGCTGTCTTGGGCTGCGGGCTCCAGGCTGAACTCAGGGTCGCACCCGCTGGCTCCGGGCCAGCCAGGGGGCCGTAGAGGCTGGGAGGTGAGGTTAGTGGTTAGTCCCGAGGGTGGTGGCGGGGGCTGGGGCACATTCATGGCCAGCTCGGCCCAGCCCCGGACGACACTGTGCCTGTCCTGGGTGGAAATGGAGTCAGAGGGGGTAAGGGAGGGTCCCGCTCAGCCCGCCGCCCCAGCCTGCCCTGGAGATGACAAATGTGGTTAGTGCAAAAAACAAACCGCAAGGAGCTGCCAAGTCTCTGGGACGGGGGAGGGGTTTTGGCACCAAGGTGGCCGGCACAGGCACCTGCCGTCCGGCACAGGCACCTGCCGTCCGGCACAGGCACCTGCCGTCCGGGGAGCCTGGAGGTCTCAGGCAGGGGGGATGCTGAGGGAGAGAGCCAGGCAGAGGGAGGCAGAGGAGGGGCCTCCCCGCAGAGGCTGCCGGCGACTGGCAGGAAGGGGAGCCGCGTGGACCAGAAGGCAGGCACATGGACACTGCAGAGAGATGGTATGTGGGGGCTGTGGGAGGCTGTAAGTGGACACCATCCTCTGCAGCCAGTGATGCGAGGTTCCTGCCGGACCTGCAAACCAAGACGGGACCCACAGAGGCGGAGGGCAGCCACAGGACAAGCTCAGAGCTGCGGAAGGGAAGGATGGGGGGTGGGCTCAGAGGAGAGCGTGGCAGACAGCAGGGAGGGCCACCTGCAGAGGGAGCCTGAGGGACAGAAGCCCTGGCACAGAGCAGGGCTTGTGAACCCTAGAGGGCCGAGCTGCGGTGTGGGGCGGGTGACCGGGCAGAGCCAGGGTGTTGCTGGCAGTGCTGTCCAGGTGTATGACCCGAGATGGGGGTGTGGGCCCAAAGGCCTTACTTCTCCACCTGGCCCAGAGCTGTGCCCCCTGTGGGGAAGGGAGAGGAGGGCCGAGAGCCTGCAGAGCGCCCAGCTGGCCTGGCCTGGCATGCGAGGGTCCGGTGGAGGCCACGGGTGGAAGCAGCGGTACTGGCACGGGAGGGGCGGGGCAGTTGGCACAGGGGACAGGTGGCTGCCGGTGCGCAGTCTAGTGCCCGCTGCCGCTGGAGTCGGGGCGCGGCTGGCTTGTGGCGAGGTATTTGGCTCTCATGCTGGAGGTGTACTGGAGGAGAGAGGGAGGGAGGGAGGGATGGTCAGCAGGCCCCTGGGCAGGGCCGGGGGCCAACAGCATCCTCAGCGCAGTCTTCGGCTGCCGAGCCAGAGCCAGCCCTTGGGAGGCAGAATGAGCCGGCACAGTGTACAGCTGGGGACACAGGCAGCTGGCCCAGGGCCTGGAACAAGGACTGGGCGCAGAGGAGGAAGGCAGCGGCCACCAAAGGGCCCAAAGCGTTGACCTCTACTCCCCAGGCTCGGATCAAGGGGACCAAACCCCTCTTCCTATTAGAGGATCACAGTCCACCCCCCAGAGAACACTGCTGGGATTTTTTTTGGCATCTGGTTAGGCAGAGCCCTACCACCCCTAAGAAGTGAAGCAACCCACATGCCCAGAATCCAAACGCCACACACAGGCTACCTGCCAGGCCAGGCCTCTGCCTCAGGGTAGGTCCTCCCAGCCAGGCCACAGGCCACAGCTGGCGAAACCCCCCAGGATTAGGAGGCCCCAGCCCCTCCTGGCCGTCCGCCTCCAGGGCTGCTCTGCCCCATCACCCCCAGGGAAGAATGGACCCCAGGCCGAAGCAATGCTGCCTCCCGCTCGGGGAAGGGCCAGCTGTGGCTTCCTCCTTGTGTCAGGGATGAGGTGGCTACAGGAGGGAGCCATACCACCCCACTCAGCAGATGGCCCACAAGCCCAGCCACCGCACCCTGCAGGAACACGAAGGCCCTGAGTACTGCGTGTGTGCGCTCTGTGTTCACATGAGGAACACATGCAAACGGGGCATGTGCTGTGGCCAGGCGTGTGCAAAGGCCCGTGGCAGGGAACGACCAAGGCTATGCCGAAGGTGGCCGGGGAAAGCAGGCCTGGCAGGCCGCCTAGCCTACTCAAAGTGGCTCCTGTGACCCAGGACCCCGGACAATCGCCATGGCTCCCAGATGCACAGGGACACCGCTCCCTAGGCCCCAAGAGCCCTCCTGGGACACCTAGAAGGTCGCAAGTAGCATGGGGACATGGAGCAGGAGGAGGAGGGGCTCCAGGAGCCGTGGCATTCATTCCATGAGCATGCAGCAGAGGACAGATGGTGGGATGGATGGTGGACAGCGACCCAGACCCCGGGAGGAGCCCGAGCAGGCACCACGTTGCTACCCGGGACAGCAGGGGAAGCTGCGTGCTCGAGCGCCTGCACGTGCCTGTGCGCACTGGCTGTCAGGCAGGGCGGCCTGGTGACTGCACACCCAGGGGCCCAGCTCTGCTCCTAAGCCCTGGTACATACAGGGGCTGGGTGGGTGGCTCCCTCACTGGGAGGGACAAGAGGGGGCCAGAGTCCCCAAAGGCTGGGTGGCTAGGCACAGGGGAAGGGGAGGCCTGGATGGGGCTCACTGCTACACTGAGCCAGGCAGGGCCAGGGCCCTCATTCAAGGTCTGTGCTGGGCTGGGCTGCCCACAGCTGGCCCTGGAGCAGCGGAGCCCGAGGCTGGCACTGGGGAGGGCACAGTGAGAAGGGAGGCAGGAGGTGCAGGCGGGCGGCCGTGCGGGGCAGGGGACGGGTGGGTCAGTACCTGTCGCTCTGAGGGCACAGCTACCACAGCGTTCGGGCACTGTCCATGGGCTTAAACTGCCAGCCCGTGTGGCTGCCAGAGTCCAGGGCAGCCAGATAGCGCTAGGAGGGCCCAGGGTGGGAGGGGTGCAGGAGAGAAAGAGAGAGAGGGGGCGTCCTCAACGCCAGGTGCGGCTGGCCTGGAGCAGGCGGTGGGGCCGGAGGGGCCGAGGATGAGGGCAGTTGAGTGTGACTCCGGCCTGCGGCCGGGCCTCCCAGGCCTGCCCTGCTGGGGCCAACATGACGACGGCACTGCCATGCAGGTGAGTGTTTCTGAGCAAGAGGGCCTCCAGCCTCTTGGGGCCTGTCCTCACAGCCTAGCCCCTCCAGGAGCTCCATGGCCCCTATAGCCTCTCTACCAGCTCCTTTTTTTTTTTGTTTAGGGGTGGGTGCTGGAATTTTCTCTGTGTGTGTGTGTGGTACTGGGGATGGAACCGGGGCATTCTACCTCTGAGCTACACCCCTGGTCCTATTTTTTAGTCTTCTTTATTTTTTGAAACAGGGTCTCACTGAGTTGCGGAGGGCCTCACTTAAGTAGCTGAGGCTGTCCACAAATTGTGGACAGCCTCCTGAATGCTGGGATTATAAGCGTGCACCACCACGTCCGGCTTGAGGTACTGGAAATTGAGCCCAGGGGCATCCTACCTCCAAGCTACATCCACAGCCCTTTTTTATTTTTGATTTTGAAAGAGGGTCTTGCTAAGTTATCGAGGCTGGCCTTGAACCTACGATCCTCTGGTCTCAGCCTCCCAAGTACTAGGATTACAGGTGTGCGCCACCATGTCCAGCCACTAGCTCCTTTTCTCTGGCACCACCTTGTCCCCTCTTATCCATGTCTTGCTCCCAAGGCCAGAGGGGACACCAGACCAGACTGGAATGGCCAGCAGCTGGGCCCAGGGTGGATGCTCAGAAAAAGAAGGAAGACCAGGAAGCGAGGCTAAGCCCTGGGAAGCTCAGCCGGGGTCCAGGAGGCCCAGGTGGACAGTGGGAGGGCCCAGGGCAGCAGAGCGTAAAGAAGTGTTGGGCGTCATATCCTCTACCTTCCTCTCTTACCCACAACAAGGCCAAGAGCTGCCCACTGACCCCGAGGTGCCTCATGGCCAGCAAGAGCTGGAGGCCACCCAGCCTCACCCACGGGGGAAGGCCCTGGTGGGGGAGGGCTGCCAGCCGACCCTGGAGCCCATGCTGCCCGGAGAGTCACAGAGCGCACCACAGCAGAGGTCACCCCCCTTCCCTGAGACTTACTGAGGGCGGCGGGGACTCGCGCCCAATGAGGGGGGTGTTCTCACAGCGTGGGTTCTGGAAGTTGGCATTCTGGCTCCTGTGGGTGGGGAGAGAAGCTGTGAATGAGCTCTGGTCACCAGAGTCCCAGCTCTGGGACACGCAGACCCCGTGCCCTCGACTCACATGTACTCGGTGACCGGGGCGTTGCTGACGGTGTGGGCCGCAGCCGGGATGCTGGTCTCGCTGCCGTAGCTGCTGCCGCAGCTGTACAAGCTGGGCATGTGCACGCGGTAGAGGCTGTCGTGTGCCTGCTGTGGCCCGGGGGCAGCCTCCTCCTCCTCGTACTCATCAGGGCCTCTGCAGGGACAGACACCATCACAGGCTCAGGCCGGCAGGAGGGGACCCACCGCAAGGCCTGGTTTCCAATCCTGGCCGGGCCCACAAGGGTGAAGCGGGCCGGTCCCTGGGCTCCAAGCCTGCTTTGTCCTCTGAGGTTGAGTGCTCTGAGTGTCCTGTATTGAAGTCTACACAGACTACGCTGGCTGCCTGCTTAGGAAAAGAAGGGTGCGGACCCGCTGGCGAGAAGAGATGGGTGCCTGGGGTCAGGTGCCCTCTTGGTCTGCAGGGCTCATCCACGGCCTTGGGGCCTGAGCTGATCTTTGCCCTGCTACCCTCTGGCTTCCTGTTCCCCTCTCCACATGGGTGGCTGCAGGATGAGGCTAGGAAGCTGTGTCCAGGCTGCTCCCACACCTGTCTGAGCCGCATGGGAGGCAGGGCTGGATGGCTAGGTGGTGACCGTGGGAGCTGCCAGCTGAGTGGAGGCCACCAGCTACGCCCAGGATGGGACCTCACACGTCCTCTTACAGCTCCCCTCACTGTGAGGGACACTGAGGTCCAAGGTGGTGAAGCAGCTTGCCTGCAGCCATCCATTAAGGAAGGGCACAGTCAGGATCTGAATTCAGCCATGTGCTTCCAGGGTTGGGTTTCTCAGCCATTCTTCTATAGCTGCCATCTTTATTGCCAGAGCCACCATCACCACAACTACCATCACCACCATCATGACCACCATTCTCAGGACCACAACCACAACCATCCCCATTACAACTACCACCATTATCATAACCACCATCACCACCGTCACCATCACCACCATCATGCCCACTGCCATCCTCATCACTACCACTGTCACCATCAACACCCTCCTCACCACAACCATCCTCATCACCATCACAACTACCACCACCATTCTTGTCACCACCACCACCACCACCACCACCACCACCATCATACCATCACCCTCAGCATCACCATAACTACCATCACCATTATCATCACTACTATCACACCACCACCATCACCTTCATCACCATCACAATCACCAGCACCACCACCACCTCCATACATCTCAGTTACTACTGCCATCACCGCCTCTATCGCATCAGCAGCATCACCATCACAAGGGAAAAAAGCATCACAGAAATCCAGGCAGAGGGAAGAAATCTGAACTGAGCTACGTGTGGTCCAAGCTGGGCCACCGAGCAGCTCCAACAGCCCCCAGGGGCAGGGAGGCAGAAGGTCTGGAGGTGGAACTGACATAGGCCTCCGCAAGGGAAGGACCCTGGTAACCTAACCCTCACCCATCCCAGTACTAACTTGAGGAGACAGGCGACCCCCACTTTGAAAAGAAGGCCACAGGAGCTCTGTGGGAGCTGGCTCTCATCCTGCCACCCAAAAGAAGGCCGTAACCACGTGGACTACCAAGTCCACCCGGCCGGCCTCTCCACCCACAGCTCCGCACACCTGCACCCAGGGGGCACGGACGAGACATTCCGAGGCCGGCCTTCAGGGTGTGGGGCACAGAGGCCCCAGTGCTCCCCAGCTGCCTGCTCTGGACTCTCCAGGACGGGCTCATCTAGGCTGCTTTTCCTCTTGTAAAATGAGGATGCTCACCTGGGAGCCCGAGGCCTCAGGGATGCGAGTTATGGGAGGAGGAGACAGCTGCCCCTCACCTCTGGGGCCTGGGAGCTGGGGGTCCAGAAGGGCCTTGTGCCGGGTGGCCTGGGCTGAGCTCCAGGACCTCCTGAGCCCTCACCTCTTCTGCTGCCAGGTGTGAGGAACGCTGCAGACGACAGAGCTGAACATGAGGGCCGTGACGAATGAGAAGAGGGCCAGGTAGATGAGACCCTCGACGCCGTCATAGCAGAAGCCCGTCAGCGCCTGCACGTAGTCCTGAGCCAGCAAGACCAGAGACGGGGAGAAAGTCAGGGACCGGCAGTGTGATGGGAACACGCTGGGCTCAAAGCCTGGCCGCGGGGGCCACAGGCCCCGACACCAGGCTGGACTGAGGACCAGTGCCTGTGGATGAGTCCTCTTCGCCCAGGGACCCCGACACTTCCCAGCAGTGCCTCACTGCCACCCCCTCCCCCCCCCAGCTGCCTTCCTCCGCTCCGGAGGCCACCACCTCACCAGGTGCAGGCTGCGGCAGTCCACCAGGGCGGTGAGGTGCTGCAGGTTCACCTCCGTGCCGTTCAGCACCTCCTGGACGCGAAGCAGGGGGTCCTGAGGGCACGTACAATTCAAGGTCAACACCGTGCCTGGGAGGCAGGGCCTAGGCCAGCCATGTCCCCTCCTGGACCCCACAGGTCTCCCTCCTCCCCATGACCTGACACTGAGCCACTCCCTAGGCTGCAGGCCCCGGGGACCCCAGGACTTCTGAAACGGTAAGCCTGGAGTCTGTGCCTTGGACGAGACACAGGGACCCACAGATGCCCGTTCGGTGTGGGTATCACTGTGAAAACAGGCAGGTCTCGCCTTCCTGTCACAGGAGAAACTGTGGAGGCACCATGTGTCACTGGTGGGGCCTGGTTCTGCTTTTAGGAGTCTTACTTTTTATTTATTTATACACACTGGGGATTAAATCTAGGGGCATTGTGCCACTGAGCTACACCCTCAGCCCTTTCTATTTTTTATTTTGAAACAGTGTCTCACTAAGTGGTTGCTGAGGGTGTTGCTAAGTTGCCCGAGCTGGCTTCAAACCTGAAACCCTCCTGGTCCTAGCCTCCCAAGTACCGGGATTACAGGTGTGCACCACTGTATCTGGCTCTAACACGTTTTTTGAGGACTTTCTATGGCCCCAACGTGGGTTTCAAAAAAATAAAAAGGACTGCTATCGGCTGAACTGGGAGCCCTCGACTTCACATGCTGAAACCCAAAGTATGGCTTCATATGGAACTTCAACGAGGTGATTAAGGGAAAATGAGGTCGCTGAGGTGGGCCACCACCAATATGCCTGGTGTGTCCTTATAAGAAGAGACTGACTGACACCCTCTGAGGAACAACCCTGTGAGTTGGCAGGAGGAGGTGGCTTCTGTAAGCCACAGAGTAGTGGAGCCACCCTGCCTGCACCGCGCGCGACCTTGGAATGCCCCAGCCCAGCTTCGCCTCCCCACCCACTCAACAGCAAAACACCAAAAGGGAGCTCTGTCACAGAAATATAGAAGCAAAGGAAACAACATCTTATGTGTACATTGTCCTTTCTTGTTTTTTTTTTTTTTTTTTTTTTTTTTTTTTGTGGTGCTGGTGATTGAACCCAAAGGCATTCCACTATACCCCTAGCCCTATTTCATTTTTTTTTTTTGGACACAGGGTCTCACTAAGTAGAGGCCCTGAGGCTGGCTGAATCTGTGATCCACCTGTCTCAGCCTCCCAAGTGCAGGGATTATGGGTGTGTGCCACCACACCCAGCTTGCTTTGTTTTTCTAGCTTGTGAAGTTTCTTAGAGCAGGGCCTGTGGCTCCCACTGGAGCCGGAGAACCTACAAGACAACAGCCTCACTCCCGTCCCTGAGCCTTGGGGACCAGGACTCCCACAGGCCACCCGAACTCCTCCCAGGAGATCTGGGGTTTTGTCAGGGGTTTATATACTGTAAAGCACAGACGTTCAGGGACTAGGATGCTGCGGGGAAGCAACAATCCCCTCAGGCTCTAGGACGCTACCCAGCACCGGGCCTTACTTTCTTCCTTCATCTGTTGGTACTCTCCCAGCACCCCAGCTCCCACCCTTTGAGGTACTGGGGATTGGACCAAATGTATTATATCTCTGAGCTACATACATCCCCCAAACTTTTTTATTTTAAAACAGGCTCCCCATAAATTACTGGATGCTTGCCTTGAACCTATGATTCTCCTGTCTCAGCCCCCCAAATACTGGAATTACAGGCATGTGCCACCATGCCTAGCTCCCCTCACCACCTTTCTGAGATGCTGGAGATGAAATCTAAGGGCCTCATATATACTATGCAGGCACTCTACCACTGCGCTACATCCCCAGCTCCCTATTTTTTTTTTTTTTTTTGTAGTACCAGCGTTTGAACCCGGGGGCATTCTACCTCTGAGCTATATCCCCTGCCCTATTTTTTATTTTTTATTTTGAAACGGTCTCAGTAAGTTGTGGAGGGCCTCACTAAATAGCTGAGGCTGTCCATGAACCCACAATCTCCCCGTCTCAGCCTCCCAAGTACTGGGATTACAAGTGTCACCATGCCCAGTACTCTATTTTTTTTTTGGGGGGGGTGTACTAGGGATGGAACCAAGGGACAGTGTACCTCTGAGCTACACTTCCAGCCCTGTTTTTTTTTTTTTTAGCCTTTATTTTTTTTGAAACCGGGTCTCACTGAGTTGCAAAGGGCCTCACTAAGTAGCTGAGGTTGTCCGTGAACTGTGATCCCTTGGTCTCTGCTCCCGAATGATGCTGGGGATTACAAGTGTGCGCCACCACGTGCAGCTTACCCTATTTCTTTTAACACAGTTTGCATTACTTTTAAAGAACAAAACTGTTTTTAAAAATCTCCCAAAAGTTCCTGGGGAAAAGGAACCAAGGCGGGGGGGCAGGAGGGTAAGAGAAAAGAAGGCTCTACAGGAAAAGGGGGGACAGGGCCTCCCAGGTTTCTGTCAGGGGTGCCTCCCCCACTCGGAGCCCCTCACCTTGGTGGCTGGTTGCTCCTGCGGGATGCTCTTCAGGAGCTCAGCCACGACATCCTGCATCTCCACCAGCGCTTTGTGGCTGCCAGACAGCTTCTGCTCCACAGAGAGGGGCCATTCCAGTGGCCTGTGGCCTGCCTCCCCTCCAAGCCCCCATGCCCAGGACAGCCCCCAAGGTTCCACTCTATAGGCTTCAGGGTATCCCTCCCTCTCCCAGCGGACCAACCACCAGGGACACACAGGCTCCAAGGTGGTGACAGGAACCCTGCACCTGCTCCAGAGAGCAGAGATGCTCCAGCAGGGCACCCTCAATGCACAGTCCTTGAGACCCACGGGGTTAAGCCATCCAGGTACAATGACAGGCGGCGGATAAAGGGTTTGACCCTCTAGTGCTGCCAATCCCTTCAAATTCCACCTCCGGGACACATAGACAGGTGACATTCTACAGAGGGGCTCCAAGCTCCTCCCACACCTACCTAGAGGTGAGCAGTCAGCTTTGCCTCTGCCCTTCAGGGGTTGCCAAGGGCAACCCGAGGACTAAAAGGAGTCCCAAGGCATCAGGGTGGCAACTGCAGGGCAGTGAGGGATGCCAACTGTCCCCCAGCTACCTCCACACAGCCTGCTTGGCCTCCCTGCACCCTGTGCCCGGCCTTGGCCTCCCAGGACCAGCCCAGGATCTCACCTGCTGGAAAGGGTTGGTGGCGCGGGGCGAGCAAGCCAGGTAGTACTGCAGGATGTCTGCAGAGAGAAAGGTAGGCTGAGAAGAGTCATCTCTGCGCTGTGACCGTGTGCAAAGTACGCATATATGTGCATGTGTCTGTATGCATGCACGGATCTTCAGCATGCATCTGCATGTGTCTGTGCCTGCGAATACACCTGTGCAAGCACATGCACACTCTATGTGAGTGTTCCAAGTCAGTGCATGTGCGTGCACTGCTTGTGTGTGGATGCAGCATGTGCCTGAGGATGGGGAGGGGTGAGGGGATTGGGGGTGGAGGACTGTCTAAGGGCAGCAGTCCTGGCAGCATGCATAAGCTTGCCCTGGAGTTGCAACAGTGGGTGGGTGGGGCCTCTCTGCACCAGGACCTACGCTCAGCTCTGGGGTCTGCACGCAACTGAGCCTCCAGGAGCCCAGGGCTCGCCAGACCAGGGCGCAGGCCCCTCAGTCCCTTTACATATCCAGGGAATTGGGATGCCCTGTCAGCCCTGCCTTTCAAAAACACCCCTGTTTCTGTCTGGGGTCCCACCTGCTCAAGCCACTGCTGTCTCCTGCCTACTAGAGCTCCCCATCCTCTCCAGACCCTCCCATCATCCCAGCAACCTGAAGGTGGGTGTGAGTGTGGGGGGGTGCTGGGGATAGAACCCAGTATTCTCTACCTCTATATTATCCCCCCATCCCTATTTACTTTTGTATTACTTTGAAACATGGTCTTGGTAAGTTACTGATGCTGGCCCTGAATCTGAAACACTCCTTTCTCGGCCTCTGGAGTGCTGAGATTACAGGTATGGACTGGCTTTGAAAAAGCTTTTTATGTGTGTGTGGTGCTAGAGATGGAATCCTGGGCATTCTACTTCCGAGCTACACCCCCAGCCCTATTTTATTCTTTTATTTTGAAAGAGGGTCTCACTAAGTAGCTGAGGCTGGCCATGAACTTGTGATCCGCCTGTCTCAACCTCCTAAGTACTGGGATTACAAGTGTGTGCCAGGACACCTGGCTTGAACCACCTTCTTCTTTTTTTTTTTTTTTTTTTTTTTTACGGTACTAAGGATTGGACTCGGGCACTCTACCTCTACCTCCAAGCTGTATCTCCAGCCCCATTTTTTATTCCTTATTTTGAAACTGGATGCCACTGAGTTGTGGAGGGCCTCACTAAGTAAATGAGGCCGGCCACACATGTGATCCTCCTGTCTCAGTCTCCCAAGTACTGGGAGGATAGTGGAGCCCAAAGCAGGCACGATCATGCCCAGCCTGGGTTTTTTTGGTACTAGGGACTGAACAACTTTTTTTTTAAGTACTGGAGATGAACCCAAGAGCACACTACCTCTGGGCTACACCAGCCCTATCTTATTTTTATTTGGAAACAGGGTGTTGCTATTTTGCTGAGTCTCACTACATTGCTGAGGCTGTTCTTGAACCTACAATCCTCCCGTCTCAGCTTCCTAAGTACTGGGATTGCACGCATGTGCCACCATGTCTGGCTGTTGGCTCAACTTTAATGCCACCTGTCTGGCAGGCCTTCCCTTCCCTGAGCGCCCACTCTGAAGCAGCCCTGTGTTACTGCCAGCCCCATCCTCGCCAGCCACACACCACCTCCTCTCTGTGGGCTCCCTAGTGTACTGTCTGGGACCTGCTTCCCCAAGACCAAGGCCCACGAGTGCGAGGTGCCTGGGCCCTGTTGGCCTCGCTTTCCATTCAGCCCACCCTGGGGACCAGCTTCCAAGTCAGTGGCTGCAGACTCACCCCCACTCAGCACCGAGTGCTCCTCCACCATCTTGGTCACGTAGGTGTCAGGGTCCACGCAAAAGTCACTGGAGCCCTTGGGTAGGTGTAGGCAAGGAGGAGGGGTGACCAAGCTGGACCTCAAGGGAGAGCTGCGTCCCGCCCTGGGCTCCCAGGGGGCAGAAGCTGACCTCAAGGTCTGCTTTCAGTTCAGAAAGGTGCAGTGTGAACGTGGAGGCAGGGACATGCTGTGAGTCCTTGGGCAGGACCCAGGAACCAGGGCAAGATGGGAGGGAGGGGAGAAGAGGGTGGCTCCCCTCTGCTCCCCCACACCTAGGCCCAGAAGCCAGGGATTGCTGGTACAACTCACCACAGACACGGCCAGCTCCACGCCCAGCGAACCCCAGCTGATGACCAAGGCCAGGACCCCCAACAGGCAGACCCTTGGGACAGAGAGAGCTAGTTAGCAGCCCCCAGGCTGGGGTCAGGTACCATGCTGCCTGCTAGGCTATAGGCTGGAGGGCCTGGTCCTAGAGTCCAGCCAGGGATCTGGCCCTCATAGGGGCTGTGGCTCCCTGCTGAGGAACCACCCAGAGGAGTTGGCCCAGGCCCAAGATCTGGCTTGGCTAGAAGACCAGGGGGCTCCTGGGCTTGTCCTCTCTGCCCCCCAGCCCTCTCCCTAGGGCCCTGCCCTCAGCAGACAATAGTCTCTGCTTTCACACTGACTCTGGGGCTTGCTAGCCACACAACAGTTCGAGGGCTCTCACCCCCCTCCCCAGGCATGGACCCCTTCAACATGGGCAGGGCTCTTACCCATGTGGCTGGTCCCTCCCCTGTGGCCCCTCCTGGCCAGTGGCCCAAGTCATAGAGGCCTCCCGGCCCCAACACCACAGGCCTACATGCTGGCTACTAAGTGTCCTTGAGTGTCCAAGCTCCCTCATTCCCTTGGGCCTCTGCTCTAATAGCCCCTCCTGGGGGGCTTCCTAGGTGCCCACTGCAGGCAGCCTGGCCACCTGCTCTGGCTTTTCTTTCCTCCAGAGCAGACACTGAACATTTTATTCACTCGTCCCTCCAAGGCCTGCGAGGGCCATCGGCAGGGCTGGAGTGTTCTCTGGTTCTCCCAGCGCCAGGTCCACATGGGAGCCAGGATGTGGCTGTGCAGTTGTTCAGGGAGGGATGGTGCCTGCACCTCACAAACACCCTCTTTCAGGGGAGGAGGTTCGGCACTGATGGGCCACTTGCCCAATGCTAGCCTGCTGAGTGGCAGGGCCAGGTGGGAACCTAGACTCGCTCTACATCCAAGGACAGAGGAGTGGAGGCAGACACTGTACTCCCCAGCCCCCCGCTCCTGATCTGGTATCCCCCAGCACTTGAGGACCTGGTTTCTGGGCTACAGGCACCTTCTGCTGTGCAGACTCTCCTGGGGAGGGGCACAACAGACAACCAAGACTGAGCTGGGGGAGGTGGCCCACGACACTGGCCACAGGTCTCAGGTGTCAGAGCAGGCCCCCCCCGAAGCTACTTCAGGCAGGCCGATGGTGGGGTCCTGTGGCTGATGGGGAGATCGCGCCTTGAGGCCTCACAATGCCCCTCTACCCACAGGCCCACCTCCCACCCAGACTCACCCAACTAGGATGCCCTTGGAGCTGCGGATGAGGCCCACCAGCACTAGGAGGCAGATGATGACATCGAGCAGCAGCAGGCCCAGGTAGCCCAGCCACCTGCAGGCACACGGGAGTAAGGGCCAGGCACCGCGGGCAGGACTGGGGAGGAGGGACAGGAGGCCCAGCAGAGAGGCCAACAACGTGCTACCCAGGAGGGTACCACGGGCCAGGCAGTCCTGGAGTATGGGGGCTGGGGTCGTTTTCTGTTTTTTGTTCTTGTTTTTGTACTGGGGATGAGACCTGGAGATACTCTACCTCCAAGCTATACTCCCAATCCTTTTTTTAAATTTTGAAACAGGTATCACTAAGTTGTAAAGGCTGGCCTTGAACCTGTGATCTTCCTGTGATCCCAAGCACTGGGATGACAGGTGGGCACTGCCAGGCCAGCTGAGGATGATTCTTAAAAAGAAAATGCCTGCTTGGGGGATCCCCGCCATTCCCAGTGACCCCCAGGTGCTCTGGCCCCACCATAAGGTTACTAGGTGCTGAGAACAAATGCCCAGGATAAAGGAGTGGGGCCACGGTTAGCCCAGGAGAGAGGACCTGGCCGCACCTGTACCAGTCGTAGAGATCCACCTGCTCTGCCAGTACCTCCAGCGACACACCCGGGTTCCTCCAAAATGGGATGGCAGCAGTGTAGCCCACTAGTGTCTCCAGTAGGCCCTGCAGCCGTTGGACAGCCCGCAGGGGCTCTGGCCGTCCAGACAGCTGCCGCTCCAGACTCTGCAGGCTGGGCTCTGCCGTGCGATTCAGGGCGGTTGCCGTGTCCCACACCTGCCACCAGGACCCGCAGGAGCTGAGACTAGGCACCGATACCCAGCTGCCTGCACGCAGGCAGCCGCGGACACCGGTCCAAAGCAGGCTCAGCCTCCCCAGCCCCCGCTCCGTGCCCACTTACGCGATCCTGGACTCCAGCTACAGTGCGATTGGCATGGCGGAGCGAGTAGGTGGCCCGATGGATGCCGTCGCTGGTCTCCCCGTTGCCGTAGAACCCCACAGCGATGCCCGCACTGGAGAGGGAGGGGCCGTGAGTGCCCGGCTGCAGCCCCCGCCCCCCGCCCCGCCCCGCCGGCTCACCTGCACACCAGCGTGGCGATGATGACGCACCAGGCTGTGCAACAGTAGTTGGTGTCCAGGTGCTCATCTCTCTTGCGCCGCCGGCAGCACAGCCAGAAGGAGTAGAAGAGCAGGAAGAGGAGGTCCAGGGCGAGGCAGGCCAGGGCAGTGGCCCCCAGCAGCAGCAGCGCCTGCGGGTGGGGAAGCCGCTGGAGTGTGTCCCCAAGACCCACATCCCCAACAGCAAGGGCCCCCCCGACTAGACAGCCTCCTATTTAATCCTCCCTCACCCAGCGGGGTAGAGAGTGGGACAGAGGCTCCCAACCCTCAAATAACGCTCTGTGGTCACTGGGGACCCAAGACTTGCCACACTGCAGCACCACATAAGGACTTGACCTCCAGGCCAGGAGGGGCCACGGTGGGGGACGCCCCAGGCTCCCGTGCCCTCTGCAAGGCCATGCAGTGCCCTACCAAGCACCGTGCAGCCCTACAGGGACCTGTCACCTTACCCGCTCCAATCTAGAGCAGGTGTCAAACTAAGCCAGGAAAAGAGGTGCTGGGTGGGGTGTAGCAGGAGAATCTGGGGACAAAGAGGGACCCGGCAGGCTGATAGGACTGCTGGTCATGTGGCTAAGGAGGCCTCTGGATCTCCCCAGCCTTTTTTCTGTTTTTTAGAATGGTGATAAGTTGGGGTGTGGTGGAACACGCTTGTAATGCCAGCATTTGGGAGGCTGAAACAGGAGAACTGCAGTTCGAGGCCAGCCTTAGCTACTTAGTGAGGCCCTCTGCAACTCAGTGAGCCTCTGTTTCAAAATAAATAAAAATAGGGCTGGGGGGTGTATCTCAGAGGTAGAAAGCCCTTGGGTTCCATCCCCAGTACCCCAAAATAAAAAACATAAGTAAAATGGTGACAGTCTCCCCGAAGAGGTAGGCACAATGTGCGCTAAAGTCCTGGCAGGTGTGGGGTCAGGCACAGAGGAGGGCCCTGGGAGGGGCTGCCAGCACTGCCCTTCCCTGACCACCAGCCTGAGATTGCTCCTGGGACAGAGCATAGAAGGCCCACGCCCCTCCCAGGCCTGTAACTCTGCCCCTCGGTCCTGGGAGGAACAGTTGGAGGTGCAGTCGCTGTCCCCCTTAACCATGAAGCTTCCTGTGCTCTTGCACAAGAAATGGGGACCCATCAATGCTGAAGTCTTAGGGACTGTCTGGAAAATGGAGACCTAAGCTCTGCCTTGCTGACAATATAGTCTTTTCTTTTTCTTTTGGTACTAGAGATTGAACCTAAGGGCATTCTGCCTCCCCGCTATACCCTCAGCCCTTTTTACTTTTTATTTTGAAGCAATGTCTCCCTAAGTTTGCTAAGGCTGGCCTTGAACCTATGATCCTCCTACATACTGGGATTCCAAGTGTGCATCACCACACCCCACTCAGTAAGTCTTTAAGGGGCACACACTGTAGAGGCATCACCAGGGCGCTCGGCTGTAGGGGCCCCTCGCCTGGTGCTCTCCGAGGAGCTGCATTTGGGCCTGGGACTAGGCACTGTCTGGTGGGGTTGCACCATGCAGATGAGATGGGCTGGCTCTCCACACAGCAGTCACCCACCAGGGCTGCCCCGAGACACCCCCTACATCACACCTGGCTCTGCCGGGCCAGGTCTGACAGCTCTGCCTGGTGCCATGTTCCTGGGCCTTCATAGGAAGTGGTCTTACCTCGTACAACAGCCACCTGCCCTGCACACCTGGAGGGAGGGTAAAGGGCAAGCCTGGGGCTGTCACCGTGGAGCAGATCCAGCCCCTTCTCCCCTGGGCACTGTGCTCCTCAGCTTGCCTGGCTAAGTGCTTTCACCAGTAGAGAAGTAGAGAAAGGCCTAGGCCCAGAAGCCCCTGCACTCAAACAGTGTTGCTTATCGGGAACACAGCTGAACCTCAGCAGGCTTCCTGTGCTAGGGCATGTGGTGGCTGATGCCAGGCTGCACCTCCCGTAGGACTAAGAATACAGAGGCTCTAGCCGGGCATGGTGGTGCACACTTGTAATCCCAGAGACAGGAGGATGGCAGGTTTAGCTACTTAGTGAAGGAAGCCCTTTGCAGCTTAGCGAGACCCTGTTTTAAAATAAAGGAGAACTACCGGGCGTGGTGGCGCACGTTTGTAATCCCCGCGCGTGGGAGGCAGACAGGAGGATCGTGCAGGTTCGAAGCCAGCCACACGCGCTGGCTTAGGAGACCCTGTTTCCAAATAAAAATTTTAAAAAATGTAAAAAATAGGTCTGGGAGTATAGCCCGGAGGTAGAAGGGCTTCCAGGAACCTCAGTACCACACACACACACACACACACACACAAAAAAAAAGGATAAAAAATAGGGCGGGGGATGTAGCCCAGAGGTAGAATGCCCCTGGGTTCCATTCCCAGTACCTCAAAAAACAAAACAAAACAAAAAACAGAGTCTCATGTGCTGACTCAGGGAGGTATCCACTAAGGAGTATTAATGCCAGGAGCCACACCAGTGGGGCTCCCTGTGGGGTGACCACCAGGTACCCTTAGCTGCCCCGCTATTACTGCTGCAGTGGTACATCTTCTGCTAGGCTTTGAATTTGGAAGGCCTCCAGAAAGCTTGATGCTAGGCAATGCAGCTAGCTGTGGTGGCAGGGCAGGGCTGGAGGAGGTGAGTCTCTGGGAGCGTTCTATCTGTCCCTGGCTACTTAGGGTCTCTCTCGACTTCCAGCTGCTGTAAACCGAGAGAGCTTTCCCCAGCCACACCACTGTGATGTTTCTGCCTAAGGCTGACCACAGACTCAAACCCTGAAACTCAGCCCAAGTAAGCCTTTCCTCCTCCAGGTGGATCCTGTCAGGAACTTCGGTTACAGAAATGAAAGAGCTAATGAAAACTGCCTCCGCTTCCCCATATCTACTCTTGTTGGCAACTGCGGTCTCTCAGAGGCCTGATCCTGGGGAGCTGTTGAAATGGAAGGCCCCCTTGCCTGGCCCTGCTGGGATGGAGGCCCAGCTCTGGAGGGCACCAGGACTGCTCATCAACAGCCCTGGCACCCAGCAGGCTGTCTCCCAGGAGATGGTTGCCAGGCAATAGGAGGATGGAGCTCCCTGCCCTCCCAGAACTAGCTGGCCCCACACCTGGAGGCAGGCCTTTCTACCCAACACCTGGCCAGGGAGGCACAGACCAGGGCCTGTGAATCTACAGACATCAAGGACTGAGAACCAAACCTCTCATTTGGAGGCTGGGTGCGGAGGCTCATGGGAAGGCTGGGGTTCCACCAGGAGGCTGCAGCCAGAGCCCTCTCCTCGCACTGTCCTGGGCCCCTGGCTGCCCCTCAAGAGGCAATCTGGGCATTGTAGGGTGCCGGAGGCAGGTACCTTCCTACTTCAGAGACCCATGCCCCTGGACTGGCAGGCTGGGCAAGGAGGGGACAGGCCCAGGGGCTTGGCACCAGAGCCACCTCATCAGCCCAGGGCTCCCTCGAGACCCAGGGCGCTCGCTTACGTCAGAGGGGCCTCCAAAGCCCAGGAGGCCTAGGATCACAAAGGGAAGCAGACACAGGCCAGGCAGCAGCAGGGGCCTCCTGGGGGCAACCAAGCACCTGCCAAAGGGCCAGTGGCCAGCCACAAGCAGCCTCATCTTAACCACCCTGTACCCTAGCACCACCCCCACCTGCCCAACACCAGGGCCTGCACACAGTGTGTACTGGGGTGCTTCAACAGCAGCGTCCAGGTTCCCTGGATCTACCCTCATCTGAATGCAGCCGGGCATGGACCGGAGGTGCCTACCCTACCAGCTGCTGATCACAGGCCCTGAGGGTTAAGGGCAGAAGACGCCTACGAGGACAGCTGACCACTCTCTGGGAGGCCACAGCTCCCAAAGACCCAAGCCCAAGGGTGGTGACTGTACTCACAACAAGGCCATTCTGGGGTGCCCCTTGGTCTGGAAGCCATGTCAGCCGGTCCCATCTCTGTTATGAGCTGGTCACAGAGGCCTCCTGGGACCTGGCTGACATGGCCCTCGCTCCCCTGCACCCCTGCTCACTGAGGGACACAACTCTGGAGTGGCCGTCTGAGCTCCGTCCTCCACTTGGAACACAGGCCCTCCTCAGGAGAGCCCCCTCCCAGAGGGAGCCAGAGATCTGGGAGATAAACATGCAGCAGTAGAAAGTAAACAGGCGCCCATGCTTGGCTCCGGCAGCGACCTGCTCCAGCCCGTCCACCTACTGCTCAGACAGTCGCAGATACATCAAAGCCCTCGCAGGCCTGCATCACCTCCTCGCTGGCGCCAGGACCACACATCCCATTTGCCAGATGAGAAAACAGGCACAGATAAGCATCACGGCCAATCAGGGACTGCGGTGAGGCGAGCCCATCCCTGATGGCGCTGCCGTGGCACCGAGCAGCTGGGTGGGGGGGGCCGCGGGTGCTGCTCATTTATGAGATGCCGCTGGGTGCCAGGCACACGCAGGGACCTGGCAGACACACTGCAGGTCTACTAAGGAGCCTGCTGGAATAGAAGACCCATGGAAAAACTGAAAGAGCTGGATATGGTGGCACACGCCTGATATCCCAGTACATGGGAGGCTGACAGGATTGCAGGTTCAAGGTCAGCCTCAGCAACTTAGTGAGACCCTCAGCAACCTAGCAAAGCCCTGTTTCAAAATATAAATAAATGTAGCTCCAAAGTAGAACTGGGTTCCCCAGTGCTATTTAAAAATAAAAAATCCCTGCCGGGCGTGGTGGCACACGCTTGTAATCCCCACGGTTGGGAGGCGGAGACAGGAGGATCGCGCAGGTTCAAAGCCAGCTGCGCGCGCTGGCTTAGGAGACCCTGTTTCCAAATTTAAAAAAAATGTAAAAATAGGTATGGGAGTGTAGCCTGGAGGTAGAAGGGCTTCCAGGAACCCCAGTACCACCCCAAAAAATAAAAATAAAAATAAAAATTAAATAAATAAATAAATAAATAAATAAATCCCTGAAAGAATGGACCAAGGGAAAGCAAATTGGGTAGCAGATGCTTTAAATAGAGCTGGGGTTGGTGGAAATGAAGACAGAAACACTTTCTGGGTCCCTGTGAGGAAGAATGAGCTGGTGGGAATAAAGGCTTGCACCTGCACAGGGAGCCCTCAGGAAACACTGGCTGCTCCTGGGGGGAGGAGGTTGCTGCTTCAAGGGCAGCTCTGTGTCCATGTGAGCTGAGGACAGAGGGTACCCATGCCACTCACAAGGTGTGAGCACACATCCACACCCACATGCAAGTGCCCGGGACCCACGTTGACACATGTGCTTGTGTTCACACTTACACAGGTATATTCAGGTATGGCCCTGTGAGCCCCAGGCTCTGAGGCTGGTGGGGAGGGGTGTGTCCCCAAGTCCCTGAGCATTGATCAGACACAAAAAGCCATCAAGATGGCATGCACGAAGCCATAGTCCAGGAAGGGTGGGACTAGGGCAGGAAGAATGCTCTGCAAACTCCCTTACAATGAGAATGTGGCCTGGGGCCACAGTACTTGGAGGCTGAGATAGGAGAATCACAGGTTTGAAGCTATCCTCAGCGACTTAGTGAGATTCTAGTTTCAAAATAAATAAAAGGGCTGGGGGTATAGCTTAGAGATTGAATGCCCCTTGGTTCAATCCCTAGTGCCAAAAAAAGAAAGAGAGGGAGGGAGGAAGAAGCCTGGGGCTCAGAGGAGTTGTTCAAAGACCCTGACTCGTTCTGACCCTGGGGAAAGGAATAGCTAGACGGGTGGCCCTCAGGAGGGCAGGGGTCCACACCTGGCAACCTTTCCTCTTCTCATCCCAGTCTGGCCCTACTCCAGGAAGTCTACGTAATTATAAGGACAGGGACCCCATTTCTGCCCTCTGAGTCCTGGGGTCTGCCTACATCCCCAGCAGGTGCTAAGGAAGGCAATGCTGAGCTTACCAACCATGCAGGGGTGGGGAAAGACAGCCTGTCTCTCTGAGCCATCTTTAGAATTCTCTTTGCGGGAGGGGACACGGGACTGAACCATGGGCATTCCACCTCTGAGCTACACCTCCACGCTCCTTATTTTGGAACAGGGTCTTGCTAAGTTGCTTAGGCTGGCCTTGATCCTCCTGTCTCAACCTCCCATGTGCTGGTGTGTGCCACGGTGCCCACTTCCTTCTTTAGGTTTAATCCCAGGTCACCATGCAGTGTCTGCACACAGTATGTACTCAGGACACTAAAGCCAAGCCCCTCGAGCTCCAAGAGGCTGGGGGCAGGTCACAGCACCTCCATTCAGCTTCACTAGCAGAAGAGACGCCACTCTCCCCAGTTTATACCAGAAACAGGACAGCTGGGGCCCCGGGGCCCAGTGCAGCTTGTCCTTGTCTGGATGTGTGTGACACTGGACGTCGGGTATTCCAGCAGCCAGGCAGCTGCCTGAGCCAGCCTGTTGGGGAGAGCACCGTAGCCAGCATGACCTCTGCCTGCCTCTGATGCCGGGTTCCCAGAGGGAAGGTGATCCTGGGGCACCAGGCCAATGGCATTCAGTGGTGGCCTAGCGGCCGCTGCCCACAAACCCATTCAGAACAAGAATGGGAAACGTCTGAT
This sequence comes from Muscardinus avellanarius, assembly GCF_963383645.1. Lineage (NCBI taxonomy): Eukaryota > Metazoa > Chordata > Mammalia > Rodentia > Gliridae > Muscardinus > Muscardinus avellanarius. Next base: position 72,110,485 of record NC_137796.1, read on the forward strand.
CAGCATCTGGGCTCTGACCACATGGAATTTTCCGTCCGTGGTGGAATGATGTAAGGGCTCAGTCAGGCGAGGCAGATGCTCAGCCCTGTCCTGGGCCTCCCGCCACAGTGCGGGCTAGAGGAACCGCACTGGGCTCTGCAATGAGGACAGAGGGGGCTCAACCATGCAGAGGAGGCTGCAGCTGATCCAGCCACCTAGGGGCTCTGCCATCCCCTCTCCAAATCCGGGGCTCCTGCTCCTCCTCTGCCCTGGACCACCTCATCCTTCTCAGAGTCCTGCCCAAATGCCAATGGGCTGTGGCCACCAAGCATGCTGTCCCTGCCCTGTATCCAGACTGCCCCACTGCCCTGTGGCACCCCAGAATGCCCAGCCACCCTGGAAACATCCAAGGGCCAGAAAGCACAGGGTCTGAAGTCTCACACCATCCCAAGTCAGACGGGCCAGTTCTAGGCCTGTCAGTGGACCCAACAAGCCCTGGGTTCCAGCAAGTCCTCCCAGCCCTATCCTGGCAGGGCACCCTGGGGGCAGAGATGAGGAGAGTGGGGGGGGCAGAGCTCTGCCCAGAGTTTTCTGGCCCCCAGACCCAAGCATATGCTGCCCCTGGGTCTGGAACCTGGTCCTCCTTAGAGAACTCCCCCTATGCCTGAACACTCAGCCCAGGCCACCTCCTCTGGTATGTCCCAGAACATCAGAGACTGGAGTCCAAATCCTGCTTTCTGGCCTGTCCTCCCCAAACCCTGGCCAACACTGCCCTGAGAGGAGAATGCTCAGCACACTGCCAAATCCTTAGAAAAAAGCCGGGTAGTGGGAGGCCCACAGCACAGGCAAGGACCAGAGCGCAGCCGGCAGGCAGGACCAGGTGGATGGTGCAGCTCCCCAAAGCCTCTGGCTTGAGTCTGCTGAAAGCCCTTCCTGGATAGGGCACCTGTTAGCCACGCAGCACGCACACATCCTCGCACACATGCAAGGCCGGGCCTGGCACCAGCACGGGTCATGAGACCACGGGGCAAGTCACACCTCTGGCCACCTGGATGCGCAGCTCAAGGTGGGCGTCCTTGCAGCTCTGGGTCCCACCTGGGTGGAAGCGCCTGGGCACAGCAGCTTAGAGGGAGCGTGGTGCACACTGAGTTAGCACACTTGCCTCCCCGGAGTGGGGATGGGGCCCTCGGAGCCACACCTGCCTCCCCAGAACGGGAGGGGACCCAGGGGGTCCTGTCCTCCTCCCTGGAATGCCTTAGCCCAGGGCAGACTGAGGAACCCAGCCTCATGGTATCATTGCTCTGTAATAGGCCTTGAGCTGGTGCTGGGGTGGACTCCTGCTGGGTCAACAGTGCAGACCTGGGAGTCAGAAGGAAGATCGGGGGGGGGGGGGGGCTGCCTAAACTGCCTTCGCAGGATGGCCCAGTACCTTGAGAGAGGACGAGCTCAAAGACAGCCCTGTGAGCCGGGCGTGGGGACGTAAATCTGTAACCCCCATACTGGGAGGCTGAGACTGGAGGATCATAGGTTCAAGGCCAGCCTGCTGAGGCTTAGCAAGCCCCTCAGCAACTTGGTGAGACCCTGTTTCAAAATAAAAAATAAATGCCAGGTGTGATGCCATACGCTTATAATCCCAGTACTTGGGAAGCTGAGACAGGAGAAATGCAGGTTCACAACGAGCCTCAGCAACCTTGTGAGGCCTTCTGTACCTGAGAGCCTGCGTAACAACAACAACAACAACAAAAGCCAGGCATGGTGGTGCATGCCTGTAATCCCCGCACTTGGGAGGCTGAGACCTGAGGATCGGGAAGGTTCGAAGCCAGCCTCAGCTACTTAGTGAGGCTCTCAGCAACTTAGTGAGACCGTTTCCAAATAAAAGTAAGTCTGGGAGTATAGCCTGAAAGTAGAAGGCCCCTGGGTTTCATCCCCAGTAACTAACACACACACACACACACACACACACACACACACACACACACACACACGTCTGGTAAGGTAGCTCAGAGGTAGAATGCCCCTGGGTTAAATCTTGAGCACTGCAGAAAAATAAAAAAGGGCTCCTGTGGATAGGGTGGGGGCACAAACAGAGGGGGGAAGAGAGGGGAAGGACGGTGAGACCTCTCTGAACATGGGGAGTTTCCCATGGCAGCCCTGACACTGCCAGAAAAGACAAGGTTTGGAGTATCTCAGGGACTGCCCAAGGGGCTCTGGCCCCCAACACCATCTAGGAGCCCAGGTGCTCCAGGTTAGGGTAAGGGAAGGGAGGGGCCACCAGGGTCAGGCCCATGCTTGGAGAATCCACAGCTGGCTGAGCATGTACAAGCCACTTCCGCAGCCCTCGGTGTGTCCCACCTCAGTGGTCCCATCTCCCCTGCCAGCCTGGGCCTGAGCACCCACTGTGTGCCAACTTCCCACCTTTGCTCAAGGGTACCCAGGTCACCCTGGTGGGGCTGGCTTGTGCTATGCAGACCAGGCGCCTGAGGTTGGAGAGGAAGCCAGTTTTATCCTCAAGTGGGAAGCCAGGGTCCACAGGCTCCAGAGAGGCCTTCCCTGTCCTGGCCGGGATGTGTGAGCTCGGGGCTGGCTGCGTGGCGTAGCCCCCACCCCCAACACACTTGACTAAGGCTCCCAGCGACGCCAGCCAGAAATGAAAAACAGATTTTCCACCAGGCCAGGCTTGGGTTTCATAAATTCCATGACAGTGAGCTCGTGGCGGTGCCTGGAGAAAGTGTAGCTGGTGGCAGTCATACAGCAAGGGGCCAGGAAGCAGCGGCCCAACTCTCTGTCCTGGTCGGCCAGCCCCAAGGTCTGAGGTCCAGTGGCCAGGGCTGCACATGAACATTCATCACCCAAGCCCCTCACCTCCTCTTGGAACGACCCAGGAGGAGGCTCAGCAAGGCTGAGGCCTTCAGAGGGAGAGCTGAGAGCTGTGCCCAGTCCTGCCACCCTAAAGCTGGGCACCAGTGAGGACTAGGTGCCCAAACCCTAGCTCTCTTCACAGCCCATACCCCCTTCCGCGTGGAGGGCACAGACACCAGAGAACACGCTGCAGCAGACAGTCATTTCAGTCCTGGGCTCCGACCCACCTCCCAGTGTGAGCACCAGGGAATTCCCTGCCCTCACCCAGCTCCTCTGTAAGAATTTCTGCAGTGGCCACCAGAGAACTCGGGCCAAGGGCCTCAGTCCCAGCCAGGAGCACCAGATGAGATGGGCCAGCCTGGGCCAAGTCACACAGCAAGCTCCCTCCTAAGGAAAGGTGGCCTGGGGGTGAGGGCATCAGAGATGGATGGCCCCAGGTCTGGTGTGCTCCTCCACAAAGGCCAGGAATCAAGTCCAGAGTACACAGGCAGAGCAAGTGCGGGGTGAGGGACACTCTGGCTGTCCTCCCAGGGACAGAAGGGAGCAGCTGGCCAGTCAGGCCTTTGGGTGACTGAGCTCCTCCCGCACTGTGCGGGGCAGCACAGGCCTGGCCACAGTGGGTGGTGCCCCATGGCCTGTTTGCCCCTTCCTCAGGGACCAAGCCTCAGCTGGTGGGAAGGATGTGCTGAGCGTGACCTGTGCGTGCGTGAGCTGGGATCCCAGTGTGCCATGAGGATACCTGGCTCCATCTGGGGACAGAAGGTGCCCAGGCCTTGGGCACGCCTGCCCCAGGTGGGCTAGAGTCGCTGTGTCACGGATGCCTTGGGAGCGAGGGGTGCCAGGGCCGGCAGCCGACTTGGACGCATCTGGCATTGGGGATCTGACAGGCCCCTCTTTGGATCTCAGCTGGGTGCATCCTCTGAGGCTCCTTGGACTGGCCACACAGTTCTCAGGGCGCACCTCAAAGCCTAGCCACATCTGCAACCGATGGAGGCATCCCAGCCTGGCAGCGCTGGGGAGGGTCCCCACAGACCCCAGGAGGCAGGCTCGTGTGGCCAGGCCCCCAGTGGCCACTGTCACATGCCCCAATCACTCTGTGACCATAAAGACACACTTCCTGTCTCCCTGACCCCAGGCTGCAGCCTGGTTCCTCTTCTCAGGGCAAGGCCTTGCAGAACTGCCTGTGGGGGAGAGTTCAATCCAGGCCCAGCTCCCTGAACTCCCAGACTCAACTGAAAGTTCAATTCAGACTCAACTCCCCCTCCTGCTGGGAGGGGGCACCCAGGCACCTCCACCAGAAGGATTCAAGAGCTGAGCAGGCTGAGCAGGAGCCGGGCACATGACTCGGACCCAGGGGCCTCTTGTCTCTGCAGGGGCAGCAGTATCTAGGTCTCAGGCCCACAGTGTGATTCCCCAAAAAGTGCTACAAAAACAAGCAGCATAAGCATTTGGGCAGGGCAGCCATGTTGTGAGTGTCAGGGTCACAGAGTGCTCCCACACCCCCAGGGCCTGACCAGAGGCCCCACCAGGGAACACAAGAGCTGAGGTACCCCAGGCAGCAGGGTGCAGCACTGGGGGGATGCCCTGCTGGGAGTCAGAGACAACAGGGCACATTTCTGCAAGAGGTACCCACAGGAGCCGGGAAGCAGGCAGGAGACCCTGCAGAATGCAGAGGCCCGAGGGCAGCCGGGGCAAGGAGTCGGCACGTGGGGAAGAGCGGCCCAGCCCGGCTCATCAGCTGCGGGTCTTCTCCAGAGTCCAGGACTGTGCCTTGAGGAAACAGCTGGAGACCCGCAGACTCCTGGGCACAGGGCTGGCCAAGGCACCCACTCAGTCTTGGAAACTGGGAGCCTCCGGGCACACACCTGTAATTCCAGTACTGGGGAGACTGAGACAGGAGGATCACAGGTTCGAGTTCAGCCTCGGCAACTTAGAAAGACAGTGATTCAAAATAAAAAATACAAGAGGCTGGGAGTGTAGCTCAGAGGTGGAACGCCCCTGGGTTCAATTCGAAGGGAGGAAGGGAGGCAGGCCAGGAGGCACAGAGAAGCTGAACGCCAGTGTGTAGTGAGGCGCTCGGCACCGTCTAGACGCCAGCAGGCCAAGAGCGGCCCCAGCACCCAGCCAGCCCTGGTAGGAGAGGGCTTGGTGCACGCAGGGCCGCAGCCTCATCCCCTGCCCCGGCCACAAAGATTCCACCCAGCTCCCGGCGGCGCAGCACACTTCTGTCATTTGCAACCTCAGAATCCTGACCGGCACTGTGGGGCGCGGGACAAGCATCTGGAACCAAGGTCGTGGACGACATCCAAAGCACACGGTGTCTAGTGACGAGGGTACACAGTAGGCCTCTGGCTTCAAGTGGCTCCCGCTCCACAGAAACAAGTGCAGGCACAGACTCCAGTGGGAGGAGGCGTTTCTCTGTCTTCATGTGCCCCAATGTCCCACGAAATGTGTACTGCCCTTGCGCGCTGGAACACGGGACATAACGTGGGCTTTTTTTTTTGGTAGTGGGGATTGAACGCAGGGGTATTCTACCCCCCAGTCCTTTTTATTTTTTCATTTTGAAACAGGGTCTCACTAAGTTGCTGAGGGTATTGCTAAATTGCTGAGGCTGGCCTCAAACCTGCAATCCTCCTGTCTCGGCCTCCCAGGTACTGGGTTTACAGGTGTGCCCTGCCATCCTCACCTCTCATTAGAGTCTTGGTGGCAACATCTCAACACTCAGGGCTGTAAAAGTAAGGGGCTGGGTGAACCTGAGGCACTGCCATCTACCTGGAAGGGTACTCAGCTGCTGTACCCACCATGAACTGGGAGCTGAACTGGCCCTCAGGAGAGGCAGGCAAGCCCCAGAGCCTGGGTTGTCAGCCTCACTGGAAGCCTCCGTGGTGGGCCAAGCAACACCTCCAGCAAGTCTTTCCTGACTGCTGCCCCCCCCACCCCTGTAGTGATCCCACCACTAGCCCTGAACTGATAGAGACAGTGATTCAGAGAGAGAGAGACAGACTGGAAGGAAATACTGTTAACTCAACCCCAACGGGGGCCACACAGGGTCACATGGTAGAAAATGAGAACATGGGCCCCTGCCCACAGAAAAGGCCCAGGGAGATGGGTGGACTACCCAAGGTCATCACAGGGCGGGGATGAGAAAGCTAGGACGCAGGCCCAGCACTCCCCACCTCAGGCGCCATGCTGCTTCCGAAGAGAAGGCTCTGCTGCCCAGCCTGGGGACCACAGGTAGCCAGGACAAACGCCTACCAGAGAATCAAGATGTCTGAGTAGAGGACGGGCTGGCCCCAGTGCTGCCCCTCAGCTGTGGGCCACCAGGGGGCCTCTGCCCCTCTGGGCCTTCAGTCCCTCCCTGTGAAGCAAGAGCCCCACCATTCAGATGCCCACGTGTCTCAGCAGAGGTAGTAGAGGGGCAGAGGGCGTGCTCTGGGCAGCCGGGGGCCAAGGAGAATCCAGCTCATGACCCCTGGGGATGGCCAGGTTAGGGAGCAGCACAGGGCGGACCTCAGGTGCCATCAGCCCCCAGAGAACTCATGCAGGCGACCGACTCCCTGCGGTCTGTCCACTCAGCAACATCATGGGCGCTCATGAAGTGGACATGAGGCCACCCTCCCAGGATGGAGGCCTAAGAAGTGCCACGACCCGAGGCCCCCAGTCCCAGGAGAGCTTGCACTGTAGGATGCAGACTCCAGTCTTGCATCTGGCAAAGGCTGCTGAGCGACCAGTGCCTGGCTGGCTGGGGCTCCAGGAGTCTGGTTCCAGCAGGGCTCCATGGCGCCCTGGGAACAGCCCCATTCGCTCCTAATCCCACAGTCTCGACCTGTGGGGCTGACCGGCCCCTAGTGGGATAGGGGCAAGAGTCCTGAGGTAAGGCTGGCTCCCTCTGTGAGGAGCCAGCCCCCTTCTCTGAGCCTCAGCTTGCTAATCTGTACAATGGAGATCATGGTACCCATGACCCCAGCTGTGTGAAAGGGGGCTTCCAACAGGCAGCTCCATACAAGGCCTATCTGGGGGGATTGGCACTGTCTTGTAGATTTTGCTAGGGCTCTCAACAGCAAGTCATGGGAAGAGAAAACAGCAAAGGACCATGGCCGGTCTACTCACATCAGAGCCCCAAACTCCTGTCTCCACCTTTGCCTTGGACAGAGGCTCTCCTCCTCCTCAGCACGGGGGTGAGAGGGCAGCTCAGCATGGTGGGGCTCACTAACCTCAAAGCCAGCAACACCTTACCAGGCAGGCAGGATGGGGCTCCCAGGACAAGCCATCATCCACCCACCCAGGAAGGGAGCGAGTTCTGGCGCCTGCCTCAGTAACCCTTCAAAGAAGGCACAGCCAGCTCTGACTTCAAGAGAGGCCACGAAGCTCAGAAAGATGGTGTGTCCACCTGAAGGGACCAGCACGCAGAGGGCATGGCAGGACGTACGTCCACAGCCCCGAACCAGGGGTGGAGGTGGCGGGGGATGGAGACAGGCTGGTTTCCACACCGTGAATTATTCAGTGGCTAATTCTGCTCCTTGGAGAAAAGTGAGTCAGCGCCCTCCCACCGTGGAGCAGGGTAGGGAAGGGGCAGAAAGCCGGGCCCTGCGGGGGCCATCCTGGGCTTCTATGGGCTGCAGGCATATGCCCCTCTCCCTCCCAGCCACAAGCACCCTGGAGGGCTGGCAGCAAGTTTAACTACGGTTTGAGCAGGTGGCAGTCGTGGGCCACAGGCAACAGCCACCCGCCACCCAGGTACCCGAGAGGCCCCCAGACCTCAGAAACTGACATGTGGGCCAAAGTCTGGGGGTAGAGAACTCCCCAAGTAAAGTGCACCTCCTGCTTCAGCAGCCCTCTAGGGAGAAGTGACACAGGCCACAACACAGCCTCCCTCCTGGGAACACAGAGCACATGCTCCCCATACTGAAGGGCCCCCCAGACCTGGCTTTCCACAAATCTCTCTGTGGTCCACATCTCCCACTTCCTGCTATTCCTGCTGGGCTGGGACCAATCCCTCACCCCTCCCTACCTCCCTAATCTGCTTAGAAATGCCCTCGGCTGGCGGACCTGGGGTCAGGTAAGCACTGAGTGGGCGCAGGAGTTCCCGTGGCACCCTCACGCTCTACTTCCGGTTCTCCTCCTCCGGATGAGGGAGGCTGCAGAGAACAGAGCGCTAATCGGGTTACGCGACCCCACAACACTGGATTACCAGGCCACCATGGGGGCTCTGGATGGGACTGCCAGGAAACAAACCCTGAGCTGCTCGGGTGAGCAGGCACCCTGGTCACAGGGCTTCTGGAATCCGGATCCTGAGGCAGGAAGGAAAAGCCCACAGCCTGGTCCCCTGCCCCGCACTCAAATGACAGTGGCTTGGCAGAGGGGGTGGCGCTGGGACTTGACACAATGCCAAGCCCAGGGCTCCACTGGGAAAGGGCTGCAAAGGGCCCCCACTGCTCCCCACTTCTGTCCAGCCCCAGTCCCTTCCAGCCTTGCAGACTGAGGCCCCCACTTCGCCTCCCTGTGACCAGGCCTCCCTCCCCCTAAGGCTGCTGGCACCTGGCCCCCCACAGCCACATATACACTGTGTATACATCCCAGTCTGACCACGGAGCAGGGGGTCATTATGGGCCACAGAAGGCTGGTGTCTGCCCAGGTTGCTCACCCACAAAAGGCCTGGCAGCGGGATTCCCCAGCTGGGGCTAGAGGGGGCAAGGAATCCCCTCCTGCCTGCACCCAGAGTGCTCAGGCATGGGCACCGTGTCCTGGAACCCTGGCTAGGGGGCACTGCTGGGAAACTGCACCAGGCTGCCAACGATGGATAAGGGCTGGGGCAGGAACCACAGCCGGACAGGGGCTCCATGGAGGGGAGAAAAGGGGCTCCACTAACCCAGAATGGGGGCCTGGGTGAAACTGGGCAGGAAGCTGAGATCTGGAGGAGCCAAGGACCCCTGATTGGAGCTGGAGGGCATTTAAAACTCTTGTGTGGAGGGGAACCATCGCCTAGAGGAGACCCTCCAAAAGGAAGGGGCCCCGTGACCCTGGATGGGGGGGTGGGGAGTCATCAGACCCTGGGAAGGAACCCAGAACACAGAGAAGACCCTCCAGAGGAAGGAACCATGATCCTGGAAGGCGCCGGAGGGTGGCCGGATCCCTCGAGGAGGGGGCCCGCGGCCCAGAGGAGACCCTCGGGAGGGAGGGGCCGTGACCCCGGGTGGGGGCGGGGATGGCGCGACCCTGGCCCTGACCCCGTGACCGGGGGCGCGCGTCACCTGCTGGTAGTCGGCGTCCGCGGGCCGGAACTGGCTGCTCGTGGCTTCCCAGCGCAGGTCGAAGCGAGGCAGCCGGTGCAGGAGGCTCACCCACCAGGGCGCCGCGTAACTGACTCCGGCCATGGCGACTCGGCGCCTAGTAGGGCGGCGCCGCGCGGGCTCCCTCGCTGCTGGTGCCCGGCTCAGGGGCCCGCCGCCGCCCGCCCGGCCGCCCGCATCGTCCGCGCGTTCCTGGGCCCGGCCCGGCCCGGCTCGGCTGCGCTCGGCTCCGCTCGGCCGCCCGCGCCCGCCGCCTCTTTGTTCGCCGCCGCCGCCGCCGCCCCCTCGGCGCCCCCGCCCGCCCTCCGGGCCCGCCCCCGCCCCGCCATTGGCCCGCAACCACTGGCCCCGCCCTAATCTCCCCTGCCGGCCTCCGGCACCGTCCCCGCGCCGCCATTGGCCGGCTGCCCGCTGGTCCCGCCCCCAGCGTGCTCCCCGGCTCGGTCCCGCCCTCCAGCGTGCTTCCATTGGTCTTTTTTCCCACTGTCCCCGCTCCTGCGCTCCCCCGCCTGTCTATTGCCAGCCGCGAGCCCCGCCCACAGACCCCGCCCCTGAGCCGCTATTGGCCTGTACACAGAGACTCCGCCCCACTCCCTTGCTCTCCGGAGGGGCGCCAGGGCCGGAAGGCCCCTGAGGCTCCATCAGCCTGCGCGACCCTGGCCGGTCGCTCCAAGAGCAGGGACGTTGGAACCCTGACCACAAGTAGTTGCGCTTCATCCCGTGGGTTCTCTCGTTGGTTTGATTACTGCTCGTTTACTGCTGGGGTCCAGCCTAGAGGGGCTGGCCGGGCCTCCCCGCACCTTGCCCGCCTGTGCCCCAAAAGAGACCTGTCTGTAGGATGGACATGACATTCAGAGCCTGGCACAGTCACCTACAGCTGTGTGATCTTGGGCGAGTTACTTAACCTCTCTGTGTATCCACGTCTTGGTCTGTGAAAGGGGATAATACAGGTTCCTAAACAAGGCCCGGCATGGAAAAGCGGGTGTAAAAGATACAGGCGCATAGATTCAATCCCCACCTGGCCTCCCTCTGGGGAGGGTTGCATTTTTTTTATTATGGCCTAAGACAGTGCCTGGTCCCGGCGTCCTCAGGCCTAAATACTCAGGCACCGGCCAGTAGTACTTCTCATAGAAGGGAGGAAGGTGGACGCAGGCTTGGCCCCGGGCGTGCCCCTCCTTCATTACCCCCGGGGCAGTAGGTGCATCCTCTTGGTTCTGCCCATTACCGCTCTGGGGCCTTACTTTGGGACCTCCTGTGTCTGGAAAACAGGATTCCATACCCGAGCCCTTCCATCTGCTGCGCGGTTCTGTGGACAGGTGGCTCCTCCTGGCAGGCTGGGCAGTGGCTCCCCAGGAGGCCTGTCCTTTGCTTCTGGGCGATCTTGACTTGCTTGTTTCCTTCCATAAGGCCTAGGGCAAGAGGCCTTTGCAGAGCTGCGGTTTCCACCCTCTGGATAACTTGGAGACACTGCCAGGCTGGGAAGTAGCGGCCTGAGCAGGAAGAGGGAGCCCACATCCTCAGTGCCGAGAAGCCCCAAGGCCAGGAACAGGGTAGGAGGGGGCTCCCCAGCTACCTCTCTCCAGTGCAGCCAAGACTGGGGTGTGTGAAAGGCAGAATGACCTCAAGACCAAAGCCACCTCCAGGGATGGGTTGGTACCTGGCCAAGTGGATCCTCTTCCCTGGCACCAGGAGACTGGTGGCTGTGAGTAGTGTAGCCGACAGGGTGCCCACCCTTGGGCCAGCACTCCTTGGCTGCACGTGGAGGGTAGGGGCTCCCTCTGCCCCTCCCCCACTGGCTATGATCTGGGGGTTCTGCAGCTCTGAGGATGGACAGGTCGGCACCTGTCGGCACCAAATACTATCCTCATGGGTGGGGACAGTTTCAGGTCCCTGTTAATAACAGCAGCTCACACAGCCCCCAGAGAGCCCCTGTACCCCTGCTTGGCCCCAACTCCAGTACCCTGGGCATCAGCCTGGCAGCCCTGCCAAGGTTCACTCATGGAGGCACGGTATCCAGGAGTTCCTTACCATGTTTCCAAACACCTCACAAAGTTCTTCTGATAAGGCCAGAAAACCTGACCACATGAAATAACACTTCACGTGTAGTGGATCACATTGTGTCCCTCCGCCCCCCCCCAAAAAAAAAAAGAGACATTTAAGCCCAATCCCTGGTACCTGTGACTATGACCTCATTTCTTTCTTTCTTTCTTTTTTTTTTTTTTTTGCGGGTCTGGGGATGGAACCCAGGGGCATTCTACCTCCGAGCTACACCCCCTGCCCTATTTTTTATTCTTTATTATGAAACTGGGTCTCACTGAGTTGCAGAGGGCCTCACTAAGTAGATGAGGCTGTCAGTGAACCACAATCCTCAGGTCTCAGCCTCCCAAATGCTGGGATTACAAGCGTGCGCCACCACGCCCAGCTTATGACCTCATTTAGAAGTAAGGTCTTTGTAGATGTCCTCAAGTTAATCGAGGCCACATTGGATCAGGGCTACCCTGATAAGATAAGAAAAAGGAATTTTGCCAGGTGTGGCACATCTGTAATGTGCATTTCTCAGTACTTGGGAGGCTGAAATGGGATCACAGGCTCAAGGCCAGTGCACAGCAATTTAGCAAGCCTCTCTCTGTCTCTCTCTGTCTTTCTCTCTCCCTCCCTCCCTCCCTCCCTCCCTCCCTCCCTCCCTCCCTCTCCAGTGGTGAAGATTGAACCCAGGGACATTCTACCTCGGAGCTAAGCCTCCCCTCCCTGCCCTATTTTATTACTTGAAGACAGAGTCTTGCTAGGTTGTGGAGGGCCTCACTAGTTGCTGAGGCTGGCTTTAAACATACAATCATCCTGTCTCAGCCTCCCAAGTACTGGGACTATAGGCATGTACCACCACACCCAGCTGCAAAACACTATTTCAAAATAATAAATAAAAGGGAAAAAAAGGTCTGGGGAGTGTAGCTCAGTGGTAGAATGCCCCTGGGCATGTGAAAAGGGGGGGAGGGAGGGGAGGAGAAGGAAAAGAGAAGAGGAGAAGGAGGAGGAGAAGGAGAAAGAGGAGGAGGAGGAAGTCAGATGTGGGTAATCTAATCCTTGGGAGACTGACAGGAGAATTGCAGGTTAGAGGCCAACCTCAGCAATTTAGCAAGACCTTGTTTCAAAATTAAAAAATATAAGGGGCTGGGGTGTAACTCAGAGGTAGAACACTACTGCGTTCAATTCCCAGGATATGAGAGAGAGAGAGAGAGAGAGAGAGAGAGAGAGAGAGAGAGAGAGAGAGAGAGAGAGGGAGAAGAAGAAGAAGAAGAAGAAGAAGAAGAAGAAGAAGAAGAGAAAAGGGAGGAGAGGAGAGGAGGAGGAGGAAGAGAGAAAGAAAGAAACAAGCAAGCTGGGCGTGGTGGTGCACGCTTGTAATTTCAGCATTTGGGAGGCTGAGACCGGAGGATCCCGGTTCACAGAGAGCCTCAGCTACTTAATAGGCCCTCTGTAACTTAAGGATGATAAGTAAAATAAAAAATTAAATGCGAGTAAAATAAAAATAATGTGCGTACGGCGGAGTGTGAAAAACACGAGAGAGGTCCGGTACACATGGCAAGTAAGTTTTAATGGCACGGCTCTCCCGGGGATCAGGGCAAGGCACCGTGGGGCCCGCGCGCCTGTCCGAAGCTTGAGGACGCGGGCTCTCCTTTTAAAGGCATGCATCTCGCGAGATGAGGGTTTACTCGCGGGAATGCCCAATTCTCGCGGGGGTTTCAGCCCCTCCCTTGCCCTGCAGAGGTCATGTGACACAAAGTCACATGAGTGCAGGACCCAACTTAACATTCCGGCCTTTTGATGGTAGGGATAATGGATGACGATTGGACCCTCTAGCTTCTTCCTGCTGTCAAGGGGCGTCGTCAGGGGCCCCAGGCCGGGAGGAGTCGGGAGTTCAGTCCCCCAGAAGGGGGTGCAGGTGGGTGCATAGCTGCAGTGCGAATTGGAGGTTACCCTGGACAGCTTAGTGATGTGCGCTTGAGGAGGCTTGAACAGGCAAGGGCTTGAGCTGGCAAAGAGGATGGAGGTTGAGGGATCCAGGAGCCATCAGTCTTCAGCCAGGCTGAGTAGGGCCAGCGGCGGGGCCTGGTCTGGAAAGGTGCTCCCCCTGTGTTGAGGCACCTGGGGCTCACCCTTTTCCAAGGGCACTGTTCCAGTGGCCCTCCTGGCCACACGCCGAGCAGTCTGATTGGTAGGCGTGGCTTTGCCCCACTTGAGGCAGGCTCCTGGAGGTAGTTGTTGTTGCAGTCCTCCACACCTAGGTGGCGCTCCAGGGGGCTGAGCCGCCACCGCCAGCCAAAGGGCAGCTACCAGGGATCTGCTTTTTGGCAAAGTCGGAGTGTATGCTCCATTTCCGCCTGTTTCTCTCTGGAATTAAAACTTAGATGCTATGTTAAGGTTCTGTCAGCTGTGACGGACCTATACGCACAAAGAGCGCGTCCCGGGGCTGGTGTCTGGCAAGAATGGCAACGCAGACTCCCCACGGGCAGAGGGTGTCGCCCCAGCCCCGGCGTTTCCCACAGCACCTAGGGCGCGCCCACGCGGGCCGCCCAGCAAAATTGCAGTCTGGCGCGGGCCAAGATGGCGACTGTGACATCACCAGGCAGTGACTACGCGCCATCACAAAATGGCAGCTGGCGGGAAAATAAATGGAAGCTGATGGGGGAGAGCATTTGGAAGGATACCAGACTGCTTATAAAAGTTCCTAACTATTCCTGGGCCACCGCAACCTATTTCCCAACTCGTATCAAGGCAGACAGGCTCTCAGGGCATCTGCTAGTATAAAGGTTCGACTCCCCATAATTGGTTCGCGGGCGGAAACGAAGAACAGGAAATGGGCGTCCCCGATTTCCCTGCTCAATCGTTCGGAAACAGAGGTTAAGAGATAGGGAAGAACGTCTTCATTCCTTCTCAAAACTGGAGGATGACCTGGTCATCCGCAGCGTGGTCCCAGTGGACCGGGGGACAATGGGTCACCAAGCGCTTGGATTTTTAGGTCCCAGTGGACCGGAAGACCCAAGTCCGGAACCCGCTAACCAAGGGAAGGAGGCAGTTTACCGGAGTGAAGTGTTGCCAGCCAGCGCTGGCTGCGACAGAAGTGCTGAGAAGCTGCTGGGAGCGTGGTGGAGCTGGGGCGCGTGGATGCCGGTGGCTGGTGTGGACGGCACTGGCGGCTGGCGCAGGTGGGATAAGTGGGGGTGCGCAGGCGGCATGGCTTGCCGGGCCCGCGGCGTGGAGACAAAATGGCTTCCAGGCACACGCCAGACGTTGAGGCTGGGCCCCGAGGAGCACCGCCAGTGAGCCTGGCTCGGGGCGGGTGGGGCAAACCGGCCAGAGGTCCTGGCGGTGACCGGAGAACCAAGCTGGAACGGTGCTTTAGGAGGTACAAGCGGCAGGCAGAGGTCCTGGCCCGCGCAGGCAGTTGGCAGGCAGAGCAAGTGCCAAGCTGCCTGGCTCGGGCCAGAAAGATGGCCGCCGACTCCTAGGATTGGTTAGGAGTGGAAAGTGGGAGGGATTAAAGATTGTGAGGCCTCCAGTGAGGCCATGAGGTGGGAGGGGTTAAGGATGGCGAGGCCTCCAGTGAGGCCATGAGGTGGGAGGGGTTAAGGATGGCGAGGCCTCCAGTGAGGCCATGAGGTGGGAGGGGTTAAAGATGGTGGGGCCAAGATGGCGGCCCCCCAGTGATTCCACGTGTGCAAGATGGCGGGCCAAAGCTGGCGACCCCCCCCCTCCAGTAATTCCATGTGGCTGCTTACCGGAATGGCCAGGCCCAGGCAGCAGGGGTGGGCAGGCACAGGGTGAAGGGCGCCAGGGCGCGAGTCCGAGTGGAGGAACCAGCTGGAGCGCGGGCTGGACTTGGCGGGCTGGGGGCTGTTTAGCAGAGTGGCGGCCGCCTAGATGGAGGAGGCAGGCGGCCCCGGCAGGCGGGTCTAAGCAACGCCAGGCGCGGAGAAGACATAGGCGCGCAGTGTGGCGCAGTCCGCGGGCGGCGCGGTCCCATTCCAGCGGCGGGCGGCGTGGGCAGGCGGGAACGGCGGTTTTAGGAGGTCCAAGCGGCAGTGGCGGGAGCAACGCCTGCAAGCGGAGCGCTGGTGTGGGACCTCACAGTCGAGCTGCTGGCGGGTCGGAGAGTCCGGGGCTCAAAAAGAGAGTAAAAATAAAAAGAGAAAACAGAAAAAAAAAAAAAAAAAGGAAAAAAAAATGCGGAGGGACCCAAGAGTTCTCCCGGTTCGGCACCAAATGATAAGTAAAATAAAAAATTAAATGCGAGTAAAATAAAAATAATGTGCGTACGGCGGAGTGTGAAAAACACGAGAGAGGTCCGGTACACATGGCAAGTAAGTTTTAATGGCACGGCTCTCCCGGGGATCAGGGCAAGGCACCGTGGGGCCCGCGCGCCTGTCCGAAGCTTGAGGACGCGGGCTCTCCTTTTAAAGGCATGCATCTCGCGAGATGAGGGTTTACTCGCGGGAATGCCCAATTCTCGCGGGGGTTTCAGCCCCTCCCTTGCCCTGCAGAGGTCATGTGACACAAAGTCACATGAGTGCAGGACCCAACTTAACAAAGGAGACCCTGTTTCAAAATAAAGAATAAAAAATAGGGCAGGGGGTGTAGCTTGGAGGTTGAATGCCCCTCACTTCCATCACCAGACCCACAAAAAAATTAAAAAAAAGAAAGAAAGAAAGAGAAAAGGTATGGTAGCACATGCTTGTAATCTTAGTACCTGGGAGGCTGAGACAGGAGAATCACACGTTTATGGCCAACCTCAGCTACTTAGTGCGGCCCTCTGCCACTTAGTAAGACTCTGTTTCAAAATAAAGACTAAAAGGCCGGGCGTGGTGGCGCACACTTGTAATCCCCGCGCTTGGGAGGCTGAGACAGGAGGATCGCGCAGATTCAAAGCCAGCCTCAGCTACTTAGTGAGGCTCTCAGCAACTTAGTGAGACCCTGTTTCCAAATAAAATATAAAATAGGTCTGGGAAGCCAGGCGTGGTGGCGCAGGCTTGTAATACCTGTGCTTGGGAGGTGGAGACAGAAGGATCACACAGGTTCGAAGCCAGCCTCTCTGGCTTAAGAGACCCTGTTTCCAAATAAAATATAAAATAGGTCTGGCCCTATAATAGTATAGCCCAGGTAGAAGGCCTCTGGGTTCCATCCCCAGTAACACTAATAAATAAATAAGTAAATAAATAAATAAATAAATAAATAAATACTAAAAAAGAGGGCTGGGGCTGGGGTTGTAGCTCAGAGGTAGACTGCCTCTGAGTTCCATCCCCAGTACCAAGAAAAGGAAAAAAGAAGGCTCTAATTATTAACACTGGCAGTGTGTTAGGGTGTTGAAAACATTCCCTCAGGGGATCCCTGAAGGAAGAATAACAGGTATCCAGGCGGAGGAAAGGGACCCAGCATACAGTCCAGAACAAATGCTGGAGCCTCTGCTGGTGGCGCTGACCTAACGCTGCTTGAGGTCCGGTGTTAGAGAGAAAAAGCTCCCTGGACTGCCGGACCCAGGTCTCAGGAAGGCCAGAAAGAGTGCCAGGTGGTGTGCCGGGGGACAAGGTGGGAAGGGAGGCCTCCCTCACCCTGCCCTGCTCTGGACGGAGCCGCCCTGGCACAACTGTGGCTGGAGACTGGACTTTACCCCCACTCTAGAGATGGAGCCACTAGGCCCAGTTCCCACCATTGCTTAGGGGACTCTCAGAGTCACCACGTAGTTAGGGACCTAGGCTCGGTCTCACTCCCCTCCTGGCCTGTTTTCCTCTGAGTAAAGTGGGGTTTGTGAGCACAAGGCAGGAATGCAAAAGGCCGTGAGGAGAGAGCAGTCAGGGCTGAGCCCTTGGAGGCAGCTGGCAGGAACATCTGGAATAGAGGGAGGGGCACGCCAGGCCAGGAGTCCCCAGGGGCTGTCTCCCAGGCCAGGCTCCTGGACCGCTGTCCAAGACCTGTAGCTGCTGGGAGAAGAGCCAGGCACAAAGCTGCACGTGTCCCAGCCTGGGCCAGGCCCCCAGATGCTGGGGCAGTAGCCAGAACAAAGGAATTCCCCATGTCTGGACCCCATCCAAAGAGGTTCGAGTTTTCTATGCAGGCAGCTCACGAGAACTGGCACGGAATAGGGCTGGAGGCCCAGGTTTCCCTGGCGTCTGCAGAGAGGTGACGCATGGGCCACATGGTCAACCAGGTGCCCCGCTCCCACAGACACCTACCTGGCTGATGAGCCTTGGCCGCAGGAAAGCCGCAGGAGCCTTGCGTTCTATCCAGCCAGGAGGCTTCAGGCCCCAAGGCTCCAGAGTCTGGGATGGATGCCAGCCAGCATGTCCCGAGAGCCAACCCAGTATCCTCGAGCCAGCGATGATGTGAGTCCCTCTCCTTCCCCCAGAGTCACCCATCCAGAAGCCTGTGGGAACCAGAGGTCAGCAGAATGGCTCTGAGCCGCCAAGAGCACTGTCCCACGTCCGGCGCTCCAGCTGAGCCTCTCTTTTGGAGAATCTCCCACACCCAGTGCAAGAGCAGGCCCCGGGTAGCAGCCTGAAGGAAAAGCACAGAAGGAGACTGGTGACGCCTTAAGAAGAAATCACAATGCCGGACGCAGCGGTGCACTCCTGTAACCCCAGTACTTGGGAGGTTGGGACAAGAGGATCGTAGGTTCAAGGACAGCCTTAGCAACTTAGCAAGGTCCTGTTTTAAAATAAAAAAGACGAAGGGGGGTAACCCTGGCTTCAATCCCCAGTACCAAAACAAAGACAAAACAAGAAATCACAGTGAGCTGGGCGCAGTGGTGCACAACTATAATCCCAGTGCTTGGAATGCAGGTCGCAGACTGGAGGCCAGCCTGAACGACTTATCAAGAACATGTCTCAAAATTAAAAAATAAAAAGGGATAGGGAGGCTGGGCGTGATGGTGCATGCTTTCCAGTACTTGAGCGGCCGAGAAAGGAGGATTGCAGGTTCAAGGACAGCCTCAGCAATGTAACAAGATTCTCAGCGACCTAGTGAGACCCCGTTTCAAAACAAAAAAATAGCCGGGCATGGTGGCGCACGCTTGTAATCCCCGTGCTTGGGAGGCGGAGACAGGAGGATCACGCAGGTTCGAAGCCAGCCGCGCTGGCATAAGAGACCCTGTTTCAAAAATATAAAATAGGTCTGGGAGTGTAGCCCGGAGGTAGAAGGGCTTCCAGGAACCCCAGTACCACCAAAACAAAACAAAACAAAAAAACAAAAAAATAAAAGCCGGACGTGGTGGCACACGCCTGTAATCCCAGCACTTGGGAGGCTGAGACAGGAGGATCACGCAGGTTCAAAGCCAGCCTCAGCTACTTAGTGAGACCCTGTTTCCAAATAAATATAAAAAAATAGCTCTGGGAGAGTAGCCCAGAGGTAGAAAGCCCCTGGGTTCCATCCCCCAGTAACACATACACACACACACACACACACACACACACACACACACACACACACACTAAAGAAATCAACAACAAAAAAGGCCTAGGGGGTGCAGGGAGCAGTGGTAAGGGCCTGGACAGAGCTTCTCCTCTCCACAGCACCCCTTCTGTCTGACTCCAAGGAGGAATCTGGCCTGGCTTTTTCCCAGCTGGCCCCACCCAGAGTTCCCAGGGCCTTAGGACCAAGTCCAAAGTCCCCAGGACAAGCAAAGCCTCCACATCTGCCCAGCCTCTCTCCCCAGGTACAGGGTGGGCAGGGCCGGCGAGTAGGCTGTGGTAAGCATGCAGTGAGTCCTGCATGTGTGTTTCTGGAATAAAAATGTGTTCTTGCTCTGCAGAAATAAAAATGTGTCGTCCAGAGACAGCCAGTGTGTCCTATTCCACACGTGGGGAAACTGAGGCTTGCCCCAGTCACCCACCAGGATATTTTTTTTTTTTTAGTACTAGGGATATAGCCCAGGGACAGTCTACCTCAGAACTATACTCCCAGTCCTTTTTATTTTTAATTAATTTATTTTTTGTGGCACTGAGGGTTAAACCCAGGGTTTTTTTTTTTTGTTTTGTTTTTGTTTTTGTTTTCTTTTTGTGGTACTGGGGATTGAACCCAGGGGCATTCTACCTCCAAGTTATACTCCCAGCCCTCTTTCTTTCTTTCTTTCTTTCTTTCTTTCTTTCTTTCTTTCTTCCTTCCTTCCTTCCTTCCTTCCTTCCTTTCTTTCTTCCTTTCTTTCTTCTTTCTTCTTTCTTTCTTTCTTTCTTCTTTTTTTGTGGTACTGGAGGTGGAACCCAGAGGGGAGGTGGAACCTCCGAGCTACACCCTAGCCCTATTTTTTAGTCTTTATTTTGAAACAGGGTCTCACTAAGTTGCTGAGAGCCTCACTAAGTAGCTGGGGCAGGCCTTGAACCTGCAATCCTCCTGTCTCAGCCTCCCAAATACTGGGATTACAAGTATGCATCACCATGCCAGAAACCCAGGGATATTCTACCTCTGAGCCACACCCCCAGTCCTATTTTATTTTTTACTTTGAAACAGGGTCCTGCTAAATTGCTGTGGCTGGTCTTGAACCTGTGATCCTCCTGTCTCAGCCACCCAAATATTGGGATTACAGGCGTGTGTGCCACCATACCCAGTTCCTCTCCATCTTCTTGGCTAACTCCCCAGCATGGGGGCAGGCGGCTGCACCTGGCTGACTACAGTGCCCTCCGGCGGAGGCCAGCTCTGAACGGCCACTGCCGCCGCTGCACCCTGCAGCGCCCCTCTGCTCCATCGGGGTCCCTGGAGGAGGCTGGCAGCAGGAGCAGCCCTTGAACAAGCAGCTTAGGCAGGATGACAGAGTAGGGACAGTGGAAACATCCCAACCCTGGGCTGCTTCTTAGAGGCCAGGCCTCCTCCCCTTTTGCCTGTCTGGACCAGCAGCTAGGCTCCCAAGGGGATTTGGGATGCCCGAGCTTTTCTTTTGGGCACTGAGAGGCCTTCACCAGGTCCCCTGTCAGCACAGAGGCCATTATCTCCTCAGCTGCTCCAGCAGCAGAACCTGCGTGCCAGCCCCACCCCCCACCAACCTCTGCATCCTTCTCACACCTGGCCACAGGGTCCAGCACTTCAGTGCCCTTTCTGCATCCCTCCGCCATCCCCATCCCTTAGGACAGTCCCCCGAAGCAGCCTGCAGCCCTCAATCACAGGGTTCCCAAAAGCAGAGAGTAGAGGAAAACTTGTATCAGAGAAAATAAGAGGAAGAGCAGCCCTTGTGAAGCCTAAGCAATAGGAGACATGACCTACAAGACAGAGGAGGTAAGATACATGGCTCAGAAATGGTAGATGGATAACTCAGTGTCACAAAACACTTTTGAAGCTGAGAGTGGTGGCGCATGCTCGTAATCCCAGGGAGACCCTGTTTCAAAATAAAGAATAAGAAATAGGGATGGGGGTGTAGGATACCCTTGGGTTCCATCCCCAGGACCACAAATTGATTAATTAAATAATTAATTAAGTGAACGTGTGGGTGGATCTCAGAGGTAGAATGCCTCTGGGTTCAATCCCCAGCACCACACAAGCAAAGCAAAAAACATTATTGAAAGGACAGGAGAAATCTCGGCACCAGTTTAGCTGTGTGCTGGAGAACTCAGACCATGAGTGCCGTCATGCACGTGCAGAGATTTCGGTAGCCGGGTGTGATGGCGCAGGCTGGTAATTCCGGTACTTGAGAGACAGAGAGGCAGGTTGCAGGTTTGCCACCAGCCTCAGCAACTTAGTGAGACCCTTGGCAATTTAGTGAGCCCCGTTTCAAAATAGTAAAATGGGGCTGGAGGTGTAGCTCAGAGATAGAATGCCCCTGGTTTGATCCCCAGTATCAAAAACTAAACACCTTAACGATTTTAACCAGTGTGAACTCCACAGTTCAACAATTCCTCCAGGCCCCCCTTTCTTCTGTTAAATACAACTAAAAGCAAAGGTAATATTTTAAAAATCAAAATACTGTGGCCGGGCGCGGTGGCACACGCTTGTAATCCCCGCGCTTGGGAGGCAGAGACAGGAGGATCGCGCAGGTTCGTAGGTCTGGGAGTGTAGCCCAGAGGTAGAAGGGCTTCCAGGAACCCCAGTACCACCAAATAAATAAATAAATAAATAAACAAATAAATAAATAAGAATACTGTATATCTTTCTCTATTCACTATGTAGAAAATTATTGTTATTTTTGTGGTACTGGGGATGGAACCCAAGGGCATTTTACCTCCGAGCTACATCCCAGCCCTATTTTTTATTCTTATTTTGAAACAGAGTCTCACTGAGTTGCAAAGGACCTCACTAAGTATACCTGAGGCTGTTCATGAAACCACAGCTGATCCTCCTGTCTCAGCCTCCCAAATGCGGGGATTACAAGTATGAGCCACCATGTCCAGCTCCTGTAAAATTATTTTTGTGTAGTATTTACCTGTCCTTTGATTCTTTCTTTCCTTCTTTTTATTCATTCATCCATGCACTCAAACATCTTCGGTCCTTCTGTTCACCCACCTATCCATTCACCTGTGTGACCATCCATCTACCCATCTACTCACCAACTCAACCATCCATTAATCCATTCCTCCATCCATGTGTCCTTCTTCCTTCCTTCCTTCCTTCCTTCCTTCCTTCCTTCCTTCTTCCTTCCTTCCTCTCTCCCTCCCTCACTCCCTCCCCTTTCTTCCTTCTTTCCTTCCTTCTATATACCCATCCATCTGCCCACCCAATCATCCTTCCATCTATCCTTCTATCTACTCATCTACCCATGTGACATCCATCCATCCATCCATCCGCCCACCTAACCATTCTCCCTCCCATCTATATTCTATCCACCTATCTACCCATCCATCTACCCCTCCACTCAACCACTCATCCATCCACCCACCCATCCTTCAAAGAGAGATATCTACAATAGTTATCAAATAGCAATAGTAGATTGCTTGAGTGATTGTACTGGGGATTGAACCCAGGGCCTGGCTCACGCTAGCCAAGTGCTTTAGCTCTATCTCCAGCCCTTAGAGTAGTTATTTCTAAGTAGGGTACTGTGGATAATATGTGGCTACTCTACACTTGTGTGGTGTGTGTGTGTGTGTGTGTGTGTGTGTGTGTGTGTGTGTGAAAGAGAGAGAGATACTGCAGATTAGACTCGGGGGCATCCCTACCTTCAACTACATCCCCAGCCCTATATTTTCAGCCCAAGCTGTTGATGTTGGCTGCAAACCTCCGATCCTCCTGTCTCAGCCTCTCAAGTACTGGGATTCCAAGGGAGGCGCTGGAATAGAATGGTGTCTTGCAGGCTGAGGTTGGGAATGCATTAGAGGAGACAAACAGCAGGGGTGAGAAAAGTCCTGGCGTTCGGTGAAGAAATTTAGGGAAGCCAGGCGTGGTGGCGCACGCTTGTAATCCCCGCGCTTGGGAGGTGGACACAGGAGGATCGCGCAGGTTCGAAGCCAGCCTCAGCTACTTAGTGAGGCTCTCAGCAACTTAGTGAGACCCTGTTTCCAAATAAAAATATAAAATAGGTCTGGGAGTGTAGCTCGGAGGTAGAAGGGCTTCCAGGAACCCCAGTACCACCAAAAAAAAAAAAAAAAAAAAAAAAAGGAAAGAAAGAAAGAAAGAAAGAAAGAAAGAAAGAAAGAAAGAAAGAAAGAAATTTAGGCTAGGCATGGTGGCACACATTTGTAATCCCAGCACTTGGGAGGCTGAAACAGGAGGATCGCACAGGTTCGAAGCCAGCTTCGGCTACTTAGTGAGGCTCTCAGCAACTTAGTGAGACCCTGTTTCCAAATAAAATAGAAAATAGGTCTGGAGTATAGTCTGGAGGTAGAAAAGCCCTGGGTTACAGCCCCCAATACCACAAAAAAAATAAAAAAGAAGAAGAAAAAAAAAAAGGAAAAAGAAATTCAGGGAAGAATTTCCCCTGAGAACACTTTGGAAAATGAGGGAGGCTAAGATCTATTTATGTCCTCACAAAGCATCTCACAGGCATGGTGGTGCACGCCTGTCCTCCAAGTGCTTGGAAGGCTCAGACAGGAGGATCATAGACTTGAGGCCAACTTCAGCGATTTAGAGAGGCCTCAGCAACTTAGCGAGATTCTGTTTCAAAATAAAAAATACAGAATAGGGCTGGGGGTGTAGCTCTGAGGTAGAACTCCCCTAGGTTCAATCCCTGGACACACACACACACACACACACACACACACACACACACACACACACCCTCACCATAGCAGGCTCTCAATTAGCTGCTTCTGACAGCTACACGGTGTCTAGGGAAGAGGGAGGAGCCGGCCGGAAGCTGTGCTACAAACATTACCAGAGGGATTTAGCTCGGGAGGAGTCATTCTAGGGGTCAAACCTCTTATTTGCAAGTATTGGGCGGCAGTGAGAATGAGCTTTAAAAAGCCACTTGAAACACACAGCCAGTGGTTATGTTGAGGTAACAAAGCCACAGCCACCTCTGCAGATGGTCCTGGGGTTGCACACTGCCATGCCCCCCCCCCCCTCTCTCCTTCTCTCTCCTTCTCTCTCTCTCTCTCTCTCTCTCTCTGTACTGGGGATTGAACCCAAGGGTATTCTACCTCCAAACTATACCCCTAGTCCTTTTTATTTTGAAACAGAATCTCGCTAAATTGCTGAGACCTGTCATCTTCCCATCTGAATTTCCCAAGTACTGGAATTTTACAGCCTGTGCCCCCAGGCTTGACTCTTTCTCCTGCCCCCCCCCCCTTTTTGGCCCTGAGAATTGAACCCACAAACGCTCTACCATTTACTTACACCCACAGCCGGGGGTCTTGCTAAGTTGCTCAGGCTGGTCTCGAACATGCAATCCTTCTATCTCGGCCTCCCCGGTTGCTGGGACGATAGGTGTGCGCCACCATGCCTGGCTGTACTCTCAGTTTTAAAATGCTGTGGGAGTCTCAAGCAACTCAGATGTGAGTCAAGATGTGTGGGCCTGAATGAGATGTTTCAAGAAGTGGCAGCAAAGGGGCCAGGAGTAAATGCCAGGAGCCGCTCCCCGGGGGGGGGGGGAGTGTTTCTAGGGTATTATTTATCTTTGGTGCTGAGGACAGAATCCAGGGCCTTGTGCATGTGAGGCAAGCTCTCTATTACTTAACTACATTCTTATCTCCTTAATGTCTTATTTTATTTTATATTGGTAATGGGTGCCTCCAAGCTACACCCCCAGGCTTTTTACATTTTTTATTTTTCATTTTGAAAAACAGGGTTTTGCAGCTCCTGGTGGTGGCGCACACCTTTAATTCCAGGACTTGGAAGGCTGAGATAGGAGGATCACAGGTTTGAAGCCAGCCTCAGCAACTTAGCAAGGCTCTCAACAACCTAGCAAGAAACTGTTTCCAAATAAAATAGGGCTGGGGTATAGCTCGGAGAGAGAATGCCCCTGGGTTCAATTCATAGCATGGAAGGAAGGAAGGAAGGAAGGAAGGAAGGAAGGAAGGAAGAAAAGAAGGCAGGCAGGCAGGCAGGCAGGCAGGCGGGCAGATGGGCGGGCAGGCTGGCTGGCTTTTTGCTAAATAGCTGAAGTCTTCTTAAGTTGTTGAGGCTGGACTTGAACCTGTGCTCTTCCTGTCTCAGTCTCCCAATACTGGTATTATAGACATGTGCCACCATACCCAGCTCATTTTATTTTAACTTTTATTATTATTTTGTGGTGCTTGGGATTGAACACAAGGGCGTTCTACCTCTGAGCTATATTCCCAGCCCTTTTTATTTTTAATTTTGAAACAGGGTCTCACCAAGTTGCTGAGGCTGGCTTTGAGCCTGTGATCCTCCCACCTGCCTGCTCAGGAATGGGTTTTATCCTGGGGGCCGTGGGAGCTGGCTGGCTGGGTCTCCCACCTTGCCAGAGGTGAGTTGAGGACTCCTGGGGCGGTGGCCCCTGTGGGACCTGGAGGCTGTGGGCGGGCTGCAGAGGTGGAGGGACACGGGGTGACCCTCAGGTTTCTGGGGTGATCACCTGTGACTGGGGATGGAGTTTGTTAGCCAGGGAGCAGGTTGGGATGAAGGTTAAGTCAGAGCTGGGACCAGCTGAAGTGGGGACACTGGAGCCGTGTACCTGCCAATGTCCAGTTGATGGGTAGAGGGACAGGTGGG
The DNA here is from genome assembly GCF_963383645.1 of Muscardinus avellanarius. Taxonomy (NCBI): domain Eukaryota; kingdom Metazoa; phylum Chordata; class Mammalia; order Rodentia; family Gliridae; genus Muscardinus; species Muscardinus avellanarius. The sequence goes on from NC_137796.1 coordinate 72,135,690, forward strand.
TTGGGATGTTGAGGACAGAACGGGGGTACACTCCCACTAATACAGAAGCAGCAGCTGAGTGCCAGAGGTAGAAAAAAATTCAAAAGGCAGGGAGGCAAGAGATGGGGCAGGAGCCGGGCGTGGTGGCGCATGTCTGTAATCCCAGTACTTGGGAGACAGGGGATCAGCTCAGAGGTAGAATACCCCTGGGTTCAAGCCCCAGTGACACACACACACATGCACGCATGCACGTATGTGTGCAGCAGGATCTAGGGTAAGACCTGGAGCAATCAGCTGTGTGCTGGGCAGGAAGCAGTTATGAGAAGGTATTGCTGCTGGGAGCTCGCATTACAGTGAGCAGCTTCGGCTTTCATCCCTTGGAAGCCGGGCCTGGGAAGGGAAAGGCCGGTGGGAGAGCGCCCCAGGCTGGCCTCGTGAATGGCAGCCCAGGAACTTTGGCACACACTGGGCCTCTCCTTTGAATCCCAGGCTGTTCTGGGCTTAATTAATGAGTAGCGCAGAGGTGCCCCCGCTCCTCATTCAGGAAGGGACACAGCACCATGGAAACCTTGCCCGATTCCTCACAGGCACAGACTAATGGGGCCGACCCTTGGGGCTGTAATTGGGGCCAGCTCCCAGGGCCGCTGGGAAGGTGCTGGCCCAAGGCCATTAACTAGTGCCCTGTGGCCAGGCCAACCCTCTTTATCTCCTCATTCCTGTCCTGAACCAGCATTGATGATAAAAGGAACTAGGGATTCAGATTCTTCTTTTTCCTATATCCTTTGGAAACTTGAAGGAATGCCTTATTTATTCGGTACTGGAGACAGAACTCACGGTGTTCTACCTCTTAGCTACACCAGGGTCTCGCTAAGTTGCTGAGAACAGCCTTGATCTTGCAATCCTCCTATCTCAGCCTCCCAAGTACTGGGATTACAAGTGAGCACCATGCCTGGCTAGGAATGTCATTTAAAACTGTCTTGGAAGTCAGTCACGTGGGGTAGCACGCGCTTGTAATCCCAGTACTTGGGAGGCTAAGACAGGAGGATTGTAGTTCACAGACAGCCTCAGCTAGTTAGTGAGGTCCCTTGCAACTCAGTGAGACTCTGTTTCAAAATAAAGAAAAAAAAAATAGGGCTGGGGGCATAGCTCGGAGGTATAATGCCACTGGGTTTCATCCCCAGTACTGAAAAAAAATTTTTTGTCTTGGAAGCCACATGTGGTGGCACACACTTGTAATTCCAGTACTTGGGAGGCTGAGACAGGAGGATCTCAGGTTTAGCGACAGTGGTGAAACTTTCATCAACCTAGTGAGACCCAGTTTCAAAATAAAGAAAAGTAGAGCTGAAGGTATAGCTAGGAGGCAGAATGCCTATGGGTTAAATCCCCAATGCCTAAAAATAATAAGTAAATAAATAAATAAAACTGTCTTGGAGCTTGTTGGTGCATGCCTGTAATTCCAGTATGAAGAGAGGATTGCAGGTTTGTGTGTGTGTGTGGGAGGGGGGGGTACTGGGGGTGGAACCTGGGGCCTTTCTACCTACAGGTTACATCCCCAGACCTATTTTATATTTTATTTGGAAACAGGGTCTCACTAAGTTGCTGAGAGCCTCACTAAGTAGCTGAGGCTGGCTTCGAACCTGTGCGATCCTCCTGTCTCAGCCTTCCAAGCGCGGGGGTTACAAGCCTGCGCCACCACGCCCGGTGAGAGGACTGCAGGTTTAAGGCCAGCAGAAACATGGTGAGAACCACAGCTATTTAGAAGATCCTGTTTCAGAATAAAAAGGGCTGGGGTATAGCTTGGAGATAGAATGCCCCTGGATTGGATCCCCAGTATGTATGTATGTGTATGTATGTATGTATGTATGTATGTATGTATAATAGAATGAAAGCCTTAGATGGGTATGGTGGCACACATATATAATTCTAATACTTGAGAAGCTGAGACAGAAGGATCACAAGTTCAAGGGCAACTTTGGCAATTTATTTTTTGTGTAACTGGGGACTGAACACAACAGGCATTCTACCTCCGAGTTACAGCTCCAGCCCTATGTTTTATCCGTCCGTCCTTCCTTCCTTCCTTCCTTCCTTCCTTTCTTTTGGTGGTACTGGGGTTCCTGGAAACCCTTCTACCTCCAGGCTACACTCCCAGACCTAATACACACACACACACACACACACACACAGACACACAGACACACACACAGACACACACACACACACATTGAAACAGGGTCTCTTAAGCCAGAGAGGTTGGCTTCAAACCTGCGCCATCCTCCTGTCTCCGCCTCCCAAGCGCGGGGATTACAAGTGTGCGCCACCACGCCCGGCTTTTATTCTTTATTTTGAAATAGGGTTTCACTAAGTAGCTAAGGCTGGCTGCGAACCTGTGATCCTCCTGTCTCAGTCTCCCAAGTACTTGGATTACAAGCGTGCGCCACCACAGCTGGCTAAACCTGGGCAATTTAGGCAACTTTATTTCAAAATTAAAAAAAAAAAGAAAAAGGGCTGGGTGCAATTCAGCTGTAGAGTGCCCCTATTATTACAAAAAAGAAAAAAAATTCTTATTCCTTCCAAAAGATTCATGTACAAATTATGTATAAGATTGGAGTAATTGAAAAAAAATTGAAGCCAGCTATGGTGGCACACTCCTGTAATCCCAGTACTTGGGAGGCTAAGACAGGAGGATTGTAGGTTCGAGAATGGCCTCAGCAAGTAGTGAGACTCAGCAACCTAGGGAGACCCTGTTTCAAGACGAAAAATAAAAAGGCCTTGGGGGAGAGCCAAGCATGGTGGCGCAGGCTTGTAATCCCCGCGCTTGGGAGGCGGAGACAGGAGGAACACACAGGTTTGAAGCCAGCCTCTGCTGGCTTAAAAGATCCTGTTTCCCCCCCCAAAAAATTATATATATATACACACAATAGGTTGTCTGGGAGTGTAGCCCAGAGGTAGAAGGCCCCTGGGTTCCATCCCCAGTACCACCAAAAAAAAAAAAAAAAAAAGCCCGGGGGTGTAGCTTGATGGTATGATGCCCCTGGCTTCAACCCCCAGCATCACAAAAATACTTAATTAAATGAAAAATATTTCAAAGACTAGAGGCTCCCTTCCTTACTCCCCTGACACACCTTTTTAGAGTTCAGCCTCCAGACATAATTTCTCTTGTGTTGGGGCATTTGCCTGGCTGTGGTCCCCTGATGGGGGGGCGGTGTGAGTGCTAAGGAGGGAATCTGAGGAGGTGGGGCCTGCACCACAGCAGGGTTTGCGTCTCTGGTCCTGATAAACTCTCAGCCGCGTAAGAGTGAATACTGCTTCCAGTGCCCAAGGAGGAATTTACAGTTAGTTCACACAGGCTATAATGGAATTTTTATTTAGATCTTGAAGGTTATAGTGCTTTCCGCAAAAGGTATTTCTACCTCTCCGAGCGGAGCAGATCTCTGCTGTACTTAGATCTATGTGTAGCTGGCTGTTGTTTTCCTAGTGCGACTGGTCTTTTTGCAGGGAAGGTTTCAGTCCATCTCAGGGACTGAGAGCACAGTCCTCACCTCCCTTGTCTGGAGACAAAGACAATCATCAGCCGGGTGGTGCGGGTGGTGCGTGCCTGTAAACCCAATAAGTGGGAGGCTGAGAAAGGCTGTGAAGGTTCAAGGCCAACCACAGCAACTTAGTGAGGCCCTTTTTCAAAAGTAAAAAGGGCTGGGGGTGTAGCTGGGAGGTAGAATGCCCCTGGGTTCAATTCCCAGTATCTCCCCTGCCAAAAAAAATCCATCAGCCGAGCGTGGTGGCGCACGCTTGTAATCCCCGCGCTTGGGAGGCAGAGACAGGAGGATCGCACAGGTTCGAAGCCAGCCGCGCGCGCTGGCTTAGGAGACCCTGTTTCCAAATAAAAATGTAAAAATAGGTCTGGGAGTGTAGCCTGGAGGTAGAAGGGCTTCCAGGAACCCCAGTACCACACACACACACAAAAAAAAAAAAATCCATCAGCCACGATAACAGCACACCGGCCGTTCCACTACAGTCCCTCCTTAATACACAGGTAGACAACACAAGTCCCTATCACTCCAAGCTGCATCATTCAGACACCGGGTGCTGGGCTTGGGGAATTCAGTCCAGGCTGGCTCTGCTCATCTGGGCTTCCTCTGGCTCCTTGCTCCTCCTCGGAGGGGACCACTCAAGCCTTCTCCCGATGCCGCGTGCTGGGGCTGCACTCTACAAAGGAACTTGCCACACATCTCCCCCTAAGTCCACCTGCCACGAGCTTGTGCCCCAGGCACACTTCTGCCGCCTTCTAGTTCCTGGGTAGCCTCGCTGGTCCTGGGCCCTCCCTCCTCGGCTACCTCTGGTGAGCCGAGGGCTGTGGTTCTGCCTGGATTCACCTCTCCTGTCCTAAGCGCTTTACAACCTTGAACCTGCGATCCTCCTGGCTCAGCCTCCAATGACCGGGCTTACAGGTGTGCGCCACCTAGCTCCTGGGTTCTCTGTGTGTGTCATCCTGAGGATTGACTCCAGGGGCATGCTACTCTTAACTACGCCCCCAGCCATTTAAAAAAATTTTTTTTTGGTGGTACTGAGGTGGAACCCAGAGGTTTTCTACCTCCGGGCTATACTCCCAGACCTATTTTATACTTTATTTGGAAACAGGGTCTCACTAAGTTGCTGAGAGCCTAAGTAGCTGAGGCTGACTTCGAACCTGCGTGATCCTCCTGTCTCTGCCTCCCAAGCGTGGGGATTACAAGCGTGCGCCACCACGCCCGGCTCATTTTGTTTTTTTTTTTTGAAACAGGGTCTCACTAAGTTGCTGAGGCTGGCTGAGAACCCACAATCCTGTCTCAGCCTCCCAAGTACTGGCATTACAAGCACGCATTGCCACGTGGGTGTGATCTTTTAAAGTCAGTCTGCCTCCGCAGCCAGTCACAGCAGGTGAAGTTTTTCTACTTCTTTAAGCTCAAGGTGATGTGAAGGTTTTGCGGTGACAATCAGGACGGAATGAGTGCTGGAGACACGCAGTCCCCACTCCGAGAGGCACACCACGGCCTGCTCTGTGAGCGGTGGCCGCTGATGGAGACAGGACACAGCTCAAGACACAGACGTGAAGTACTCGGATTTACCAAGGTAGATTTCGAATAAAACATTTGCTTTTAATAGATCAACAACGTTGCACCAAAGGAGGACAGATGAGAAAATATACATATATACAATGCTCGGGGTACTTCTCAGGAAGTGCAAGCCAGGGGCTCATCCTAACCCCACACCCCGCCATGGCCAGGCCCCTTGGGTCCTGCGTGCGAGCCTCCCCTGCAGCCACTCTGCCAAGCCCAGGCAAGGGACGACCCTGGTGAGTCATCTTCCTTCAGCCCCCTGTGGTCTCGAACTGTGGGCCACTGGTCCCAGAAGAGAACTCGTAATGTAGAAGTGCCCTCCGCCAGTGAGGGAGGGCCTCTGGCAGGCGGCGGGCGCCCAGGCCAGGCAGGGCCACTTGTGCGCTCATGGGCATCAGCGGGTAGACAGACCCTGGGCTGAATGGAGACAGGCCCTCAGAGGGCTCATGTCAGCCAGAGTCGGCCAAAGCTACTGGGAGGTTCCGTGGGGAAAGAAAAGTGACCCGGCAGCCCACAGACCAAACAGAAAACCTGAACCCAGCCAGGCCGCTGGCTGAATTTTTTTCTATCTACTATATAAACAAAGCCCAGGTGGAGAAAGGGGCTGGACAGTGACCTGTGAGGAGACACAGGTCCTTTGGCGTTACTAGGCCCCATCCCAGTGGTGGGGGCCTGTGCCCCTCCCTCCGAGGGGCGGGTGGACAGCACAGAGCTCCCCTGCCTTGCCAGGGGAGGTCAGCATTGAAAGGCTCCTGAAGGGAAACAGGTGTTCTGTTGGGAAGAACAGTTTGATGCCTGAAGATCAAACTGCCTCAGCAGCAAAACCCTCAGGTGCCCCAGCAGCGCAGTCCAAGAGGGCATTCGCTAACCTCAGCGCTAAGGTGATGGCCAGGCCTGGTTGAGAAGGTCCCCAGGTGGCCGGCCGGCACAGAGAGATGGATGGGTGCAGTCCTGAGGGGTCAGATGCTCTCAAAACCTGGGCTAAGGCACTTAATTTTTACCCATCAGTAAGGGCTAATCTTAGACAAGTGAGAGACCAAAACTGGGCTCCTCAAAGGAGCCCCACAGCCAGTGCCTCAAGCTGCCAGCTTTGGAAGGGGCCAGCCTGAGGGTGGCGGGGGCTGTCCTTGGGCCCCAGAGGGCCTTGCCCACACCCTCTCGGGAGACTGCTCTCGGGGTGAAGGGCCTGCTTCCTCCCCCTGCTCCCCCTGGGACGGCCCGGGGCCTCTTTAAAGCAGGCGTGGCGCTGCTTCTCCATCAGCCTTGGGTACTTCTCAGTATTTGTCCACCCGGGGAAAGGACTCCACCTGGACAGAGGAGAGGGACACCAATGGTGGGAGCTCATCGTGGGGCCCTGCTGGCTGCAGCTTCTCACTGGCTTTGAGGTGGCTGTGTTCTGCTGGGGAGCAGGGAAGCCTGGTGCTCTCACCCCTGAAGGGTGCTGGGCCGCGTCTGCAGGAGTAAGCTGAGTTGGCGGTGACGTCACAGGATGAGGAAGGTGGCGCCTCGCTGGCTCCCCGTGGCTTGAGGTGGAGGAGAGAGTGACGGCCCCGGCCTTCCCAAAGAGGAAGACACAGGCGGGCAGTGCCGCGGACGGGCCACACGCCAATTGCCTGAGAAAGCCGGTGGAGATGCTGAGGGGTCAGGAGGAATTGTTCTTCCTCTCGCAAGATAAACGACCTTTCCAACTTAGTTATTAAGTCCTCTAGAATGTGCTTTGTCTTTTACCCTAACCTATCCCTGGCAGCCATCACCATTTGGAGACAATGATTGGGGACCTAGAACGGGGAGGGGTTCTTCTTCATGGGCAGAGACGGGATGACGATGTCATCGGAGTCATCAGAGTGGACTTCATCCACGGTGGCGGGTGCCGCCAGCTGCACCCCCGAGGGAGCGGGCCCTGCTGAAACCAATCAGAGAGAGAGGTCAGCCATACTGAGCACACTGGGTCCTGGCCAGAGGAGTGAGCCAAGGGACAGAGCTTCAGAGCCATTTTTTTTTTTTTTTTTTGGTACTGGGGATTGAATCTGAGACATTCTACCTCCAAGATATACTACGAGCTCCCCCTTTTTTTGTTTTGAAACAGAGTCTTGCCAGGTTGTCAACTGGAGGCTGGCCTGGAGCCTGAGATCCTTTTACCTCAGCCTCCTAAGTACTGGATTATAGACAGATGCCACCATGTCCAGCTCACCCCAGCCTGCCTGCTTATTTATTTTTTCATTCATTCATTTATTGTGATTCTGGAGATTGAACCCTAGGGCATTCCACCTTTGAGCTACACCCCCAGCCCTGTTTTATTTTTTCTTTTGAAACAGGGTCTCACTGAATTGTGGAGGGCCTCTCTAAGTTGCTGAGGCTGGTTGCGAACCTGTGATCCTCCTGTCTCAGCCTTCCAAGTACTGGGATTACAAGTGTGCCCTACCACGCCTGGCTCAGAGCCAATTTTTTTTTTTTTTTTTTTTTTTATGGTACTGGGGGTAGAACCCAGAGGCTTTCTACCTCCAGGTTATACTCCCAGACCCATTTTATATTTTATTTGGAAACAGGGTCTCACTAAGTTGCTGAGAGCCTCACTCAGTAGCTGAGGCTGACTTTGAATCTGCACGATCCTCCTGTCTCAGCCTCCCAAGCGCGGGAATTACAAGTGTGCGCCACCACGCCCGGATCAGAGCCAATATATACACTGCCAGAAAGCCATCTGTTACCTCCTCGCTCTGAAGAGATTGGCCATTTCCTGAAATAAAAACACTTACAAATGGTGTTAAGAGGCACCTGTGCTAAGAGCCAGTTTCTGCTAAAGGTGTGGCTTCTGGCTCACAGAAGGGCAGGAAGAGGCCGAGGGCATCCAGTGCTCACCATGTGCTCGGCACTGGCACTATTTTCCTGCACATCTAGAGATTTCAAATCCTTCAACCTACACTGGGATGAGGTGTCACCTCCAGACGGGAGGCAAAACCCTAACCCTAAACCTCAGCTAGGGGTAGTGGGGTGAGGGGCTGGGGAGGGCAGATCACACCACAGCAGCCCTTGGATCCTAGAAAAAAGCCTTACTCTATATTTTTTTGGTACTTGGGATTGAACTCGGGGGCATTCTACCTCTAAGCTACACCCCCAGCTCTTTTTTAAAAAAAAAAATTATTTTGAGAAGGGGTTGGTGGTGCAAGCCTGCAATCCCAGTACTTGGGAGACTGAGCCAGGAGGGTCGTAGGTTTGAGGACAGCCTCAGCAACTTAGCAGATTTCAGGTTTGAAGCAGATTGAAGATTTGAGGTCAGGCTTAGCAATTTAGCGCCCAGCTCTGAGGGCACTGCTTCTAAAGATGAGAGAAAGCCAGGTGTGGTGGTATATACACTTGTAATCCCAGTACTTGGGAAACTGAGACAGAAGGATCACAGGCTCAAGGCCAGCCTCAGCCACTTAGTGAGGTCCTCAGCAACTTAGTGAGACCTGTTTCAAAATAAAGAATAAAGAATAGGGCTAGGGATGTAGCTTGGAGGTAGAAAGCCCCTGGGTCCAATCCCCGGTTCCACACACAGACACAAAAGATGAAGCTGGGTGTGGTGGTGCACACTCCTAACCCCAATACTTGGGAGGCTGAAACAGGAGGAGAGCAGGTTCAAGGCCAGCCTCAGCTACTTAGTGAGGGTCTCTGTAACTCAGTGAGATCCTGTTTCAAAATAAAGAATAAAAAATAAAAAATAGGGCTGGGGGTATGGCTTGGAGGTAGAATGCCCCTGGGTTCCATCCCCAGAACTGAAAACAAAAAAAAGCTGGGTGTGGTGGTACTTCCCTGTAATTCATAATTCCACTACTTGGGAGCCTGAGACAGGGAGGGGGATCACAGGCTCGAAGCCAGTCTCAGCAGCTCAGTGAGGCCCTCTTCAACCTAGCAAGACCCTGTTTCAAAATAAAAAGGGCTGGGGTATGTAGCTCAGAGGTACAGCGTCCCTGGGTTCAATCCCCAGTACCCATAAAAAAAGAAGATAAAAAAAAGAGGGAGAAAAAGCAACCATGCCCTGACATGAGATTTGAAAACGGGAAGGAAATGACGACCGGACTATGCAGCAGATAATGTGACGGTGTCAGCTCTTTTTTCCTGCAACTTTAAAGAAAATTAATATGAAAATGCAAACTTATGAAATTCAAAACAAGGTTATCTTCATTTTTTTCTTTAAACACAGTCAGGCCACACGAGGGCTGGCTTTGTGCTTCCTGCGACGGGGAGGGAGGTGTGAGGGCAGCGCGGGCCGTGAGCCTGCTTTTGGACAGGTGGATCAACCCGCCGCTCCCACGGCCCTTCCGCTTAGCAGGAGGAGGAAAGGGCAGCATGAACAAGCACGTTGGCCGATCAAATAAGCTGAAGGTCACCAAGCACGGAGTCTGGTGAATCAGCATCAAGCGGGCTTTTGGAGGACAATTTAAAGCCCTGTGGGCGCCGGGGGCTCAGGGCCTGGCGAGGCTTTGGCGTCAAAGCCTCGGCTCTTTCCTTGAAACCCCAGGGCTGCTGATCTTTGCTCACTGAGCTTTGCAGATGGAGGTTTTGGAGAGAATATCAAAGTTCAAAGTTTTCTAGCTCTGACAAAGCTAGGGTAAAAAAAAAAAAAAAAAAAAAAAAAAAAAGCCTAAAGCGGAAAATGTGTAATTTCAGGCATGATTTCCAAGCTAACTGTGGAAATTCTTTTCTTTTTTGGGGAGAGGGGTATGGGGAATTGAACACAGGGAGCACTTTACCTCTGAGCAACACTCCCAGCCCTTTCTTTTTTTTTTTTTTTTTTTTTTTTACTTTGAGATAGGGTCTTACTAAGTTCCTGAAGGTCTGGTTGAGTTGCTGAGGCTGGGCTTGAATCTGCTGTCCTCCTGCCTCAGCCTCCCATGTAGTGGGATTACAGGCATGCGCCCCCTGCACCTGGCTCTTGGAGTGAAATTCTTAGCTTGAATTCTCCAAGATACAGCTCCTAACTGGCCCCTGGGAAAGGAGGGTCACGCCCACCCAGCCCGGCCAGGCTGAAGGCGTGCAGGATGCCCATGCTTGAGCCACGGCCTTGTCCTTAAGTGTGACTGCTGTCATCACTGGAGGGCGATGGCTTGGGAAGGCCACCCCCGCCCGCCACTGCCCCACACTTACCAGAGCGGGGCTGAGGGCATGCAGGCTCTCCTGACTCATCCTCCGTGGCCTCCCCACCTCTGACTTCACTATCCTCACCTGAAGGGACATGCAAATTGGACCCCCACGGGCTTAAGGCCTGGGTGGCACCCATCGCCCGCCTAGCACCACCACCTGCTTGTCCTTCACAGCAAGTGCTCTGCCCTGCCCTGCCCGTCCTTCCTGATTGCACTTTGGAGACCTGGGAGTCAGCAGGAGACTTCCCTGTGCCAGGGCGTCCAACAGTGCAGCCCTGCGGGCCACGCCCACATGTAAGGCCTCTGCAGGTGCGGAGGAAGGCGGGGAGGAGCTGAACACAGTCACAGGACCCTCCCTCCCCATGGGCCGCCAGCTCTCCACTCTGCACTCAGGAGGATGAGGCCAGAGCGAGGCGGGGGCGGTGGGGCCACCCTCAGAGTGCGTGGATGGGGCAGCGGCAGGTGTCCAGACCCTCCCCAGTGCTTCTGACCTTTACTGGAGCAGGGAAGGAAATACTAGGAAGGAGGGAAGAAAAGGAAGGCACAGAACGCCAGCCCAGGGGAGGGAAACCAGCCGGACAGGGGCTCAAGGAGCTACGCAGGTGCGGCCCAGCCCACAGGGATTTGTGGACACCAGAACTGTCCGTCACAGCTGAGCTAGAAGCCCTGGCTGGAGCCCCAGCCGAGGCGAGGGAGGAAGCTGGTGGAGGGTCTTCCTGGCACCAGCTTGACTCGTTTGGAGGAGGCAGCAGCAGGACAAACCGCCCTCGCCTCCTCCCTCACACGACCGAGCTGCCTGCAAGGCAGGACTCTTAGGGGCTGCTGCCTCTTGTGTCTGAATTAAATGTGGGACGTTACCTGGAGCAGCTTCGAGGGAGAGTGGGAAGGCTTCTGGGCGCACAGCTGCGGAAGCTCTCCTGCTAGACGTGGCGGTGGCCATTCTTTGGCTGGTAGCGCTGGAAGAGAGGAAGCAAGCTCCAGCTGAGTCTGACGTTGGGGGCGCAGACTTCTTGGCCTGGACTGCCTTGCCCTGCGGCACACGCCAGGTCAGCTGTGCAGGTGTTATATATTTACTTTTGGTAATGGGGACTGAACCCAGGAGCATTCTACCTTTGGGCTATCCCTCTAATCCTTTTTATTTTTTTCGTGGTATTGGGGATGGACCCCAGGGACCTCCTAACTCTAGGCTACATCCCCAGCCTGATTTTTACTTTATTTTTTTATTTTTTTTATTTTTTTAAATTTTGAAACAGGGTCTCACCAAGTTGTAGAAAGCCTCACTAAATTGCTGATGCTGGCTTTGAACTTGTGATCCTCCTGTCTTAGCCTCCCAAGTACTGGGGTTACACCGATTTGCCACCATGCCCGACTTATTTTTTAGTTTGAAACAAGGTCTTGCTAAATTGCTAAGGCTGGCTTCAAACCTTTCTCAGCCTAAGGACTGGGATTATAGTCACGTCTCCACACCCAGCCCTAAAGGCTTAACCCTTACTATGGCTACACGCCAGGTCCTGACTTGGGAGGACCAGCTTGCTGCCCTGCACCCTGTTCCTGGTGTTGTAGGCTGAGCTCTCCCCTGTGACCAGCCCAGAGGTGTGCTTGTGGCCCCGCTCACCTGATCCTGGACCGTGCCAGGTGTCCCCGCAAGACAGACTGGATGATGGTGATGGCCTCCTCTTGCTCCACACTGTCCTTGGCCTGGACGGCGGGGCTTGGGACACGGGATGTGGCTGAGCTCTGCAGGGTATGACAACGGAGAAGATACTGTTTAGCAACCCGCTGCCGGCCCAGCTGAGTGTGCAGCACTCGGGTAGAACATGCCTGAGTTCATTCCCCAGCTGCCTCCCCCTAAAAAAAGGGCTGGGGGTGTAGCACAGGTAGAATGCCCCTGGGTTCACTCTTCAGTATGCCTCCTGAAAAATAAAAAATGTAAAATAAGCATCTCTTCTTTACTGAGGAGGATGCAGAGAGAGCACATGAATTTTTTTTGTTTGTACTAGTAAACCTAGGGGCATTCTATCTTTAAGCTACACTCCCAGCCCTTTTTACTTTTTATTTATTTATTTATTTTATATAATTTTATTTGTTTTTTTTTTTTTTTGGTGGTACTAGGGTTCCTGGAAACCCTTCTACCTCCGGGCTACACTCCCAGACCTATTTTTATACTTTTAAATTAATTAATTATTTATTTTGCGGGTCTGGGGATGTAACCCAGGGGCATTTGACCTCTGAGCTATACCCTCTGCCCTATTATTTTTATTCTTTATTTTGAAACCGGGTCTCAGTGAGTTGCAGAGGGCCTAAGTAGCTGAGGCTGTCCGCGAACCATGATCCTCAGGTCTCAGCCTCCTGAATGCTGGGATTACAAGCGTGCGCCACCACACCCAGCTTACTTTATTTTTTATTTGGAAACAGGGTCTCTTAAGCCAGTGTGGCTGGCTTCGAACCTGTGTGATCCTCCTGTCTCCGCCTCCCAAGCGCGGGGATTACAAGCGTGCGCCACCACGCCCGGCTTACTTTTTATTTTTAAAGAGGTTCTTCACTAAGTTTCTGAGGGTTTGTCTAAGTTGCTGAGACTGGTCTCAATCTCTCTATACTGGGATGACAGGCGTGTACCACTGTACCTGACAAGAACATGAATTTTTTTTTTTGTGTGTGTGTGGTACTATGGATTGAACCTGGGCCCTTCTACCTTTGAGCTACACTACCAGATCTATTTTTATATTCTGAAACAAGGACTTGCTAAGTTGCGGAAGCTGGCTGCCAACCTCTGAACCTCCTGTCTCAGCCTCCCAAATCCTGGGATTACAGGCATGTGCCTCTGTGCCTGGAGAGAGCATGAGTCTTCACTAGCTTTTCGGCATGTGGTTTTACTGAAAGCCAGGTGTGCTGCTTGATTCTATAGCTCCAAATGATGTGGTCTCTAGGCCAAGTCCACCCGGGCCTGTGCAGAGGAGCTACCGTGGGCCCGCACAGAGGAGCTACCGTGGGCCCGCACGGCCATGGACGGAGTGCATGGCACAAGGCAGGCGCCAGGCTGTCAGTGCCCTGCGCCCCCGTGGCTTACGGCGTGGGAGAGGCAGTGGACGAGGGGCATCAGGTACCTGGTCTGTAGAGCCCAGCAGGCCGGGAGAGTCCAAGGTGCATGCTCTGCTTGATAACAACCTCGTTCTTGCTAGATGTCCCCTTAAAGCCGCCTGAATTATGCCAGCCGCCTGGCAGGGAGAGAAAAAGGGAGAGGAACGTGGCTCTTAACTTCTCTGGAAGATGGTGGTAGGGATTAAGGGAGATGCTGGAAGGAAAAGCTGGAACACAGAGAAAACTCCGTCTGGCCCCAGAGCATAACTGCAGGAACATCTCAGGGAACCTCCTCTTTCCCCCTCAACCCCCAAGGGGAGAGGTGCATCACCCCCTTGGGAGAAAAGGTGCAGGAGCTGGTGCCCCAGCAAGTAGAATTGAGGAAAAGAGATGAATCAGCTGCTAAACACAATCACACTTCAAGCTAATGCCATCCACGCAGGGATGATTCCATGTGGGGAAAGATTATTCTGTTTCATCTACTTTTCATTACACACATCTTCTAAAATCATGAAAGGTTGCTGGGCATAGTGGCACGTGCCTGTAATCTCTGTACTTGGGAGGCTGAGACCGGAGGATCGCAGGTTCAAGGACAGCCTCAGCAAGTAGTGAGACTCTCATCAATCTAGTGAGACTCTGTTTCAAAATAAGAATAAAAGCCAGGAGTTGTGGCGCACATCTGTAATCCCAGTATTAGGGAGGTTGAGACAGGAGGATTGCAGGTTTGAAGACAGCCTCCACAAGTAGTGAGCGAGACTCATCAAGCTAGTGAGACCCCGTTTCCAAATAAGAAATAAAATGGACTGAGGGTGTAGCTTGAAGGTACAATGACTCTGGGTTCAATCCCCAGTACCACCAAAACAAACAAACAAACAAACAACCCAAAAAACCCAAACCAAAACAACAACAAAAACACACAAACGGTATAGCAAATTCTCTAGAACAATCATCATAGAATTATTTATCCTTTGACCTTACTCCTAGGCAGTTTTTGTTTTTCTTTTTAGTACTGGGGACTAAACCCAGGGGTGTTCTACCTCTGAGCTCTACCTCAAACCCCTTTTAATTTTACTTTGAAACAGGATCTTGCTAAGTTACTGAGGGTCTTGCTAAATTCCTGAGCCTGGCCCTGAATCTGCAATCCTCCTGTCCAAACCCAGTACCTGGGATTACAGATATGCCCCACTCCACCTAGCCTTTTTATTTTTCAAATAAGGTCCCGCAAAGTTACCACATGCCAGACTCAAACTTTCAATCCTATTTCAGCTTCCCAAGGACTTAGATTACAGGCATGCCCCACTGCCCCTGGCCCTTGGTGATATTTAAAATTTTTTTTTAAATTTTTTAATTTTGGTGGTACTGGGGTTCCTGGAAGCCCTTCTACCTCCAGGTTACACTCCCAGACCTATTTTATATTTTTATTTGGAAATAGGGTCTCTTAAGCCAGCGAGGCTGGCTTCGAACCTGCATGATCCTCCTGTCTTTGCCTCCCAAGCGCAGGGATTACTAGTGTGCGCCACCACGCCCGGCTTTTTATTTTTATTTTTGGTGGTGTTGGGGATTGAACCCAGGGATGTTCTATGTCCCAAATACATCCCAGCTCTATTTTATTTTTTATTTGGAAACAGGTGTTGCTAAATTGCTGAAAGCCTAGCTAAGTTGCTGAGGCTTGCCTCAAACCTTTGATCCCCCTGTCTCAGCCTCCCAAGTGTCGGGATTAAAGGCACGCACCACCATGCCCTGCTCTTGGGGGTCTTTTTAAGAAATGTGCTTGGATATCCCACAAGGTCTGAAATCGACGCTCTGTATTTTAGGGAAGCACTCCCTTTAGAATGAGCTTATCTCTTGCTTGGGTTAAAACCATCACAGTTTGACGGAGGACTTGCTGCTCTCAAAACACTTGAGGAGACGGACAAGCAAGCACTCTGAGCCCTGATCCGACCTGAGCTGAGGTCTAGACATTTCCATTAGGACTGTCAGAAAAGGACAGGACTTGCTTTTCCTTAAAGCAAGTTAGGGAAATGTCATCCACATGGGGAGAGGAAAGAAGCACAGCAAAGGCCGGCTGCCCAGGCAGGAAGGGGAAACCACCACTGAGAGCGACGGCGCCGAGCGCGGGGCGAGGCCTGAGGGGCGGGCTGGCACCCAGTTCCAGCAACTTAATGAGAACCTGTCTTAAGATTAGAAAGAAAAAAATGCCGAGGGTGTAGTTCATAGACAGATTAATCCTGGGTCCAATCCTTAGTGACTCTCTCCCCCCAACAGCCAGGTATGGTGGTGCACAACTGTAATCCTAGCGTTGGGGAGGCTGAGAAAGGAGAATCGCAGGTTCAAGGACAGCCTCAGCTACTTAGCAAGACCCTGTTTCAAAACAAAAAAAACAAATAAATAAAAAAGGGTTGAGTTGTGGCTCGGAGGTAGAATGCCCCTGGATATCCCCAGTACCAAAAAAACAAAAACAAAAACAAAACAAAAAAAACCCCCAAACCCCAAAACAAACCAACAAACCAACAAAACCCAATGAGTATTTATCCTGGCCCAGGAGGTTCATAGGAAAGTTCCAGCTAGTCACAGAGTAACTGCACTGGCTGGAGGGTGATGGTTGCTCCAAAGACTGCTGGGAAGGGAGGCGGGAGCCCCCACCTTGCACAGAGCCAAATTCTGCCCTCGCAGCAGCCCCGGAGATGAGACCTTATCATCACCTTTACCCGAGATGCAGAAACCGAGGGGTATTGGGAGAGAAAAGGGGGACAGGATGATAGCACATGCCTGGATTATAGATGTATGCGTCCCATGATCATCCCTTAAAAGATACGCACTGAGTCCTAACACCTGCTGGGCACAGTTCTAGGAACTGGGGATATAGTGGTGAAAAGAAAGATGGGCCCTGCCTGTAGAGAGCTTACATCCGAAAGGGAGAGACAAGCAATAATAACAATAACCAGCCGGGCGTGGTGGCGCATGCTTGTAATCCCAGCATTCGGGAGGCTGAGACCTGGAGGATCGCGGTTCGCGGACAGCCTCAGCTACTTAGTGAGGCCCTCTGCAACTCAGTGAGACCCTGTTTCAAAATAAAGAATAAAAAATAAGGCTGGGGGTGTAGCTCAGAGCTAAATGCCCTGATTCCATCCCCAGTAGCGGGGAAAAAAAAAATAACAATAGCCAAGTGTCATTTTCCCACGCTATGAAGAAAGCTCAGCCAGGCATGGGGTGGGAGCGAGGGGCTCAGGAAAGGCTCTAAGAGGACACAAAGCTTACAGCCGGGATGCACTGGGGAGGAAGGCTGCAGGGACGTTGTGTGATCAGGGGGACTCTGGACTTATTCTAAGTGTTCTAAGGCTGGAAGACAATATGGAGTGGCCCTAGCTAAGATTTAAAAATGTCTTCCTGCCAGGTGTGGTGGCACATGCCTGTAATCCCAGTACCTGTGAAGCTGAGACAGGGGGATCACAGGTTCAAGGCCAGCCTCAGCAATGGAGTGAGACTTGTGGCAACCTAGTGAGACTCTGTTCCACAGAACTGTGGGTTCAATGCCACCCTTAGCAATTTAGTGAGGGGGGGTGGGGAGGGAGGGAAGAGGAAGAGAAGGGGGAGAGGGAGAGCAAAATCTCAATGCCCGATTCTGGTCAAGTAGGTAAGTGGTGGCACCACTTTCTTTTTGGCACTGGGACTGAACCGAGGGGCATTCTATCTCCAAGTCACACCTCCAGCCCTTTTTATTTTGAAGCAGGGCCTTGGCTAAGTTGCTGAGGCTAGCCTTGAACCTGCGACCCTCCTGTCTCAGCCTCCCAAGGACTGGGATTACAGGTATGTGCTACCATGCCAGGTTGGCCTTTTTTTTTTTTTGGTACTGGGGATTAGACCCAGGGATATTATCCCTTTGAGATATATTCGCAGTGCTTTGTATTTGGAATCAGGGGCTTGCTAAGTTGCTGAGGCTGGCCTCAAGCCTGTGAATCTCCTGTCTCAGCCTCCCAAGGACTGGGATTACAGGTATGCATCGGCATGCCCACCCAGGCCTATTTTATGATACACAAGTCAGTGCTGTTAATTCCATTCACTGTGTTATGCAACCATCACCACTATCCTTCTAGATCTTTTTCATCACTCCAAATGGAAATCCTGGGCCAGCAGCCATCTACACTGTCCCCGTCTCACACTGTCCCTGCCCCTGGCAACCACTGACCCCTCCGTCTCCATGGTCACTTGTTCTGAGTCACACAAGTGGCCTTTCCCTAGCTTCTCTCAGGTAGGATAACACTTTCAAGGTTCATCTACGTTAGTCCCTTTTATGGCTGGATAATACCCATCGTGTGGACAGGCAGCACTGCTTCTCCACCCAGGGGTGGTCTCTGCCTGAACAGGGCTGCTGGGAGCTTTCAGGCTCAGCTCTTTCCAGTTTCTCGGGCTCTGCTAGGAGGAGAGCTGCTGGGGCAGCGGTACCTCCTTGCAGAACTTTTTGAGGAGCTACCGACTGGTCCCCACAGCAGCAACATCACATAACATTCCTACCGACAGGTACGAAGGTGCCACCTCCTCAACAGCGCTGGCTACTGTTCAGCTTTGTTTATTTATTTATTTATTTTGGTACTGGGGATTGAACCCAGGAGCATTCTACCTCCGAGCTATGCCCCCAGTCCTTTTTTTTTTTTTTTTTTTTTTTTGTACTGGGTTCCTGGAAGCCCTTCTACCTTCGGGCTCCACTCCCAGACACCTATTTTGTATTTTTATTTGGAAACAGGGTCTCTTAAGCCAGCGCACGCTCCTGGCTTCGAACCTGCGCGATCCTCCTGTCTCTGCCTCCCAAGCGTGGGGATTACAAGCGTGCGCCACCACGCCCGGCGCCCCCAGTCCTTTTTTAATTTTTTGGTACTGGGGGTTGAACCCAGAGGCATTCTACCTCTGAGCTACACCCCCAGTCTGATTTTTTTTAATTTTTCATTTGGAAACAGGGTCTCACTAGGTTGCTGAGAGCCTTAAAAGTTGCCAAGGCTGGCTTTGAACCTGTGATCCTCCTGTTTAAGCCTCCCAAGTACTGGGATTACAATGCCTGGCTTTTATTTTTTATTTTGAAGCAGGTTTCACTGGGTCGCTGAGGGTCTTGTGATGTTGCTGAGGCTCGTCTTGAACCTGTGATCCTCATCTCAGCTTCCCAAGTACTAAGGTTACTGGTGTGCTCCGCCATGCCCAGCTACTGTTCAGTTTTTTATCCTGGCCATCCAAGGCTGGGAGGTGGCCACTGTAGCCGGAGGTCTCCTGACCACTTCTCTTTCTCAGTGGAGTAGGAAGCTGAGGGCAGAGGGCAGAGGCTGGGCGACAGCTAGGTATAACATCAGGGTTTCACCAGCTGAAGGTAGGGGATGAACTGATGAAGGACCCTGGACAGGATTCAGGTCATAGGTGACTCACTTTTATTTTTTTATTTTGTAGCACTGGTGATTGAACCCAGGGACATTTCTAACTCTGAACTATACCCTCAGCCCTGTTTATTTTATTTTTATTTTTATTTTTTTTGAGGTACTGGGGGTGGAACTCAGGGGCTTTGTACTTCAGGCTATACTCCCAGACTTATTTTATATTTTATTTGGAAACAGGGTCTCACTAAGTTGCTGAGAGCCTCGCTAAGTAGCTGAGGCTGGCTTCAAACCTGTGCCATCCTCCTGTCTCCGCCTCCCAAGTGTGGGGATTATAAGCGTTCTCCACCACATCCGGCTTCAGCCCTGTTTTTAAAATTTGAAACAGGGTCTTACTAAGTTATGCATGCTAGCCTTGAACCTGCAATCCTCCTTTCTCAGCCTTCCAAGTACTGGGATTACAGGTGTGAGCCACTGTGCCCTAGGGTGGGAGGTGGGGGGCAGAGACGTGCAATGGGGCTGGGGACAGGAGTGATGGCCCTGGACCATGCTGAGGCACAGCGGGTGCGGGGATGGCTGGGGTGTCATGACGACCCCAGAGCCATGGGTATGAGGGTGCAGTGGAAGTAATGAAAGATGGGAGAGAAGGCCAGAAGGTTGGCAAGGACGGAGGTGGGACCCCAGGGTGGCTCATGCACAGGAGCATGTGAGTGAGCAGCTCCGGGCATGGAGAGGCCAGGGACTGGGCACAGAGATGGCGCCTGAGGTGGCACCAAGATGCCCAAGGCTGAGGACAAGCAACGTGGCGGGTAGGAAACCTCCCTCGTGGTGCGCTGGAGGGACGTGCTAGTGGCGGGAGCCCATGCCTGTGGGAGCTGGATATGGACCATGCACACAGTCTTGCACTGCAGCCTCCTGTTGCCCTCCTCATCTGCGGTCTGTCTTTCTTGCAGACTCCGTGAAGTCCAGGACCAGGTCCCCTGGTCAGTAGCTAGCTCCTGTGGGCCTACTGTGTGAGGGTAAGGGTGGGGACTGGTGCAGCCATGTTCAGCCCAGCCGCTGGGGGCTGGCGGGCTGGAGGCCCATTTAGAGAAGCCAGTCGGGAGCCCTGCAGCGGCTGCCTGCCCTTGGTGCTAGAAACTGCGCCCTTCCCTGCGGCCTGACCCCAAAAGGGGCCAGAGAGAAGGGTGGAAGCCTGAGGGACCTCCAAGACGAGCTCGATGAAGTTTTATTTATTTAGCACCTCACTAAAAAAGGACAGTGCTAAGAACTACCCGCTTTTGTGGGCGGGGCCCAACACGACCCTGTAGCTGCAGCTCTGACTTCCCATCCAAGCCACGCCCCCACCCAGGCCCGCCTGGCAGCCACGCCCCCACCCATGCCCGCCTGGCAGCCATGCCCCCAGACTCCCCCGCCACACCCTCAGGTTCCCCACCAGCCACACCCTGAAAGCCACGCCCCCACCAGCCAGGCCCACTTACTCCCTGCCAGGTTCTCCAAACTGTGGCTCCCAGCTCCTGTTAGCTCTCCTGCCCAGGTCGCCCTTCTCTTCCTTCCCTCTGTCTCTCCTCGCAGGGACCCCCTGGCCTGCAAGATGGCAGCCCTTACCCACATGCTCGTTTACCTACTCATTTACAGTGCCCAGGTGTTTCTGCACCTCAAAGAACTGATGACCAGTGTAAATGTGTGTTGAAAGAAAGAATGAATGAATTTTGAAAGTGTAAAATTAGTCAATATTTAATGCTTCTAGTACTTTCTTATTTTAAGCCTAATGCTGGGGTCTGATTTGATTTTCTGAAAAATAGGTCTTGATGTGCCTTTAAATATCCCCTCAGTTACTTTACTCCAAAGTCAAGATAGCTATTATTATTATTTTTATTTTTATTTTTTTTTGCGGTACTGGGGCTGGAACCCAGGGGCCTTCTACCTCTGAGCTACACCCCCGGCCCTATTTTTTAAAATTTATTTTGAAACAGGGTCTCACTGAATTGCAAATGGCCTCACTAAGTAGCTGAGGCTGTCTGTGAACCCGGATCCTCCTGTCTCAGCCTCCCAAATGCTGGGATTACAAGCGTGCGCCACCACACCTGGCTAAAACAGGTATTTTGAAACTGGTGAGATTAACCTTGCTTACCTCGTCTAGGACAGCCTTTTCTTTCTGAAATAAAGAAATAAAACAATGCATTAATGTGGGAAGGATGGATTCTTCACAACAGTTTCCATCCCTCGACCTTGGCTCTGCTACATGTCAATGCAGGATGAAAAACAGACAGGGAAGCTGCTTCTGAAACCCAGCGGCTCAGACACAGCAAGGACCGGTCCAGCAGAGGAAGGCGCGGGGAAGCAAGGGTGTGCTCAGCAAGACAAAAACCATGGCAGCTGGATCAAAGGGGTGCCGGTGGCCACATCCAGGACAATGTGAACATAAAAGATAATGATGCCTGAAATTGATTTATGCTGCTGTGGTATTGGGGGTTGACCCCAGAGGCATTCTATCCCCCAGGTCGTTTGCATTTTTGTTGCTGTTGTTTTGAAACAAGGTCTCACCTGGCTGCTGAGAGTCTGTCACAGAAGCTGGTCTTGAACCTGTGGGTCCTCCTGTCTCAGACTCCCAAGGACTGACTAGGGTTACAGGTGTGACTCACTCTGCTCAGCTTGTAATTAATTATTTTGAGACAGAGTCTCGTTAAGTTACAGAGAGCCTCACTAAGTTGCTGAGGCTGGTCATAGACCTGTGATCCTCCTGTCTCAGCTGCCCAAGTACTGGGATTACAGGTGTGCGCCATCATACCCACCTGTAATCGTGTGTGTGTGTGTGTGTGTGTGAGACTAGGGATGGAATCCAGGGGCATTCTACCTTCAAGCTATAACCACAGCCCTATTTTTATTCCTTATTTTGTTTGTTTTTTTGGTGGTACTGGGGATGGAGCCCAGGGGCCTTCTACCTCCAGACTACACTCCCAGGCCTATTTTATATTTTTATTTGGAAACAGGGTCTCTTAAGCCAGCAGAGGCTGGCTTTGAACCTGTGCGATCCTCCTGTCTCTGCGCCACCACGCCCGGCTTTTATTCCTTATTTTGAAACAGGTTCCCACTAAGTTGCAGAGAGCTTCACTAAGTAGCTGAGGCTGGCCACGAACCTGCTATCCTCCTATCTTATCCTCCCAAATCTTGGGATTATAAGTGTGCTTCACCACACCTGGCTTGTACTAATGTTTTATAATGTCTAAAATTTACTTCCAAATGGTTCTGGAGGAAAAAAATTAAATATACAGAAAGGAAATATTACAAGTTGGGTGTGCTGGTGCATATTTGTAATCTTAGTACTTGGGAGGCTGAGACAGGAGGATCACAGGTTTGAGAGCAGCCTCAGCTACGTAGTGAGGCCCTCTGCAACTTAGTGAGACCCTGTTTCAATATAAAGAATAAAAAGTAGAGCTGGGGTTGTAGCTTGGAGGTAGAATGCCCCCAGGGCAGCATTCAATTCCAATACTGCGGTGGTGGGGGGGGAGAAATGCTACTACTTTTTTGGGGGGTACTGGGAATTGAACTCAGGTGCATTCTACTGAGCTACTCCCAGTTGTTTTTTTTTTTTGTGTGTGTGTGGTACTAGGGATGGAACCCAGGGACATTCTACCTCTATGCTACATATCCAGACCCACTTCATATTTTATTTGGAAAAAGGGTCTAAGTTGCTGGGAGCCTAACCAAGCTGCTGAGGCTGACTTTGAACCTGCGATCCTCCTGTCTCAGGCTCCCACCAGGCCTGGCTCTCCCAGCCCTTTTTATTTTTTATTTTGAAACAAGGTCTTGCTAAGTTGTTGGGGTTGGCCTCAAACCTGCAATTCTCCTTCTCAGCCTCCCAGGTACTAGGATTATAGGCATGTGCCACCACGCCCAGCAACTAAGTATTAGCTATCATTAAATGAAGGTGGTGACAAGATTAGTATATTGTTGAATACACTAAGTTCTTTCAATTTTTCAATAGAATTTGAAGAATTTTTTCTATCTTCTTTTTTTTGTACTGGGGAGTGAACCCAGAAGCATTCTATCTCTAAACTATACTCCAGGTCTACTTTCTTTTTATTTTGAAACAGGGTCTCGCTAGGTTGATGAGTCCAACCTCTGGCAGAGGCTGTCCTTGAAGCTGTGATTCTCCTGTCTCAGCCTGGGATTATAGGCATGAGCCACATCTGGCTGAAGAATTTTCTCAGTAAAATTTGAGAAAGAACAAAAGTTTACAAAAGCCTCAGTGGTGCTGCCTGTAATCCCAGTAATTGGGAAGCTGAGATAGGAGGATCGCAGGTTCAAGACCAACCTTAGCAACTGAGTAAGATTGGCTTCAAAATTTAAAGAGTAGAAAGGGCTAGGGGTATAGTGTGGAGGTAGAATGCCCCTGGGTTCAACCTTAAGTACCCAAAAACACACGAAACCCTCCCATAGCCCCTGTTAAGGTCTCGTGCTATGCAAGGGGGGAGAAACCCCACAGGTTTTGTTGGTTCAACGAGGGAAGAAAAGGTGGTGACTTTTGTGTGTGCGTGGTGCTAGGGATGGAACCCAGAGCTTTTCTACCTTTGGGCTACACTCCCAGTCCTATTTTGTATGTTATTTAGAAACAGGGTCTCACTAAGTTGCTGAGAGCCTCACTACATAGCTGAGGCTGGCTTCGAACCTGCGCAGTCCTCCTGTCTCAGCCTCCCAAGCGCAGGGATTACAAGCGTGCGCCACCACGCCCGGCAAGGTGGTGACTTTTTAACACTGGGTGATCCTCAAGAGCATTTAGCCCACCTGAGGATACCACTGCCCCTGGAGAGCCGCGGAGCCGCCCAGGGCCTAGGAGCGTGCCCCCTTCCTCCGCCCCCAACCTCGCACAGTCGTGACTCTTTTGTGCCAAGGTGGAGGGGCCAGGCATCCAGGTGTTATCTGCAGGTGGGCTTGCTGCAGAGCCGTCCATGGAGACAGACCTTTCATACTCCTGCTTGGGTGGACCACTCCTCTGAGCCGCCTCCTCCCAAGAAGAATCCAAAGAGAACTGGCTCCACGCTTATTTGTAGCAATGGACCTAAGTATTCCTAAGGTCTTTATTTCTGAGTGGCAAAATATGGACTCCTGCTCACCCTCCAAGGGCAAGCTGAGAGGTGGCCCTTCCGAGGGGTGCCCCGTCCTTTCTCCTCTCCTTTCCTGCCACCAGACAGGCAGCAGGGCCACTCTCCCCTCCACAACACCCACCATGCTGCAGGATGCTCAGCCGCTCCTGCCAGCTTCCCTATGTCTTCCTACACGCCAATGGCCCTGCCTGCCGCCAGCATAGCCAAGGCGAGGGTTTGTTGATGGAATATAAATGGGATGCTTTCTGCAGCTGGAGCAGAGCACCCAGCCTTCTCCAGAAATCTCACCTTGTGTTTATGGGCTTTCCAGCTGGCCTGCAGGGTCCTGGCGGCAGCCTCTCTTCTCCCATCGGAGCAGGAGGAGGGGGGTCGGGAGCAGCTCTCCTCCCTGGGGGCAGATTCAGAGTCTTGCGGAGAGTGTCTGCTGCTGGGAGCGGGTGGGCAGAGCTCTCCCCTGGCCTGCAGGAAGTGGAAGACAGACGGGCTGGCGTAGGGAAGATCAGTATCAGGCAGCCAGGCAGGATATCACCAGGCAGGGTGGCAGGTGATAAGCACAGCCTGCTTTATTAATTCAGAGGAAAGTCTGCACCCATATTGTTCACCACGCATCCGACAAAACCACTGGTGAGCAGCGTGGTCCTCAGTGGGAGCTCAGCCACAGGTGGGCCATTTTGTCTGTGTGGCCCTGGTGACTGAACTCAGGGGGATTCCACCTCTGAACTACTACCCTTTCTTGTGGTACTAGGGATTGAGCCCGGGGGCATGCTACCTCCAAACTACTTCCTAGTCCTTTTTCTTATTTTTATTTTGAAACAGGGTCTCACTAGGTTGATGAGACTCTCATTACTTGGTGAGGCTGTTCTTGAATCTGTGATCCTCCTATCTCAGCCTCCCTTTTACAGACATATGCCACCATGCCCAGCAGCCCCCTTTTTTTTTTACCTGAAACAAGGTCTTGTCAAGTTGTTGAGGGCTCACTAAATTGCTGAGGCTGGTCTCGAGCCTGCAATCTTCCTGTCTTAATCCCAATCCTCTTTATAATCCCAAATACTGGGATTATAGGTATGTGCTACCATGCCTGGTTTAGTATTTTTTTTTTTTCCAGTTTTGGGGATGGAACCCAGGAGCATTCTACCTCCGAGCTACACTCCCAGCCCTATTTTTTATTCTTTATTTTGAAACAGGTCTCACTGAGTTGCAAAGGGCCTAAGTTGTAACTGAGGCTGTCCATGAACCCAGATCTTCCTGTGTCAGCCTCCCAAATGCTGGGATTACAAGCATGTACCACCATGCCTGGCTTCTGGTTTAGGATTTTAAATCTAAGCTTTTCTTTTCTTTGTTTGAGGTACTGGGATTGAACCTAGGGCTGTACTCATGCTAGGCAAGTGATGTTCTACTGAGCCACAGCCCCAGCGCCTTCATTTTCTTTTGTACAGATATCAGATCACACCTGCCATCTGAATAATCCATTCATTGGGCCAGGTGCAGTGGTGCACACCTGTGATCCCAGAGACTTGGGAGGCTGAGGCAGGAGAATCTCGAGTTTGAGGGCAGTCTGGGCAACTTAAAGAGACCCTGTTTCAAAATAAAAAATAGGAGCGGGCTTTGTGGCACATACCTATAATCCATCCCAGTACCTGGGAGGCTGAGGCAGGAGGACGGCAAGTTCAAGACCAGCCTCAGAAACTTAGCAAGACCCTCAGCAACCTAGTGAGACCTTGTTTCAAAGTGAAAAATATAAAAAGGGCTAGACATGTAGCATGTAGCATGGAGATAGAATGCCTTTGGGGTCAATCACCTGTATCATAAAAAAAAAAAGGTTGGGGGTATAGCTTAGGGGTAGAATGCCCTTGACTTCAATCCTCAATACTGAAACAAAACAAAACACACACAAACAAAAACATTTATTGTGAAAAGGCTATTGAGGGGGTGCTTTCCAGCTGTTAGAAGTGTGTGAGCCAGATATAGTGATGAATGCTTATAATCCCAGTACTTGGGAGGCTGAGATAGGAGGATCACAGGTTTGAGATCAGCCTTAGCAACTTAGCAAGGTCCTCAGCAACTTAATGAGAGCCTTTTTCAAAGTAAAAATAAAACTAGTCTGGGGACATAGCTCAGAAGTAGAATGCCCTGGGTTCAATCCTCAACCCCCAGTGTGCGTGAGTGTGTGTGTGTGTGTGTGTGTGGTTATTGTTTCACACACACACACACACACACACACACACACACACACACACACACCAAAAGAAAGCACAGGTTCAGGGAACACTGGCCAATGGGGACAGAGGCTGACCTTGCTGAGCCCCAGGGGAAGGGAAGGGCCAAGGACCCTCAGAGCTCCCGGCCTGCCTCAGCTGTGGCTGCCTCCTGTGGCTGCTGCCATCTAACAAGCCACCAGGGCCAGTTGCCAGATGCGCACCAGACAGGCACTCAACACCAGCCTTGCTGCAGCTCAGGGACAGGGAGAGAGACCTGCCCCGCTCGACGGTGCGGCACATTCTGGACCTGCCTGCAGCAGGGCTGGTGTGGAACCCCCAGGGCAGATCGCCCTGGCCGTGCGGCTGGCTTCCCACACGCTCCAGGTGGAGGAAGACCTCTCATCAGCCCAATGTGTAAGAGCCAACCTGGACCGAGAAGTCAACTCACTGACCATGGTTACTCCATAGCCCCAGACTTCACACACACTACCCGAGTCGCAGAAACCGGGTGCACGGGAACAGGGTATCGGGCTGCCAACACCATAGTACGGACGAACTTGGCATGAAGACTGTGGCGGTCGCACCGTGCCTGACAGGCCTATGGGGGAGGATGTGGCCACGGCCACGCCGTACCTCCGGAGGGTCTTCCACGGGGGCGCTGCGTTCTTCTTTCTGAGTTTCTTCCAGCTCTCGACACTTGTCGGTCAGTGTTTGGATTTCCTCTCTAGAGTGGAAAGGGAAAAGATGGCGCCTCGTTGGTAACTGTGTGAGGAGTGGACGTCGCACAGTAGGGACGGGCAGCCCTGGGTGGATATGGAAGCTGCACAGGCTGCAGAGCCGGCGGCCAGGGGCCCCACACAGTGCTCTCTCTCTTGTGCCTCTTCCTCCCTGCAGGGAGCCCTGTGAGGAGGTGCTGAGGATCCCCAGGCCAGCACCATTCTGTAAACATTGTTGGAACACAAAAAGTAGACATTGCAAGTAGCATGCACAAGGCCTGGACTCGAGCCTCAGAACTTCACACACACACACACACACACACACACACACACGTCATTGCATAATCAATGATTAGGAAGACATCGTGCGGGGATTTTAATAAACAATGTGAATGGAAAAAATTGCAACATATGTCCTTACTCCAGATATTAAAGTAAAGAGACTCACTGCTGCATATGTGTTCTTTTTTTGGGGGGGGAGAGTGGGGCCATTTTATAGGGGAGGGTGTAAGGTGTGAGTCACCCCCTGGCCCCACAGGGGGCAGGGCCGGAAGCTAGGAGGTGGAGCTCTGCGATTCCGGAGGGGACCAGGCCTCCCGGCCCGGAAGAAGAGAGTGCAGAGTTCAGAGAGGAGCCCGAGAGGGAGGGACACACGCTCTCCTCTGCCACCGGCCCCCGCGGCCACGCGGGGGCTGGAGGCCGATCTCCCACGAATAAAGATATCCGTAAGACCGATTATAGATCTCGGCGTGTCTCTATGCGACTGGGGGACACACACGCTCATATAATCTTACAGAGGGGAATTCTGCCAGTGAGCTATACCCCCAGCCCTCTCACTTTTCTTTTGGTACTGGGAATGGGACCCAGGCTTTCTATCTCTGGGCTATACTCTCAGACCTATTTTATATATTTTTGGAAACAGCGTCTCACTATGTTGCTGAGAGCCTCACTAAGTAGCTGAGGCTGGCTTTGAACCTGTGCGATCCTCCTGTCTCAGCCTCCCAAGTACTGGGATTACAAGCGTGCTCCACCATGCCCGGCATTCTTTTTGCATTTTTAAAAATTAAAACAAATTTGAAGCCAGCCGTGGTGGCACACATTTATAATCTCCTTGCTTGGGAGGCTGATACAGGAGGATCGCACAGATTCAAAGCCAACCTCAGCTACTTAGTGAGGCTCTCAGCAACTTAGTGAGACCCTGTTTCCAAATAAAGTATAAAATAGGTCTGGGAGTATAGCCTGGAGGTAGAAAAGCCCCTGGGTTCCACCCCCAGTACCACACACACACACAAAAAAATTTTTAAACAAATTCAAAACATAAGCTGGCTGCACTGGCATAGGTCTGTAATCCTATTACATGGGAGGCAAAGACAGGAGCATCACAGATCCAAGGCAGGCCGCAGCAACTTAGTAAGATCCTGTTTCAAAACAAAAGAACAAAAGGGCCAGGGTTGTAATTTAGTGGCAGAACACCCCTGGGTTCAATCCCTACTACAGTGTGTGCATAAAAATCCGTAATATACTATTTTAAGGTGTTCAATTAGGTGCTTTTAGCATATGCACAGAGACCACTGCACTAACACTAGAGCATCTCCAGCGTCTCAGAACCCCATACCTAGCGTGGCCACCCCTGTGCCCACTCTCAGGGCCCCACCTGCTCTCTGGGACCTGCTGTGGGACCCTCCGTGTGAATGGGAGGACACAGTGCATGGCCCGTGTCTGCTTCATCCTGGGCATAATGAGCTGGAGGCTCCTCCGCACTCAGGGTGTGCGGTGCTTCCTGCCTGGTTTTCTGTGTGGGGGCTGCTGACCTCAGGCTGCCTATCCATTCACAGGTGGGGGATATGAGGCGCCCACACTTTCTGACTCTGGTGCCCAGAGCTAATGTGAAGGAGCACGGTGGGCCCTTTCCTGAGTGACACCTGGGCGGTCCTGGCCAGAGAGGAGCAGAGAGGAGTTAGGCATGGCTGGGTGCACACAGGGACCTAGGATGAGATCCTGCAGAGGCCAACCTCGGCCTACAATGAAGAGCCTCCTCCCTCCTCCCAGAGCTGGGATTTTTACTCCGAAGGCAAGGAACGCCACAGAGCGATCTTGGGGAGAGAGGCCCTGGCAAACCCTTTCCTGCTGCTGTGCTGAGTGCGGGGCAGGGCGGCGTGGAGACACGGGGAGGGTCTGGAGTCTCAAAGATCCTCTTTCAAAGCACCCCGTTCACTTACGTCAGCGCCTGCTCTCGCGCCTGCCGCCCCTTCTCACTTTCTCTTGCACCTTCCAGCTCCTTCTCCAGGTCAGCCGTGGTCTGCAGCAGCCGCTTCACCTCCACGCTGAACAAAGGACCAGAGACCACACCGTGAACACAGAGAACACTGCAGCAGGAGGGCGGCGCAGAAGAGGCCGCTCTTGTGAGGGACTGTCCAGGGCTGGGGATGCATGGGGATAGGAACAGATAGCGTTCCACCCCGGGCAGGCAGAGGCCGCGGGAGAACTGCCACATGACAGCTACAGAACGCGGTCACACAGGTGCGGTGGCAGGGCCCAGGGAAAGACCTGCCCGGCCAGACGACACTGAGCCTGAGGGCAGGAGGGCCGAGTTGTTGTGACGCCTGCGGACAGCACCATGGCCATGAGCTCAGCTCTAGGACGAGACGTGCCTGAACCTCAGACCCACTGCTCACCGTGTAACCTAGCAGCCCAACGTCCCTGTGACTTGCCACATTAAGTGAGGCACTCCGTGAGTGTCTGGCAGAGTGCCTGTCGCTATAGCTAAGGGCTCAACAGATGGAAGCCATGATGTCATTTGACAGCTTTCTAGACAGCTTACTAGATAGACAATGCCACAAGTTACTGCATTCCTACCTCCTCTTCCTGCTTCCTCCTTTTTTTTTTTTTTTTTTTTGTAGTACTAGGGACTAAACCCAAGGGTATTCTACCACTGAGCTACACCCCCAGCCCAATTGTGAAACAGGGTCTCGCTAAGTTTCCGGGCTAGCCTTGAACCTGTGATGCTCCTGTTTCAGCCTCCCAAGTACTGGGATTCCAGGCATGCACCATGATCCCCAGCTACTTATTTGCTTTTCAAAGTGACTAGCTTGATGTAAAAAAGCTTTTCATGAAATGGTAACTATGAAGCCGGGCGTGGTGACACACGCTTGTAATCTAGCATTCAGGAGGTGGAGACTGGAGGATCGCAGTTCGCAGACAGCCTCAGCTACTCAGCGAGGCCCTTTGCAACTCAGGGAGACCCTGTTTCAAAACAAACAAACAAACAAACAAAAAACAAACAAACAAACAAACAAACAGTAACTATGGATGTTCTCCTACAAGGCCTCCACTGCTGGAGGAGGAAGAGCTCCTGCCATACCAAAGGTGGCAGAGAACTCAGCAGCAGGAGGCAACGAGGAGTTCTTCTCAAGCCCACTGTGTTCAGGTCCCTGGGGCTCATGCGACCCGAGCACCCGAGGCCCGGCCTCCCTCCCAGTTCCCGAGGGGTGCAGGCACCACGCTCCACAGGCCACTCTGAGGAGAATGTCGTCCCGGAGCACAGGGGGTGGAGTCCTTTGACGGCTGTGATTAGAGAAGCCATGGGCAAGCAGGGGGAGATGGCATCCCACCCGTGCCGGGCGGGCTTTGGATGGTGAAGCTACACAACGTGCGGCGAGGCTCTGCCTTCTGACACTGAGCACAGCACAGCATTAGTCTTACTTGAGATAGAGCTCATATGCCATAAATGTATTACTGAATTTTAAAGTCACTCTAAGATCTTAATGACTTTATGCAAATCAGTAACAGTCAATTTTCTCTAAGAAACAATTTAAGAATTCCTCTGGAATTTAGCATAGAGACTTCTGTGGCACTCTCCTGCTCTACTTTTTTTTTTGGTCCTGAGGATTAAACTCTGCTGTATTTTGCACCTAACCTACACTCCCCAGCCCTATTTTCTTTTTTAATTTTAATTTTTTTATTTTTTTGGTGGTACTGGGGGTGGAACCCAGAGGCTTTCTATCTCTGGGTTATACTCCCAGACCTTTTTCATATTTTATTTGGAAACAGGGTCTCACTAAGTTGCTGAAAGCCTCACTAAGTAGCTGAGGCTGGCTTCGAACCTGTGTGATCCTCCTGTCTCAGCCTCCCAAGCACAGGGATTACAAGCGTGCGCCACCACGCCCGGCCTTTTTAAATTTTTAAACAGGGTCTAACTAAGTTGCCAAGGGCCTTACTAAGCTGCTGAGGCTGACCACGAACCTGTGATCTTCCTGACTCAGCCTCTCAAGTATTAGCATTACAATGCAATTTTTCTTCTTCTCAGTACTAGGAATTGAATTCTATTTTGAGGCAGGGTGTCACTTAATTGGCCAGGCTGGCCTTAAACTTGTGATCCACCTGCCTCAGCCTCCCACGTGGCTGGGGTTACAGGCGTGTACCACTAACCTGGCACTTGGCATTTTCTTTTCACCACTAAAACAGCTTTTATTTCACATCCAAAATATAAGAAATCTCTAGTCCCATGAAGTATTTATGCAATAACTGCGAGCTGAGCATTTCCCCAAACCCCCAGCCGCAGTGTACTCTGCAGTGCCAAGGGTCCCCCTCCCGCACCTACTCTTTCTCCAGCAGCTGTGCCTGCAGCGCGCTCCGCTCCCCCTTCAGGCTCTTCACCATCCCGCGGAGCCGCTCCTGCTCCTCAGCCTGCTCCTGCTCAGCCTGCTCGGCCAGCTCGGCCCGGGGCTGCTTGTGCGCCGCACCACCGTTGGAGGCGGGGGGGTCTGGTTCTGAGCTGTGGGGTTTTGAGCTCTCCATTGAGCTTATTTTCTGGAGACAACAGAGGAATTTGTTAGATGTTTTTCTTACTTTTATTTTCCATTTATGAAGCCCGGAAGAGAGACAACCAGCCACCAGGAGGGTCTCCAGCTGCACCTGAGCCAGCTGGGACAGTTCGTAGGATGCTTACACGTTCCCCCAGTCTGGCATGAGAAGTGGGAGAGCGCCAACCCGGCGAGGGGCTGGCGCTGCTGCTCCCGCACTCCTGGTCTAGCCCTTCCTTGGACTCTCGGATTGTCACCTTTTATGCTTTCAACCTTAGCCTGTGTTCCCGCATGATGAGCACCAGTTTCCCCAGCTCCCTGGGCCTGGAGAAGCTCTCCCACTATACTTCTTTTTCTTCTTCTTTTTTTTTTTTTTTTTTTTTTTTTTTGCCATACTGGGGATGGAACCCAGGGGCATTCTACCTCTGAGCTATACCCCCAGCCCTATTTTTAAAAATTAATTCTCCTGCCGGGCGTGGTGGCGCAAGCTTGTAATCCTCGCGCTTGGGAGGCTGAGACAGGAGGATCGCATGGGCTCGAAGCCAGCCTCAGCTACTTAGTGAGGCTCTCAGCAACTTAGTGAGACCCTGTTTCCAAATAAAGTATAAAATAGGTCTGGGAGTATAGCCTGGAGGTAGTAAAGCCCCTGGGTTCCACCCCCAGTACCACCAAAAAAAAAAAAAATTTAATTCTTCCTTTCCTTCTTCCTTTTCCTTCCTTCCTTTCTTTCGCTCTTCCTTTCTTCCTTTTTTTTTCTTTTCTTTCAGTGGTACTGGGTATGGAACCCTTCTACCTCCGGGCTACACTCCCAGACCTATTTTATATTTTTATTTGGAAACAGGGTCTCTCAAGCCAGTGAGGCTGGCTTTGAACCTGCGCGATCCTCCTGTCTCCACCTCCCAAGCGCGGGGATTACAAGCCTGTGCCACCACGCCCAGCTATTCTTTATTTTTTTGAAACAGGGTCACACTAAGTAGCTGAGGCTGTCCACAAACCGTGATCCTCCCGTCTCAGCCTCCCGAATGCTGGGATTACAAGCATGCGCCACCATGCCCGGCCTTACTATACTTCTGTAACTATTCTTGCTACTGCCTTTATTTGTAAATACCCTCAAGATATAGAAAGTTCTTACACTTTATTTTGTGAATATATAAATGTGGGTATGTGTGTGTGTGTGTGAGAGACAGACAGATAGACAGACAGACACATACACACACACTAGGGACTGAACCCAAGGGACATTCTACCACTGAGCCTATGCCCCCATCTCTATTTTTTATTTTGAAACAGCATCTCACTAAGTTACCAGGCACTGGCCTCAAACTGCGATCCTCCTGTCTCAGCTCCCCCAATACTAAAAATATGAACTTATTTTTTAAACATTCTCCTTAGGGGCCTGCTCTGCTTTGTCAAACAACTCTGATAGTTCCAGCTTATTATTCCCAACTTTTCTGGTCAGCAGAGTGTGGATAATCACGGTTTTCTGTTAGTTTGAATATGACACTGGTTTGAGGAAGAGTCTGGTAAGCCACTGGTGGTGGAAAGCCCACGGTACGCAGGTGCCAGGCCGACTGCGGTGCCTCCAGGCCACGTCACCCCTTCAGCTGGAGAGCTCAGCGAGGTGGCATGGCTATCTGAAAAACCAGGGCTGCAGATGACACGGCCCGTGGGCCTTGCACAGCACAGGTCTACTCTCTTTAGTCCGTGCCGTCTCCTGGCCAGCCACTGCTCACGTGCTGGTGTGGCCTCCCTCCTTCCCTCCCTCCGTGCTTTGTGTCCCCCACCATGTCACTCCAGCGCCCCCGGCACGGCCGGCCCACTCACCTTTTCCAGCTCCGCAATGCGCCTCAGCAGCCGGGGCTTGCTCCAGTCCACGTACCCTAATGGAAGCAATGGGTTTGCAACAAGATCTCCCAATGGCACCCTTACCCCGGCCCACCCTTCTCAGGATGGCTGTCCCTTGATGGGCTATCAGCACAGGAAGGAGACCTCGCCTCTCGGGGGCTTTCTACTGCACTCGTGTTTCTGTGCCCTTTGACTGCAAAGAGTTACTGATACTGTCTCCTCCAAGCCTCTTGGTGAGACGTCGCATTCCACCCCAATCAGGACTTGACCTGGCCTGTCTAGGTCACCGATGAGCACCTGGTTCTTGGCGCTCTCCTCCTGGTCCTCAAGCGTGGCTACCTGCCTCTCCCCTCGGCTGGCTTTCAGGCTGCCCCATGCCTGGCATTCATGCTACCTGGCCAGCACAGCTGTTGGCTTTGCTGGTCCCCTCACCCCCAACCTCCTATACACTGGGTTGGAGCCTGCCCTGCCCTCCATCTGCCCACCCACTAGCAGCCTTACTTCATCTACGTGCTGATGGTCAGTCCTGGGTTCTCCAGCCCAGGTCTCTGCCTGGCCTGCACCAGCCACACTCAGATCTCATCTGGTCCTTCTCCCAGACCTGCTCCTGCCCTCCCTCTCAGGTAATGCCACCTTTACTGTTTTTTTGATACTTGGGATTGAACTCTGGGGTGTTCCACCTCTGAGCTACATTCCTAGTCCTCTTTTATTTTTCATTTGGATACAGGGTCTCTCGCTAAGGTGTGGGGGCCAGCTTAGAGCCAGCAATACTCCTGTCTCAGCCTCCCAAGTACTGAGAATAGAGGTGTGTAACACTGTACCCAGGGAATGCCAGCTTTTCCTTTTAGATGCTCAGACAATAAACCCTGAACCCTATGCCTTGCCTCTGGCAGACTGTAAACCTCCACATTTCTTGTAGGCTCCACCTTAAGACGCATCCAGAACTTGATCACCTCTCGCCAACTCTGCGGCTACAACGGCCCAGGCCACTTGCACTCTCACCAGGTGGACCAGGGCAGAAGCCCCTGCCGGCAGTGCCCTGTCTTCTGTGCAAGCTGTCCCCACACCAGGGCTCCCAGGGAATTAGCAGACTCCGCAGGCCCCTGCTCAGCCCTCCCAGGGTGCCTGCCCTCCTGTCCTCACAGCGGACAGCCGTCCCGTGGCGGGGACTCTGTTCTTGCTGCTAGCCCACCTGGCCCCCCAGCTGTCTGCCTGCTGGCCTTCACTTTCCGGGTCCCACCCAGTGTCACCGCTCTGGTGAGGCTGCAGGCCTGCTGCAGCTGCACACCAGGGCCCCACTCTTCCACTGTTGGGCACGCATGCGTACAGCCCCTCCTCCTGTCCCAGGGCCGCCTCCACAAAGCACTTCTGTGCTTTGGTTCCTTTTCCACCTTCAGGACCTAGTCCAATGCTGGGCTCCCGGCAGCTGCTTGCTACATCTTGGAATCACTGGCAGTGAGACACTGCCCAGGGGGACACGCTGCCCACCCCGAGGAAGTCAAAAGTCTTCAAGTGAAGGAAGGGCCACCTCCGTGGTGGCCACCCTGGCCTGCCCTCATGGACCGCTCCTCCTGTCGCCCTCCTTGAGGGGCTTTGGGGAAGATACCCTTTATCTTGGAGACAGTCGGGGAGTTGCTCAGCACACGGTCCAGGTCTTCCTTCAGGCTCTGGTTCTCTTCGGTCAGCTCCTGAACACTCCGGGACAAGTTCAGAAGCGCGCTGCTCATCTTCTTCTGTTTCTTCACACCTGTCTTCTTCTCCACCGGAGTCCTGAGAACAACCAGACCAAGGGGCTGAGCTTTGGATTTCTAAGCTGGCTTAATAAATGTTTCGAAGGACATGCAAATCACGGCCCTTCACTGTCCAGTTGTGAGCATAGAGAGGTTTTTTCTTGTGTGTGCGTACTTAGGGTTATTGAACCCAGGGACTCCTACCTCCAAGCTACACCCCCAGCCCTATTTTTTTTTTTAAACAGGGTCTCACTAATTGTAGAGGGCCTTACTAAGTAGCTGAGGCTAGCCACAAACCTCTGATCTTCCTGTCTTAGCCTCCCAAGTACTGGGATTACAAGCATGTGCCACCATGCCTAGCTTTTTAAAAATAATTAATTATTATCTTTTTTTTTTTTTTGGTGGTACTGGGGGTGGAGACCAGAGGCCTTCTACCTCTGGGCTATACATACTCCCAGACCTTTTTTATATTTTTATTTGGAAACAGGGTCTCACTAAGTTGCTGAGAGCCTCACTAAGTAGCTGAGGTTGGCTTGGAACCTGTGCGATCCTCCTGTCTCAGCCTCCCAAGCGCGGGGATGACAAGCGTGCGCCACCACACCCGGCTAGCTTTTTTTTCTTTTTTCTTTTTTCACTGGTCAAGTGAAGCAGTGGGAGTAGAGAAGGAACAAATCTATTTCATTTTTATTTTGAAACAGAGAATTACAGGTGTATGCCACAACTCCTGGTTCTCCTAGTCCTATTTCTAGTCCTATTTATTTTATTTATTTTTTGTGGTACTGGAGATTAAACCCAGGGGCATTCTACCTCCTAGCTACACCCCAGCCCTATTTTTTTTTTTTTTTTTTTCAGGTCTGGGGATGGAACCCAGGGGCATCTGACCTCCGAGCTACACCCCCTGCCCTATTTTTTATTCTTTATTTTGAACCCGGGTCTCATTGAGTTGCAGAGGGCCTCAGTAAATAGCTGAGGCTGTCTGTGAACCGCGATCCTCTGGTCTCAGCCTCCCAAATGCTGGGATTACAAGCGTGCGCCACCACGCCCAGTACCCCAGCCCTATTTTTTATTCTTTATTTTTGAAGCAGGGTCTCACTAAGTTGCAAAGGGCCTAAGTAGCTGAGGTTGTCTGTGAACCCTGATCCTCCTGTCTCAGCCTCTCAAATGCTGGGATTACAAGCGTGTACCACCACACCTGGCTTATTTTTTTATTTTAAAAGAGGATCTCACTAAGTTGCAAAAGGCCTCCCTATGTAGCTGAGGCTGGCCTTGAACTTGGAAATCTTCCTGTCTCAGCCTTCCAAGTACTGGGATTACAAGCATGCGCCACCACACCGTCTTAGTCCTTTTTATTTATTTATTTATTTATTTATTTATTTATTTTTTATTTTTGGTGGTACTGGGGTTCCTGGAAGCCCTTCTACCTCTGGGCTACACTCCCAGACCTACTTTTACATTTTTATTTGGAAACAGGGTCTCCTAAGCCAGTGCGCTCGGCTGGCTTCGAACCTGCTCGATCCTCCTGTCTCCGCCTCCCAAGCGCGGGGATTACAAGTGTGCGCCACCACGCCCGGCCAGTCCTTTTTATTTTGAGACAAGGTCTTGATAAATAGCTGACGCTGGCCTCAAACCTGTAATCCTCCCCGTCTCAGCCTCCCAAACGACTGGGAGGCATGGGCCATCACAACCAGCATCAGAGAGGTTTTTGCAGATCTCTGCAATTGAACAGGAAACACTAACTCTGAGCCCCATATAAGCAAAATGTTAATACCTATAATAAAATTTTATTCTTATTGTTATGACCTGTATAACAAAGTATAGGATTTAATTGCTAGTATCATATTTTAGAAGCCATCTCTAGAACAATAAAACTTTTCTTTCTGGTTACATAACTACCCGAATAATAGCTTTGTTTTTGCCTCTTTCCCCATAAAGTCTAAAACACAGGCAGTCTTCATTGTTTATAAATTCCATCTTTGCAAATTTGTCCATGTGTTGAGATTTATCTGTAGCCAGGAGTGGTGGCGCACACCTATAATCCCAGCATTTAGGAGGCCAAAACAGGAGGGTCACAGGTTCAAGGCAGGTCTCAGCAACTTAGACTGCCAGCAACTTGGTGAGACCCTGTGCAAATACAAAAAACTAAAATAGGGCCGGGCGTGGTGGCGCACGCTTGTAATCCCCGCGCTTGGGAGGCGGAGACAGGAGGATCGCGCTGGTTATCGCGCTGGTTCGAAGCTAGCCCCGCGCTGGCTTAGGAGACCCTGTTTCTAAATAAAAACATAAAATAGGTCTGGGAGTGTAGCCCGGAGGTAGAAGGGCTTCCAGGAACTCCAGTACCACCAAAAAAAAAAAAAAAAAAAAAAAAAAAAAACTAAAATAGGGCTAGGAGTAGAGCTCGGAGGTAGAATGTCCCTGGATTGAATCCACA
This sequence comes from Muscardinus avellanarius, assembly GCF_963383645.1. NCBI lineage: Eukaryota > Metazoa > Chordata > Mammalia > Rodentia > Gliridae > Muscardinus > Muscardinus avellanarius. The sequence goes on from NC_137796.1 coordinate 72,173,141, forward strand.
GTCCAAAAAAAAAAAAAAAAAAAAGATTTATCTGTAAACCCCAAATCCATTCTCATGGGGCTCTCAAGGGGGTCCATACACATGCAGAGTGGTGAACATTTTGAGTTGTTAATGTGCAAATTCCCAGCTGAGGTCAAACAAGACCATGCTGTCTTCTTGTTTCAGCTCTCATACTATAAATGTTCTTTTTGCAATCCTATTGAGTGCAAAAAGATACCATTTCACATCTTTGTGTTGTTCATTTTGTGTCTTTCAGTGGCCCCACAGTGCTGTCTAAGGTCCTAAGCACCAGGCTGCTATGTGCCTTATGGAGAAATCATCTGTGTTAGATGAGACTGGCTCAACCATGAGTCATAGCACTGCTGGCTAGGAGTTCAGTTTAATGAACTCAACAATATGCATTTAATGTCTTTAAACAAAAACAACATAAAACCAGGTTGGTCTGATGCTGATGAGAGTGTGAGCAGAGGCTGGCAGGGTCCCAAGCCACACGGTTCTAAGAGCCATGGTTCAGCATCTGCTAATTCAGTGTCCACAGACTTCACAGAATGACTATTCATTTACTGCAAATAATGGGAACTGACTGTATTTGTTATCTGGGCCGTTACAGGAAACATTTCCCAGCCTCCGTCTTATATCACACGGGGTAGAGGAGAGGAGAAAGGGAAGACCAGCCTGGCAGCGCAGGCACTCCGCAAGGCAGCAGACCTCTGCAGAGGCCGCGGCCCGGCCACGCCCATGGCAACGGCCCTCCCAGAACTCCTCGAAAGCCCAGCCTCACCATGTTGAGAAAAGGATAGTGGAAATCTGTGTAAGGAGAACCTTGATGTCTCTCCTGATCAATATATCTGGAAAAAACTTTAAGGGGCAAGAGGAAGTTGGATCAAATGTCTTTCTGATGAGGTAGATCTACTTGGAATAACAGCATTTTCCTGCCGGCTTGGGGGCGCACACCCACCGTCCCAGTTACCTGAGAGGCGGGGGCGTGAGGCTTGCAAGTATGAGGCCTGCCTCGGCAACTTAGCAAGACCTTGCCTCAAAATGAAAAACAAAAAGGAATGGGTGTAGAGCTCAGTGGCAGAGTTCCCTTGGGCTGCAATAAAAACAAACAAACAAAAAAGCAAAAACAAAACAACAACAAAACAAGCTGAGCATGGTGGTATGCTCCTGTGATCCTAGCACTCAGGAAGCGGAGACAGGAGGATTGTGAGTTCAAGGCCAACCTCAGCAACTTAGCAAGACCCTGTTTCATAATAAAAAATAAAAAGGGGCCAGAGGCATAACTCATAGGTAGAATGCCTTTAGGGTCAAATCCCAGTACCAAGAAATAAAAACTAAGCCAGCTGGACACAGTGGCACACTCCTGTCCTCCCAGTGCTTGGGAGGCTGAGACAGGAGGATCACACGTTCAAAGCCAGCCTCAGCAACTTAGTGAGACCCAGTTTCCAAAAATGAAAAAGGAAAAGAAAGGGAAAAAGCCAAGGGGTGTAACTCAGAGGTAAGAGGCCCTGGGTTCAATCCCCAGTACCAGGAAAAGAAAACCCAAAAAACAACAAGAAAAGAAAAGCCACATTTCCCAATTCTAAACTAGAGGCCGTTAAGTGGCATGTGTAACTGGTGCCCAGAGCACTGAATGTGCGGCTGTCAACAAGCAGGGACTCCAGGGCACGCTGTAGACACCCAAGTGGAAACAGAGCGGTTCTAACCATCGGCAGCTCGGGGCAGCGCGGGCACCGCTGCCAAGTTAAGGCAGGAGGTGCTGCTTCCGGTAACGACTGCCCTGCCGTTAGAGCCGCTTCAATAGCATGAAGGCGACATGTGAAACGTGGCTGCAAACGTTATCGTACTTCTTTCCTGCAGGTTCAGAGCTTGCCAAGAGAGTCTGTAGACGATGGATCTGTAGGTAGCAGAGTAGAACGTGTTAAAAGTCCAATGAAGCACAGAGACTGCTTCCCGCAGAAAACTGTCTGCAGAGTCCCGATTCCTGCCTCGTGGCAGGAGTAAGAACTGCATGGACGTACATCACGTCAAACTCAACTGAAGCCGGGCCTGGGCCAGCGCCGGCCTCCTCCACGCCCCTGGGCAGCAGCGGCCTCCCCCGCTCCCCAGACGCCCTTCCATTCCCGCGTCAAGGAGGGTGCGCACCTCCTCGTAGTAAGTCTCCATGGCGATCCTCATCTCCTCCATGTTGGTGGTCTTCATGTCAGTCTGGAGTTTGCTGGAAACCCAAGCTCAGACTTAACATGGCAATGCTGGCACTCCCGGGGACCCCAGGGGCCAGAGGAGCGGGGTTCCCAGAACGTTCAGAGAAGGAATGGCTTTGGAAGAGAGCTGGACGGGAAAGAAGAGGCCTGAGCTGACCCTCAGTTGGCTTCGGTTTTGAACAAATACTCCTCTGGAGACTGATGGGAGGATTCCTTGCACCGGGAAGTGACCCTCTGGGCGAGACTGGATGCCTCCCTGAGGGAGTCGCAAAACCCTGAGGACCCGTTCCTCCAAGGAAGGCTGCTCTCACCCACCGGGGATAAGCACGCGGACAGACCCCAGAGCTGAGAGAGGACAGACTCTGGGCAGGGGGTGGAATGGCCAGTTTTATAGAGAAGAGAATCGCTTCTCCCTCCCCATTCTGTCAGCACATTACCTCCTTCCTAACAAATCATAGGCTTTAGACAAAAGGCACCAGCAGAAAGGAAGGCAGAGGTCAGCGCTCTGAAACACAGGCGGGATCAGCAAAGAGCCAAGTTTATTTTACGGTGCCAAATTTCAGCAAGAAACAAATGGGGGGATTACACAAGGCATAGACAGGTTGCTTGAGTTTTCCTTAAATAAGTGTAAATGCAGCCTAGAAAGACTATCCCTTGGCACTACCCAGCCTGGTGCAGAAAGACAGGCCAAGAAACACGGACAGCTCCACCAGAACAGCGTGAGGTCAGCGCAGCTGAGGGGCTGGAGAGATGGCCCTGGACTAAGGGCTTGTATCATGGCCTATGACTCCACAGTGGACACAAGAAGCAGTCTGCACAACGGTGAAGGGGGAAAAGCATTTCTGTTTTGTTTTTTGGGTGCTACACCCCAGTCCTATTTTATTTTTTATTTTGAAACAGGATCTTGCTAAGTTGCTGAGAGTCTCATTAGGTTGCTAAGGCTGTCCTCAAACCTGCACTCCTCCTGTCTTAGCCTCCCAAGTACTGGGGTTATAGGCATGAGCCTCCAAGCCTGGCTGGGGAAAAGCATTTCTTAAACATAATGATAAAAAGTTGAAGGGAAGCTGGGTGTGGTGGCGCACACTTGTAATCCCAGTACTTGGGAGGCTGAGCCAGAGGATAACCAGCCTCAGCTACTTAGTGAGACCCTGCTTAAAAAAAAAATAAAAGTTGCCGGATGTGGTGGGCACACTTGTAATCCCTGCTCTTGGGAGGCTGAGACAGGAGGATTGCACAGGTTTGAAGCCAGCCTCGCTAGCTTAAGAGACCCTGTTGCCAAATAAAATATAAAATAGGTCTGGAAGTGTAGGCCAGAGGTAGAAGGGTTCCATCCCCAGTACCACCAAAAAAAAAAAAAAAAAAAAAGTTGAAGGGAAATATTATTTCCTATTGGACAGTACTGGAGGGAATGCAAATTTTGAGAGAGAGAGAGAGAGCGAGAGAGAGAGAACGCGTGCACGCGCGCATACGCAAGCGGGACGTGCTGCTCTACACCTGTAATCCTAGCACTTGGGAGGCCCAAACAGGAGGATGGCAGGTTTAAGGCCTCAGCATCTCAGTAAGATCTGGTTCAAAATGAAAAATTAAGAAGGGACAGGGGTATAACTAGGACGTAGAATGCTTCCGGGGCCAACAATCCCCATTACCAAAAGTAAAAATAAGAAATAAGAGAGAAGGGGACAGCCAGCCCTCCATTTTGAGTGGGAAAAGAGGGGGACAGAGGCTGGTGGCGGTGGGAGGGAGCGGCAGAGCAAAACCGACACGGAACAGAGGCGGCGGCGGCCCTACCTGATGGTGCTGTCCTTCTCCTTGCACTGCTGCTCCAGCCTGAAGATCCTCTGCTTGAGCCCATTGATGACCTGCGACAGAGGGCGCCACTCAGACACCCGCCCAGGCTGGCGCCCCGCCCGCCTGAGGACACTGCACACTTCCTCCGCTTGCTCTTCCTTCCTGAGCTGCTGCCCTTAGGCTGATGTCAGTGGTGTCGAGGTCCCGCCTCTTGCTCATACTGCAGGAGGCTGAATAAGCCGAGGAGGAGAGCAAGCTCCTGGCAGGGAAGGAGGCCACGGGCTGTCAGTGCCCACAGGCAGCCGCGCTCTCCAAAGCACACTCAAGAGAAAGGGCAGGATGGGTTGCCAGCTGTCTTAAATCAAGGAACACACTACATGCAATGCCAGATATAAACACCGCTGATAGCCAGGCATGGTAGCACATGCTTATAATCCCAGCACTTGGGAGGCTGAGACAGGAGGATCGCAGGTTTGAGGCCAGCATCAGCAACTAAAGAGACCCTCAACAACTTAGTGAGACCCCAATTTCAAAATTTAAAAATAAGCCGAGTGTGGGGGCACACACTTGTAATCCCAGTACTTGGGAGGCTGGGACAGGAGGATCGCAGGCTTAAGGACCGTCTCAGTAAATAGTGTGACTCTCATCAACCTAGTGAGTCCCTGTTTCAAAATAAAAAAATAAAATAAAATAAAATAAAATAGGGCTGGGGATGTAACTCAGAAATAGAATGTCTCTGAGTTCAACCCTCAATACGAAGAAAAAAATATATACACAGACACACAGACACACACACACACACACTCCCTTGACTTATATGAGTTTACTAGTTTACTATGCGAGTCCCAAATGCTAGTTTACTGGCACAGCATTAACCCACGGCTCCGCTTTCCCTCATTTTGTTTCATTTAACTTGTTATAGGTTACTACAGTCTGAGAGATGTTTGTATCTATCCTAAGGACTTTGTGTTTTAAATCAGAAACATCTGTTGAGCATAGGTATGCCAGGTGACGGGTCTCCCTGGCAGCCTGCTGGCCTCCTGCCTTACTCCCTTGGCACACCCTGAAGCATCACCATGCAACCCTCAGGCTCTGTGGAGGATTGTTCTATAAGGTCTGCACCTGCCCGCCTTTCTGCTACTCTCCTTGTGCCAGGGCTTTGGGGAGGAGGCGTCTCTCCTGTGTGTGGCTGTGGCTAACCCCGTCGCAGTGGGAGCTCTGTGTGGCACCAGAGACTCTACTCACCCAGCCAGTGTCCGGCCTTTTCTCTCCCAGAGTCCGGACAAAATCTGGGCCCTGTGAGCAGATTGAGACATGAGGACCGGAGCGGTTCCACCCCGCCCTGGCCCACCCGGACGGTTCCATCACGGGCAGGAGCCCACCAAGAGGTGGGGGACTTACTCGACCTGGATCCAAGAGCTGCTCTATCTGCCGATCCTTCCTGCTATTCTCCTCTTCCAGGCGCCGGAGCTTTGTTCTCATCAGATCCACGTCACTCTTCTGCGTGTGTAATGACTAAAGAAAACAAAGAACCACGTGCACGCACTACGCAAGTGTACACAAGTGTACACAAGTGGGAGGAAGGTGTGAGAGCTGCCTGGCCCCGGGGCCTGGAGGCCACAGGGGGCGCCGAGGGACTCCTGGCAGTTGGAGGGCTGCCCCTTACGCAGGGGAAAATTCACACAGCTGGGAATTCTCCACCACAAGGCCAATGGCCTCCCTGCTGAGGAACGGCGCCCTGTGGCCACAGCAGTGGCAGCGCACCAGTGCCGCGAACGTCAGCTCTGGAAGGTGTCAGCCATCCTCCCACATGAGAAAACATTTCTGTCACATGTAAAAGCAAAGGCTAAAACTCATTTGAAATGCTCATCTAGTGCACCGCCAGTGGGTCAGAAGCCAGGGGCACCAACATTTATCTGTCGGTGACTTTTCCCCAGTCTGTGGTGAACTGAAGGTAAAAAAAAGATCATGAAGCCAGGTGTGGTGGCGCACACCTGCAATCCCAGTCCTTGGGAGGCTGAGACAGGAGGATCACAGGTTCTCCGCCAGCCTCAGCAACTTAGTGAAGCCCTCCACAACTTAGTGAGACCCTGTTTCAAAAAAAAAAATAATATAGAGCTGGGGGTATAGCTGAACCCAGGTAGAACATCCCTGGGTTCAATCAATCCTCAATACTAAAAAACAAAAACAAAAACAAAAACTCTGAAGTTCAAGAGACTGAAGACAGAGGACTGAAAACACAATCCTCATGTTTCTGAAACTGGAACCCAGGATGATTTTATCCACAGACCACGATGGCGAATCTGAGTGCAGTCAGCACCTTTTCCCTAGAGAGCCATTTCTAGCCAAGATCCTTCCACAGCAGCCATTCGCTCCTGAGTCTGCTCAACACAGCCTTCCAACCAAAAGGGGAATCCGCGTATGCCAACTGACAGTCCGACCTCAGGTCGGGCTGCCCTTCCACTGTCAGGGAGCCCCTGTGCTTACACAACCAAGCTTGAGTGCTCTGCTGGGACCAGCTCTGACCAGTAGCCTTCCCGGGCTCCCCTCTGGCCTTCCCTGCCCCCAGGTGACACGTTCCAGGCTCCTTCCATGCCCTGGACATGCTGCCAATGCCCTGTTCTAGTGGGAACCCACTAGTACCCACCAGAGCACAGTAGGCCTAAATGCAGGAAAAAAACAATTCAGATACTCTCTGTAGGGGTACAAACATATGCATGGATATTGAAAACTAGTGGGATAATAGTGGTGGTGTTGGCCGGGCGTGGTGGCGCACGCTTGTAATCCCCGCACTTGGGAGGAGGATTCTGCAGGTTCGAAGCCAGCCGCACTGGCTTAAGAGACCCTGTTTCCAAAAATAAAATAGGTCTGGGCGTGTAGCCCGGACGTAGAAGGGCTTCCAGGAACCCCAGTGCCACCAAAAAAAAAAAAAAAAAAAAAAATAGTGGTGGTGTTGATGATGTATTTCTTTTCTCTCTTTTCTTCTTTCTTTCTTCCTTCCTTCCTTTTTTTCTTTCTTTCTTTTTGGTGGTGCTAGGGACTGAATTCAAGAGGCTTTCCACCTCCCAGCTACATCTCCAGCCTTTAGCCTTTTTTACTCTGCGTTGCTGGGGGTCGTCTTAAGCTGGCTGAGGCTGGCCTTGAACCTGCAATCGTCCTGTCATAGCCTCCCAAGTACCATCATACCTGGCCTGATGATTTCAACACCGTTCACACCTACGTGAGTGGGAGAGCCAAAAGGGTCTTGGCATTAGGAAGAAGCACAAGACTGTGCATCCTGGTTTTACCGCTGGTTAACCTTGGACAGGCTCACCTCTCTGAGTCTCAAGTTCACTGCAGATGACTGCTGGGACGGTGGCCCTTTCTCAGAGCTTTTTAAGCGCTCAACTCAGGCAGGGCATGTGGAATGTCTCGATATTACTAAGGAGTCACACAAATGGAAGCTTATGGTGCCACACCCAATGTCCTGATCATGACACCACATTCGCGGGACAGAGGCCTCGGACGGGACTCTAGCCCTTGTCATCGTGCCAGAGAAGTAGAGCAGACAGAATCTAAACTTCCGTAACACCAGGCAAGCTGGGGCTACAAGCCTGCATTCAGCCACTGGTGCAGACTCCGGTGCAACAGACACTGAAGCTCCTCCCACACCGAAGCTCCTCCCACACCGAAGCTCCTCCCACACTGAAGCTCCTCCCACACTGGCACGCCCCAGCCCTGCACTGTAGAAACTACCATGGGAAGGCTGCTCTGCAAAATCAACAGGCACAGGTACACTACCTTCTTCAACTCGATGATTTCGTCATACATGTCTTCTTTCTCTCTGTAGACAGTAGTCCCAGGGACGTAACCTAGAGAAAGATACACAGGCCCTTAGGAGAAACTCAGAAAGGAGAAAATAAATCCTTGGTTATGCTTTAAGGAAAACCTGGAAGTTAATGAAATCATCCTTTTCAGTAAAGAGGAAGTTGGGTGTGGTGGTAGACACCTGTGATCCCAGTACTCGGGAGGCCAAGACAGAAGGATCACAGATTCCAGGCCAGTCTCAGCAATATAACGAGGCTTTTAGCAACTTTGTGAGACTCCCTCCCCTGTTTCAAAATTTTAAAAAGCCAGAAATGGCAGCACACACCTGTAATCCCAGTACTTAGGAGGCTGAGACAGGAGGATTGCAGGTTCAAGGACAGCCTCAGCAAGTTGTGAGACTGTCATCGACCTAGTGGGACCCTGTTTCCAAATAAGAAACAAAACTGGTCTGGGGGTATACAGAGAATGGGTGGAATGCCTCTGGGTTCCATTAACAGTACCACAAAGGAAAATAAAACCATAAAATAGAGGTGGCAGGTTGTAGCTCAGAGATGGAAGGCCCCTGGGTTGCCTCCCCAGTATCACACACACACAAGAGGAGGAGGAGGAGGGGGAAAGGGAGGAAGAAGAGGAAAAAGAGGAGAGGAGAGGAGAGGAGGGGAGAGAGAGGAGAGGAAAGGTAGGAGGGGAGAGGAGAGGTGAGAGGAGAGGAGAGGAAAGGTAGGAGGGGAGAGGAGAGGTGAGAGGAGAGGAGAGGAGGGGAGAGGAGAGGAAAGGAGAGAGGAGAGGGAGGAGAGGGAGGAGGGGAGAGGAGAGGAGAGGGAGGAGGGGAGAGGAGAGGAGAGGAGAGGGAGGAGGGGAGAGGAGAGGAGAGGAGAGGAGAGGAGAGGAGAGGAGAGGGAGGAGCCAGGCAAGAGGTGCACGCCTGTAATCCTAGTACTTGCGAGGCTGAGACGGGAGGAGAGCAAGCTGCGGGCCAGCATGTACAACTTAGCAAGATCCTGTCTCAAAGATAAAGAGCTAGGAATGTACTGGGTGGTAGAGCACCCCTGGGTTCAATTCCCAGTACCACAAAACAAAACAACGAAGAAAACCTTCCAGCATTTTTATCCTAATCATGATACTTCTCCCCAAAGAAAGGAAATTACAAAAAATGGTAATGATATAGAAGGATGAAAAAAAGAAAAACAAAGATGTAAACACAGGCTTTAATTATGGTAAAATATAGATGGGAGTCACAAAAGGAAAAGCGATATGCTTACATTAATTAAATACTCGGTTGGGAATGCAGCTCGGTGGTAGAGTGTTTGCCTAGCATGCAACAAGGCCCTGGGTTCTATCCTCAGTACCCCCCAAAAATAAAATGAAATGAATTACGTGTGTGTGTGCGTATGTGTCACTAGGGACTGAACCCCTGGGCACTCTACCTCTATGTTACACTCTCTTCCTTTTCCTGTGGTATTGGGGGAATTGAACGCAGGGGCATGCTATCTCTGAACTATACCTCCCAGCCATATTTTATTTATAAATTTCTTTCCTTCCTCCCTCCCTCCCTCCCCCTCCCTCCCTCCCTCCCTCCCTCTCTCTCTTTCTTTCTCTTTCTTTCTTTCTTTCTTTCTTTCTTTCTTTCTTTCTTTCTTTCTTTCTTTCTTTCTTTTGCAGTACTGGGGATGAAACCTAGAGGCATTGTACTGCTGAGCTACACCTCCAGCCCTATTTTTTAGTTTATTTTTGAAACAGGGTCTCACTGAGTTGCAAAGGGCCTCACTAAGTAGCTGAGGCTGTCCGTGAACTGTGATCCTCCAGTCTCAGGCTCCCGCATGCTGGGATTACAAGCATGTGCCACCACGCCCGGCTCTATTTTTTAATTTTTTAACTTATTTTTACTTAAATTGTGTACATGTATGTGGTACTGGAGATTGTACTCAATGGCATTTTACCTCCAAATTACATCCTCAGCCCTTTTTTTTATGTTTTGTTTCAAAACAGGGTTTACTAGGTTGCTAAGAGTCTTGCTAGATTGCTGAGGCTGGTCTTGAATCTATGACCCTCCTGTCTCAGTTTCCCAGGTACTTGGATTACAGTGTATGCCACCATGCCTGGCTCCCCAGCCCTTTTTAGAAAAGAAATTAGGCATGGTAGGGATTTTCACGTGGAAATGGAAAAATCCTACAAATCAGGTCTTGCTTGATTTATTTAGTATATATGTTACTGAGGATGGAACTCAGAGGCCGTTCTACCACTGAGCTGTAACCCCAGCCCTTTTTATATTTATTTTTGAAGCAGGGTCTTACTAATTTGCTAAGGCTGGCCTTGAACCTGCGATCTTCCTATTTAGCCTCTCAAGTACTAGGATTAGAACCCAGCCGGGTGTGGCAGTGCATGCTTGTAATCCCAGTTCTTGGGAGGCTGAGACAGGAGGATCACAGGTTCGCAGCCAGCCTCAGCTACTTAGTGAGGCCCTCTGCAACTTATTGAGACCCTGTTTCAAAATAAAGAATAAAAATAGGGCTGGGGTGTAGCTTGGAGGTAGAATGCCCCTGGGTTCAATCCCCAATAACACACACACACACACACACACACACACACACACATACGAAAGCATACCCCACCACGTCTGGCTTACTTTGGTTTTAATGATACCTAATATGTTAGGAATATAAACTATTAAAGCTTAAGCTGTCATCCTAGGCAGTAAAATGAACTCAGGGGACAACAAGACATCTGTCATCACGCCCTACAAGCTGCTCTTTTTGTGGAGGTACAAGAGAAGCCAGCAGGGTGCCGGGATAAAGATTAGAGCAAAATACAGTTCCAATAAACAAACCAGTTCTTTTCAGTAAGATTCAGGATTTTTTTTTTCATGTATTTGCAATGTATTTGTTTCAAAAATTTATTTATTTATTTATTTAGGTACTGGGATAGAACCAAGCGTTATTTTACCTCTAAGCTACACCCCAGCCCATTGTATTTTATTTTTTATTTTATTTTTATTTTTGTGGTACTAGGAATGGAATCCAGGGGCATTCAACCTTCAAGCTACACCCCCCAGTCCTATTTTTCATTCTTTATTTTGAAGCAGGGTCTCACTGAGTTGCAAAGGGCCTCACTAAGTAGCTGAGGCTGTCTGTGAACCATGATTCTCCTGTCTCAGCTTCCCAGATGCTGGGATTACAAGCGTACGCCACCATGCCCGGCTTGATATTTCATTTTGAACCAGGATCTCACTAAGTTTTTGTGCTGGCCTCAAACCTGCAATCTTCCTGTCTTGGCCTCCCAAATGCTGGGCTTACAGGTGTGTACCATTGCATCCAGCTCTACCAGGCCCAATCTTCAGATACCAGCTTATAAACTAAAAACATTAACAGCTGGCTCTCACAAGTTGGTAGGAACTGGCTCCCACACACCACTGCCACCGAGAAGTGCTGAGACAATAAGGACCAAAACAGGCTAAAGTGTCATTGGATCAGAGCCAGGGGGACCCACATGACCTACCCACGACATAAAAACCACAGTGCCCTTGGGGCAGAGCCAGGAAGACCCACACGACCTACCCACGACATAAAAATCACAGTGCCCTACTCATTGCCTTTGTGAAAGCTCAGAACACGATTCAAATAGGTAATACTGAATGCTCCATCTCAGATCATCCTGAGAAGCAGAACTCTGCTCCTAAGCTGGCAGGGTCACCACGGGACCAAATACCTTGCTTTGCAGTTCCCAGCCAGAGCTTCTGTGGAGTCAAGGACATTCTTCCGCTCAGAGGCATGCTCCCTGCTGTCCTGAGAGATCGCCAGGATGCCACTTTTCTCGGCTTAGAGTAGTAAGGTGACTCTAAAAAGCCAAAACAGGGTTTCAGAGTCGCAAAGTACCAATGTCCCTTAACATATGTGCTTTTATTTTATTGTATTTTATTGTGGGTCTGGGGATGGAATCCAGGGGCATTTCACCTCTGAGCTATACCCCCTGCCCTATTTTTTTTATTCTTTATTTTGAAACAGGGTCTCACTGGGTTGCAAAGGGCCTCACTAAGTAGCTGAGGCTGTCTGTGAACCGCGATCCTCAGTCTCAGCCTCCCGAATGCTGGGATTACAAGTGTGCACCACCACGCCCAGCTAACACATGTGCTTTAGAAAGACAAAAATAAGACAAAAAGGATAAAATGGGCAAAAGGTATGATGACTGTAAATAAAAACATTCTGACACAATTTTTTAAAGTTATTTTACCTTTTTTTCTTTTTTCTTGGTGGTACTGGGGATTGGACCCAGGGGCATTCTACCACCGAGCCAAACCCCCAGCCCTTTTTAATTTTGAAACAAGGTCTTACTGAGATGCTGAGGGCCTCATTAAGTAGCTGAGCTGGCTGAAAACCTGAGACCCTCCTGTCTCCGCCTCCCAAGTACTGGGATTACAAGCATGGGCCACCATGCCCAGCTCTTATTTTACTTTTTTTGTGTATGTCTGTGTGGTACTAAAGATTGAATTCAGTGGTGTTCTACCTCTGAGTTACACCCTCAGCTCAAAATTATGTTTTATTTGAAACAGAGTCTCACTAAGTTGTGGAAGGCATCACTAAATTGCTGAGGCTGGCTGGAAACCTCTGATCCTCCTGTCTCGGCCTCCCAAGTACTGGGATTAGAGGTGTGCACCACCATGTCTGGTTTTAAGGTATATATTTATTCATAATATATAACATACATTCTTTACTTTCCAGAAATGTATCTCATGTGTATTTTTTTTGCTAGAATGAAGGGTTTGTCAGCTCTGAATGTATCATGTACCTAAAATATATGATAAATGTATATAGCACACATATACAGATAACAAGGTCAGGGAAGCCACAGGTTTTGGGGTAGCAAAAAGAAGGCAGTTCACATTTATTACCAGCACATTCATGGGCATGGGACTGGCATATGGGTCACTGAGCCCTAGAGTAACGTCAGAACAACAGATACAAACAGGCAAGCCTCGCTGGCACCTGGACCAACCCACCAGGGCAGAGTCCTCCCAGCAGAAGTGGCCTCCCAGACCTTGTGCAGAGGGAGATCAGGGCTGTCCCAGTCCTGCTGCGGATGAGGAAGACAACCCCAGCAGCACACTGAGGCCAGGGGCTCCTGAAAGGAACAGAAAGGCGAGCTTCCCGTCTGTCTTGGAGCAGCTACACATTCTCAGCTCAGAGCAGCTTTCACGCTCAAGGAATAAATCCTGGGTTAAAAACACCCTTTAAGCCAGGCATGGTGGCACACACTTGCAATCTCAGTACTTGGGAGGCTGAGGCAGGAAGATCTCAGGTTCGAGAACAGCCTCAGCAAGTAGTAAAGACTCTCATCACACCAGGCGTGGTGGCGCACGCTTGTAATCCCCGCGCTTGGGAGGCAGAGACAGGAAGATCGCGCAGGTTCGAAGCCGGCCACACGCACTGGCTTAGGAGACCCTGTTTCCAAATAAAAATGTAAAAATAGGTCTGGGAGTGTAGCCCAGAGGTAGAAGGGTTTCCAGGAACCCCAGTACCACCAAAAAAAAAAAAAAAAAAAAAAAAAAAAAAAGATTCTCATCAGCCTAGTGAGATCCTGCCTTAAAATAAAAATAAAATAGGGCTGGGGCTGTATCTTGAAGGTAGAACACCCCTGGGCTCAATCCCCAGTAACACACACACACACACACACACACACACACACACACACACACACACCCCTTTAACTTTGGTAATATTCTAGTTTTGGGAAAGTAGGAGGGGAAAAAACTGTGATGAAGTGCCCGTCTAATGGGAGGCTCCAGAGCTACGGCTGAGCCGAGGGCCGCTCGGGAACCTCAGGTGCACATGTGCCAGGTCCCAAAGCAAATGGCGCAGCCCTGGGCCACTACATCTCACCTGCCCTGACCACACAGGAAGGGAAGGGACACCTTTGCTTCTCAGGGAGGGCAACTTCTGAAACCCTCCCGAGGTGGGAGGGGCCAGAAGGCCTGCTCCAACTTACTTGGTGAAGCGGGAGGAGGTCTGTGGAATCCTTTCCTTTTTGTCTTCTGGAAGAAAGAAGAACCAACTTAGCAAGCGTGGTGGCACACACCTGCTATCCAAAACATGGGAGGCGGAGACAGGAAGACTGCAGGTTCCAGCCAGCTTCAACAACTTAGCAAGGCACTCAGCAACTTAGTGAGACCCTGTTTCAAAATAAAAAATAGCCGGGCGTGGTGGCGCACGCTTGTCATCCCCGCGCTTGGGAGGCTGAGACAGGAAGATCGCACAGGTTTGAAACCAGCCTCAGCTACTGAGTGAGGCTCTCAGCAACTTAGTGAGACCCTATTTCCAAATACAAAATAAAATAGGTCTGGGAGTATAGCCTGTAGGTAGAAAAGCCCCTGGGTTCCACCCCAGTACCATAAATAAATAAATTAATTAATTAATTAAAGAGACTAAAACACAGGTATAGGGGTGCACCTCGGAGGTATAATGCCCAGTACGGCTAATTAATAAATAAATAAATCCAACCAGGGGACTGAAATTTTTCAAGCTCCCAGGTGCATTCAGGATTCGCTTCCTGCTTAAGGGTACCTGTGGGCCTGGCCTCTTTTACATGTCAAAGGGCCACCTGAAAGGGCAGAATAGGCAGCAGCATATAGGTTACAAGTCATACTCACAGTCTCAAAGTCAGAGTCAAAGGTAATTGCAGATAGACTGTCATCTCCCTGGAAAAAAGAGATACAAAAATGGTAATTGTAAGGTACCTGCTTGGTTTCCAATAGTCTGATTCACAAATGCGAATTCAGCCCAACCATGGCTGCTGAAGCAGAAGCCAATAAGCCAAGGCCACTGCAGGGCGCCTACGCTTGTAATCCCAGCACTCTGGAGGCTGAGACAGGAGGATCGTGGGTCACGGACAGCCTCAGCTTCTTAGAGAGGCCCTTTGCAACTCAGTGAGACACCATTTCAAAATAAAGAATATAAAATAGGGCTGGGAGTATATAAAATAGAACTCAGGGTAGAATGCCCCTGAGTTCCATCTCTAATACTGAAAGAAAAAAAAAGAAGAAGAAAAGATAGTCTCAGTAAGTAGTGAGATGCATCAAACTAGCGAGATCCTGTTTCAAAATAAAAATAAAAAGTGGGGCTGGGGGTGTAGCTCAGAGGTAGAATGCCTCTGGTTTCAATCCCTAAAAAATTCCAACAAAAAATAAAATAAGATAGAGCTATGGTATAGCTCAAAGGTAGAATGCTGCTGGGTTCAATCTCCAGTACCCCGGTTTGGGGGGGGGGGTCATACAGAATTCAAGAGACCCATGGCCAAAACAATCTGAAAAAAAAAAAAAAAGGTTTCGGGATGTATGCTTCTCTGTCGCAAACATACTACAAAGCTAGCCAGGCGTGGTGGCGCACGCTTGTAATCCCAGCATTCGGGAGGCTGAGACCTGGAGGATCGCGGTTCGTGGACAGCCTCAGCTACTTAGTGAGGCCTCTGCAACTCAGTGAGACCCGGTTTCAAGATAAAGAATAAAAAATAGGGCAGGGGGTGTAGCTCGGAGGTCAAATGCCCCGGGGTTCCATCCCCAGACCCGCACACACACACACACAAAACCATACTACAAAGCTACAGTAATCAAGATGGGATGAGTACACAGGGCAACGGAGTAAGATTCAGAGTCTAGAAGTAACACTCTTACATTTATGATTTATTGACTTTTCTTTTTCTTTTCTTTTCTTTTTTTTTTTTTTTTTTTTGCGGGTCTGGGGATAGAACCCAGGGGCATTCGCCCTCTGGGCTACACCGCCTGCCCTATTTTGTATTCTTTTTTTTGTTCTTGTTTTTGTTTTTTGTTTGTTTGTTTTTGGTGGTACTGGGGTTCCTGGAAATCCTTCTACTTCTGGGCTACACTCCCAGACCTAATTTATACTTTTTTATTATTTTTATTTTTTTATTCTATTTTATTTTTGGGGGGGTGGTACTTGGTTCCTGGAAGCCCTTCTACCTCCGGGCTACACTCCCAGATCTATTTTATTTTTGGAAACAGGGTCTCTTAAGCCAGCGCAGCTGGCTTCGAACCAGTGCGATCCTCCTGTCTCCGCCTCCCAAGCACGGGGATTACAAGTGTGCACCACCACGCCTGGCCTGGCTGTATTCTTCATTTTGAAACGGGGTCTCACTAAATTGCAGAGGGCATAAGTAGCTGAGGCTGTCCAGGAATCGTGATCCTCTGGTCTCAGCCTCCTGAATGCTGGGATTACAAGCGTGCACCACCACACCCAGCTGTTTATTGATTTTTTTTTTTTTTTTGGTGGAACTATGAATTGAATCCAGGGGCTTTCTCCCTCTGAGCTACACCTCCAGCCCTGTTATTTATATAGTGGTAAGGGGATAGAACTCAGGGGCATTCGCCCTCCGAGCTACACCCCCTGCCCTATTTTGTATTTTCTTTTTTTTTTTTTTTGGTGGTACTGGGGTTCCTGGAAACCCTTCTATCTCCAGGCTACACTTCCAGACCTATTTTTTATATTTTTATTTGGAAACAGGGTCTCTTAAGCCAGTGCGGCTGATTTCAAACCAGCGCGATCCTCCTGTCTCCGCCTCCCAAGTGCGGGGATTACAAACCTGCGCAACCACGCCTGGCTATTATTCTTTATTTTGAAAAAGATCTCACTAAGTTGCAGAAGGTCTCACTATGTAGCTGAAGCTACCCAGATCCTCTTGTCTCAGCCTCCCAAATACTGGATTTACAAATGAGCAGTCCCTAAGCCCAGCTGGTCTGTTGATTTTTAAAAGGGTGGCAAGATGATTCAGTGGGGGAAAGAACAGCCTTTTTCAATAGTCCTTAAACGACTGGGTGACCTCATGCAAAAGGAGAAGCCGGACCCCTTTCTTACACCACACACAACAAAATCCTGAAAATCTTCCAAAGAAAGCTGGGTGTGGTGGCACATGCCTATAATCCCAGTACTTTGGAGGCTCAGGCAGGAAGCTCACAGGTTTGAGACCAGCCTCAGCAATTCAGCAAGGCCTTCCATACTTAGTGAGACCCTGTTTCCAGACAGAAAGAAAGAAAGAAGGAAAGAAAGAAAGAAAGAAAGAAAGAAAGGGAAGGAAAAGAAAAGGAAGAGGAAAATAGGGCTGGGGGTGTATGTAGCTCAGAGGTAAAATGCTCTGTGTTCAATCTCCAGTACCACAGGGGGAAAACGTACCAAAGACTAAATGTACGAGCCCAAACCATAAAACTCCTAGAAGAAAACATAAACCACCATGGCAATGGCTTCTGGGATATGACTCTAAAAGCACACTGAAAGAAAGTGATAGGTCAGGTCCCTCCCTTCCCCCACAGGGGTGGGGGGGACAAAACCCCAGAAGCCAGAAGCAGATATATCATGAGAATCCAGTGCCTTGAGACTCCAAACATCACGAGGCAGACTCAAGGCATCATGGGACTCCGGATGTCACAAGAGAATCGGCATTCCCACACTGCTAGCCCCACCCCAAACCGGCCCCTTAAAACATCAGTACTTCCGCTCCACCGGGTGACTCTGCTGACTGCGTGGCTCATCGGTCCCTTCCCCCATGGCCGGCAGACCCACCTGAAGGTGCTGGTTTATTAGGCTGATTAAAGCCGCTTTTAATAACCTGGTTGGTGTTTGCCTCCTTCATGACTCCCCAGCTCAATTTCAACATTACAAAAGATAACATAGGTAAATTAAGCTGTGATGTAAAACGTGTGCTGCAAATAATACCAATCTATGAGGGGGGGGGAAGGGAAAAAAGGCTGGGCACAGTAGTAAACACCCTTAATCCCAACCACTCAGAAGGCTGAGCCAGGAGGATCTTAAGTTTGAAACCAGCCTGGGCAATTCAGCAAGACCCTGTCTCAAAAAAAAGAAAAAAAATTTTTTTAAAGGGGTTTGGGGATGTAGCTTAGTGGTAAAGTACCCCTAGGTTCAATCCCCAATACCAGAGAGGACCCAGAAATTAATAAATGAGGTCCACAAGAAAGTAAAAAGAAGCTGGGGGTGGTGGTGCATGCTTGTAATCCCTGCGCTTGGGAGGCAGAGACAGGAGGATCATGCAGGTTTGAAGCCAGCCTCGCTGGCTTAAGAGACCCTGTTTCCAAATAAAGAATATAAAATAGGTCTGGGAGTGTAGCCCGGAGGTAGAAGGGTTTTCAGGAACCCCAGTATCACCAAAAAAAAAGCAAAAAGACAAGCCATACAATTGAAGAAAACTGGCAAATCATATACCCAGGAATAAACTGCTATGCAGACTATATAATGAACTGTTATAATAAAAGATAATCCCTCCCCCAAGTTTTTGTGGTACTGAGGATGAAACCCAGGGACATTCTACCTCCAAGCTATACCCACAGCTCTATTTTTTATTCTTTATTTTAAAACAGGGTCTGAGTTGCAAAAGGCCTCACTAACTATCCTTGAACCGCGATCCTCCTGTCTCAGCCTCGCCCTCCCAAATGCTGGGAATACGAGTGTGTACCACTACGGCCAGCTCTCTCCCCCCTTTTTACAGTGCCAGAATCAAACTCAGGGCTTTGAGTATGCAAACATTATAACACTGAGCTACACTCCCAGCCCACAGGCGAATTTTTTTTTTTTTTTTTATCTTTTAAACTGCATTTGGAACTGACAAAAATCTTCCCAAAGAAAAAGTGCTGAGCAGAGAGTCTGTCTCCACCATGAAAGTTTTACATAAACTGTACAGGACAAAATCAGCAATGAATCATCTCTGGCACTAAAACAGATAATTCCTTAGCTGTTCATACAATATTAAAACTGTATGCCACATGACATCAACCGAATTTTTAAAACACAAAAAAGGGCCGGGCATGGTGGCTCATGCTTATAATTCCTACACTTGGGAGGCTGAGACAGGAGGATCACACAGGTTCAAAGCCAGCCTCAGCTACTAGCAACTTAGTGAGACCCTGTTTCCAAGTAAAATATAAAATAGATCTGTGAGTATAGTCCAGAGGTAGAAAGCCCCTGGATTCCATCCCCAGTACCAAAACACACACACACACACACACACACGGACAGGCACACGCTTGTAATCCCAGTGCTTGGGAGGCTGAGACAGGAGGATCGCATAGGTTCGAAGCCAGCCTCAGCTACTTAGTGAGGCTCTCAGCAACTTAGTGAGACCCTGTTTCCAAATAAAGTATAAAATAAGTCTGGGAGTAGAGCCCAGAGATAGAAAGCCCCTGGGTTCCACCCCCAGTACCACACACACACACACACACACACACACACACACACGATTTGTATATGTATATTTCTCTAAAGAAAATATACAAATGACTAGTTAGCACATGAAATCAAGTCCCATGAATATATTAAAACTACTGAAACTGAGCATGGTGGCACACGCTTGTAATCCCAGTATTTGGGAGGCTGAGACAGGAGGATCACGATTTGAGGACAGCCTCAGCTACTTAGTGAGGCCCTTTGCAACTCAGTGAGACCCAGTTTCAAAATAAATAAAGAATAAAAAACAGGGGTAGGCATTTAGCTCAGAGGTAGAATGCCCCTGGGTTTCATTCCCAGTACCGCAAAAAAAAAGTACTGAATTGTACACCTTAAATAAATTAATTTTATGGCATGCAAATTATATTTCAAGCTGGGCATGGTGATGCACATCTGTAATCCCAGTACTTGGAAGGCTGAGATGGGGGGATTTCAGATTCAAGACCTGCCTCAGAAACTTAAAGAGACTCTATTTCAAAATGAAAATAGGAGCCAGGCGTGCTGCCACATGCTTGTAATCCCAGCATATGGGAGGCTGAGACAGGAGGATCGCGGTTTGGAAACAGCCTCCGCTACTTAGTGAGGCCCTTTGCAACTCAGTGAGACCCTGTTTCAAAATAAGAATAAAGCCGGGCATGGTGGTGCACGCTTGTAATCCCGGTGTTTGGGAGGCTGAGACAGGAGGATCGCGGTTCACAGACAGCCTCAGCTACTGCCGGGGTCCAGCCTCGGCCAGTCCAGAGGTCTTGAAGGACGCGTAGGGTCAGTGAAATTGAAGAATGAGAGACACCGTGCTTAGTAGCAGGCGGAAGGCATCTCTGCCTATGCCCTAGAATATACTTTATTTATACATGAATCTGACAAATTACAGCAAGCCACATCATACGTATTTTGTTTTTCATTTAGTTTTTCAAAACCACATTACACATATATTGTTTTTCATTTACTTTTTCATTAAACTGAATTCCACGCAGCAGGCACACCTCGAAGCCACCTGTATTTCCTGGTTTTTTAAATTAATTTGTAATGAATTGACCTACAAAACTTATTACTACGCTACATCACACATAATAAACTTTAAAATTCTCCCATCCCCTATCTTAATCACTAAATATTAGACTTACTGTCTCTACTTCTAAAATTAACTGCTAATTTTATGTATTATTTTGACCACTAGGAATCCTATTAACTTATTCTGACCCAACCACCAACCCCCCACTGAACTTATTCTATGTCTCTAACATACAATGCACACACCTAATTTTCTATAATACCTTTTAAGTTGTTTACCAAGAGAACTCTTGTGCCTTAGCGAGCGGGCACCAAGGAAGTCCCTGCCTGCCCGACCCTCTGTAGGAATGGCAGAGTCCTGGCGTCAAGCCACCTTCCCTTAACCCTTACTATCCATTCTCCATCCTTATTATTTCTATAAAGGGTGAGGGGGGCTATGTATTGATTAGCTCTGGCTCCCTGAAGTGGCAACCATGGACACTCTTTAATCATATAAGCTGGCCCAATTAATTTTGCAAGCATCACGCCAGACTTTTCCTCAAAAGACTCAGCATCTATAAACGACTGTAATTGTTGCAATTTCTACTAGTCAGATTCTTACTATTTGAGACTTTATGAATTTATGAGCAATTTCCAGGTTTCTTAATACCCTTTTTCCTGTAGCATCTTCATATGCAAAGAACAGCATGTCTCACTGAGACCACTCAGATCATTTGGCTTGATTAATAATCCAATTAGAAGGCAGAATCCAGCCGGGCATGGTGGCGCACGCTTGTAATCCCAGTACTTGGGAGGCTGTGACAGGAGGATCCTGCAGGTTCAGAATTCAGCTTTAGCTACTCAGTGAGGCTCTCAGCAACTTAGTGAGACACTGTTTCCAAATAAAATATAAAATAGGTTGGGGTGTAGCCTGGAGGTAGAAGGCCCTGGGGTTCCATCCCCAGTACCACCAAAAAAAAAAAAAAAAAAAAAAAAACCACAGAATACAAAACAGGGTCAATGTGGGGTAGTCATTGTCCTCCTGCCTTGCAGGAGTCCTCCTCTCTCTGGGACCTTGTCAAACAGCTTGAGGGACCTGGGCCTCGCCAAGCTACTACAACTTAGTGAGGCCCTCTGCAACTCAGTGAAACCCTGTTTCAAAATAAAGCAAAAAAAATTGGGCTGAGGGTATAGCTCAGAGGTAGAATGCCCCTGGGTTCCATCCCTAGTACTGCAAAAACAGAAAATAGGGCTGGGAGCATAGCTCAGAGGTAGAATGTCCCTGGGTTCAATCCCCAGAACAACAACAAACCAACCAAACGAAAAAGCCATGAAAAGTGAAATCAGGGGTCCAAGATCGACAATCCTGACAGAACCCGTTCACGCCCTTCTGCTCAGTCTGCCATCCCTGTGGCCAGTCCTAATCAAATATGGAGGAAATGAGACCCACAAAAATGTGGGTGAGTCTGAAAACGTTGGTTTCTTTCTCTCTCTCTCTCTCTCTCTCTCTCTCTCTCTCTCTCTCTCTCTCTCTCTCTCTTTCTTGTGGTATTGGGCTACACCCCTAGTAACTGAGGCTGGCTTCGAACCATGATCCTCCTGTCTCAGCCTCTCAAATGCTGGGATTACAAGCATGCGCCACCACACCTGGCTAAACCTTGGTTTAATTTTGATGGCTCATTTTCTGTAGAGGAAAGAATTTCTTACAGTAGCCTCTACCTCTGCAGGCCAGCCACTCAGGTCTGAGGATACCCAGGGGCATTCTACCTCTGAGCTACACCCCCAGCCCTATTTTTTATTCTGTATTTTGAAACAGGGTCTCACTGAGTTGCAAAGGGCCTAAGTAGCAGAGGCTGTCCTCAAAACGTGATCCTGTCAAATGTAAGATTACATTTTACAAGCATGTGCCGCTATTGCTGCTGCTGCTGCTGCTGCTGCTGCTGCTGCTGCTGCTGCTGCTGCTGCCTCCTCCTCCTCCTCCTCCTCCTCCTCCTCCTCCTCCTCCTCCTCCTCCTTCTTCTTTTGATGGTAATGGGTTCCTGGAAACCCTTCTACCTCTGGGCTATACTTCCAGACACCTATTTACCTATTTTTTATATTTTTATTTGGAAATGGTCTCTTAAGCCAGCAAGGCTGGCTTTGAACCTGCTGGATCCTCCTGTCTCCGTCTCCCAAGCTACAAGTGTGCGCCACCACGCCTGGCTCATTCTTCATTTTGAAACAGGGTCTCGCTAAATTGTGGAGGCACCTAAGTAACTGAGGCTGGCCGAAAACCTCCTGTCTCAGCCTCCGAAATACTGGGATTACAAGTGTGTACCATCACATCCAGCAGCAGCATTGTTGCTAAAAGGAAAAAAAATTGAAAACTCAAAAGTGCAGAAGCAGTGAAATGAACAAAAACAACAAGGTTAGAATTTTTGAAATCATGTTTTTAAAAAGGTGGGGAGCCAGGTATGGTGGTGCACTCCTGTAATCCTAGTACTTGGAAGACCGAGACAGGAGGATCACAGGTTCAAGGACAGTCTCAGCAAGAAGTGAGACTCTCATTGGCCTAGTGAGACCCTGTTTCCAAATAAAAATAAAATAGAGCTGTAGGTGTAGCTCAGAGGTAGAATGCTCCTGGATTCAATCCCCAGTGGTGCACACACGTTCACACTCACACCCACCACATACAAATGTGGGGATATGGGAAATGTTAACAATAAAGTAACTGGCAAAGGTAATAAAATAATATTATTATATATTTATATATTTTTTGAACTAAGGATTGAACCCAGGGGAGTTCTCCCTCCAAGCTACACCAAATCCCTGTTTTTATTTATTTATTTTTTAAAAATTTTTTTGGTGGTGGTACTAGGGATAGAATCCAGGGGCTTTCTACCTCCAGGTCACACTCCCAGACCTATTTTCTATTTTATTTGGAAACAGGGTCTCACTAAGTTGCTGAGAGCCTCACTAAGTAGCTGAGGCTGGCTTCGAACCTGTGTGATCCTCCTGTTTCAGCCTCCCAAGCGCGGGGATTACAAGCGTGCAGCACCACGCCCGGCTCCCTGTTTTTATTTTGAATCAGGGTCTCAATAAGTTGCTGACGTGCTCGCTAAATTGCTGAGGCTGGTCTCCAACCTGTGATCCTCCTGTCTCAGCCTCCCAAGTACTGAGATTACAAGAGTGTCCCACTGCACCCAGAAAATGACTCGATTTTTAAAAGCATATGGGAAAAAGATGCATCAGGAAAGCACCAAATGTTAACTGGTTTTCTTTAGGTGGTGTGTGTGGGGGGGGGTACTAGAGATCGAACTCAGGGGCATTCTACCTCCGAGCTACTCCTCTAGCTGTTTATTATTTATTCACTTATTTAATTTTGAAACAGGGTCTCCGTAGGTTGCTAAGAGTCCTCCATTACTGAGGTTGTCCTCAAAACTGCATCCTTCTGACTCAGCTTCCCAAGTATTGGGATTACACGTGTGTGCCACCACACAGGGCTCTCCAAATTTTCTAAAATGGGCTTTTATAATCCCAACATAAGCAGTGGCAGGAGGGCTGGGGGTGTGGCACCAGTGTGTGCAAGGCCCTGGCTTCCACCGCAATGCATGTACACGTACGTGTATACACACACACACACACACACACACACACACACGAGGAGCAGTGATCTGCACGCTGGTGTGCACGGATAGGCACTCCACCAGGGACAGGACTTGGGCACAAGCAGAAAACAGTGGCTGATCCAAGCTGGTCAGCTGCACCCAGCCCAGACCCTGTGTGCGCCCTGCTGTAGGAGCAGAACCTTCCACAGAGTTAAACTCCTAACTCACGGCACTCGGGGGCCAGGCCCAGGCTCGGCTTCCCCCGCTCCCCGTCCACAACCCAGGCAGCCCCGCTTTTCCGAGGCCTATGCACCCCGGCTCGGGCTGCCCCAGCCCTTTACCAGCCTCCATCCTTCTAGCCTATGAGCCGGGACGGGGGCAGGGTGCCCGGGGCTGGTCCATTTTCTGCACAGCACTCTCCACTTTCTGGCACGGTCTCAGTATACGCCAAGGCCTTGTCCCCCGCCCCGGGGACACAGCTCGTTCCGCAGACTCCAGCACACCGGAGCCAAAAGGCCGCGAGCGACCGGGGAGC
Organism: Muscardinus avellanarius; assembly: GCF_963383645.1. Classification (NCBI taxonomy): domain Eukaryota; kingdom Metazoa; phylum Chordata; class Mammalia; order Rodentia; family Gliridae; genus Muscardinus; species Muscardinus avellanarius. The sequence continues at coordinate 72,197,286 of NC_137796.1, forward strand.
GAGACGGCCCACCTCCTCCGGGAAGCCCTCCGACCGCTGGCCGGGGCGGGGCCCGACGCTCCTTCCCTTGTCCGAGTCGCCCGAGACACTGGCACCGGGCGCTGCCCACGGGGCCGCTGACTCCCGCGGAGTGCGGAGGCGCAGTCTCGGGGGGCTCCCCGCCAGCGGCGGCTCGGGAGCTGGCCGCCCCTGTGCGGTAACAATCGGCCGCCGCGGGTCCCCGCCCGGCCCGGGGGCCGCACGCGCTTACCGTCTCCGAGGCCGGCTCCGCCAGGCCCAGGCTCATGGCGGCGGCGCTGCCCCGACGCCTCGGCCCTCGGGATGCGCGGAGCAACAGGCCGCCCGCCGCCGCAGCCCGCCGCGGCTGCCCGCTGCCATGGCAACAGGGCCGCGGCCGCGGGCCCCGGATGTGGACGCGCCGGGCGACCTTGCGCATGCGCGGAAGCGGAAGCGGAAGCGCTCCTGCCAGGAGTGGGGTGCAGACCCCGAGCGGAGTGCCGCTGAGTGCGCTGGATGCGTAGGATTAGCAGGAGGCACGATTAGCAACCGAGTTAACCACCAAGTTGAAGTGGAAAGACAGAGATCGCTGGCACAACCTCACAGGCAACAGACTCCTGGGCGCCTGACGTTTAGGGGATTAACCCTGCCAGGCCTTGTGTCCTGGGCTCTGAGGTTCTGTGCCAGCCTTAGCACGAGAAAAACACGACGGGCTGTGGCACTCCTTGTGGATCCTAAAGATGCTTAGGACACTGGGCTCCAAAACCCATCGAAGTTACTGTTAGCGAGGATAGCTTGCTCTCTGCACAGGGGTCTCCCATGTCTACATGGCTGCCTGACGCTTGATTACAGGAACATGCAGTGTCTGGACAGGAAGCTGCAGGCCGGAGCTGTGATGTGCACCTTTGTCTTCATCCAGAACAAGGACCAGCGCAGAACAGCTGGAAATCGAACCCAAGGGCATTTTATTTACTGTATTGGGGATTGAACTCAGGGACATTCTACTTCTGAGCTACACCTCCAGCCATTTATTTATTGATTTACTTACTTACAGCATTGGGAATTGAATCCAGGGCATTCTACCTCCGAGCTACACCCTTAGCCCTATTTTTTATTCTTTATTTTGAAACAGGGTTTCCTTAAGTTTCAAAAGGTCTCACAAAGTAGCTGAGGCTGGATGCGAACCCGCTATCCTCCTGTCTCAGCCTCCTGAATGCTGGGATTATAAGCGTGCGCCACCACGCGCGGCTTCCGCTTTATTTTGAAATTGGATCTCACTAAGTTGCTGAGGGCCTCTGCTAACTGGACGAGGCTGACCTTGAACCCGAGATCCTCCTTGTCTCAGCCTCCCAAGTACTGGGATTACGGGCGTGGGCCGCTACACGGGGTGGTGGTGAGGCTCAAAGGAGTCAGTATCTGTTCAGTGCCCTGGAGTGGGTTCGCGTGGTCCTGTAGTCATGTGATGGATGAATTAATGAATTGGGTAGTGTGGTACCATGGAAGCGATGCTCGTCTAGTTATTCACATTTTTATTCTGGCCACCACCATGAACTAGGATCCCATGGCCCTTTCCCCCTCAGTTGCCTCATCTGTACAACAAAGGGGGGAGCTGCTCTGTGGGTTCAGGGTTGCCTCCCTGAGGGCAGGGAGACAGAGCCAGTTAGTGGTTAGAAGCCCAAGTTTTGGGGACTCACTGTTGTTCCTTGTCTGCAAGATAGCAACGGTTTCAAGGTTTTTGTTGGGATCAGAGGAGGAAACCAAAATCAGGACGGCACCTGGCATGTAGTAAGTGCCTGTGCCAAACGGTAGCTACCGGGTAACACTGCAGCTATTTGAATGCTTGCATGATATTTCAAGTAATAAAATTGAGCCAGACACAGTGGCACACGTGTATGATCCCAGTACTTGGGAGGCCGAGACAGAAGGATCCCAGGCTGGAGGCCAGCCTCAGCAACTTAAGGAGACCCTCAACGACTTAGTGAAATTCTGTCTCAAAATAAAAACAATCAAGCCGCTACATCAATGAATGCGATGTGGTGGAACAAAATGTATACACTCTAACCAAGCTGGGCCAGGAGATGCCAGTGGACTCTTTCCTGGGATGCTTTCAAAACTCCTTGGCCACTCGGTTCCTACCCATGATAGGGCCAGTGATCTTAGTCTCTCTTTTTTCTTTTAACCCCTTGCCTCTTAAAATTCATCTGCTCCTGTGTTGCAGAGATATCTCGGGTGACTGTTAACCAACTCCTGCTACAGCCATACATGCCTGCCAGTGGACCCCAAACTGCCTAGTTCCGGCCTATACCCCCCTACTATGCCCCCTCTTCCCCCCTTCTACCCCCAGGGTGTCGGGTTGCAACAGAGACATTGGCAGCACCCCACCCCTGAAAGTTCCTAGCTGATGCCTGTAACTGCAATGAGGGTGTCACCACCCAGCTAGCTCCAGGAACTCAGCCTGTTCCAGGATCCTGACACAAGAAACAATAATGACCTAACCGCCACGGAAAGGCCCGCTTTACGTTATTCCCTGCCCTCAAAGAACAGCCCCATAGCCGGGCGTGGTGGCTCACGCTTGTAATCCCTGCGCTTGGGAGGCGGAGACAGGAGGATCGTGCAGGTTCGAAGCCAGCGGGGCTGGCTTAAGAGACCCTGTTTCCAAGTGAAAATATAAAATAGGTCTGGGAGTGTAGCCCGGAGGTAGAAGGGCTTCCAGGAACCCCAGTACCACCAAAAACAACAACAAAAAAAAAAAAACAGCCCCATAAAAGGTTTTAGCCCACTGACCCTGGCTTTACACTTTACTGGCCCCACCTTTGGACCCATGAACCTCGCCGGAGAGCGCAGAATAAAGTGCCTCTTGCTTTTACTTGGCCTCTTGGCCTCATTCTCTGCATCACAACTTTACAGGACCTTTCAGTGGTACTGGGGATTGAACCCATGGACATGGTACTTCCAAGCTACACTCCCAGATCCATTTTAGTATTTATTTATCAGTAATACTGGGGGTTGAATCCAGGGGCATTCTACTTCTGACCTACAACCCAGTCCTATTTTAAGTTTGAAACAGGGTCTCCCTAGGATGATGAGTCTCACTACTTGCCGAGTCTGTCCTTCAGCCTCCCAAGTACCACGATGACTGGCTAGTTTTTATTTTGAAACCGTCTGCTAAGTTGCTGAGACTGGTCTCAAACCTGTGATCCTCCTGTTTCAGCCTCCGAAATACCGGGATTACAAGTGTACACCACCACACCAGGCTCCCCCAGCCCGTGTGTGTGTGTGTGTGTGTGTGTGTGTGTGTGTGTGTGTGTGTGTGTGACTGGGTATTGAACCCAGAACTATACTCAAGCCCTATTTAATTATTTATTTTTGTGGTACTGAGGATGAAACCCAGGGGCATTCTATCTCTGAGCTACACCCCCAGCCCTATTTTATTCTTTTATTTTAAAACAAGGTCTTACTAAGTTGCAGAAGGCCTCACAAAGCTGCTGAAGCTGCTCGGTCTCCCAAGTCCTGGGATTACAGGCGTGCGCCACTACACTCCACTAAATCAAAGTTTTAAAAATCGCATTTTCATCTTAATATCCATAGGAATTCTTTCTATTTACTAATAAAACCAGTGTTCACTCCAAAATCTTGTTGCAAAATGGATGCTCTGGGAATAGGCATCTCTTATGCCCGGACTTCCAGAGGCCCAGGTATAAACACTAGGCGGCCAAAAGCCCAAGCATTTAGGCTTACAGACAGCCGACCTCCTCCCGGCACTGCTCCGCCCTCCAGCCGGGCGGGCCCGAGTCCCCTAGGCGGTGAGGCCCCGCCCCCGGCTCCGCCCACAGGGTGTTTGGCACATACCACTGAGCGTCCTGGTGGGGGTGATATGTCCAGGTGACAGGCTTGTTGTCGTCCTGTCCACTCAGCTGGAGCTTTATTTCCCAAGCTCAGCCCCTCCGGTGGGCCGCAGCGGCCTCCTGCGAGCTGTCACGGCCCCCCACGCCTGCCATCCCGCCCGCCTTCTCCCCCGGCCCCGCAGGTGGCACGGCCCGGGGGCGGGGCCTGAGGCCCGGGGGCGGGGCCTGCGGCAGAGCGCGGAGCCCGGGCAGGTGAGGGCGCGCGGGGCTGGGGTCGCAGCCGCGGCGGGCAGAGTTGGAGGGGCCGGGCGGGCAGATGGCTGTTCTGGACGCAGAGTGTGCGGACCTGGGTGGATTCTCGCGTGCCCGAGGCGGGCAAGCCTCCCTCCCGGCCGGCGCGGTGGGCGGAGGGCTGTAGGCCTCCAACCCTAAAGAGACTGCGTCGCGTGAGGGCGCCTCTCACTAAAAGACGGATGCTCCAGCCCAGAGAGAGACAGGCAGGGCCGGCAAACACCCTGCTCACCTCCGGGGCCGGACACGCAGTTGCACATCCTGGTCCTGCGGGCAGACACACTTTCGCACCCTGCTGTTGGTTGTGAGATTGTCAGAGCAGCTCCGCTGGCCCTGGATCCCTGCGCCTGCCTGGATAGACATTCTCCTGCACACGTGGTTGGCCCCAGAACACCCAAACACCCTCATTCCCGCCTGCCTGCAGCTAGATCAGCACCCAGCCATGCCCCCATTCTACCAAAGCCCGAGTCAACAGGTTTTGAGCGCCAAAGACCCTGTGGTTTCAGAACCCTGCCTGCCCTTGCTTGCCAGTTCATCTGGGCAGCTCAGAGTTCTAGTCTGAAGCGAACGTGCTGAGCCCTTCCACGCCTAGCCGACTTCATGGGCTACCTGTGACTAGGCCAGAGGGGTCTGGAGCTGGGCATGAGGTTACCTCAGTCTTCTTTGCAGGGACCCCTGGCCTGATCATGGACCCGGAATGCTCCCAGCTGCTCCCGGCTCTCTGTGCTGTTCTGGCAGACCCCAGACAGCCAGTGGTAGATGACACCTGTCTGGAAAAGCTGCTGGACTGGTTTAAAACCTTGACGGAGGCAGGTAAGGGGCCTGTTGTTGGCTGTTGTCCAGAGGCCAGAGGATGAGTGTAAAGTGTGCCACACGATGCCTAGAGCTCTCCTGCCATCTGGAATCTCTTTCACTTCCTGGAGACTCTCGGTGGCTGACTGGGGACAAGCTGAGCTGAGGTCCCGGGCAATGACCTGGAGAGGCTGAAGTTCTTAGAAGATCCCAGCCAGGATTCAGGGCCCAGCCTCGGTTCAGGCATCTGCCCTTCAGTTCATGCTGGGTGGTTGCAGAGGTCATGAACAAGCCATTTTCATTGTGTTTTGTTTAAGGAATTAAATTTGTTTTCTTTCTGATTATGAAAGTAGTTTGAGGCTGGGCACAGTGGTGCCGGCCAATGGGCCCAGTACTTGAGAGGCTGGGACAGAAGCATCGCAGGTTTGAGTCCAGCCTCAGCAACTTAGGGAGACTCTTTCAAAATAAAAGGGCTGGGGGTGTAGCTTGGAGGTAGGATGCCCCTTGGTTCAATCCCCAGTACAAAAATAAAAGGAAGCAGTATGTGTTATTTAACACTTGAAAAAACACAAAAGGACTTGTAAAGAGGAAAATTAAACCACTCCTGACATCTTTATTTCCTTCCAGCCTTTTTTCATAACCTGTCGTAAGGCTGTATGCTCCCTATAAAAGTGGGTTCATACCACAAATACAGTTTAGAAAACAGGGTCTCACTAAATTACTGAGGCTAGCTAGCCGGGCGTGGTGGCGCACGCTTGTAATCCCCGTGCTTGGGAGGCAGAGACAGGAGGATCGCGCAGGTTCGAAGCCAGCCGCGCTGGCTTAAGAGACCCTGTTTCCAAATTAAAAAAAAAACAACCATATATATATATATATATATATATATATATATATATATATGTATATGTATATATATATTAGGTTTGGGAGTGTAGCCCAGAGGTAGAAGGGTTTCTAGGAACCCCAGTACCATCAAATAAATAAATAAATAATAAGTTACTGAGGCTACCCTCAAACTTGAGGTCCTCCTTGAGATCATAGTTGTGTGCTAGCACAGCTGGCCAGTGCTAGGGATGGAACCCAGGGTCTCATGCATGCCAAATGCTCTACTACTGAACTATATCTCCAGCATACATGAGACACTGCCGTGTCCCTGATGATTGCTCTCCTGGGCTGGGCCTTTCTCTGCAGAGTCCGGCCTCCAGCTGCTACAGGAAAACGCCTGCCTGGTAGAACTGCTGTCCCATGTGCGGAGACCACAGGACGTGAGCCCCAGGGTCCTCTCTTTTTCCATGCGCCTCACCGGGATATTTGCCACCCAGGAAGACTGCTTCCAGTACCTTCAGGTGAGCCTTGTCCTGCTCACCCACAAGTCACCTGAGAAGTAAGCTTCCTTCTTCTCCAGATCCATGACATCTAGGGAGCCGTCTCTATCCCTGAGTGTCAGAACCCCACCGCCACGGCCCCCGTCTTGGCTAATACAGCTAGGTCTTTTTCTTTCTTTTTTTTTTTTTTCGGTACTGGGGATTGAACCCAGGGGCATTCTACCTCTGAGCTACACTCCCAGCCCTATTTATTTATTTATTTATTTATTTATTTATTTATTTATTTATTGTGGTACTGAGGGTGGAATCCAGGGGCTTTTCTACTCCGGGCTATACTCCTAGACCTATTTTATATTTTATTTGGAAATAGGGTCTCACTAAGTGGCTGAGAGCCTCATTGAGTAGCTGAGGCTGGCTTCGAACCTGTGCGATCTTTCTGTCTCAGCCTCCCAAGTGCTGGGATTACAAGCGTGCGCCCACACGCCTGGCTTTATTCTTTTTTTTTTTTTTTTTTTTTTTTGCGGGTCTGGGGATGGAACCCAGGAGCATTCGACCTCTGAGCTACACCCCCTGCCCTATTTTTTATTCTTTATTTTGAAACCAGGTCTCACTGAGTTGTAGAGGGCCTCACTAAGTAGCTGAGGCTATCCGCCAACCGTGATCCTCTGGTCTCAGCCTCCCGAATGCTGGGATTACAAGCGTGCGCCACCGCGCCCAGATTATTCTTTATTTTGAAACAGGATCTCAGTAAGTTGCAGAGACCTTACTGAGTAGCTGAAGCTGGCTGCAAATTTGTAATCCTCCTGTCTCAGCCTCCCAAGTACTGGGATTACAAGCGTGCACCACCATGCCTGGCTACAGCTAGGTCTTTATCCCCAGTGTCATCCCCTTTTGAAAAATTCACCAGGGCCAAACTTGGTGGCACATCCCTATTATAATCCTAGTACTTTGGAAGCTAAGACAGGAGGATCACATGTTTGAGGCTAGCCTGTGCAATAGAGTGAGACCCTCAGTAACTTTGTGAGACCCTGTTCAAAATAAAAAAAATGAGCTGGGCGTGGTGGCGCACGCTTGTAATCCCCGCGCTTGGGAGGCTGAGACGGGAGGATCGCACAGGTTCGAAGCCGGCCTCAGCTACTTAGTGAGGCTCTCAGCAACTTAGTGAGACCCTGTTTCCAAATAAAGTATAAAATAGGTCTGGGAGTATAGCCCGGAGGTAGAAAGCCCCTGGGTTCCACCCCCAGTGCCACATAAATAAATAAATAAATAAATAATGAAAAGGGCTGGAGGATCCTAAAAAAGAAAAAAAGTTCCTGATACGGTACCTTTTGACCAGTCCTGAAAAATAGAAGACCCATCTGCCTGTATCCCTGAAAACCTATCCAGGTGCCCACCTCTTTCTTTCTGTGCTTCTTAGCAGGGAGAGTTGCTGCTGCGGCTTTTTGGGGAGGCAGGACCCCTCAGCTGGGCAGCCTGGAACATCCCTACTGTGCGCAGTGGCTGGATCCAGGGCATGCATACCCTGGCGCAGCACCCCAGTGCCCTGTGCTTCCTGTCCGACAGCGGTGAGTGTGGCCTGCCTGCAGGGCCTTGGTCCTGCCTGCCCCAGCTGTGGGACCCCGGGCAGCCCTGCACTCCTCCAAGCCTGGCCTTGTCATCTGTGGATGTAGAGGTGATGGTTTCAGGGTTGCTCATGCTCTTGGCTCCTAGGCCAGCCCCCAGGAGGTGGGGCGTCAGATCACTTACAGACCAGCTGTCAAGAGTCAGTCTTTGAAACTAGAAAGACTCTGGAGCATCTGTGGGCACAAACCCAGGTGGGAGGTGCACTCATTCCCTAGGTACTTTGGTCCTGGGCCTGTCCTGCTTTTGCACAAAGCCTAGTCTGGGGCCTCGTGGGCTTCTTCTCCTGCTGTCTGTATGCCCAGGCTCTTTGCCTGAAGTTCTGAAATGTGTTGTTAAAGTCGTTCTCTGCTGGGCATGGTGGCACACACCTGTAATCCCAGTACTTGGGAGGCTAAGACAAGAGGATTGCAGGTCTTCAGCCAGTCTCAACAATTTAGGCCCTCCACAACTTAAATAAATTGTTTCCAAGTAAAAAATAAAATAGGGCTGGGAGTGTCACTCAGAGGTAGAACGCCCCTGGGTATAATACCCCCTCCCCCCTATAAGTTGTTCTCTGTCTCCCTGATTTGGGTTGACCCCTGACTCCTTCTCCTCAAACCCCAGGTGCAGTCGACACCATCTTCTCCCTGCAAGAAGACCCCAGCCTGTTTGTGGCCTCAGCAGCCAACCAGCTCCTGGTGCATGTCCTGGCTCTGTCCATGCAGGACGGAACAGTGGGGAGCCACAGCCCACAGGGAGGTGCCTGGCCCACGTGTGCCCAGAAGATCGTGGGCCACGTGGAAGAGTCCTTGCGCTCCCCGGCTGCCTCGCAGGTCACTCAGGCCCTGAACGTCCTCACCACCACCTTCAGTCGCTGCCATAGCCCCTGGACAGAGGTTCTCTGGGGGCAGCTGAGTCCCGCTGTGGCTGGCCTGCTCGAGAGAGAGCCCATCCCGGCCACACACTCGCTTGTGGACCTCGTCCTCAGTGTGGCCCGGTCAGGTTCCTGGGATGTGCGTGTTGGGGGGACTGTGGGGGGTGTTCGTTTCCCCTGGAAGTTTCAGAGTGGCTGCTATATCTGAGCTTATTCATTGTCAGCCAGAGATGGAGTTGGCCCCCAAGAATGTTGCCTGGGGTGGTGCCCGGGGAGGCCCTGACACCTTCTTTCCCAGGTGGGGAACTCCAGCCCGGGGATGCTGCAGTCCTGGCGGGCACTGTGGGTCTTCTGCGAGGAAGGAGGAGTGATTTCCTCTCTCTCGGGTCCTCTGCAGTTCTCCTGTGTTCAGTTCTATGGACCACCGCAGCCTGTGGAAGATGGTGGGCCAGACCCTGGGCCATCTGAGCCCCGTGCAAGCTGGGCCTCTGGCCTTAGGGATCCTGAAGCTCCAGCACTGGTAAGTTGGCATGGCTTCGTGTCCTGGAGGGGTGCTGGGAGCCGGGCAGGCAAGAGAGGACCAGGGTGTGGCGCCCACGGTCGGGAGCTCTGGGAGCCAGGAGGCCGGGTAGGGTGCAGCAGGTGTTGTGGCCGGGCTGGTGGAGGCTGCCCTTGCTTTACCAACAGGAGCATAACTGCAGACAAAGCGGTACGGGATCCTCAGAGCTGAAGCCAGTTCTCTATGCTGCTGTGTTCAGGGTGATGAGCTGAAACCAGGACTTACCCTCCGCTGCCCTTGGACCCTCCCTGGGGCCATTCATGGATCCTGGAACCCTATGGGGTGTACATTGCAGGGTGGGACAGGGGTTGGAGAGGGGAAGAGTGTGCAAGGGCTTCTAGGGTCCTGTGGACTCATGTCAGGGGTGGTGATGGCCTCAGAGACCTCCCAGAGGAGCAAGGAGTATGCCATCATTGGGAGTCCATGGTCTCCGGATACTTAGGAAAGAGTGAAAGGAGGAATGAGGAGCATTCTGCCCTCAGGGAGGGTGGGCGGCTAGCACAGCTCCCCTCGGCCTAGGGCCCAGACCAGGGCAGGTGCACCCGCAGAGCCCAAGAAGACATCTCCACGCTAGGCGTGGAGGCACAGGCCTGTGATCCCTCCCAGTGCTTGGGAGGCTGGACAGGAGGGTCGCAGGTTCAAGGGCAGCCTCAGCAACTTAGTGAGGCTCTCCACAATTTAGTGAGACCCTGTTTCAAAATAAAAGAATAAAATAGGGCTAGGGTGTAGCTTAGAGGTAGAAAGCCCCTGAGTTCCACCCCAGTACCATAAAATAAGAAAGTACCTCGCCAAGCTGGGCATGGCAGTGCAGGCCTGTAATCCCAATACATGGGAGGCTGAGTCAGGATCCCAGGTTTGAGGCCAGCCTCAGCAACCTGGTGAGGCCCTCAGCAACTTAGCAAGACCCTGTTTCAAAAATAAAGAATAAAGGCTGCGTGTTGTGGCGCACGCTTGTAACCCCAACATTTGGGAGGCTGAGACTGGAGGATCGCGGTTTACAGACAGCCTCAGCTACTTAGTGAGCCCCTGTTTCAAAATAAAGAATAAAAAATAGGTCTGGGGTGTAGCTCAGAGGTTGAATGCCCCTGGGTTCTATCCCCAGACCCGCAAAATAAATAAATAAAGAATAAAATAGGGCAGGGGTGTGGCTCAGGCTGAATGCCCCTGGGAGAAGGGGATGGACAGATGGACAAGACCAGTCACTGAGTATCCATGTATCCTGGGCATGACTTTTCCCAGAGGCTGGAGTCTCCTCTTGCCCTGAGCAGGCCAGTGCTGGGTGGGTGTCCTGGCCCGTCCTGGGCCTCTGATGCTTGATGGCTGTTCCTTAAGAAGTCCGGGCTGAGCTCTGTGGGCCTTGGTCAGTCTTGTCCATGCCATCCATGAAGTCTCCTGGCCAGTGACTCTCATGGAAGCGGTTTCTCGGGGTGCCCAGTCCCCACCTGGTGCTCATTCTCCCCAGCATTCTGGGTATGTTAAGGATGTGGCCACCTTGCCATGGGGCCGGGGCAGCGCCCTCACCATGAGTTCTGTGTCCCCAGTCCACAGCAACTGAAGACCCAGGCCTTCGGAGTCCTCCTCCAGCCCCTGGCCTGCGTCCTGAAAGCCACTGTGGAGGCCCCTGGACCCCCAGGTATGCTCTGTAGTATTCTGGTGGGTCCTGGGGCTGAGCAGTGGGCAGCTGGCTCCCGGCCCCAGGTTGGAGCCCAGGCCTTCCACTAAGGAAAAGTGGCAGGGAGTGGGCGGCAACCCTGGACGAGCCTCGACTCTGAACTCAGCCTGGCTTCTGCTTTGGGCAGTGACCACTCCAAGGGAACTGTTCCTGGTGTGGCCCCCAGGCTTGCTGGATGGGACGGCGGGCAGCTCCATGTCGGTGGACACGCTCCTGTCCTCCAAGTCAGCCTGTGTAGGGCTCCTGTGCCAGACGCTGGCCCACCTGGAGGAACTGCAGCCGCTGGTAAGTGTGGCCCTACCATGTGCAGATGGGCAGCGGGACCCATGGCCTCTGCTGACTTTCCTCTCCTCCTTCTTCTCACAGCCCCAGCACCCCTTGCCCTGGCCCCAGGGACCCCTGCTGGGTGCCTCGGTGACCCTCCTGCAGCTCTGCGGCGGCTCCGCCACTCCCAGCTCCAGCGCTGGGGGTCGCCTCTGTGTGATGCTGGCAGGCTGCGTCCGGGTCCAGCGGGCAGCCCTGGACTTCCTGGGGACGCTCTCTCAGGGGACAAGTGAGTGGCAGCACCCTTATGCGTGACTCTGTGTCGGGCAGCCCCGAGTGGGAGGCTCCTGGGCTGAGAGTTGGGTGATTGGTCCATTCACGTCTGTCGTAGGCCCCCAGGAATTGGTGTCGCAGGTGTTTGCCGTCCTCTTGGAGTACCTCGAGAGCCCTGACTCCAGCCCCACGGTACAGAGCCTGGTTCCCAAGGCAGACCTTCCCGCTCAGGCCTCTTAGAACAGAGCTTTTGCATGGGCCGCTGAGCCGTTGCTTAGGACAAACTCTGAGGGCCAGAGGCTGCTCAGGGCCATGGCAGGTGGGGCGGCGGGGGCTATGCTTGGGATCCAGATTCTTAGATATGCCTGTTCCGTTAGGTACAGATTTAGAGCCACATGCCACCGGACAGACAGTGGGCAGATTTGGAGGCAGGGCCTGGGGGGCTGTTGGGAAATTAAGAGAAGGGACCCTGGATAGCTTGTCATGTCTTGGTGCAGACATCCCGTCAAGGCTGCCCCCCCCCCATCTCGCAGTCTGGGATGCTTGTCCTGGTTTGCTGGAGCGTCTGCTTCTGGGTGGGGCAGCGCAGTGGCAGGTGGCGGCTGCCTTCATGCCCACGGCCCACCCTGCCCACCCTAGGTGCTGAAGAAGGCCTTTCAGGCCACACTCCAGTGGCTGCTGAGCTCGTCCAAGGCCCCCGGCTGCTCTGAACTCAGCCCCCACATCCCGCTGTTCTTTGCAGGTGACCCTGGCCCCTCACGGGTACACGGAGCCAGGGTTTGGGGGGGTGGAGGCAGCTGGAGGCTGGGCAGGAAGGTCCATCTGGCCCCGGTGGCAGGGTGAGCAAAGCCCCCCAGAAGCCGCTCTGACTGCCGTTTGTCCCTTGGCCCGCCACAGAGCTGTTCCCCGCACTGCGGAAGCGGCTGTGCAGCCCCAGTTGGGAGGTGAGGGACTCCACCCTGGAGTTCCTGACCCACCTGAGCAGACATTGGGGAGGTGAGCTCCTGGTGTTAAGGGGGTCCCCCTTGTGCCCCGCCTGCTCCGGGACCCCAGACCACCGTGGCTGGCTTGGGAGGCAAGGTGTGGGAGCTACAAGGCTCAGCCAGCGGTCACAGCTGCCATGGCTGTTTGACCCCCAGGACAAGCCGACTTCAGACAGGCGCTCCTTGCCTCGGAGCTGCCTGTGCTCGTCCAGCAGCTCCTCCAAGACCCTGAGAGTTACGTCCGAGCAAGCGCAGTGACCGCCATGGGACAGCTCTCTAGCCGGCGCCTGCAGGCCAGGCCTGAGCACCTGGAGGCCCAGCAGGTAGGAGGCAGTGGGTTTGTTGGCCACGTGCCCACACTCGTTGCCCAGGTAGTCAGACCCATAGCAGTTGTTTTGGGGGGTGTCACCAGCAAGGGTGGCCCCTGAGGAGCCAGGTCAGCTGGGCATGGTGCCCACGTTCTTCCAGGTACCACTGCCTCTTAGATGTAACCCCCATCTGGCAGATGAGCATGAGCAGGGCTGAAGGGCGCATGTGCCTGGGCTTGTCACACCAGGAGCCAGAGCAGCATGTGGCCTGAGCGTGGGTGACCACAGGCGGGAGCCCTGCCCCCTCTGCCCCGTGTCCCCTGCCCGTGGGCTCCCGGCCTCAGCCTGCTTGTGCTCTCTGCCTCTCAGGGCCCGGTCCCCGAGCTCCTGCACATCCTGTCCTCAGACTCGGAGGGCTTCCCGCGGAGGGCCGTTGTGCAGGTCTTCACGGAGTGGCTGCGGGATGGCCATGCTGACGTGGCCCGGGACACGAAGCTTTTTGTGACCACTGTGCTCCAGGTGGTGAGCCAGGACCTGGACTGGGAAGTCCGGGTGCAGGGCCTGGAGCTGGCACAGGTGTTCCTGGCCCAGAACCTGGGGTGCGCTGGCCACTGTCCCTACGCCATGGGCCTGCCCGAGCCCGCCCCGCCCAGCCCGCTCCCCGAGTTGCTGCGGACTCTCGGCCAGCTGCGGCTCCTGGAGTTTGCCTTTCGTGCCTTGTTTGACTGTGACCGGCCAGTGGCCCAGAAGGCCTGCGACCTCCTCCTCTTCCTCAGGGACAAGACCGCTCCCTGCGGCGGCCTGCAGGAGCCTGGGGGCAGCCCCAACCTGGCCGCTGTGGAGGCCAGCCTGCAGAGGTGGCAGGCGGGGGAGCAGGGCCGGCCCCTGGAGGACCCAGAGCCCGAGGCCATGCTGGCCATCCTGAGGTCCGTGGACTTGGAGGGCCTTCGGAGCAGGCTGGCCGAGAGCAGTGACCATGTGGAGAAGAGCCCGCTGTCCCTCCTGCAGGACATGTTGGCCACTGTAGGGGTGCCAGAGGATAATGAGGCCGACTGCTACTGAGGGAGCCTCTCTCCCCGGGCTCTGCGTCCAAGGGCTCCAGCCCAGCTGGCTACAAGAGGGTCCCCAGATTCCCACATTTTGATGAATTATTAAAGAAGTGGTTTGTTTTGTACTTAAGTGGCACTGAAGTCTTTAATCTGTTCCAGGGTGGGGTTTTTTTTTTGGTGGTACTGGGGGATGGAACCCAGGGGCTTTCTACCTCGGGGCTATACTCTCAGACCTATTTTATACTATATTTGGAAACAGGGTCTCACTAAGTTGCTGAGAGCCTCACTAAGTAGCTGAGGTTAGCTTCGAACCTGTGGATCCTCCTGTCTCACCCTCCCAAGTGCAGGGATTACAAGCATGCACCACCACGCCCGGCTCCAGGGTGGTTTTGTATAGGACATGAGATAAGGGTCCAGTTCCCTTCTCCACATACAGGTCTTCTGCTTTCCCACCCCCTTGAGGAGTAGACTCTGCTTCCCAATTGTGTCTCGGTGCATCCTGCCCCTCACGGAGCTTTAATACCCAGTACCACAAAAACTAAAACAAAAGAACATTCTTGTGAAGCCCGCCTTGGTCTGGGCAAAGCAGGTCGCCAGCGGAGCTTGGAGTTCCCACCCCGTGCCTGGGCTCAGGAGCAGGAGGCCTGCAGGGCACTTTGAACCTGTGGAGGTTTTGGGTACTGAGGGTGGAACCCAGGGGCATTCTACCTCCAAACTATCCCCCTAGTCCTTTTTTTATTTTTTTATTTTGAAACAGGGTCTTGCTCATTGCCTCAAACCTGCAATCCTCCTGTCTCAGCCTCCCAAGTACTCAGATTACAGGCGTGCACCACCACACCCAGCTTCAGATTCATTCTTACCCTAACAGGATAGCACTTTAGGTTTGCTTCTTAAGTTAGAGCGGGTCTTCTATAATAGTCCCCATTCTGGGCAGGACTGGCCCTTATTTCTGTCCTTCTGACCCTTTGTGGCTACTGAACCCAAACCGAGGTTTGTTGATGCTGGCAAATGCTCTCCGGGCAATCGGAAATGAATGTCTGGTACGCCCAATCAATATGCAGCAGCTGCTGTCAGCACTGCTGCTATGCAGATTTTGCTTCCTAGTGATAGCACAGGCCTTGGGACCAGTTCCCAGCACTAAAAAAAAAAAAAGTGCCAGATAAAATATTTGAAAACCATCTCTGTAGGAACGCTGAGATGCTGAGAAAAGAGTGGGAAATTGCCAGGCCAAGTTGTGGGGGAAGTCGGTGCAGATGCATACCTCTCCAGGGAGAGCCCAGCTCAGCTCTGGGGCAGAAGAGCTTGGAGAGGAGGGGGCTCTGCTGGCCGGATGCTCCAGAGAGAGAGAAGAGACAGAAAACGCTCACCAGTTCCAGCTTAGTAGGGATACTTGCTCTGGAAGTAAAATGCTTCCAAGCAGATGCCACGGGGACACTGAGGGTACAAAGTGCTCAGACCCAGGGGGCTACTCCTGGCCACCATCCGTTCCTGTGGGCCCCAGGCTCTCACCTGTCACCTGTCTGAGCTGGGATAGAGACCCACCCTATGCTCATGGCTCTGGCACTGGCTAGCACATAGTATAGCACTATAGGCTACTATAGCACACAAGCCTATGTATAGCAGAAAGACATGCCTTCCCAGCTCCCAGGGTAAGGTAGGCATGTGAGCCATTTCACAGGTAGAGAAACTGAGGCAAAGCAAGGAATATCTGTGCTTTAGTAGCTCCTGCCTTGGGCTTGAAATGGGAAGCCTCCTCCCACAAACTCTAACCCCCTCACCCCAGCCTGGTTCTCAGCATTCCTGAGAAGCTTCCAGAGCATTCAACATGTGCTGACTATACAAGGTAGCTGAGGGCCAGGGCCCTAGAAAGAGGGAGTCTCAGTTAGCTAGTGCTGTGTAATAACTAATCCTAAACAGGCAGAACAATAGCATCTTATCACCTCTGAAGAGCTGGCAGGCCATCCAGGCAGTACTGCTGCTCTGGGCTGAGTGTGCTGATCTTGTCCAGGCTCACACAGGAATCTGGGCAGCTGGTGGGTTGGCTAGGGGCCAGTTGGCCTGGGATGGCTTCAGCAGGACATCCCAGGCTACAGGTCTCGCCTTCTAGCAGAGCCACCCAGGCTGGTTCTCTTGCTAGAGCAGAGTCTTAAGACAGCAGGAAGAGGCACGCATGTCCCTGGAGGCCTAAGCTCAGAATTGGTGCAGTGTCACATCTGTCACCTTTTACTGTCCAAAGCTCCTCATGAGACAGGAATTGGAAGGATGGAGAAGTAGATTCCATCTCTGAGGGGCTGGACAGAGTCACTGGCAGAGGGAGGGATAGTGAGTTGGGGTCAGGTAGTGATTAATCCACCATCTCATGGAGCCAGCCTCGGAGAAGGTGGGGGGGGCATGATGCTTGAGGGACCACTGACTGACCTCCGTTGTTTTTTTTTTTTTTGGTTGTATTGAGGGTGGAACCCAGGGGCTTTCTACCTCTGGGATATACTCCCAGACCTATTGTATATTTTATTTGGAAACAGGGGCTCACTACGTTGCTGAGAACCTCACTACGTAGCTGAGGCTGGCTTCAAACCTGTGTGATCCTCCTGTCTCAGCCTCCCAAGCGCTGGTATTACAAGCGTGTGCCACCACGCCCGGCTCTGACCTCCCTAAAATGGAGTCTTCAGTGGGGAGGTGGAAGATGTTAGGTTGGAGCAGGGATGTTGGCGGTCCCCCAACCCCTGAAAGTTCCAGATGGCTGATGCATGTAACTTTAGTTAAGCAACAATGGCCTAACTGCCCCGGCCGATGTGTGCAACCACAAACACGTCACCTAGTTCCTGACACAGGTGTCGCCCAGTTCCAAGAACGTCAATACGAACCACAGCTTAGGAAACAACAACCGACTTGCCCGGAAAGCCCCCAGCCTCAAAAAACAGACCCCCAAAAGTTTCAACCTAGCCAGGCGTGGTGGCGCACGCTTGTAATCCCAGCATTTGGGAGGCTGGGACAGGAGGATCGTGGTTCAAAGCTAGCCTCAGCTATTTAGTGAGGCCCTCTGCAACTCAGTGAGACCCTGTTTCAAAATATAGAATAAAAATAGGGCTGGGGGTGTAGCTCGGACACAGAATGCCCCTGGGTTCTAACCCTAGCACCGCAAAAAAAAAACAAACGTTTTAACCTGCCGACCCTAGGTGCGCACTTGACTGGTGAACCTCGCCCGAGAGTGTAGAATAAAGCGCCTCTTGCTTTTTACTTGGCCTGTTTGCCTCCTTCTCTGCGTCCCAACCTTACAGGAGGTACTGGTTCAGCCTCAGGACTGGATCCCACCTCCTAGGCAGCATTGCTGCCCCAGTCATCAACACGGAGTGGCCATCCCAGGAGGTTTGTTGAACGACTGAAAGACCTAAGCCAGGCAGCCCAGAGGAACAGACCCAGAGCCTCCTTCTTGGGATCAAGTCTAGTTTGGGTGCGGGGTGTCTCCAATTGTGGGATACCCCTGTGTGCGCCAGGAGCTCGGGACACAGAGACCTCCCATCCCACCCCCTCCATGGGGACCCTCTTCCCCGCACTCATCAGTTCTTGTCAGAGCCAAGATGTGTCGCCATGGAAACTGCTTGGCAGACGCTAGCAGGCAGAGGCGGCCAACGAGCTCCAGGCGCCCGTTGGAGTGACGTCTGGGGCGGCGTGATCAAGCAGGCCCGGCAATGTGCGGCACGCGCGTGGCGAGTGAGGACCCAGGGCGTGCAAGGGCAGGCGCATGGGTGCTGGGCTGGCAAGTCTGAGCCTGTCCGAGCATGCGTGGGAGCCCGTGCGGGTGTGTGTGGACGGAGGGCGTGGTGTGTGCCTGTGCTGGGGCGTGATGGCTGTGTGGGGTGTGTACGGAGCTGGAATGTAGGAGGAGCGACTCACTGAGGACGGGGTGTCATGCCTGGCACAGAGGGACCAGACCCAGGCGACAGCCCTCGGGCCCCCAGTAAGCAGTTCATGCGGAGGAGACGGCGCTGACCAGGTAATTGCAAGTGTTGACAGAGATGAATGCTGGGGAGACTTCTGGGAGGAGGTAGGTGTATGTGGGCACCAGCCCAGGGAATGGGAGACAGGACTTGGGCAGAAGGCGGAGAAGAATAAGGAGAGGCTGAAGTCAGAATGTGCAGCCTTGAACCATGGCCTTGAACCATGAACGAGGTTAGGGCCTTGTTCTGATTTATGCCTATAATCCCAGTACTTGGGAGGCTGAAACAGGAAGATCAGGTTCAAGGCCAGCCTCAGAAACTTAGTGGGACCCTTAGCAACTTTGTAAGATCCTGTTTCAAATTTTAAAAAAAGGATGACCCAGGCATAGTGGTACATGCTTGTAATCCCAGTACTTGGGAGGCTGAAACAGGAGGATCACAGGTTTGAGGACAGCCTCAGCAACACAGTGAGATTCTCATTAACCTAGTGAGACCCTGTTTCAAAACGAAAATAAAATAGGGCTGGGGGTGTAGCTTGGTGGTAGAGTGACCCTGGGTTCAATCCCCAGTGCCACATACACACAAAAATAAATAAATAGAAATAAAAAACGAATAGGCCTGGGGGTGTACCTTGGAGGTAGAATGCCCCTGGGCTCAGTTCCAGGACCACAAAAAAGTCCAGCTGGGTTAGGAGTGCCCGAGGTGGGAAGCAGGGAGAGGGCGTTGTTGGGCTGGGGCAGCAGAGCTGGAGTGAAGGCCAGATGTGGTATGAGAGGTGGCTGGGGCCCTTGGGGGTCCGGGGAGAAGTTCGGGCTTTCTCCTGGGAACGGGGAGTCTTTGGCAGGGCTGGGGTGTGGGGTTTGGAAGGGCCTGGGAGGCTGGAGCACAGGGGCAGTTTTGACTGAGCGCTCTTCCCGGTGAAAAAGGGCACCAGAGTAGGGGGCTGGGACAGGAAACCCTGAGGGGAAAGGTGTGGGCCCGGCTCAGGCCCTGAGAGCAGGTGCTCTGTTTTCTGGCTGCTGCCTGAGCCTCCAGCCGGTTAGGGTTAGCCGGGAAAGCGCAGCACAGGCTTGCAGGCGCTGGAGCTAGAGGCACCAGGCCTGGGCGGGGCCTCCACCTCCACACCCTGCTTGCTTTCCTCCCCTGCGGATGCTCAGGGAGGAGCACCCTGCAGAGAGTCCTCCTTGTGTCCGCCTCCCTGTGCTGGGATCTGGACCAAGGTGCTGGCCACCCAGCAGCCTCCACCACCCCGTCCCAAGGGCAGGGCCACCTGTAGCTGCCTGCACAGACAAAGCTGCTGGACTTAAGGCTTTGTGCTGGCCACAAGGCTGAGTCCTCCTCAGGCAGGGCCTGCCCGGGACAGCCCAGCACACGGGGAGGGGGGCACTCCCCTATGCTGCCTCCTCAGGTCACCCGCAGTAGGATGGAAGAAGGCCCGTGGGTCTCCCCAGGGGAAAGGACGCCTAGCTCCCAGGGGTATGGCCTCAGGTGGGCACCCTGACCAGAGCACCAGACAGGGAGACCCTCATGACCACAGAAGATGAGCACATGGGCGTGTGTCCCAAGGGTGGGCCGGGAGCCACGGTGTTACGCCCTCGGGAGCCCGCCTCACGGCTAACACCATCAGTGTTATGACCACTTTGTGTGTGTGAGGGGGGACTGGGGATTGAACCCCGGGGAGCTCTACCTCCAGGCTACAGCCCAGCCCTGTTTTATTTTTCATTTTGAAACAGGATTTCACTAAGTTGCTGAGGACCTGGCCAAGTTGCAGAGGCTGGCTCTGAACCTGCGATCCTCCTGTTTCAGCCTCCCAAGTACTGTGATTACAGATGGGCACCACCATGCCCAGCTTATGGCCGCTTTTTATTTATTTTTTTAAATTTATTATTATTATTTTTTGGCAGTACTGGGGTTCCTAGAAGCCCTTCTATCTCTGGGCTACACTCCCAGACACCTATTTTCTATTTTTTATTTGGAAACAGGGTCTCTTAAGCCAGCGCGGCTGGCTCCGAACCAGCGCGATCCTCCTGTCTCCGCCTCCCAAACGTGGGGATTACAAGCGTGCGCCACCACGCCCGGCTTTATGGCTGCTTTTTAGAGCCAAGGGTAGGAAGTCTGGACCTGTCCGCTGTCCTGGCCGAGCAGGACGCAGCTCATTCCTGAAAACCCCCAAGTTGGCCAGCACCCCTGCCCAGCCCAGCCTGGCCAGTGTGCCCTGCTCTGGACATTGAGGACGAGGTTATTGCTTTTGTGGTTCCAGTGCAGAGGCTCCAGGACTCCAGGCAGCCCAGAGTCACGCAAACCCTGACAGATGGGTATATGGGGGATGGGGTGTGCAGGGGAACCCGCTCAGGGAAGGTGCGCTTGTTCCAACAGATGCCTCCCATGTGCCTGGACCTTCCTTCTTTGGCTGTTTGAAAACCACAGGTATACTTTTTTCCTGCCCTTGACCACAAAACCAAGAGAGTGAAGTGAAGAAGGGGGGGGGATGGTGACAGAGAGAGCAGGACCTAAGAGGGACAGACAGACAGACCCAGAAAGAGAGAAGGAGCAAAACACACCAGACACCAAACACGGTGGCACGAATCTCTAATCTCAGTACTTGGGAGGCTGAAACAGGAGGATCGCAGGTTCCAGGTTAGCTTCAGCAATTTAGCAAGATCCTGTTTCAAAATCAAAATGGTTGGGGGTATAGGACAAGGGTAGAATACCTCTGGGTTCAATACCTAGTATCACAAAAGAAAAATGAACCAGGCGTGGTGGCACATGCCTGTAATTCCAGCATTTGGGAGGCCGAGACAGAATTGTGGTTTGCAGACAGCCTCAGCTACTTCGTGAGGCCCTTTGCAACGCAGTGAGACCCTGTTTCAAGATAAAGAATAAAAAATAGGGCTGGGGGCGGAGCTCAGAGGTAAAATGCCCCTGGGTTGTATTACCAGTACCACAAAAGAAAAAAAATAAATAAAAAAAAGAAGAAGAGATGCTTCCAAGACAGAGACAGAGATACAGTGAGGAAGCAGCACAGGGAGAGGAGACATACAAAGGAAGGCCAGCCAGCCAGCCGGCCTCTCTTGGGTGGCCTGGGCCCCTCCCCTGCACCCTACAGCCTTGGGGAGGCTGGGTGGCAGGGAGGGACTCCAGGGTGAAGCCAAGCAAGGGGCTGGGCATCGCTCCCCATGTGCCGAGCAGCGTGAGGGCCTTCAGTGTGTGTGTTTTGGTGGGTGGCTGTACCCCCCACACATCCCCACAGCCCCAGCCTCCCTGGCTGTTCCCTGGTGGAAAAGGGGCTTTCAGAGCTGGGGGACCCAGAGTGAATGCTAATCCAGCAGCTCAAAGGGCAGCCTCACAGGCGGCTGGGCCAGGGCCAGGGCCAGCTGGGCCTGTGGGGGAGCCCCAGCCCCCCATCACCACCGTAAGCTGCTCCTCGTGCTCAAAGGCCTCTGTGCCCCCTTAGGCTGGAGAAGGTTCTTGGCTGCCCCGGGACGGGCGGGCACTGGAGATCTAGAGGCTGGGATCCCTGGTATTCAGCCCGAGCCGATGCCGGCCAGACCCTTAGGAAACAGTCCCGGGGGGGGGGGGTGGCTGCTTGGGCAGGATCACTCAGACTGAGCTGCAGAGCCAAGCAGGGGTGAGAGGAAAGCCAGGGGAAACTGAGGCACACTCAACGAGCCCCTGGGGGGAGCCGTGACTCTGCAGCCCTATCCCATTGGAGCAGACCGTAGCGCTGGTCCTTAGCTCCCCTTTGCATTTCAGGAGCAGAGATAGAGAGATAGGGAGACCTGGGGAAACTGAGGCACACTCAACGAGTCCCTGGGAGAAGCCATAACTCTGCACCCCTACCCCATTGGAACAGACTCCAAGTTCTGCAGAACAGTCCTGAGAACCAGCCCCATTGCCCTGCCTGGCTGGGGCTTGGTCCCCATCACCCCCTCATAGGAACACCACTGCCCCCCCCCCAACGCTCTCAGCCCTCCGCTCCCCGCTGCTCCCAGGGTCTTCCTGGATCAGAGGATAGTGATGGGGTGAAGGTGAGAGATGTCCTAGGATCATCTGCCCGAAAGGTCAGGGGTTCCCACCTCAAAGCCCATGACCAGAGAGGGCTGGAGTCCAACTGGGGTGGAGGCCAGGGTGCCCTGTGTACAGGGTGTGTGGGCTGATGGCCTGGACTGGTGGGGCAGCCATCTCTGGGGCCTAGAAGTGAGCATGGCCAACCGTGGGCTTACCAGGGTCCCCCAATGGAGCTCTTCTCATCTAGATAACCAATTTTATATACTAACAGGTCACCCAAGGCGTGATGTAGAGGGACTTCCCCAGGGCCTCCAGTCCTTCCCAGCTGTAGCAGAGAGGCTACTCCTCAGCTTTCTCCTAAGAGCCAGTGTTAGGAGCCGGCTGTGGTGGCAATCCCAGCATTTGAGAGGCTGAGACAAGAGGATTGTAGATTCAAGACCAGCCTCAGCAACTCAATGAGACCTTTTTTTTTTTTTTTTTGGTGGTACTGGGGTTCCTGGAAGTCCTTCTACCTCTGGGCTACACTCCCACACCCATTTTATACTTTTTTTATATTTGGAAACAGCGTGTGCCACTACGGCCGACAGACTATTTCCAAATAAAGGATAAGAGGGGCTGAGGGTGTAGCTCAGAGGTAGCATGCTCCTGGGTTCAATCCCCACTACCATTAAAAAAATTTTTTTTAAGCTGGGCGTGGTGGCGCACGCTTTTAATCCCAGCATTCGGGAGGCTGAGACCTGGAGGATCGCGGTTCGCGGACAGCCTCAGCTACTTAGTGAGGCCCTCTGCAACTCAGTGAGACCCGGTTTCAAAATAATGAATAAAAAATAGGGCTGGGGGTGTAGCTCGGAGGTCAAATGCCCCTGGGTTCCATCCCCAGTACCGCAAAATAAATAAATAAAATAAATAAATAAATAAATAAATAAATAAGGGTTGGGGTGTAGCTCAGAGGCAGAATACCCTTGGGTGGTTCAATCCCTAGAACACACACACACACACACACACACACACACACACACACACACACATTTAAATGCAGAGGAGGAAGCTGGGCCTGGTGCACTCTCTTCTAATTCCAGTACTTGGGAGCTGAGACAGGAGGATTGCAGGTTCTAGGACACCCTCAGCAAGTAGTGAGACTCTCATAAAAAAGAAAACAGGAAGACCGAAGCCAGCCTCAGCTACTGAGTGAGGCTCTCAGCAACTTAGTGAGACCCTGTTTCCAAATAAAATAGAAAATAGGTGGGAGTATAGCCTGAAGGTAAAAAGCCCCTGGGTTCCATCCCCAGTACCACAAAAAAAAAAAAAAAAAAAAAAAAGAAAGAAAGAAAGAAAAGAAAAGAAAATAGGGCTGGGGGTATAGCTCAGAGATAGAATGCTCTTGGTTCAACCTCTAATAGCACACACGTGGGAAGTCTGACAAATTCAGAAGAGACCACCTCCTGATGGATTACGGGGTGGCCCTTTTGCTATTCCCCACATTTTCTCCAATGGGATATTGACAGTCACACCATCATCCCCCGATGTTTAAGGAGAATTCCTTTGCAGTGTGGGGGCTGTGGTGACACATCCCTCAGCCATGCGTGGGGGTGTTTCTGCAGGGGCTGGGCCAGCTGCCTGCTGCCTTTCTTTCAGAGAAGAAAGGGCAGCTGTGGGGGAGGGCTTCAGGCTTCTGGACTCTGGTTGGAGCCATCATCACACCTCTGTAAGGCCAGGGCCGGGCGCAGGCTTTACCATGCATTGGGGTGCTTTTCAGCCCCGGGTGCCTGGCAGGGGGCCAGGTCCAGGCTCCCAAAGGTGCCCGTGATCATGGCCACTAGATGTGGGCCCTAACAAGAGACCGCTGACCAGCCATGACACCTGACACTGGAGTCACAGAGCTTTGCAGGCAGCCTCGCTCCTGTGTGAGACTCAAGCCCCCTCTAGCCGCCATGTCCAGCCTGCCCAACCCTACAATGACCCTGTCCCCTACCTGTCCTTACCCTGGGGCTTGGCACAGAGATGGGGCTAGTTGCTGCCTGAATTATCCGCCCCATCAGATGCACAGAAACAAGGGCAAAGTATCACTGACCTGGGCTTTGGGGCTTATTTTTGGTGACACTGTTGCCGGGGGCTCTGTCCCCCTCCCAATGCTGGCACACTGGCTTTCTTCCTATGCTTGCCATCCAGGTGGCTTCGATGGGCACAGAGATGGCACGCACGCTGTGACCTGCGCCTGAACAGACCTGCTTGGTGCCATGGCTCCCGGGAAACAGACGGCAGAGCTGCTGTTCTTTCCTCTAGCACTCCTGTTTTGTGGTGCTGGGGACTGAACCCAGGGGCATTTTACCTCTGAACTACAACCCCAGCTCTATTTTCTTCTTAAATTTTGAAAAAAATAGAGTCTCGGTAAGTTGCTGAGGGTACTGTTAAGTTGCTGAGGCTGGCTGCGAACCTGC
Source organism: Muscardinus avellanarius (assembly GCF_963383645.1). Lineage (NCBI taxonomy): Eukaryota > Metazoa > Chordata > Mammalia > Rodentia > Gliridae > Muscardinus > Muscardinus avellanarius. Next base: position 72,221,504 of record NC_137796.1, read on the forward strand.
GATCCTTCTATCTCAGCCTCTGAGTACTAGGATGACAGTGCTCGGCACCAAGCCTGGCCAGCAGTCTTGCTTACTGAGTTGGGTTGGGCTCAGGCTCAGGGCATCTGCAGCTGAAAGCAGAGGCAGGGACTGAGGCCCTGTGCCTTGATTAGGCCTCCAGACACTCTGGAGGTTCAGAGGTCAGTGTGAGGTCCCTTAGCTCCAGAAGAGCACACCCTGAGGTGCCAGGGGTGACTGTGTTGAAAGAGTCCCTTGCTGGGCCAATGATGGGTCCTATCTCCAGCCCCTGGATGGAGGGGCTCTGAGTGCACCTGTCCTCCAGGCATGTGCTTTCTGCAACTCCCCAGCCCATCTCCTGCCGCCCTCCAGGGACATCCTCAGTGTCTGTTCCCCCAGTCCCACACTCCCTTCCTCTTGCTGCCTGAGCTACTGCTGCTCACCCGACCCCATTTCCCCACTGGCCTGCCCTTCCCAGTGCACCTTAGCCCTGCTCCACGGGAGGTGATGGCTTAGTCCTGGGACACCCAGAGCCCAGTCCAACCTTTGGCCAAGTCCTACTCCTGCCCTGGTGGGTTCCTGGACCACCATGCCCCTCCACAGTGCTGGCACCCCTCTCTGGAAGTGTGGCCTCTTAGGGGAGGGCCTCAAAGGACACTCAGGGCCTACCTGGGAGGTTGGGGGTGCCACCTCCTGTTTCCTCTTGCTGGCGTGGGTGGAACCTCGATAGATCACATCCTGACCCCAGCCTTTTCTTTTCTTTCTTTCTTTCTTTCTTTCTGTCTGTCTGTCTGTCTGTCTTTCTTTGTACTGGGATGGAACCCAGGGGCATTCTACCTTGGAGCTATACCCCTAGCCCTATATTTTATTTATTTTGAAACAAGGTCTCACTGAGTTGCAAAGGGTCTCACTAAGCAGCTGAGGCCGTCCTCGAACCCGAGATCCTCCTGTCTCAGCCTCTCAAATACTGGGATTACAAGCGCGTGCCACCATGCCCGGCTTCATTTTTTATTTTGAAACGAGGTCTCGCTAAATTGCTGAGGGTCCTGCTAAGTTGCAGAAGCTGGTCTTGAACCTGTGCTCCTCCTGTCTCGGTCTTCCAAGTGCTGGGATCCTGGCCTGGCTGCAGGACGCCTGGTGTTTCTGCGAGGGCCGGGGCAGAGGCAGGAGCCCGGTTGCCCTAGCCAGCAGGATGGCGTGGACGCGGGCGGGGTGTGGCTCCGCAGCCGCCGCCTCCCCTTCCTCCCCGCGGCCCCAGCACACTTTCCACCCGGTCCCGCCTCGGTCCCTGCCCGCGTGCTGACGTCACGCCGGGCCCTCTCGGGTCTTGGGGCCAAGTGTCCGCGCTGCCCTCGGCGGCTCCAGAGCGCGCGGGCTGCGAGGTAGGGGGTGCGCTGGGACCGGCCGGGGGCGCGGGACCGGCCCTCTTCAGCCTGGGGCCCCTGGTCGCGCGTGTCTTTGCATTAGCAGCCCGCAGGCAGTGAGTCCAGGGAGAGGTGCCCGAAAGCAGGCATTTTCCGCCGGGGCGAGCCGGAGGTGTGGGATGTCCCCGGAGGCGCGCGGAGAATCTCAAGTGCACCGGGCGCCGGGCGGGGTTGCGGGGTCTTCCCGGAGGGGGCTCCAGTGACTTACAGGTAGCGGATGGGGAAGGAAAGTTACACCCCCAGGAAGGTAGGACGGCTTTTCCTTCGGGAAAACAAGGGGGAGGGCGCCGGACTTTACCAGCCTGCTCGGGTCTGATGCTCGCGATGGGGTCCTTCTCTGCCCCAGGAGGGAGTGTGGGAGTGGACTTGGGGGCCCAGGAATGAGGAGGGGTCCTCAGGAAGCGGGGAGCTGCACGCGCGCCTTTGTCCCTGTGGTCTTAGTCCTCAATTTTCCTTCCCGGTACATAGAAACCCCCGAAGTGCAAAGTCCCCAACCCCGGAGCATCTTTCTTCTATCAGAGCCCGCTGTGCAAAACGCTGCGAAGGTTTTGGCTGTGAGCGAATGAATGCTCTGTGCAGCTGCTGGGGTGCTTTGCAAAGTGTATTCAGAGTAACAAGAATCAGAGCGTGGTTTCCTGCCGGGAGGCTGGGCATCTGCTTGGTCAGATGGGGGAGAAGAAGTGCCCAGGGCCATGCAGTTTTGGGCCACCTGACCTCAATCACCTGGCCAATCAGGCTGCCCTTGTTCAGAAGGTGGACCCTCCCTGGGGAGGAAAAGTCTGGACAAGGACATGCCCTTCCCCCCAGGCTTTGGGCAAAAGGGAGGCAGGAGAGAGGGAGGTTCTTCAGGGGAAGGAGAACCCGGATATTTGGCTGAGGTATCAATAGCAGGACACAGAAGTCATTGCTTTGCAGAGGGGAAATGTCCCACCCTCTGCTGGTCCATCTTAGGGGCTCTGTATCTCCATCCTCCTAAGCATGCTAGGAGTTGGGGTTCTGGTGAGGGGCCTGGCATTGAAACCAGGTCCGGCAGCCTCCCAGCTGTGCTCATGCCTCTGAGCCTCAGTTTACCCAGATGAAAGGCAGCGGCTCCCAAGGCTCTGACCCCCGTGGGCGGAGCAGCAGGTGCTGTACACCGTGGCTGCTGTCGCTGTGATTAGCAGAAAAGCAATTCTGGACACAGGAAGAGTTCGGGTTTGAGGTAACTTAGCAAGACCTCAACAATTTACCGAGACTGTTTCAAAATTAAAAAAAATTTTGTGTGGGGGAGTGGAGGTACAGCTCAGAGGTAGAAACACTTCTAGGTTTAATCTTCTGTACAAAAAAAAAAAAAAGAAAGAAAGAAAGAAAGAAAGCAGGAAAGGCAAGAGGCTGGCCTGGCCACAGCTCTGCCCCAGTTTTATAGAGGTCTCCCTTTTGGATCATTCCCACAGTCACTAGGATGGGTTAGCAGGTGCAGTGAGGATGGGGAGCTGCTTCCCTCACTCCAGCTTCCTCCCCACCCTCAGCCCTGGCTGCCAAGGACACACCCTCACCTCCAGCTTCTGGCTCTGTGGATGAGTGGTTGTGTGCAGAGATGGCTCTGCAGGGCAGAAGGACTTGGGTAGCAGCTGAAGGTGGGGACAGAGGCATCTTGCAATGATCCAAGAAGAGTACCACACAAGCTCCTCCTCCTCCTCCTCCTCTTCCTCCTCCTCTCGCTTCCTCCTCTCTCCTCCTCCTCCTCCTCCTCCTCCTCCTCTTTCCTCTCTCCTCCTCCTCCTCTCTCCTCCTCCTCCCTCCTCCTCCTCCTCTTCCTCCTCCTCCGTACTGGGGATAGAACCCAGGGGCTTTCTATCCAGCCTGATTTATTGTTTTATTTTGAAACAGGGCCTCACTGAGTTTCTGAGGCTGTCTGCTAACCTGCGATCTTCCTGTTTTGGCCTCCCAAGTACTGGGATTACAAGCATGTGCCTCCAAGCCCGGCTTTTTACTTTTTATTTTATTTTATTTTATTTTTTTTTATATTTGGTGCTACTAGGGTTCCTGGAAACACTTCTACCTCCGGGCTACACTCCCAGACCCATTTTATACTTTTTATGGAAAAAGGGTCTCTTAAGCCAGCGCGGCTGGCTTCGAACCTGTGTGATCCTCCTGTCTCCGCCTCCCAAGCGCGGGGATTACAAGCGTGCGCCACCGCGCCTGGCTTTATTTTTTATTTTGAAATAGAGTCTTGCTAAGCTGCTGAGGGACTCCCTAAATGGCAGAGGTTAGTCTTAAACCTGTGATCCTCCGGCCTCAGCCTCCCAAGTACTGGGATCACAGGTGTTCACACTGTTGTGGCTCACTTAGGCATCTTGAGCGGAGACACTGTCTGAGCACTGCCCAGCACTCTCTGTGTACTGGACCCCAGAGACGGATGCGCCGGGGCATGGAGGAGTGGGATCTCTGGGCACAAGCTCGATCTGCGCAGAATCTGAGTATTCCCAGCGGGGCGGGCCTGCTGCTTGGGGAGCTGCAAAGCCCACCTGACCCCATGAGTGGTACGGCTTTGCTGTAGGCTACCTCAGTTCCCCCGCCCCAACACTGTGCCCAGTCCCTGGTTGCTGAAGCAACAAAGCCCAGCCTGGAACCAAGTGAGGTCTGTGCCCTTGGCAGTTCTTTTCATTTGCTGCTGTGTACCTGGAGGGCTGGCAGGGTTGTAAATTGGCATGACCTTCTTTGGGAAGTGATTTGGCAATTCAAAGCAAGATGCTTTAAATACCCGCACGTGGCATCTTCCCTTCTAAGAATTTGTCTGGAGGAAACCCAGACTCCTGTGCAAAGATGTGTTATGGTACTTTTTTTTTTTTTTTGGTACTGAGGATCGACAGGGGCATTCTGCTATGCCTGCAGCTCCCTCTCTTTTTAAGCTTGTTTTCTTTTATTATTTACTTATTTACTTATTATGGTGCTGGGGATTGAACCCAGGAGCATTCTACCTCTTACTTATACCACAGTCCTATATTTATTTGTTTGTTTGTTTATTGTGGTACTGGGGATGGAACCCAGGGGCATTTGAACTCTGAGCTACACCCCCTGCCCAATTTTTTATTCTTTGTTTTGAAACCGGGTCTCACTGAATTGCAGAGGGCCTCGCTAAGTAGCTGAGGCTGTCCGTGAACCACGATCCTCTAGTCTCAGCCTCCCGAATGCTGGGATTACAAGAGTGCGCCACCACGCCTGGCTTACTTTTTATTTTAAAACAGGATCTTGCCGAGTTGCTAGGGCTGGCCTCAAATCTGCGATCCTTCTGTCTCAGCATCCTGAGTACTGGGATTATATGGGTGCACCACCGTGGCTGGTACGCTGTGATGTTTTTGAGGGTGGCTGTTGAAAATGGCACTTTCAAAGAATGCTTAGAGCTTTGGGAAAATGCTCATAATATACTAAGTAAAAGATATAATATCATACATGCAGTTGGATCTTTTTTTTTTTTTTTTTTCTGTTCTGGAGCTGGAATCCAGGGGATGGAACTCAAGGGCATTCTACCCCAGGGCTACACTCCCAGCCCTATTTTACTTTTTTTAAAATTTTGATATAGGGCCTTGCTAAGTGGATGTGAGCCTCAGCTTTTTAAAATTTTGAAACAGGGTCTTGCTCAGTTGCTGAGGCTGACCTCCAACCTGTGATCCTCCTGTCTCTGCTCTGCATTTCCCTGGTTATAGTGTGCAGTGGTTAACACGCATGCCTGCCTCTGGCTACTTAATCTGCACCTGACGTCCTTACCTGAGCCCTGGAAACTTCTGGGGGGCTGGGAGCTGTTGGGGATGCTTCCCTCCCCCACATACGCTTCCTGGGGACCCATGGGGCTCTGGCCAGGAAGCTCGTGGTTAGAGTAAGGACAGGTGTGGTTGTGGTCCCTGGTGATGGGGCGTGCTTCGTGATCAGCGCAAAGGGGAATGTGGTCTCTGGTTTCCCGCCTGGAGGGGCCCCTCCGGCTTTGCAGGGGCCTAGCACAAAGGGTGGGGGTCTGTTCAGATGCCTCCTTCCTTCTGGGAGCATGGGGTGGCCAGGGTGCATGAGCAGGAGCAGCCCCCATCCTCTGTGGGGAACCAGCAGACTGGCAGGCCCCGTGGAGAGGCGGCCCCGCTCTGACCTGCCAGACGGGGAAGGAGGATGGGTCCCCTGCCCCTGCTGGCTGTGCGCTGGGGGGCCCTCTGATGCCAGGTCCCAGGGGAAGCAGCCACTTTCCCTCTGCTTGACACACGGGTCTGTGTGTGCCCAGGAGTGACCATGGTGCACCGCATGTCCCTGCAGGTTGGCAGAGCCGGCGCCCATGCCTCCCCTCGCCTTGCGGAGGAGTCCCAGTGCCAGGCAGAGCTGGGCCCCCCGGTCTCTCGGCCCAGCGACCTTCTGCTGGGAGCCCCTGGCGGCCACTCCCATCCGTCCCAGGGAAGGTTCTGGAACAGACTGCGGCCGTCCACTGAGCAGTTCATGGGCAGCAGCAGGGCATCCCGGGAGTGGCCTGGCCCCACCCGCCCGCCATGCTGCAGTGTAGACCGGCTGAGGAGTTCAGCTTCGGCCCCCGGGCCCTGAAGGACGCGCTGGTGTCCCGCGACGCCGCGCTGCAGCAGCTCTACGACTCGGCCTTCTCGCCTGCGGAGAGGCTCTTCCTGTCCGAGGCCTACAACCCGCAGCGGACCCTCTTCTGCACGCTGCTCATCCGCTCGGCCTTCGACTGGCTCCTGAGCCACCCGGAGGCCCCCCAGGACTTCCAGACGTTCCACGCCTCCCTGCAGCACCGGAAGCAGAGCCTGGCTCGGAAGCACATTTACCTCCAGCCCATAGGTACAGGGCAGGGGCCGGAGCCGCGAGGGGGCAGGGTACAGGCAGGGCAGGAGTCAGCCAGTGTGTTCAGGATGCCTTGTGGGGCGGAGAGGTTCTGGGTTCCTTGGGCTCCCCCACCCCACCTCTGATACCAACTAGAAAGTCCAGGGGTCACAGGACTGTCCCGCCCACAGGTGCTTGTCCAGATGTTGTCCTGGCCACATCTGTTGAAACCAGCACCCTCCCAGGCTCTGTGCACTATGCTTTCCAAAGGTTACTTCCTAGTGGGATGCCACGGAGCACTAGGAAGTGTTCCCATAAATCCCAGTACTTGGGAGGCTGTGACAGGAGGACTGCAGGTTGGAGGGCATCTTCAGCAACTTAGAGGGACCCTCAGCAATGGCTTGAGACCCTGTTTCAAAATAAAATAAATAAATAAATAAAAGGGGCTGGGGGTGTGCAGTTCAGAGGTGGAATACCCGTGGTACCAAAAAGCAAAAAGTAAAAACAATAAAGCAAAGGTCACTTCCTCTGTGGGGTGCTGAGGTCAGGGCAGCTCATCTCCCCGAGGAGGAAACTGAGGCCAGGAGAAGCCGTTTGACTGGCCCAGGTGTCAGAGCTGGGCACTGGCAGGAGCCGGACGTGAATACAGCTCTGCCTGACCCGGTGCTGCGTTTGGAAGACACTGGCCTGGGCAGGGTCACTTGGGGACCCCCAGTGTGGCTGCGGTCTTCCAGGGATCTTCATCTGGCAGAGTCTGGGGGCCCAGGGCTGAGAGATGGCTCAGTGGGTGCTGGGGGGGATTGGGGTGCACTCGGCATGCCGAAGGAGATGGCCCCAGCCTGGCCCAGGCAGCACCTGGCTTTGGAGAGGAGGCCGGGGCGGTGTTGAGCACGCGCCTCGGGTCTGGGGGGCATACCTTTCCCTCCGCTGGCATCGGGCTAGCTGCCAGATCCTCCCTGCTGCTCAGAACCAGAGCGCCATGGGCCGGGGGTCTTGTTCTCCATCACCTGCGGCCCTGACTCTCCACGTCCCCTGCCTACAGCTCGGGAGACACGGGGCGCCTTGCTGAAATGGGAGGTGGGGAGGGCCGGGGCCTGTATTTCCAACAGCTCCAGGGTGAGGCCGAGGCTGTTGGTCTGGGGACCCTGCAACCACTTCTGCTGTCGCGGTGTGTGTCCCTCTGTCCTGGTGTGGCAGCTGGTTGTATCCCTCTGTCTGGTGGCTCACCGCTGCCTTGTGAAGCCCTTGCTCACCCATGTCAGCCAAGCCCCTGTGCTCCTACCAGGCGCTGTTCTGGATAGAAGACTCAGCCAGCCAGGGTCGCCAGGCACTGCCACCACCTACGGCTCATTTCTTTGTTGTTGTTGTTGTTGTTGTTGTTGTTTTATTTTGGAACTGGGCATTGAACCCATGGGAAGTCTATCTCTGAGCTACACTCCCAGACATGTGAGACCTATTTTATATTTTATTTGGAAACAAGGTCTTACTAAGTTGTTGAGAGCCTCACTCAGTAGCTGAGCCTGGCTTTGAACCTGCATGATCCTCCAGTCTCAGCCTCCCAAATCCTGGGATTACAAGCGTGCGCCACCATGCCCGGCAGTCCTTTTATTTTTGAAACAGAGTCTCACTGAGTTGTGAAGGGTCTTGCTAAATAGCTGAAGCTGTCTGCAAACTGCGATCCTCCGGTCTCAGCCTCCCAAATGCTGGGATTAGGAGCGTGTGCCACCATGCCTGGCTTACTTTTTATTTTAAAACAGGATCTTAGCCGGGCGTGGTGGCGCACGCTTGTAATCCCTGCGCTTGGGAGGTGGAGACAGGAAGATCACGCAAGTTCGAAGCCAGCCATGCTGGCTTAAGAGACCCTGTTTCTTTCTTTCTTTCTTTCTTTCTTTCTTTCTTTCTTTCTTTCTTTCTTTCCTTCCTTCTTTCTTTCTTTCTTCCTTCCTTCCTTCCTTCCTTCCTTCCTTTCTTTCTTTCTTTCTTTCTTTTCTCTTCTCTCTCTTTTTTTTTTTTTTTTTGGTGGTACTGGGGTTCCTGGAAGCCCTTCTACCTCCGGGCTACACTTCCAGACCTATTTTATATTTTTATTTGGAAACAGGGTCTTTTAAGCCAGCGTGCCTGGCTTCGAACCTGCGTGATCCTCCTGTCTCTGCCTCCCAAGCGCGGGGATTACAAGCGTGCGCCACCACGCCCGGCGAGACCCTGTTTCTAAATTTAAAAAAGTATAAGAAAAATAGGTCTGGGAGTGTAGACCGGAGGTAGAAGGGTTTCCAGGAACCCAAGTACCACCAAAAATAAATAAATAAATAAATAAAAATAAAAAATAAAATAGGATCTTACTAGGTTACTGAGCCTGGCCTTGAACCTATGATCTTCCTGCTTCAGCCAACCAAGTCCTGGGAATGACACGTGTGCACCACCACGCCTGGCTGCCAGGATGGCTTTTTGCAGCTATGAAACATGCTTGCATCCCACCCTGAGCTGGCTGACCTTGACTGGTCACGTTACACACCTCTGGCCTCCCCAAGCGATCACCTGAGTGGTTCTACCCTCTAGTCTGGTGCTGGCCTCGGTTGCCTGGCGGGCCGGCATTGGTGACGGCTCCCTGGGGCGGTGGTCCCAGGCTGATGGGCTGCTCTGTCCCCAGATCTGAGTGAGGGCCTGGTGGGATGCCCCCTGTTGGACCAGCTGCAGAGCTGCGTGGAGGCCTTCTTCCTGGGCCTGCGGGTCAAGTGCCTGCCCTCCGTGGCCGCTGCGTCCATCCGCTGCGTCTCCCGCCCACGACAGGACTCCGAAGGGCTGCAGCTTCACACAGGTGAGTGAGGCGGGGGGGGGGGGCACAGCCCCGACGAAGAGGCAGCTCCCACCTGCCACTAACCCCAGAGAAGGAAGGAATTTTTTTTTTGTGTGTGTGTGGTATTGGGAATTGAACTCAGAGGCATACTACAACTGACCTATACCCACAATCCTATTTGTGTTTGTGTGTGGTACTGGGGATGGAACCCAGGGGCATTCTACCTCCAAGACACTCCCAGCCCTATTTTGTTTTTCTTTATTTTTGAAACAGGGTCTCACTGAGTTGCAAGGGCCTCACTAAGTAGTAGCTGAGGCTGTCTGCGAACCACCATCCTTCTTGTCTCAGCCTCCCAAATGCTGGGATCACAAGTTTGTGCCACCACTCCCTGCTTATTTTTTCTTTTGAAACAGGGTCTCATTAAGTTGCTGAAAGCCTTGCTAAGTTGTTGAGGCTGGCCTCAAACTTGCCATCCTCCTGTCTCAGCCTTCCCATAACTGGGATTTCAGGCATTCTCTACCATACCCCGCAGAATCCCTCCCTCCTTCTGGGAAGCATAAGTTCCCTAGGGTCTTGGACAGGACCATGGGAACCAGAGGTTCCCTTCCCTACCCAGAAGTGTCTATGGACTTGGTTACCCTGTCCCATGGAGACCCATGGGAACATGCCACGCATGCAGAGCTGGTAAAGGGAGTCCTCTGAAGGCCCTTCAGCATCTCTCTTGCCCTGTGCATTTGCAAAGGCCGTCATGTGTGTGAGGAGAGGATCCTGGCCCCCAAGCCCATCCCTACGTGTCTAGAGAGAGAGGCCGGCTGAGAAGTGCAGATAAATGGAGGTCCAGGTAGACAGGAGACTCAGATGCAAATTCAATGGGCCCCCAAGCAGGCACCCTGTCTGGCTGATGCCGGATCTGGCACTAGTGCTTGGGTGGTACTCAGGTTCTGGGAATTTCTAGCCTTTGTCTCTCAGGCTCCTGCTGGGTGCGTGTGAGGCCACCCACTCCTCTTTCTTTTCTCTGCATTTTCTGTTGTTGGGCCATTGGGCTCTGTCTACTTATCTTCACCTTAGGGTACCCTCCGCAGCTGACGTGCTCCTCTCTGGGGAAGGAGTCCTCCCTCCGGTTGTCCTGTCCCAGCTCTGTAGTTCCATGTGGGTTCCTTCTTGGAGCAGCAGTATCACTGTTTGGCTGGGCTCAGCGCTCGCACCTCAAACAGGTGCTGGTGGTGCCTGGCGAGCATGCGTGGAGGGCTGGTGTCTGTACTCGTTTTGCTAATTCCGTCTGCTATCTAGACTCGTTGTGTGCCTTGTTATTTTTTCATAGCTGGACATCTTATTTGAAGCAATGGTTAAGAGAATTTGAGGCATTGAGTCAGGCATGGTGGTGCACACCTGTAATCCACTACTTGAGAGGCTGAGACAGGAGGATTGCAGGTTTGCTGCCAGCTTCAGACACTTAGACCCTTAGCAATTTAGCAAGATCCCCTTTCAAAAATAGAAAAGGTAAAGCTGGGTGTGGTGGCGCACACTTGTAATCCCAGCATTTGGGAGGCTGAGACCGGACGATCACAGTTCACGGACAGCCTCAGCTACTTAGTGAGGCTCTTTGCAACTTAGTGAGACCTTGTTTCAAAATAAAGAATTAAAGCCGGGCGTGGTGGCACATGCTTGTAATCCCCGGTAGGCAGAGACAGGAGGATTGCACAGGTTTGAAGCCAGCCGTGTGCGCTGGCTTAGGAGACTCTGTTTCCAAATAAAAATGTAAAAAAAAAAATAGGTCTGGGAGTATAGCCCGGAGGTAGAAGGGCTTCCAGGAACTCCAGTACCACCAATAAATAAATAAATAAATAAATAAATAAATAAATAAAATAAATTAAAATAAATAAAAAAATAAAGAGACTAAGCTGGGCGTGTTGGTGCACGCTTTTAATCCTCGTGCTTGGGAGGCAGAGACAGGAGGATCACGCAGGTTCAAAGCCAGCCTCGCTGGTTTAAGAGACCCTGTTTCCAAATAAAAATATAAGTCTGGGAGTGTAGCCTGGAAGTAGAAGGGTTTCCAGGAACTCCAGTACCACCAAAAATAAATAAATAAATGAATGATAAAGAGACTAGCCAGGCATGGGGGTGCATGATTGTAAGCCCAGCACTTGGGAAGCTGAGACAGGAGGATCGCACAGGTTTGAAGCCAGTCTCAGCTGTGAGGCTGAGTGAGGCTCTCAGCAACTTAGTGAGATCCTGTTTCCAAATAAATTATAAAATAGGGCTGGTGCCGGGCGTGGTGGCGCACGCTTGTAATCCCTGCGCTTGGGAGGCTGAGACAGGAGGATCGTGCAGGTTCGAAGCCAGCCTCAGCTACTTAATGAGGCTCTTGGCAACTTAGTGAGACCCTGTTTCCAGATAAAATATAAAATGGGTCTGGGAGTAGAGCCCGGAGGTAGAAAGCCTCTGGGTTCTACCTCCAGTACCACCAAAAAATAAAAAATAAAAAAATGAAAAAGGCCCCTGGGTTCCATCCCTAGTCACACACACACACACACACACACACACACACACACACACACACACACACTCTCTCTCTCTCTCTCTCTCTCTCTCTCTCTCTCTCTCTCTCACCAAGTTGCTGAGAGCTTTGCTAAGTGGCTGCGGCTTCAAACTTGCAATCTTCCTGTCTCTGCCTCCCAACTACTAAGATTATAGGTATGCTCCACCCTGCCCAGCTCCTTCTGCAGAGGAATTTTAGCTCTCCTTCCTCTTGTTCCCCATCTACCTCACTGTTCCCCCTTGGCCTCCTCTGTCCAGCTCCTTATCAAGGCCACACCAGGTTTGTACCCTGTAACTCCCTTGCAGGGAGCTCCCAGACCCTGCCCTGTCCACCCCCAAGCCCCACTCCGGTGATCCTCCCTCTCTCCCTCCTATATTCCTCCCGCTTTGGTATCCAGAAAGAAATGCCCCTCCAGCCATCACCGGCTCCCCCACCCCTTCTACAGCAAAGCTCCTCGGGAAATTCTGTTCTCTACCATGGTCTCTCCTTCCTCCCATCCCCTGCAGTCACTCCAACCTTCGGGCCCCTCATCAGCCTGTCCTGGCCTCCTCAGCTCGGCAAAATCCCAGGAGTATCAGTCCCTATCGCTGCTGTGACAGGTGTCCACACACCTGGATCTTGAAGTTCTGTGGCTCAGAGTCTCCCTGGGCTGGGTCAAGGTGTGGGCAGGCTGTGCGTCTCCTGGGGGCTCTGGGGAGAATCTGTTTCCTCCCTTCCGCTATTCTTTCCTGCCTGTGTCCTTTGGCTTGTGGCCCCTTCTTTTGTTCTCAAAGGCAGCACCACAGCTGGGCGCAGTGGTGCATGCCTATAATCCCAGTCCTTGGAAGGCTAAGACAGGAGGATTGCAGGTTCAAGGCCAGCCTTGGCAACTTAGAGAGACCTTGTTTCAAAATAAAAAGAACTGGGGGTGCAGAATTCAAAGGTAGAATGCCCCTGCCTTCAACCCCTAGTATCCCTGTCACACATACAGCAGCTGCACAAGTCTCTTGTTCTAACCCTGACCCTCTGGCTCATGCGGGATCGTCTCCCCATCTCAATATCTGTGACCACACCGATAGAGTCCCTTTTGCCACGCGAGGTGCATGTTCTTGGGGCCTGGGGATGGGGACATCGCTGGGGCAAGTGGCCAGCCGCGTGTCCCTCCGTGTGGCTGCAGCGGCCCTTCCCCACGCCCATCTCATCGGCCTAGCTGCCTCTTCAGCATCCCTGCTCAGGTGTCCACAGACTTCTCAATCCTGCTGTCCAGGCCGGGTCGCCTGACCCCAAAGCAAACAGAGACCTGAGATGCTACTCACTCAAGGGTCCGGGCAGCCCCGCCTCTGCGGACCTCTTACCGTGCCACGGGGCTGCCTTGAGTTCTTGGCCTCGCGCCAGACGTCACTAGCTCACACCTGGCTTTGGGAAGGGGGCAGTCCTAGGCAGAGCAGAGGAGGCCTGAGCTGGGTCTGGAGACAGGTCCCCAGCCGCCTCCTGACGCCAGCCCTCTCCCCAGACGGCATCCTGTCCTTCTTAAAGAACAACAAGCCGGGAGACGCGCTGTGCGTGCTGGGCCTCACGCTGTCCGACCTGTACCCCCGTGAGACCTGGCGCTTCACCTTTGGCACGTTCCTTCCAGAGCACGGTGAGCCGGGACCCTGGGCGGCCTGTGTGTGGACGGCGAGGGCAGGGCCTCCCGGGGCCAGCTCATCCTCAGACCTGGATAGTTGGCGAAGGGCTCCATGAAGGTAAGACCACCCCATTCAGCCCCCTTTCTCTCCCCAGAAGTGGGCGTCTGCAGCTTTGCCCGGTTCTCCGGGGAATTCCTGCCGGCAGAGCCCAGGATCCCCAGTGTGGCCCCAGCCGAGGCGGAAGCAGCAGACGGCCCTGCGACCCGACTGCAGGACAGAGGCCGGACCCTGTGCTTCAGCGCCCTGGGGGTGGTGCAGTGCTGCAAGGTGGGTGTGGGGGATGGGAAGAGGGTGGGTGGTCTCAGACAGAGGATGCCAGTGGGACCTGTGGAGCCCTGTGTGCCTGGCCAGCTGCAGTGTCCAGTCCTCACCCTGCCGAGGACGGTCTCTCACGTTACAGAGCGAGGAGACCCAGGCTAGAGATGCCAAGAGTTTTGTCTAGGGCCGCACAGCTGTGGAGCAGCAGGGGCGTGTCTATCGGTGTCTCCCAACAAGCCCCGGCACCTGGCAGCGTCCGCAGGGTTGCTGGGCTGCCCGGGTGTGCCGGGGGGCTGTGGCAAGGCCGTGGTGGCCTTTTCCCGCAGATCATGTGTCATGAGCTCTGCCACCTCCTGGGCCTGGGGAACTGCCGCTGGCTCCGCTGCCTCATGCAGGGCGCGCTCCGCCTGGACGAGGCCCTGCGGCGGCCGCCCGACCTCTGCCCCATCTGCCTGCGGAAGCTGCAGCACGTCCTGGGCTTCCGGCTCGTGGAGAGGTACAAGGTGAGTCCCCACCTGGAAGGGTGGCCGCGAGGTCACGTTGCGCCGGGTGGAGGAGGGACGAGGGCCCGGTGATGACTCGGTGGCCTCCCCGGCGTGGCTTTTTCCTCTTCCTGGAGCCTCTGTGGACAGTGGGTCACTGTCCTCCCTTGGGAGGAGGAGGGGAGCCAGGCCACGCTGGAGTCCTGGAGGACAGGCCTCCTTTCTTTTGGTGGAGCCGGCGGCGGAGGATGCTGCCCTCTGCTGGCAGCACTTGGTATTGCACCCAGGCCCCTAAACACCCATGAGATTTGTTTGCTAACTACCTTGAGTTTGGTGGTTCATTTCTCTTATATCTGCCTTTGGGCAGGGGCAGTAGCTCGTGCCTGTGATCCCAGTACTTGGGAGGCTGAGACAGGAGGATTTCAGGGCCGAAGCCAGCCTCAGCAACTTAGCAAGACCCGGTTTCCAAATAAAGAGATTAAAATAGGGCTGGGGGTATAGGTCAGCAGTAGAATCCCCCTGGGTTCAACCCCAGCAACACACACACACACACACACACACACACACACACACACACACACACAAATAAAATTCACCTTTGGCTGCAAAGTTTTCAGTGAAGGCACGAGACCTATTAATTTGAAAACCAAAACTTTTCAGAGCACTTCATTGTGTTTAAGGCTTAACTCATGCTGGGGAGCCCCTTCCCCCTTCTGCAGGTCTCTGGGTGGCAGAGCTCTTTGGTGACGGTGTGCCTGTCACCTGAATGGCTGCCTGGGGAGTGGACCAGTTAGTAATTGAACAGGCGCCCAGGTGATGCTGGTTGGTCTGGGCATCCACTTTGAGAACCCATGAAATTGGGCCAGGCCTTTGGGGCTCATGGTACAGGCTGTGGTCGTGCCTGGAGTATCCGGGAGCAGAGGGCCAGGCCCTGTGTCAAGGTAGGACAGCAGGAGGGGACAGCTGGCGGGTCGTGGGGGTCCCCTGGGCACTGCCACACCCTGCCTGTCCTTGGGGACAGCCTTGGGCAACCGCTTTTAGTGTCCTGAGGCCGCGTGATAGGAGTGGAGAGCCACGTCTGATCTGCCCTTTATTTGGGGCCTTTATTTTCCCCTGTGGCACTGGGGATGGAACCCAGGGCATTCTACCTCCGAGCTACACACCCCACCCTATTTTTTATTCTTTATTTTGAAACAGGGTCTCACTGAGTTGCAAAGGGCCTCAATAGCTGAGGCTGTCGACGAACCGTGATACTCCTGTCTCAGCCTCCCGAATGCTGGGATTACAAGAGTAAGTCACCGTGCCCGGCTATATTTGGGGCTTTTTAAAAAATTTGGTACTAGGAATTGAATCCAGGGACATTCCATTCCCGAGCTACACCCTCAATACTTTTTCTTTATTTTCTTTATTATTTATTTATTTATTTATTTATTTGGCAGGTCTGGGGATGGAACCCAGGGGCATTCAACCTCTGAGCTACACCTCCTGCCCTATATTTTATTCTTTATTTTGAAACCGGTTTCACTGAGTTGCAGAGGGCCTCACTAAGTAGCTGAGGCTGTCCGCGAACCGTGATCCTCTGGTCTCAGCCTCCTGAATGCTGGAATTACAAGCGTGCGCCACCATGCCTGGCTTTTATTTATTTATTTTTGGTGGTACTGGGGATGGAACCCAGGGGCCTTCTACCTCCGGGCTACACTCCCAGACCTATTTTATATTTTATTTGGAAACAGGGTCTCACTGAGTTGCTGAGAGCCCCACTAAGTAGCTGAGGCTGGGTTTGAAACTGTGCGATCCTCCTGTCTCAGCCTCCCAAGCACGGGGATTACAAGCGTGCGCTACCACGCCCAGCTTTTTTTCTTTATTTTGAAACAGGATCTCACGAAATTACTGAGGGTCTAAGTTGCTAAGGCTGGTGTCGAACCTGCGATCCTCTTGTCTCGTCCCAAGTACCAGGATTACAGGTGTGTGCCACCACACCTGACTTCATTTGAGGTCTTGTTCTATTATCTGATGGAAACTTTTATAACTTTACTGTTTTGGCAGGGTGCAGTACCACAGTCTCTGGCTGAGTTTGAGGGGGCAGCTGTGGTGACTCTTCCCGTCCATGGGCTGGGCCTCTGGGGTGGCCAAGCCCCTCTGAGGAAAGGGCTTAGAGGCCCAGTGGGGTTCTGGCTGTTGCAGGGGGGAGCGATATGGAGGCAGATTTGCCCTGTGTCCTGGGATGGCCTCTAAGGAGCCACTGAGGTGACAGGGGGACTGGCCAGAAAAGGTCTTTGCTCAAAGAAAAAGCTCAGCTCTGTGGCGCCCACCAGTGTCCGCTGACACCCCTGGGAAGCACTGCATGCTGCTGTGCAAGACCCCCGCCCTGCCGACACCTGCACTGAGATGACCTCAGGGCACGCCTGTAATCCAGTACTTGGGAGGCTGAGGCAGGAGGATTGCAGGTGTGAGGCCAGCCTTAGCAACTTAGCAAGACTCTGTTTCAAAAGAAGAAGAAAATAGGCCAGGCATGGTGGTGCAAGCTTGTAATCTCAGCATTTGGGCGGCTGAGACAGGAGGACCACGGATTGCGGACAGCCTTTGCAACTCAGTGAGACCCTGTTTCAAAATAAAAAGAATAAAAAAATAGGGCTGGGGGTGTATCTTGTATCTTGGAGGTAGAATGCCCCTGGGTTCCATTCCCAAAATCACACACACACACACACACACACACACACACACACACACACACACACTAAAAATAAGTAAAATAAAGAATAAAAAAATAGGGCTGGGGGTGTAGCTCAGAGATAAAATGACCCTGGGTTCCATCTCCAGTATTGAAAAAAAAAATAGGGCTAGGGGTGTAACTCAAAGGTACACACCCCTGGATTCAATTTCTGATACTACAAAATAAAGAAAGAAATAATAAATTGAAATGGCCTTAGTTGCACAGGAAAACGGAGGGATATGTTCTGAGTATTCCCTTGACCTCAATTCTAACTTGAATTATAAGCTACACAGTTAGCTGGGAGCTGGGTAACAAGTAGCCTGCCGCATTCTGGAAGGTGAACAGCCCGGCGCGCCCGGCGTGGGCACAGCCTGGACTCCAGTTCTCTGACATGCTGGGCGGCAGGGCCTTGCAGCTGAGTCTGCAGCTGAGAACAGCGGGGTCCTCCAACAGATTCCTGGCTTGATGGAGTGACCTCAGCGTGTCTCTCCCCTGCAGAGGCTCCATGCCTGGACCCAGGCGGCAGCAGGCTCCTGGTCTGCCCCCGAAGCTGGGGAACCGTCCCTGTCGGAGGACACCCCGCCCGTCAGCGCGGACTCGGGCCTGTGCTGTGAGAGCGACACCAGCCTGTCGGAGCCCCTCACCCCTGACGCATGGGGCCACGCCTTCCCCGAGGGGCTGGAGGATGGGCTGAGCTCCCTGGGGGCCTTGGAGATGCCGCCACAGCTTGGGAGCCCCGTGGAGGCCATCGAGGAGCACGGACGGTGGCTGGCCGCGTGCATCCAGGCCCTGGAGAGGGAAGTGGCCGAGGAGGAGCTGGCGCAGGTGGACGGGGCCGTGGACGCCCTGGACCGGTGGGAGCTGTTCACAGGGCAGCTTCCGGCCATTAGGCAGGACCTGCCATGTGTCAGGGACAGCGCAGGGCTGCGCAAGGTCCTGGGGGACAAATTTTCCTCCCTGCGGAGGCGGCTGAGCACACGCAGACTCTCCAGGTCCGAGTCCTCCCCCTGCCGCTGGGAGGGGGAGGAGAATTAGCTCAGCACGACAGCCTTCAGAGCGTGGTGACGCACTCCTTCAATCATTCCTGTTTTTGGGAGGCTGAGATGGGAGGATCACAGGTTTGAGGCCAGCCTCAGCAACATATAGTGAGATTGCTTCAAAATCAAATGTAAGAAATAGGGCTGTGGGTGTGGCACAGAGACAGATTGCCCCAGGGTCCAGTCCCCAGACACACACACACACACACACACACACACACACACACACACACGACCACCCAATACAGGAGAGTTGGCACCAGCCAGGTGTTTTCTTAGACACCAGCTTACCACTACTGTCCAGGGATGGAGAATGCTGTGGGCCCACAGGGTGGCAGGAGGCCCCTCTCAGAAGTGCAGGAACCTTCCTCTGGCCAGCTCTTTGGGTTTCTATCCTACTTTAAGGCACAGTGTGGCTGGGGGCGGCACATCCTCCCCAATGGCCTTGGAGAGCTGTGTGTGTGTGCATGTACGCGTGTGTACACACGTGCATGTGTGTGTGTGTGTGTGTGTGTGTGTGTGTGCGTGCCTTCCCCACGCAGGCAGGCGGCGGCTGGGGCACGGGCTGTGCTGCTGCCCACCTGGCTTCCAGGGCCAGTGGGAGTTCAGAGGGGAAGCCGGGCCTTCTCTGTACCATTGACCACACGGTCCTCACCTGCAGTCAAGTGCCATTCTGACCCACAGGGACTTGGGCTCTGGAGGACCTGCCCTCTGGGACTGTTTTGGCAGGCATGGAGGGCATCTCAGTTGCAAGTTTATGGAGTGTGAAGTCCTTACTCCCTGTAGCTGCTGCAGCTCTCAGAGACGACAATAAACTGGAAGGATGCTGTGGGTCCGTGTTCTGACGGGCGGCTGTGATCAGTGGGCTCAGCTCGCCTCTTTTTTGTTATTGTTGTTTTTGGTACTGGGGATGGAACCCAGAGGCATTGTACCTCCGGGCTACACCCCCAGCCCGATTTTACTTCTTATTTGGTTGCTGAGAGCCTCACTAGATCGCTTAAGCTGGCTTTGAACCTGTGATCCTCCTGTCTCGGACTCCCCAGTCCTAGGATTACAAACGTGCACCACCACGCCCGGCTTCAGCTCACGTCTTTAAGGACTTTTGTCTGGTTCTGTCAATGCCTGAGAGGGTATCAAGGAGGCACCCATGGAGCAGGGTGCCATGCACACCTCTAATTCCAGCAATCGGGAGGCTGAGATGAGGATCGCAGGTTTGATGCCGGACTCAGCAATTTAGCAAGTTAAAATAATAAAGCGTGTCATGGTGGTGTGCACCTGTAATCTCAGTACTTGGGAGTATCAGAGGTTCGAGGTCAGCCTCAGCAACTTAGCGAGACCCTGTTTCAAAATAAAAAATAAAAAGGGCTGAAGGTGTCGCTCCAAGGCAGAGCACCCCTCCCCGGGTTCAATCCTGCTGGGCGGTGTCTGTCCCCCTTAACTGCTGTGTCATATATTTCGAAGCTCTTTTACCTGGACACACAATGACTTCCTCCCTGAAGTGACCCTGTCATCTGCAGATGTCCCAGCCTGCCCGTAGTGAGAGAATCCAGCGGTGGGGGTGGGGGTGAGAGCCTCCAGGTTCAGAGTGGCGAGGCTGCGCCATTTCCCTTCTGGAAAGCGGTAGTGCCCGGCAACCCCAGTACTTGGGAGGCAGAGACAGGAGGATGGCAGGTTGGGAGTCAGCCTCAGCAACATAGTGAGGCCCTCAGCAACTCAGATCCTGATTCAAAAAGAACAATTGGGCCAGGCGTGGTGGCGCACGCTTGTAATCCCCGTGCTTGGGAGGCTGAGACAGGAGGATCGTGCAGGTTCGAAGCCAGCTTCAGCTGGCTTAAGAGACCCTGTCTCCAAATAAAATATAAAATAGGTCTGGGAGTGTAGCCCAGAGGTAGAGGGCCCCTGGGTTCCATCCCCAGTACCACACACACACACACACACACACACACACACACACACACACAATAAATAAAGAACAATTGGCCCCTGTGGTGGCGCAGGCTTGTAATCCCAGCATTCGGGAGGTGGAGACCAAAGGATTGTGGTTTGTGGACAGCCTCAGCTACTTGGTGAGGTCCTTCCCAACTCAGTGAGACCCTGTTTCAAAAAAAATAAAAAGACTAAAAAATAGGTCTGGGGTGTAGGTTGGAGGTAGAACGCCCCTGGGTTCCATCCCCAGTACCACATACACACACCAGTTGGGTTGGGGGTATAGCTCAGAGGTAGAATGCCCCTGGGTTTAATTCCCAGTGCCAGTAAATAAACAGGCAAGAATAGGGCCCTTTATGTATTCTGGGGTGGGCAGCTCAGACAGTTTGGGTACCTTCTAAGAAAAACAGCCCAAAATACAAATAGGGAACTCGGTGGGGGGAGGAGCATCGAGGCTTCCTCTTGCATCGCACACAGGTGGGGACAGACAGCGGTTTTAGTTTCAGAAAAATGCAAAGGGCTGAGTCCTCCTCAAACCAGGGAGGCAAAGGGGCGGCTCAGAAGCAGCATCTATACCCACTTCAGTCTTCACGCCAGCTAGTCGCTTCAGAGTCTCCACAATTCAGGTCGTCACGATGGGGCGACAAGCCAGACCTGAAGAAGAAGCCACGGAGCACGCCGGAGGGGGTGACAACACACCAAAGTCAGGCCCAAGCATCTGCTGTCCCCGGAGCTCACGCTCAAGCCTGGGTGGGAGGGAGCATCAGCTCCTGCCGCTGGGAGCCCTCCAGGGGCCTGGGCTCCGGCACAGACCTCGGCTGTCTTCCCGAGGCGGGCATTCTGAGCCAGAAGCACGCTCTGTCTTCACGACTTGGCCTTGGGTCACAGAGCCTCTGTTCTGGGTAGTTTCGGAGCTCTGAATGCAGGGGTCGAGGTCCTGGATGTGCATGGGAGATAGGAAAGCAGCGCCGGGGCCACTGATGAGAAGTCGAGCCTGGTTGGTGTCCACAGCTGGGTTTGGCTAGTGCACCTGCTACAATCTTGTGTGTGTGTGTGTGTGTGTGTGTGTGTGTGTGTGTGGTACTGGGGATGGAACCTAGGGGCTTTCTACCTCTGGGCTACATTCCCAGATCTATTTTTTATTTTTATTTGGAAACAGGGTCTCACCACGTTGCTAAAAGCCTCACTAAGTAGCTGAGGCTGGTTTCGAACCTGTGCAGTCCTCCTGTCTCAGCCTCCCAAGTACTGGGATTACACTGGGATATACCACGCCAGTTGCATTTCCAGTTTTTGCAGTCTGCAAAAGGTGAATCTCTGGAGTGGTAAAAGATGAAGCAGACGCCAGACATGGTGGCACGTGCCTGTAATCCCAGACCTTGGGAGGCTGAGACAGGAGGATTGCAGAGTCAGGAGCAGCCTCAGCAATTTGGCAAGACTTGGTTTCAAAATAAAAATAAACAGGAGCCGGGCGTGGTGGCGCACGCTTATAATCCCAGCATTTGGGAGGCTGAGACAGGAGGATCTCGGTTCACAGCCAGCCTCAGCTACTTAGTGAGGCCCTTTGCAACTCAGTGAGACTCTGTTTCAAAATAAAGAATAAAAAATGGGCTGGGGGTGGAGCTCAGAGGTAAATGCCCCTGGGTTCCATCCCCAGTACTGCAAAAATAAATAAATAAATAAATAAATAAATAAATAAATAAATAAATAAATAAATAAATGAAAAGTGCTGGGGTGTGGCTTAGAGGTAGAATGTCCCCGGGTCCAATCCTCAGAGCCAAAACAACAACAAAATGTGCAAGGCTCAGTCCAGCAGTCAAGCTAAGGGTGGAGCCCAGTCCCTATTTAGAGGCCGCCAAGTTCAAAGGGGAGGCAGGAACATTCCTGGGACGCACTCACCCACACGCTGAAGGTCCGAGCACACACGGTGCCAAGCCCAGCCGCCCTCTAGACCCGATGGGCTGGGCAGCCAGGCCTCCCAGGGACCAGCAGCTGCACCCAAAGGCCACCCAGGAAACTGTACCTCTCAACGGGTCCCTTCTAAGCATGAGGGGAGGTTGTGCGTCTGCCACCCTGGATTCTCAAAACAACAGTGCGGGCAGGTACCACGGTCCCGCTCTGTCTGGGGAAGCTGAGATGCAGGCTTCGTGACCCACAGGCGCCTTGGGATGGAGGAGTCGGAGTTCAGGCTCCTGTGGCCCAGTGGGAGCCACTGCGCCTTCCCAGCACTCCCTGCTCCTTAGGGAAGGAAGCAGTCTGGATGTTCCTGAGCAGAAAGGGGAGGCGTGAGCGTGGGGGGCTGCACCCCAACTTCCCGCAGCCCCAGCATTGAGCCTGGCTCCTGATGACCAGGATACGACCAGCGGCTGCAGAACCCTCAGACTCTCTAAGGAAGGCGGAGTGGGTGGCCGGCGCTCCCAGGTGGAGATGCCAACCAAAACAGCCCGGGGCAGCTGGGGCTTGTGGAGCTGCTTTTACAAGGAGGGCACGTCCCCGGGAGGGATCGTTCCGCTCCGTGAAGATGGAGTAGCAGGGATTTCTTTGTGTGTGTGTGTACTGGGATTGAATCCATGGGTGTTCCACCTCTGAGCTATCCCCCCAGTCCTTATTCCTATTATTATTATTATTATTATTATTATTATTATTATTATTATCATTATTATTTTTGTGGTACTGGGGATGGAACCAAGGGGCTTTCTACCTCCAGGCTACACTCCCAGACCTATTTTATATTTTATTGGGAAACAGGGTCTCACTAAGTTGCTGAGAACCTCACTAAGTAACTGAGGCTGGCTTTGAACCTGTGTGATCCTCCTGTCTCAGCCTCCCAAGTGCAGGGATTACAAACATGCACCACCATGCCTGGCTTTTTATTTATTTATTTATTTATTTATTTATTTATTTATTTATTTATTTTTACAGTACTAGGGATTGAACCCAGGGGCACTTTACCTCTGAGCTACACCCCCAGCCCTATTTTTTATTCTTTATTTTGAAACAGGGTCTCGCTAAATTGCAGAGGGCCTCACTAAGTATCTGAGGCTGGCTGCCAACCTGTGATCCTCCTTCTCAGCCTCCCAAGTACTGGGATTACAAGCATGTGCCACCATGCCTGGATATTTTTTCTTTTGAAACAGAGTCTTGCTAAATTGCTGAGGCTGGCCTTGAACCTGCAATCCTCCTGTCTCAGCCTCTCAAGTACTGGGACTACAGGTATGAGTCACCATGCCCAGCTAGAAGAGATCTCGGAGACTCCTTTTAGGTGGCTCCCTCAGCAGCTACAGCCAGGCTGGGAAGACACTAATGCCATCCTTGGGAGAGGCCTGCGGTGGGTCTCAAGCCTGACCCTGTGTCCTGGGTGTGTGTAGTGGGGAAATGCACATGGGGACCTGGTTTTCATGAAACCCAAGGAAATAGCAAATTTATGCCAAAGACACGTGCTCCTGAGAATGAAGAAAGTACCTCCCGCATGGCTGCAGAGAACCCTGGCTTTGGGTACATGCAGGAATCAACACCAGAACACATGCAAACGGCCAGTGGGAATGGCTGACAGGCCTTTCCTTCTCCCAGCATACGCAGCGTCAACTCGATGGATGAGAACCCGAAATAGCTGAGGCTTATTTTTGAGCTGGCTTCTTGGTAAGAGGCAAATGAAAACAAGCTTCAGTCAGGTTCGTTTTAAGAAGCAACTTCCAAGAAATGGCCGTGGGTCACGGGGCGTTCAGTCCACCCCCGCCTTCAGCATTCCCAGCAAAGGTCTGAGGCCATCCAGGCCACCCCGCGCCGCGCCTGCCGGCTGCTCCCTCGCTCCTGAGGGCTGCAGAGGGTCGCTCCGCCAAGGGTCCTCGACAAGCCCGTCCCACTGGACCCTCTCCAGAACATTCCAGCCCTCCACAACTTGTCATTTCAAATGCCACCACCGAAGCTGGGCGTGGTGACACACACCGGTAATCTCAGTCTTTGGGAGGCTGAGACAGGAGTATTGGAAGTTCGAGGCCAGCCTCAGCAGCTTAGTGAGACTTTGGGAAAGTTTTCCTGATCCTGTTTCAAAAAAACAAAAACAAAACCAAAAAAAAAAAGCCGGTGTGGTGGTACACACCTATAATCCCAGTACTTGTGAGGCTGAGACAGGAAGATTGCAGGGGGTGTAGCTCGGAGGTAGAATGCTCCTGGGTTCCATTCCCAGTACCACAAAAAACCAAACCAAACAAACAAATAAAAACTGGATGGATTTCATTCTTCCTCCTCTCTTGTTCTGGGGATTGAACCCAGGGGTACTCTACCACTAAGCTACACCCCAGCCCTTTTTAAATTTTGATACAGGGTCTTGCTAAGTTGCCCCCTTTTCCTGAAATGAGATGCCATTGTCCTCTACTCCCCTAGGGAGTGATTGGTGGTCCCTTGATGCCCCTCTGGGGCTCCAGCGCTCCCTCTGGTGGACAGGAAGGGCAGGGCAGCATCCTGACTACCATCCTAACACCCCTGAGGGGCTGGGTGGGGTCGCTCTGGGCTGGCATGGGTGGGGGTGGTCTAGAGGTGAGGAGTTTCTTTTTTCTTCTTTTTTTCCCTTTTTTTTGGTACTGGGGATTGAATCTAGGGACATTCTACCTCTGGGTTACACTCCCAACCCGATTTAATTTTTTATTTTGAATCTGGGTCTAATTTTTGAGGCCCTTGCTAAGTTGCTGAGGCTGGCTTTGAACTTGCAACCCTCCTGATCATCCTCCTGAGTGCTGGTTGCACAGGTGTGCCCCACTGTGAGAATTTTCTCTTTATTTCTCTAATTGTGTCTCCCTGTCATAGCTGTGTTATGTGGGGTTCTTGAGGGTCACCGACACAAGCAGGAGCCATGCCTGCAGAAGGCAGAGGAGGGTTCTGGGTATAGCCCCCTGCCTGGCTGCAGGCCCCAGACCCCCGCTCACAACAGGCTTCTGGCGGTGACAGTTTTGCCTGACCACATGAGCTGTGGCCACTACCTGGCTGCCGTTCTTATTTTAGGTACTGGGGATGGAACTCAGGGGCATTCTACCTCCAAGCTACCCCCCAGCCCTTTTTCATTTTTTTTTTTTTTTAATTTCAGAACAGGGTCTAAGTTGCTGAGGCTGGCTTTGAATCTGTGATCCTCGTGTCTCAGCCTCTCAACTACTGGGATTACAGGCATACACCACCATGCCTGGTTATTTCTTTTTATTTTTGAAATAAGGTCTTGCTAAATTGCTAAAGGTTTTGCTCATTTACTGAGGCTGGCTCAAATCTGCCATCCTCTTGCCTGCGCTGTTCTTAACAGTCCAGTCCAATTGGAGACACATCCACATGTGGACGTGCAGTGCCAAGGTCACAGATGACCGTGAAAAAAAAAAAAAAAAGAATAGTCTGTGTTACTTGGGTTTTCTATAATGCTTGCATACCACATTTCCATTCTCGCTTCTATTTTTGGTGCTGGGGGTTGAACCCAGGGGCATTCTGACTCTGAGCTACACCCCTAGCCCTATTTTATTATTAATTATTATTATTATTATTATTATTATTATTATTATTATTGTGTGTGTGTGTGTGTGTGTGTGTGTGTGTGTGTGATACTGGTGATGGAACTCAGGGGCATTCTACCTCTGAGCTATATCCCCAGCCCTAATTTTTATTCTTTACTTTGAAATAAGGTCTTGCTAAGTTGTGGAGGGCCTCACTAAGTAGTTGAGGCTGTCCATTAACCTCCACCCTCCTGTCTCAGCTTCACAAGTACTGGAATTACAAGCATATATTTTATTTTTATTTTGAAATAGGGTGTCACTAAGTTGCAGAGGGCCTTACTAAGTAGCTGAGGCTGGCCACAAAGTTGCGTCTATTTTATTTTTATTTTCAAAGAGAGTGTTACTAAGTTGCAGAGGGCCTCACTAAGTAGCTAAGGCTGGCCATGAACCCAGATCCTCCTGTCCCAGCTTCACAACTACTAGGATTACAAGCATGCACCACTATGCATGGCCATATTTCCATTCTCAAAATTCTTAAATGATATGAACCTGAATTTAAAAGCTTTGCAGGAGCCAGGTGTGGTGGCACATGCTTGAAATCCCAGCATTTGGGAGGCTGAGACAGGAGGATTGCAGTTCGTGGACAGCCTCAGCTACTTAGTGAGGCCCTCTGCAACTTAGTGATACCCTCTTTCAAAAATAAAGAATAAAGCCGGGCGTGGTGGCGCACGCTTGTAATCCCTGCACTTGGAAGGTGGAGACAGGAAGATCACACAGGTTTGAAGACAGCCTCGCTGGCTTAAGAGACCCTGTTTCCAAATAAAATATAAAATGGGTCTGGGAGTGTAGCCTGGAGGTAGAAGGGTTCCATCCCCAGTACCACACACACAAAAAAAAGAATAAAAAATAGGGCTGAGGGTGTAGCTAGGAGGTAGAATGCCCCTGGGTTCCATCCCCAGTACCGTAAAAAAAAAAAAAAAAAAAAAAAAAGGCGGCTGGGCGTGGTGGCGCACGCAGGTTCGAAGCCAGCCGTGCTGGCTTAAGAGACCCTGTTTCTAAATAAAAACATAAAAAAATAGGTCTGGGAGTATAGCCTGGAGGTAGAAGGGTTTCCAGAAACCCCAGTACCACCAAAAAAAAAAAAAAAAAAAAAAAAAAAAAAAAAAAACTTTACAGGAAGAAGAAGAAACTCTAGAAACCGACCTGAAAGCAGGACTTGCCATTTGAGCTTCATCGGTAATGACCTGGGGTTTGGAATGTGAGGTCCCATCAGGCCACTGACAAAGCTGCCACTCATCACTGGATGGAAGTTGCGGGCAGGGCACTGTTTGTAGAGGTAGAACGATCTGCGAGTTCTGTGCGGGAGCCTCCTCTGTGACATCACTCCCGCGTCAGCGTGGGCGGCTGGAGTCCTGTGTGTCCCCACACAGATCCACGTAGCCAGCAGCTACTAATGTCTCGTGTTTGATCACTCTGCCCATTTTTTTTATATTGGGGATTGAACCCAGAGGCATTCTACGTTTAAGCTACACCCCAGGCCTATTTTATTTTGAAAGAACAGAGTCTCACTATGTTGCTGAGGTTGGCCTCAAACCTGTGGTTCTTCTGTCTCAGCCTCCCAAATACGGGGATCACAGGCATGCATTACTGCGTGTGGCTTTCGGAAAGCTTTTGAAAATACCTATTAAATGGGTCACTTCGGCAGTGCTGTGCTTCCGGATTTTCAAGCATCAGGGTTAAAGCTGTCGGTGCAATTTAACAAGGAGGGAAGGCGAGGGGTGACTGGATCAGGGGACAGTATTTCTATTTACACCAATTCCGTGGGCAGCATTTTTTGGCCATGGCCTTGCAAGCCCAGCGCTCACTTCTCAGATTCCATCCACACCTACGGGTCTGTGCTTGAGACAGTTATTAGGTAGAAAAAGGACTGGCAGGTTGAGTGAGCGCTGAGCAGGATGAGATTCCTGTCCAGGGGTGTGATGACGAGGAGACAGGGCTGTCGGCACCGCAGACGCCAAGGTGGGAAAGGGAAGGAGACGCAGGATAGACGCAGGCCAGAGCCACGCACCCGCTGTCCTGTGCAGCCGCCTTCCTCACCCGTGCCCTCGGTCCACATCCAGGCCCACAGGAGACCTCTGCTTCTGGAGAGGCGCCTGCTCAGAGGCAGGTTTTACCCAGGAAGCCTGTGGAAACGACACTAAAGGCGTGCAGAGGCCCACCTCACGCACGTTCTCCCACTCCCCGCAGAGGCTGACGGCCATGTTCAGAGGGTTCACTGTATGGGAGCAGCCGTGGGAACTGGCACTCTGATGGGAGGTGACATACTAGGAAGACAGAGGTAATTTAAGGCTTTTTTATTTTTTGTGGTACTGGGGATAGAATCTGGGGCATTCTATCTCTGCACTGTATCCCTAGCCCTATTTTTAATTTTTTTTTTTTGCAGTACTGGGGATGAAACCCAAGAGCATTCTACCTCTGAGTAATACCCTCAGCCCTATTTTTTATTCTTTCTTTTGAAACAGTCTCACTGAGTTGCAAAGGGCCTCACTAAGTAGCTGAGGCTGGCTTTGAACCTGCACAATCCTCCTGTCTCAGCCTCCCAAGTACTGGGATTACAAGCGTGCGCCACCAGGCTTGGCTCTTATTCGTTCTTTTGAAACAGGGTCTCACTAAATTGCAGAGGGCCTCACTAAGTAGCTGAGGCTGGCTGCAAACCTGAGATCCTCTTGTCACAGTCTCCCAAATGCTGGGATTGCAAGTGTGCACCACCACGCCTGGCTTACTTAAGGCAAATTTTAATAGACTTATTATTTTTTGTGGTGATGAAGATTGAACCCAGGGGCATTCTGCCTCTGAGCTATATCTCCAGCCCTATTTTATTTTTTATACTGAAAATGACCTCACTAAATTGCAGAGGTTGGCCTTGAACCTGTGATCATTCTGTCTTAGCCTCCCAAGTACTAGGATTACAGGTATGTGCCTGGCTTTAAAATGCGCTTTTTAGTTGGTTGTGGTGGCATAGGCCTATAATTCCAGTACTTGGGAGGTGGAGACAGGAGGATCACAGGTTCAAGGTTAGTCTCAGCAACTCAGTGAGACCGACAACCTAGTGAGACCCTGTTCCAAAATAAATGAATAAAAATGGGGGTATAGTTCAGGGGTGCAATGCCCCTGAGCTCAGTCCCCTGCACCCCATACAATAAAATACGTGAAATAAAGTATAGTGCTTCTGGTGTGCCGGGTGAGGGGCCCGTTGGGGAGCACCATGCCCTCTCAGTACCTACTGGGCACGGAGTTGTTCTGTAGTGATTGCCATGAGTACTGGAGCGAAACATGACCTGTACCTCCGTTCTAGCCAGCATGTGTGGCTGCACTCTGTGGGTGCAAAGCAAAGCGCAGGTAGGGTGGGTTCAGGACGCAGGGGCAGTGCACGGGGGCTGGGCCTGCCAACTGAATCCCTGGCTGTGCCTGGGGCAACAGAGAACAACGTGCCAACGGATTCTGGCTAGTTCTAACAGCAAGAAACAGGACGTTTGTAATGTTTTAAGTCAATCTGCACAATTTTTTTTTTTTTTTTTTTGGTGGTACTGGGGTTCATGGAAGCCCTTCTACCTCCGGGCTACACTCCCAGACCTATTTTTTTTTTTTTTTTGGAAATAGGGTTTCCTAAGCCAGCGCGTGCGGCTGGCTTCGAACCTGCGCGATCCTCCTGTCTCCGCTTCCCAAGCGCGGGGATCACAAGCGTGCGCACCACACCCGGCAATCTGCACAATTTTTGGCACTTGAGTTTCAGCCTCTTAGATGAGCCAGGCATGGTGGTCCACCCCTGTGGTGGTCCGCCCCTGTGGTGGTCCGCCCCTGTAATCCCAGCACGTGGGAGGCTGAGATAGGAAGATTGCAGTTTGAAGCCAATCTCAGCAAATTAGCAAGACCCTCGGCAACTTGGCAAGGCCCTGTTTCAAAACAAAAAATTAAATAGGGCTGGGGTATAGTTCTGAGGTAGAGTGCCTCTGAGTTCAATCCCGTGTTCCTCCTAAAAAATTCTCTTAAGAGAGCTGGGTGTGGTGGCTCAAGCTTGTAATCCCAGCATTTGGGAGGCTGAGACAGGAGGATCCGGGTTCACGGACAGCCTCAGCTACTCAGTGAGGCCCTTGGCGATTCAGTGAGACCCTGTTTCAAAATAAATAATAGGACTGGGGGTGTAGCTTGGAGGTAAAATGCCTCTGGGTTCTACAGTTCCCTTAGATGAACAACTTCCCTCTGTCCATAGCATGCACCAACCTCTCTGGGGAGAGCTAATGTGAGAGACACTGGTGGCAGAGACCTCTTGTGTCACCCTGAGGCTGCTGGATGGGGTTGGTGCAGTGCTGCTGGCCTACGCATGCGTGGAAGCTCCCCAGACAGCTGGTGGTGGGGACTGGCTCTGGACCACGGCTGCAGGGTGGAGGCTGAAATGAGGATGGAATCAGCTATCTCAGCTCCACCGTGCAGGTAGCAAAGGTTGGGCGAGGCGGGCCCTGCGACTATGGGGGGACTGCACTTCCGCAGGAAGCTCCCCTCAACTGTGAATGGCCGGGAACAGGCTCACCTGGGTGAAACACAAAATGAGCTCATTGTTAATAAAAAGGTGCCAATGTGGCAGGCCCGGAACAGCAGCCCACTGGACCCTATTTTATTTTTTATTTTGAAACAGGGTCTCACTAAGTTGCTGACGGGTCTAAATTGCTGAGGGCTGGCCTTGAACCTGCAATCCTCTTGTCTCAGCCTCCCAAGTACTGGGATCACAGGCGTGCACCACCGTGCCCTTTATTTTTACCGGACAGGACCAGGCTAGAAAGGGAGACCCTCTGACCAGCCATGGCCACTGGTGTCCACCCACAGCGCTCCCCCACCCATCAGAGGCCGGGGTAAAACAGGTACTGCGGGGACCAGAGTAGCAGCTCTTGGGCTTAGCATTAGTTTCTGGGCCAGACACAGAAACAGGCCTCTTGTTTGCAGGCCGAGGCAGGTTTCTACTGTTTCTGTGAAATGAACAAGAGGCCAGGCCACGTGTCCATGAACTCCTGGAAAGTCACCGTCAGCGAGATGGGAGGCCCGGGAGCAGGGATCTCACAATGATGTCACAGGGGAGCGGGGTTCTCAGGCCGGGGCTAAACACAAGGGCGACCCTCACACCTCACCTGCACCACACTCCACTCTGGGAGCAGAGAGAAACCCCGCTGTCCTCTGAGCTCCCTCCTCTTCCAAGCCTCGCTAATGTGGCTACCAATTCCTAGGAATACCCGGTTCAGGATATTTCAGAACTCCCTTCTTTCCTCAGCATCCTGCTCTCCTGTTCCGGGGCTGTATTCTCAAGGTAGGAACCTCAGAGCTAGGAAGAACTCAGCTCTCCAAGGGACAGGAGACAGGGGCTGGGTGAGCCATCGCTGACCACAGGAGGTACGGCCACCCCCTGCAGGGCAGGCAGAGCCCCGCACAAATGGGGCCCTTGAGGGAACATCCTGGAGGGAGGCATCCAGGGCAAAAGGGCAAGAGAAGGGGCCACGGGGGCGAGCTGCGTGTGGTTTGAAGTTAGTCGTCACCCAGAGAGGAACCAGGTGGCAGTCTGGAAATCAAATCCCCTGCTTTAATATTGTGAATAGTAAAAAATAGCCTATCATTAAGTTCTAGAGAGTTCTAAAAGGGGAGCTGGGCTGGGCGTGGTAGTGCACACTTGTAATCCCAGCATTCAGGAGGCTGACACCTGGAGGATCGTGGTTCGTGGACAGCCTCAGCTACTTAGTGAGCCCCTCCGCAACTCAGTGAGACCCTGTTTTGAAATAAAGAATAAAGCCGGGTGTGGTGGCGCACGCTTGTAATCCCTGCGCTTGGGAGGCTGAGACAGGAGGATCACACAGGTTTGAAGTCAGCATCAACTACTTAGTGAGGCTCTCAGCAACTTAGTGAGACCCAGCTTAAAAAAAAATATATATATATATATATACATATACATATATGTGTGTGTGTGTGTGTGTGTGTGTGTGTGTGTGTGTATTATAAGGTCTGGGAGTATAGCCCAGAGATAGTAGAAAGACTCTGGTTCCATCCCAACCCCAGTACCAAAAAAAAAAAGAATAAAATATAGGGCGGGGTTGTAGTTTGGAGGTAGAATGCCCCTGGGTTCCAGACCCACAATAAATAAATAAATAAATAAATAAATAAATAAAATGGGAGCTGGGTGTGGTGGCACATGCTTGTGATCCCAGTACTTGGGAGCCTGAGATCAGAGGCTCAAGGCCAGCCTCAGCAACTCAGTGAGACTCTGCTTCAAAATAAGAAAGAAAAAAAAGGGCTGGGAGTGTAGCTGAGAGGTAGAACACCCCTGGCTTCAATCCCCAGAACCAAAAAGAAACTAAAAACACAAAACAAAAATGATATCATTGGAATTAACTAATGATGAACCTTCAAGAGAAATCAGGATTGGAATTATTTGCTCTAAATTTTGGGAACAAAAATTAAAAAATTAATTTAGTGTTGGTTCTGAAAGCTGAGTGATGTTCAGCAAAGAAAAACTTGGGATTTATTCTAGCTAATGTCCAGAGACTGAAGGTGTGCAACTCTCAGCCCAGGTCCTCCCCACGAAGCCAACTCGGGCCTGGGGTGAGGATGAGTGCTGGCCCCGAGCCACTGTCCCCAGCAGTGCCTCCGTCCACGTGCCTGGTCAGTCAGTGCGTCCAAAGCCCAGCAGTCACCAGTCGTAACTAATCAGCTTGCTTCTCTCTCCTGAGGCACTGGGGATGGAACCCAGGGGCATTCTGCCTCTGAGCTGACCTTCAGCCTTACTTTTCAACTTTGAAACAGGGCCTCACTAAGTTGCTGAGGCTGGTCTCAAATCTGTGATCCTCTTGTCTCAGCCTCCAAGCACCGGCATTACGGGCCTGTGCCACCACACCTGGCTCAACTTGCTTCAACATTCTTGATCTTGGAGTTAAAAATAACCTAAATTTTCTTTTATCAAGGAAGGAGGAAAATGGTAAGAATAAGAATTCTAGAGATCTCTATAGATTACAGAATTATGATTTGAGGCCTTTGAAACAATTTCTCCCAAACAAGGGTTAAAAATATATTTCAGTAAAAACTTTACAGGTGTTCTATTGTAAACAGTATAACTATGAGGAAGGTGTCTTGTTTTGAGGAAGTTTATTGTTACATTTTTGCAAGAAGAGATGAGGCAAATACCTCCTGCTTCTCCAACATGGCAATTAAAAAAAGGACAATAGTCAAGGGTAACAGTGAAATTAAAATAAAAAAATACAAAGGCCTAAGGTTCTGGAGACAAAAAATGACTACAATCTATGTGTAGAAAAGTTGTAAATGACTTCAGTTTAGCCTTGCAGATGGTTATCTTCTCCAATTACAACACTTCAGAGTGGGGCTGTCCTTCAAGGTGCCCCCCATCATTAGAAAGAGGCGGCTGGGCTGAGTGAGCCAGGGTGGGGCCAGGGTGCAGAGCCCGACTCCACCGTCCCACCTGCCTTCTGTTTGGCTGAACAAAACCACCTCTCTCACTACTCACACGCTCCCAGGTTTGGAGGTGACGGGCACACACGTCCAGGGTACACTGGCACACTGCTGCGGCTGGCTGCAGCGATCCTGCTGGCCCGCCGGCTACGGGGCAGCATCGGAACTTGACAGAGCCAGGGAGGGCACTGGCGTGGGGAGAAATGAGTGGCCGGCGTCCCCCGGGCTCTGCATCCTAACAGATGCATGACTGCAGAACACCGATCCGGGCAAGGAGAGCTCACCGTGCCATGGACCAGGCCGCCCCACGCTGTGCCCAGCTGAGACTGCCCCGGGCCCATCCTGATGAGCCTGCTGAGGCTACTGGTTTCAACATGGCCATCGAAACTGCAGCGTTGAAGAGATAAAGGAAGTACAAAAAAGTCCTCAGTGACTTTTCCTTTCCAGCCAAAGAAAAGAGCCCAAACCCCAGCGGGCACTGACATAGCCCGTGAGCGCCAGGAAAGACCTGGAGCTGTCTCCTCATTAAAGCGAGGCGGTGACCCGGGTGATTCAGGCTTTTCCTCCCTCTGCTTCTGGTTTAGCATCCGCCATGAGATTCACTATCCGGTGCTAAAACGGGCCAAGAGTGAGGCGCAGAAGGGACACGAGGGTCAGGAGCAGCATGACTTGCGGACAGGGACTCTGGATGTGCTGGGAGCCACAGCGACACTCCCAGCCGGCGTGCCCTTTGTTTTAAATGCTGGAGGAGCCCTTTCCACAGACTCACTTAGGAGACAAAGGCATGAGTGGCCGGAAGTAGGGTGAGGTGTTGTGGACAGCGAGAGACCTGGTGGGTGACAGGACAAGCTACCTGGGCCTAAGATGTGCGGCTCCTGTCAACACGCACAGCCTTCTGCAGGATCAGGAGCAGAGCTTGGCCCCAGTGCTACTTGCTCTGCGTGTACAGCCACAGAAGTGAGAGGCGGACGGCAGGCAGGCTGAGAGGCGTGCTGGGCGCAGGCTGGCTGTGCTGGGGCTGGCGCGGCGGCCTCTGCAGACCCGTGTCTCCAGGGCCTTTGGGCTTCCCGCTGCTGGGAAGTCCCGAGCAGCTGCAGCAATAATGAAGCCTGGCAAGGAGAAGCTCTCTTTTCCCCCAAACAAGGACACGCTACACGCTGCCAACTGGGGGGGTCACAAGATGACTCGGGAGTTAGATTGAGAAGCCATCTGCAAGGCCACTTGGTGGATGTGTTTTTGCCACTGGGCGGGAAAGGGAAAGGGTGAGAATTAAGCACCACTGTATGCACACAGGCGGGGCCACGGCTGCAGCTGATCCCGACCCCACTGACGAGGCCGAGCTGCCACAGGGTGTTAAGGCAAGGTCTCAGTTCCTGGCCTCGTCTTCTACAGGGGAGCGGGGCTCTCAGGACGTGAGCACAAGTTTTAAAGGCAGTGTGGTTGCTTGGGAGCTGGCCTCACCCTGAGCCGGGCTGCAGGGCCAGCTCGGGCGCTCTGGGCGAGGCAAAGCTTTCTGGTTGGCCTGTCTCAGGGAAGGTGAGCGGGGCAGAGAGGAAAGCCGCCGCAAGGCCCACTGGGTTTGTGTTTTTGTCGTTAGGGCGAGACCGCGAAAGTGCGCACAATCGTTGATTAAGTTGTGTCAGGAAAGGAATAAGGTGTCTGTAAAAGGAAGGAAAGCTGTGTTAGGTATTACGGATTAACACCAAAGTGAGCACTTGGGTTTCAGTAGTTTCACTAGTCCCCAGATTCAGTAGCTAACATCACGTTCCCAAGTCCTCCTGCCTCCGGCTCCCGGCGCGGGGGCTGGACAGTGCGGCGGCGAGGCCCACCGCGGGCGGCCCGGGCTGCTCTCACTGCAGCATGATGTCCTTCAGGTTCTCCTGCAGGATGGTGTCCTTGACGGCGTGGAACACGAAGCGGATATTCTCAGTGTCTATGGCGGTGGTGAAGTGGTGGAAGAGCGGCTTGCTGCGGTTCCGCCTCTTGCGGTCGAAACACTGGACCAGGTAGCGCTGCACGTCCTCCAGCCGGTGTGGGTCGCCCTTGAAGTCGGGGAAGTGCTTCTTGATGCTGACGGTCTTCACCTTCTCCACCAGGAGGTCCATCTTGTTGAGGAAGAGGATTATAGAGACATTGAAGAAGAGCTTGTTGTTGACTATGGTCTCAAAGATGTTCATGGACTCCACCAGCCGGTTGGTGCGCCTGTCCTCCATGAGCACCTGGTCGTACTCGCTGGAGGACACCATGAACAGGATCGACGTGATCCCGTCGAAGCACTGGAACCACTTCTGGCGCTGGGACCGCTGGCCCCCCACATCCACCATCTTAAAGGGGATTTTTTTAATAACGAAGTCGTGTTCCACAATCCCCTTGGTGGCCTTCCTGGCCAGCAAGATGTCTTGCTTACTGGGGAAGTAGTTCTGTAAAATATAGGATGGGAGCCATTCAGGAGGGAGGGAGAGGACAGGAGAGAATGAGAACAAAAACATGGCAGAGACGGGGCGGGGAGGAGTCCACCAGGTTTGCAAGCAGTTGGACCAAACTCTACAGGCAGACTTCACTTGCAGAATTACACTCCTACTGTCAATAGAGAAGGACGAGGCCTCCTACCAAAATACACGAGGCGCACTGGGTGAGGGAGAGGGAGCAGCTCCTGAGTAGAACCTCACCCATTTCTCCTCCAGAAAATGGAGACATTTACCATCCTTTATTTGCTTCTGTACCGCAGGTGCCATTTATCTGCTTAGCATTACTGGGGATTGAACCCAGGGGAGTTCTACCTCTGAGATATACTCCCAGCCCTATTTATATTTTTAGTTTGCAACAGGGTCTCACTAAGTTGCTGAGGCTAGCTTTGAACCTGTGTTCCTATCTCAGCCTCCCAGGTACTGGGATTATAGGCATGCGCCAACATGCGTGGCTAGCCATAGATGTCTTTTATTTTTCTAATT
Organism: Muscardinus avellanarius; assembly: GCF_963383645.1. Lineage (NCBI taxonomy): Eukaryota > Metazoa > Chordata > Mammalia > Rodentia > Gliridae > Muscardinus > Muscardinus avellanarius. The sequence goes on from NC_137796.1 coordinate 72,257,048, forward strand.
TCCAGAACATGCACATTCCAAAACCTTATAATTTTTTTTTGGGGGGGCCATACTAGGGATTGAACCCAGGGACATTCTACCTTGGAGCTACATCTCTAGTCCTATTTTTTATTCTTAATTTTAAATCAGGGTCTCAGTAAATTGCAGAAGGACTCACTAAGTAGCTGAGGCTGGCCTTGAACTTGGGATCCTCCTGTTTCAGCCTCCCAGGCACTGGAATTACAAAGTGTGTGCCACCAAACCTGGCTTTCTAAATTATTATTATTATTATTATTAATTATTATTATTATTATTATTATTATTATTATTATTTTTTGGCAGTACTTGGGATGGAACCCAGGGGCATTCTACCTTCCAGCTACACCACCAGGCCTATTTTTATTCTTTATTTGGAAACAGGGTCTCACTGAGTTGGGAAGGGCCTCACTAAGTAGCTGAGGAACTGCGATCCTCCTGTCTCAGCCTCCAGAATGCTGGGATTACAAGCGTGCGCCACTACGCCCAGCTCTAAATTATTCTTGATGAAAGAGTGGGGCGATGGATCTGCCCCTGGGGGTGGGAGCAGGACTCGTGAGGCAGGACTGGCTGAGCGATGGCTGCTGCCTCCCCCTGGGGTTTTGTATCTCACTTGCTTTTGTATATGCTTGAATTTCCCTAAGAGCCAGTCACAGGAAATCCTTTGACTGCAAGTCCCCTCATGGTGACCACGGCAAAGTATTCTTTCAATTTCTTCTCCTTGCCTGGGACAGAGCGTAGCTCCGAGCTAGAGCACAGCGTTGCAGTGCTGCACACGGTAACCGGAGCACAGAGAGCTGCCGGGGCGCATGGCCAGGGCCCCTGTGACCAGCTTGCTTCGGGCCCCACACAACTGTTTCCCAGCCCCGGGCTGCAGATTCCTGCGGGGTGGCTGCTTACCAGCTGGCCAATGCGGTCCAAGTTGTCCAGGAAGTACTTCACTGATTCACCCTGTCACAAGAAAAACATTCATGGTTTAGTCTCAACGGAGGAACTCCAAGTCACAAGAAAAAGGACACAGAGTGCACATGCAATATTTAAAGTTAGAAAGCCATAGTATTTATTTTTAGTACTGGATCTAAAGGGCTAACTACCAGATCACAGGGCACTGGGGATTGAATCCAGGAGAGATTTGCCTCCAAGCTATACCCCCTAGCCCTTTCCATTTTGAAACAGAGTCTTGTTAAGTTGCTGAGGCTGATCTTGAGCCTGTGATCCTCCTGCCTCAGCCTCCTAAGTGCTAAGATTACAGATATGAGCCACCATGCCTGGCGAAAATCATGCAATGTTTAAAACAACTGTTTCTGCAGGGTGCTTGGCGGGTGCTGGCCTGCTCCAGGACCCTAGAACTCGGCTCCAGCATGTAGTTTTGCTTCTGACAAACGCGGCCCACAGGACCCTAGCCATTGTTCCTAAAGTGGTAAATCCTGGAGAGGAGGGCAAAGACAAAACATTTTCCTGTCTCTGGAAGCATTCCACGATGACGTCACTACTTGTGACTGAGTTACTGCACAGGGCTGGAGAACTCTGCCTGGATTCTGCAGTGGACTGAGAAGCCCTTCTCTGGACGGAGGACGGACAGAGCCACGATCCACAGCCAGGGGACTTTCGGATGCTCGCCAGCCTGCTGAAGGAGTGGCCAGCGATGGGCTTCATGGCACCTGCAGGGCAGGAGGGGCCTGGGATATTCAAATACTGGCTTAGAAAAACCAGTGCTGGAAACTACCCCCCCTTCTCTGAGTAAAACCTTTCTCTGAGTACCAATGAGGCAGGGCCTGGTGCTGCCAGCTGCCCTCCCTTCGGTTGTTTTTTTTGGTACTGGGGCTTGAATCCAGAAGCATTCTACTTCTGAGCTATACTCTCAGTCCTATTTGATTTTTTTAATTTTAATTTTTTATTTTTTTGGAGTACTGAATAGAACCCAGTCCAGCTATACCCTCAGCCCTATTTTTTTATTTGTTATTTTGAAACAGAGTCTGAGTTGCAAAGGGCCTAAGTAGCTGAGGCTATCCACAAACTGTAATCCTCCTAAGCCTCGAAAATGCTGGGATTACAAGAGTGAGCCTCCACGCCCAGATTAATTTTTTTAATTTTGAAACAGGGTTTTACTAAGTTGCGGAGGCCCCTGCACCTCCTGTCTTGGCTTCCCAAATACTGGGGTTACAGGTGTGCGCCTCCACACCCAGCTAAAATTTTTTATATTGAAACAGGGTCTTGCTATGTTGCTAAGCATGGCCTCAAATCTGTGATCCTGTCTCAGCCTCCCAGGTACTGGAATTACAGGCATGTGTCACCACGCCAGCTCTTCCTTGGGCTTTGTGGAAGACACCCTGGGAAAGCTCAGGTCACCGTGTACTTTCTCACAAGGTGTAAAGAGGCGAGGTCACACACATGTGCCAGTTGGCATTCTAGATTTTTAAGGAGGAAAGACCACTGGGAAGATGCCAGAGTATAGCTTGTGACTTCAAAAGAAAAGGTTGGGGAGTGATGGGAGCCATCAGCTCCCTAGTTCGCTTCTTTTGCTCCCTTGTCCCAGATAGACAAAAGGAGAAGAGAAATTTCCCTAGTTGCAGAGCCAACTTTTCCGCTCCGGAATGGCAGCCTTGAGGATGGTTCCAAGGGGAATATTTTCTTTAAGGGGAACATTTCTGCCACTGTAGCATGAATGACCGTCAGCAAGGTGATTTCTCTCCTTGCATTCGGGTGCTGAGCACAGGCTGCTCTGGTGCCGGCTCAGGAGTGGGAGGCATCCGTGAGCCCATGGGCATCCAGCCTGCCCCGGCGCTGTGGACGAGGAGGCCGTGGTTTGGACGGAGTGAGACAGCTCGGTCCTTCCTGCGGCCACGCTGTCTGCACACCTGCCTCTCCCACGTTCAACAGGAAGCAACTGACGGCGGGAAGTTTGCCGGAGCACTTGTGCACCTGATGGGCACAGCTTCCTTCCCTGTCACCTTCTCTCCTTCCTGCTTCTTGCACACAGTGCCAGCAACTCACGCTGGGCCGTGGCACCAGCGGAAGGAAAGTGGTTCTGCTCTCCCGGTGGGACTGCAGCTGGCTGGCAGAGTCCAGCAACACAAACACCGCAGCTGGCTGCCTCGTTGCCACGAGATGCGGGCATGTGGGCGCACGCGCTCTGCCCCAGTGGCACAGGGAGAAGCACCTCAGAGACACAATCGGGATGGACCCAAACTCCCAGGACTTGGGAGGCAGAGGCAGGAGGAGCGCAGGTTCAAGGTTGGCCTCAGCAACTTGGTGAGATCCTGCTTTAAAATAAAAAGGGCTGGGGTATAGCTGAGAGACAGAATGTCCCTGGTGGTTCAATCCTCATTACACACACACACACACACACACACACACACACACACACACACACACACGTATATAGCTCAATGGTGAGTCCTAATGGGTTCAACTCCCAGTACCATCACCCGAAAAACAAACAAACAAACAAAAAACAAAAAAAAAAACTTTTTTTTTTTTTTTTTTTGGTGGTACTGGCGATGGAACTCAGGGGCATTCTACCTCTGAGCAATACCCCTAGCCCTATTTTTTATTCTTTATTTCGAAACAGGGTCTCACTGACTTGCAAAGGGCCTCACTAAGTAACTGAAGCTGGTTTCCAACCTGCGTGATCCTCCTGTCTCAGCCTCCCAAATGCTGGGCACCATGCCTGGCCTAAAAAAATCTGTTATCATGTGTCCATTCCCAGTATAATGAAATAAATTTTACTTTGGTATTTTGATCCCCTGCCCCAACAGCCTTGCTGAACTGACTGGTCTGTACCTTCACAGTGGGCTCCTTGGGATTTCCTAAGCCATGTATGGGCACACAGAACAATTTGATTTCCCCTTTTCTGAAATGCATGCCTTACATATCCAATAAGGTTCAGGCCCTCACACCTGACCTTTCCTTTATAAATGTGAAAATTCCTTCATTGAAACTACAAAAATAAATAAAAACAAATCCCCAAATAACTGGAGATATACGCCACATTCTTAAAATAAAAAAGTCAATACTGGCAAGGTATCAACTCCTCCAACATTGATCCACAGACCCAGTACATCCCCAAGCAAAATCATAGTTTTTTTTGTGGTACTAGGGATTGAACTCAGGGGCATTATATCTCCAAGCTATACCCCTAGCCCTATTTTATATTCTTTATTTTTGAAACAAGGTCTCACTCAGTTGTAGAGGATCTAAGTAGCTGAGGCTGTCCATGAACCTGCGATCCTCCTTTCTCAGCCTCCCAAGCACTGCAATTACACATGTGCGCCACCATGTTCTGCCACAGTGGGCACTCTTTTAAAACAAGCTGTCGAGCTTGTGTTTAAATGTATCTTTGTGCTTGGCACTGTGGGGGAATCCCTGTAATCCCAGTACTTGGGAGGCTGAGACCTTCTTTCAAAATAAAAAAATGAAAAGGAGCTGGGGCATACCCCAGCATTTGGGAGGCTGAGACAGGAGGATTGTGGTTCAAGGACAGCCTCCGCTACTTAGTGAGGTCCTTTGCAACACAGTGAGACCCTGTTTCAAAATAAATAATGAATAAAAAATAGGGCTGGGGGTGTAGCTTGGAGGTAGAATGCCCCTGGGTTCCATCCCAAGTGCCACAAAAAGGGGGGGGGGCAGGGAGGGGTGTAGCTTGGAGGTAGAATGTCCCTGGGTTCAATCCCTTGTACCAAGCATAAACATAAATAAGCAGATAAAAATCAGAATGTATCTTTTTAGAACTCAATTTTGTAAAAGAATACAGTTTTTATAACGCCTGATCTTAAGACGTGCTATGAAGTGACAGTGGAGGAGTTTAGCACTGGCAGAAGACCAACTGGAGAGAAACATGTTCAGGAATTGGTTCACATATCTACGGCCCACTGAGTTTTGACAAGTGGCCAGGGCAGCTCAACAGGGAAAGGAAACGACACAGAAACACTGGACATCTGTACTGAGGGGCACCAGCAGAAGGACACACACAGATGAAAGCAAAGTAAATCCCAGACCTAAACACACAAACTCAACTATGGGCAGTTTCTGTAACTTTCAGTTCAGAAAAGACTTCTGTGCCATCAGAATCCTCAGCGGCCTCAAGGACTTGTCCCTGTGGGCGGCGTCTCCCTGGAGCGCGGAGTGCCTGCGAGCCTGATGCCGCCTTGACCTTGAAAGGTCTTGGGTGACCGCCCTCGTGGACCAGGACGCGCCCACTCGTGGCCAAGCGGAGGTGACCACTGCCGGCCCCAGGTTCAGAGGACGACCGGTGCTGTTTACCCACTTAAAAGAGCACCACAGAGACCGAACACGAGTGGTTATGTCCACCGTATTCGTGACACCTGATGAACTAAAAGGATGAGTCAATACAATGTTTACGCTGTATTTAAGTGAAGTTGAAAATTAGGCAAAACTACTCGTGAGGCTGAGGACTGCAGGCTCACCGCCAGCCTCAGCTACTTAGTGAGGCTCCCTGCAACTTAGTGAGACCCTGTTTCCAAATAAAATATAAAATAGGCCTGGGCATGTAGCCCGAAGGTAGGAGGCCCCTGGATTCCACCCCCAGTACACAGCAAAACAAAGAACAACAAAAAATGGGCAAAACTAAACAAAATGCTTGTTATAAAAATGAGCACACCCCTGTACTTGGGAGGCTGAGCCAGGAAGATTTTAGGCTCAAAGCCAGCCTCAGCAACATAGTGAGACCCTCAGCAACTTAGCAAGACTCTATTTCAAAATAAAATAAGAAGCCGAGTGTGGTGGCGCACGCTTGTGATCCCAGCATTCGGGAGGCTGAGACCGGAGGATCGCGGTTCATGGACAGCTCAGCTACTTAGTGAGGCCCTTTGCAATTCAGTGAGACCCTGTTTCCAAATAAAGAATAAAAAACAGGGCTGGAGGTGTCCTAAGGGCCTCCGTCACGAACTCAACTGCTCCTCGTGATACCAAGGCAGTGCACTGTCACTGGGCGCCTTACCAGGGCTGCCTGGTTCCTCAGTGGGTCCTCAGCGTGCTGTTTAGTTACACACAGGGGTGAATACATAAGTGAAAGCAAAGGACTGGTCACCCCAAACCACAACAGCAGTTCCATTGGGGGTGGTCACGGACACGGGGGCTCATAATTCCTGGTGATGTTCCTAATCTGAGTGGGAGGCACACTGGGGTGTTTGGCTATAGTTTATTTTTATTTTTTGGTACTGGGTCCTGGGGATTAAACTGAGGGGCATTCTACCACAAAGCTATACCCCACCCCTTTTTAGGTTTGAATTTTGTGTGTTTTTTTTTTTTTTTGTGGTACTGGGGGTGGAACCCAGAGGCATTCTACCTCTGGGCTATACTCCCAGATCTATTTTATATTTTTATTTGGAGACAGGGTCTCACTAAGCTGCTGAGAGCCTCACTAAGTAGCTGAGGATGGCTTCGAACCTGTGCAATCCTCCCGTCTCAGCCTCCCAAGCGCGGGGATTACAAGCCTGCGCCACCACACCCGGCTTAGGTTTGAATTTTGAAACAAGGTCTGAGTAGCTGAGGCTGGCCTTGAACCCGATATCCTCCTCCTGTCTCAGCCCCCCAAGTACAGGGATTACAGGCATGCACCACTGAGCCAGCAGAGATATGTTCAAACCCTCTTTTGCAGTCATAGGATATAAGAAATGTTTATTTATTTCACGATTTAAAAAAAATGTAAACGAAAACAAAACCAACCAAAATGCCCACAGTGAAGGGCATCAAAACCCGTCGAGTGCCACGCACCTCCCTCCAAGCTGCCTTTCAGAAGCGTGTTCAGATCTCCTTAAACACAATCCTCTCGCCTCTTTTCTCAAAGCCCGGTGACTGGTGAGCTCCTTTTAAGAAGCCTGGTTCCTGGCTCTCCACCCTTCTTTCTGCCAAGCTCACTGCTCAGGCCAGAAGCAACTAGTGGCTTGGTCATATGACCGGGAACACATAAAAATGACTGACTTTTTTAAAAATAGAAAACCACCTGGTACCTCCAGGTTGTGGAACTAAAAGTTAAACAAAACAAAACAATAAAGAAACCCAAAGGCCTGTGTTTGCAACATACGAAGAGGGCACCGGGCTAGAAAGAGAGTGTGTGCGCCGGAGCGTGGGCTGGGTGACTGGCCTCCCTTTCTTTCCCATTAGTCTTGTCCCCACCTTGGGAAAGCAGCAGAGGATGTGGGGAGATGACAGATGAGATAGTAAATGACAAACTACTCACGATTTCCAAGTAGGAGAGAGGTCACTTTCACCAAACACTGTGTGGGCACGCTGCTTGGCGGTGCTGCCTTGCGGCCTCGGTCTGCCTTGTCTTTCCACACAGCCCAGCACCCAGCCCAACGCCTACCAGCACCCAGCGCCATCCTATGCCACAGGGTCCCAGGAAGCTTGCTGCTGACTAAGGGGTGGGCCAAAGTAACCAGCGGGAGAGCCGAGAACACCCTCTACCCATGTTAGGTCTGGACTGGGCTCTCCTCCTTCTGGGCATATTCTTTATTCCAAATATACAGAAAATAAAGGTGTACTGTTAGATCAGAGCAGTGTCTGATGGGCCCGCGGGAGAGCCCAGGGAAGGCTGGTCCACACCCCCTCAGCTGAGACGGACCCGCTGCTGGCCCTTTAAGCCCCCCAGCCCCTCCCTCCGAGTCTACCCGCTCTTCCTTCTACAGGCAACTCATCCAGGCGCTAAGTTTAGCTACGATCACTAATCTTCCCTCCAGGGATGGTGGAGTCCTGCCTTCCTTCCAGAGGCACCAGGCCTTGGCTTCGCTCTGCTCTGCAGACGGTGGCAGTGCAGGTCCCTGTGGCAGCCATGCGCTCTCCTGGACCCCCTGCTCCTGCTCCTTCCATCCTCCGGCCAAGAGCTGCCTGCAACCTGTCCTCCCGGTTCACGACTTCACGACTCCTTCCGAGGTGGCTTGGGCTTTCAGACCCCAGAAACCTCGCCTGCTACTTGGAGGCTGTGGATGGCAGGTCACCTCTCTGGGCCTCTGTTCTCGCTTCTGTCAAGTTAGAACGGCACCCTATCTCACAGAGCAGTCTCCGGGCTGAGCACACAGCACGACGCGAGGCTGGCACTCAGATGGCAGCTATTATTTTACTGAAGCCAGATGTCTTTTGCTTCACGACTCTAGGAAGGCTGACTTGATGACAGGATTTGACATGTTATGAAAGAAAGTAAAATCGGAAGGGAAATCAGGCGTGGTGGCGCACGCCTATAATCCCAGTACTTGAAAGGCTGAGACAAGAGGATCACAGGCTTGAAGCCATCAGCAACCTAGTGAGAGCCTGTTTTAAAAAAAAAAAAAATCAGGCTAGGGGAGTAGAATGCCCCTGAGTTCAATCCCTAGTAACCCCCCCAAATAACAAACAAACAAACAAACAAACAAACAAACAAACAAACGGCTGGGGAAGCAGTTCAGAGGTAGAATGTGCCTGGGTTCAATCTCTAGTACGAAAAAAAAGAGGGAGGGAGAGAGAAGCCGAGTGTGGTGATGCACGCTTGTAATCCTAGCATTCGGGGGGCCGAGACTGGAGAGTTACGAATACCCCCAGCTACTTAGTGAGGTTCTTTGCAACTCAGTGAGATCCTGTTTCCAAATAAAGAATAAAAAATAGCACTGGGGGTGTAGCTTGGAGGTAGAATGCCCCTGGGTTCCATCCCCAGAGAGGGGGGGGGGAGAGGGGGGGGGAACTCTGCAAAGTTTGTGTGTGTGTAATACTGGGGATTGACTCTAGGGATACTGTCTCAACCTTTTGTTTTTTTACTTTGAAACACGGTCTCACAAAGTTACTGAGCACTGCTAACCTTTTTTTTTTTTTTAACCTGACGCCACTGAGGTCAGCTGGGAAGAGAACAATGACAGGCAGGCACACCCTCCTCCATTTCTCCCTCCAGGACCACTGCTATCCAGCCAATCCATTTAGCGTCTAAGGGAGAGAAGCAATCCCCACTTCACAGAGGACATGATTCCCAAGCTAGCTCAGCCCAAATGCAAACGAAATGTTCCTTGATTTACCCCCTGCAGACACTGGTTCTTCTTTGACCATATGCTTGAATTTGCTTAAAAAAAAAAAAAAAAAAAAAAAGCATACAAGCAAAACAAATCAAACGCTGCAAGGAACGGCTGCCAAGCAGGTTACTGGAAAATGAAGAGGCCGCGTGTGCACTGTAATAAAAAGGCGAACGCTGCTCAGGCGGCTGAGGGGCGGACCGCCGGAGCAGACAAGGTCCAGACCAGCCCAGGCAACACAGCCAGACCTCGTCTAAAAAAACAAAAACAAAACAAAAAGATAGAGGCAGCAACTAAAACCATAGCCTCCGTACTTTTGACAGGAAGTGTTGAGCAGCGCTTTAGATCACTGCTTAAAATTCAACCCCCATCCGGCCCATGTTTTCTCATCTGTATGTCAACAAAATGCCAGAAAGTGGGAGGACAGCATGGGCAGCCTTGGCCACAGCAGCACACAGCACGGCGCCCTTGCCACAGCCTGCTCTCCAAGCAAACGCAGACCCGAGCACTGGAAACAAGACCTGCTCAGTGCCATTCGGAACACCAGAGAGGCGCACGGGCAAATACCCAAATCCCGGTGCTTGGGAGGCTTGAGATAGGAGGGCTGCAAGTTGGAGGCCAGCCTTAGCAAGTTAGCATGGACCTCCAGCAATTTAGTGAAACCCGGTTTCAAAATTTAAAAAAAGGGCTGGTGTGTGGCTCAGAGGTAGAATGTCCTTGGGTCCAATCCCTAACACCAACACACCCCAAAGAGCTGGGTGTGGTGGTGCAGGCCAGGAATGAGAGTACTTGAGAGGCTGAGACAGGAGGACTGTAGGTTTGAGGCCAAAAGCAGCAACTTTGTGAGAACCTGTTTCAAAATAAAATAAATAAATAAATAAATAAATAAAAGAAGCTAGGGGTGTAGCTCAGTGGTAGAATGCCCTTGGGTTCAATCCCCAGAACCACAAAACTAAACAAACCAACAAAACCACAAAGGCCATGGCTCTAATGCTAACGTGAGGTTCCACTTCTACGAGAGGGGCTGAGGGCTCTGTTCCACACTGCTGGCTGCCCAACAGACACTGATTTGTGAAAGGTCACAGGCAGGGCATGCGGATGGATCACAATAAATCAATCACTTGAAGCCGGGCGTGGTGGCGCACGCTTGTAATCCCGCTTGGGAGGCGGAGACAGGAGGATGGCGCAGGTTCGAAGCCAGCCTCCGCTGGCTTGAGAGACCCTGTTTCCAAATAAAAAATATAAAATAGGTCTGGGAGTGTAGTCTGGAGGTAGAAGGCCCCTGGGTTCCCTCCCCAGTACCACCAAAATAAATAAATAAAAAAATAAAAAATCACTTGTCACTTGGCTGGTTACAACATCCAGGCATTGGGTGATTATGTATTTAAAATATTTTATCCTTTTTTTGTGGTGCTGGGGATTGAATTTTGGGGCGTTCTACCTCCCAGTGACATCTCCGCCCCATTTTATTTTTATTTCAAATCAGAGTCTCACTACTCGCTGAGGCTGGTTGAGAACCTGCGACCCTCCTGTCTCAGCTTCCCAAGTACTGGGATTACCAAGCATGAGCCACCGTGCCCGGCTTGACATACTTTATCTTGTTTAACGCAAACCTAGTGTGAAGATTCCCATTTTCCTGGTCAGAGGAACCAGAGCTCAGAAGTTAACTTGGCCAAGGTGAAAAGGTTACTGAAGTCCAGGGTCCAAGCTCTCAGGGCTGAGGGCGGTGTGGCTGCCAGCAAGGAGACTGCACACCAGGCTTTGTACTGAGAAGTTCAGCGAAACTGTACTTCCTACGAATTACGCTGCAAGGTCTGAACAAGGCCAGCAGCGTGCCCGGCGTGACCTGAGCGCCAGGTAGCGTGTGCTCAGAGCTGCAAGATGGAGGGAGGCCGAGCCTCAGTGATGGAGTGGTGCCAAGGGAAGGGGTCACGGCGCTCTCCCGCTCGCTCGAGGCTGCTCAGGCCTCGTCCGCCCCCACCGCAGGCCGAACAAAAGGGAGAGAGAAGCCTTCAAAGCGGCTTCGTCTGCCAGACACTGAGTCATCCCAGTGCGAGGCGGCGCGGCTCTCTGAGCAAGAAGGGGCGAGCTCTGCCCACGGGCCACTTGTGCTGCGGCCACGGCCCCGCGAGCCTCTGCTCCTCACCCATCCCGTGCTGCCCCCACCTTGCTGCTGGGGAGCAAACCAGGGGCATTCTACCTCACAGCGACAGCCCGCCATTCATTCATTTATTTATTTATTTATTTATTTATTTATTTATTTATTTATTTATTTATTTATTTCTGCAGGTCTGGGGATGGAACACAGGGGCATTCGACCTCTGAGCTACATCCCCAGCCCCGTTTTTATTCTTTATTTTGAAACAGGGTCATACTGAGTTGCAAAGGACCTCACTAAGTAGCTGAGGCTGGCCGCGAACTGTGATCCTCCTGTCTCAGCCTCCCGAATGCTAGAATTACAAGTGTGCGCCACCACGCCCGGCTTATATTTTTATTTTGAAAGAGGGCCTTGCCGGGCGTGGTGGCGCACGCTTGTAATCCCCGCGCTTGGGAGGTGGAGACAGGAGGATCACGCAGGTTCGAAGCCAGCCGCGCGCGCTGGCTTAGGAGACCCTGTTTCCAAATAAAAATGTAAAAATAGGTCTGGGAGTGTAGCCCAGACATAGAAGGGCTTCCAGGAACCCCAGTACCACAAAAAAAAAAAAAAAAAAAAAAAAAGAGGGCCTGGCTAAGTTGCCGAGGTTCTCACCAACTTGCTGATGCTGGATTCAAACCTGCGATGCTCCTGTCTCAATCTCCCTGGGAATACAGGTAGGTGTCACTATGCCCGGCTTCTTGTGCTGTCCCCTTCTGCAGATGCGATGCTGACAGGCTATGGGCCACAGGCCAGCCACGCAGCCCACCACCCCTCCGCCAACGCTGAACCTAGGAAGAGGGAGAGCGCCTTCCTTCCTGGCCGCTGAGCAGACGACAAGCAGCCCACAAATCCCCCTCCCCTCAGGATCTTTTCTTGTATTTCCTGCTGACAACATTAGCAGGATTTCATGAGAAATCTGTCCCCCAATACTCTCACATTGTGTTGGGAACTCATGGAGGAACAGTGAGACGCAGACACAGGGCTTCCTTTCCCTGTGAGTCGGTGCACAGTGGCGTGTTTGCCGCATCTGGCAGAGCCCTCAGAGCCCTTCCTTTGCCTGACCAACGTGGAGTCCAGGCCTCGCTGGAACACACGCTCGGCCCAGGGACCGAGCTGCTCTGCCAGTGAGAACAGATTCTGTATGTGTGGACTGAGGAGTGTTATAACTTGCGACAGCCCCAGGGTCTCAGCCAGCTTAAAACAACAACAACAACAACAACAACAACAACAACAACAACAACAACCACCACCACCACCACCACCACCACCACCACCACCACCACCTTCCTGGGCCTAGAATACTCAGGTGGAGCAATGGAAACACAGTTCTGGAGGACAGGCATCATGAAGGTTCCAGATGCAGGTACCCTGGTACTGGTGTGTGCCAGTTTCCATTGTTTATATGACTGGTTCAGGCCACTGTGTCCAAACCTTGGCACTTCACCTGCTCCTCATGAACCTAAAAGAAGTCATGTTCCTTACAAAACAAGTCGGACTGAATAAAGCCATCTTCACTGCAGTCTGGGTTTGTCACCAAAGGGAGGACTTCAACACAGAACAGCCTGGCCGATCATGTCAAAGTATGAATGAACTCGCGCGTGTGAAACTGATTTGCCACCCAGTTTAGAGACTGACCCTTCACTAGGAAGCAAACTTCATTCTCTGTATTAGAAAGGAGGTGGGGAGCCGGGTGTGGGGGCGCACACTTGTAATCCCAGCATTTGGGAGGCTGAGACCGGAGGATCGCGGTTCGCGGACAGCCTCAGCTACTTAGTGAGGGCCTCTGCAACTCAGTGAGACTTTGTTTCAAAAATAAAGAATAAAAAAGAAATAGGGCAGGGGGTGTTGCTCGGAGGTTGAAAGGCCCTGGGTTCCATCCCCAGACCTGCACGCGTGTGCGTGTGTGCGTGCGTACACACACACACACAAAAAAAAAAAAAAAAAAAGAAAAAAAAAAAGAAAAAGAAAAAGAAAAAGAAAGGAGGTGGGGAAGCTGGGCTCAGAGGCCATGCCTGAAATTCCAGCAGTTGGGAGGCTGTGACAGGAGGATCCCAGGTGTGAGGCCAACGCATAGTAACTAAGTGAGATCCTGTTTCAAAAATAAAATAAACAAGGATGGGGGTACCCAGGGGTAGAATGTCCCCGGGTTCAGTCCCCGGTACAAAAAGGAAAGGAAGAAGGCAAAGGACATGTGCAGAAGTACCCAGCGAGCTCTCCGGATCAGGGCGCGTGCCTGCCACACAGGGGCATGCGCTCGGACCCCGCACGCCGAGGGCGCCGAGGAGCTTCCTGGCAGCCCGAGCGCTCGGGTCCTGGGCCCAGGTCTCTCTTGGGCACCTCCCAGGAACAGCGCCAGACCAGACGCCAGCCACCCGCCTCCGCGGGAGCCTCCTGGACAGGGGGCGCTCGAGGGCGCCCTCCTCAGGGCACCGTGTTTCCACCTCCTCAGAGAATTCTGCTTGATGCTTCTAAAAGATTTAAACATTGTAATAACGAGAAGTGAGTTGTAGGGCGATTTCACAGAGTTTTGCTTCTGAAAGCTCTCCTACTAGCTTGTCAGGGAAGATAAAATAGTTTATTATAGTCTACCTTAAAATTAGGAGATAGTCTCCTCTCCCCCCTTTTTTTTGGTACTGGGGATTAAACCCAAGGACACTCTACCTCTAAAATACAGCCCTATTTTTATTTTTAATCTTTATTTATTTATTTGTTTGTTTATTTATTATTTATTTTTGTGGTACTTGGGGTGGAACCCAGAGGCTTTCTACCTCCAGGCTATACTCCCAGACCTATTTTATATTTATATGGAAACAGGGTCTTACTAAGTTGCTGAAAGCCTCACTAAGTACCCGAGGCTTCAAACTGGTGCGATCCTCCTGTCTCAGCCTCCCAAGCACCAGGATTACAAGTGTGCGCCACCACGCCCGGCTCTATTTTTTATTTTGAAACAGGGTCTCCCAAGGTTGCTGAGGCTGGCCTCGAACCTGTGATCCTCCTGTCTCAGCCTCCCAAGTATTGGGATTACAGGCATTACTTGGCTTGAAGTTCCCTTTTAAGAAAAAGCACTTCATTGAGAAATTGAAGAATTGATTCCACACAAAGTGCTGACTCTGAAATGAGCATACTGAGAGGAAGGGGGAAAGAGCAACACCAGGGAAGAAACACTGCTCACCGACTTCAACTCTCCCACTGTGTTTACTCAGAAAGACAAACTCAGTCCTCTCTAAAGGCCGACCTTTCCTAAAGTGGCCATAAAGCTCAGCATCCTTAGGAGGTACTGGTTCCTACATGATGTTGGATAAGGAGGAAGGGAGGGGAAAAGCAAAACATTCTCTTCTGTAAAAAGCACCCCAAAAGCCGGGCATGGTGGCACACGCTTGTAATCCCCATGCTTGGGAGGCTGAGACAGGAGGATGATCACACAGGTTCAAAGCCAGCCTCAGTACTTAGTGAGGCTCTCAGCAACTTAGTGAGACCCTGTTTCCAAATAAAATATATATATAAAAAAGGTCTGGGAGTATAGCCCAGAGGTAGAAAGCCTCTGGGTTCCACCCCCAGTACCACAAAAAAAAGGGCACCCCAAAGAGCACAACTTCAAGCTCCTGTAAGCATCATTAATGTATTTATATTTCCTATAAAAAGTTGCATAACAATGTCTATAGCAGTATATTATTATTATTATTATTATTATTATTATTATTATTATTAGCAGGTCTGGGAATGGAACCCAGAGGCACTTGACCTCCGAGTTATACCCTCCATCCAATTTTTTATTTATTCTTTATTTTGAAACCGGGTCTCACTGAGTTGCACAGGGCCTCGCTAAGTAGCTGAGGCTGTCCGCGAACCGCGATCCTCCGGTCTCAGCCTCCCGAATGCTGGGATTACAAGCGTGCGCCACCACGCCCGGCGCAGTATTATTTTTAATAGCCCAAAGTGGAAAGAAAATAAATACCCATTTCACAGTTGGTGAACTGTAAGACCAAATGTGCGGCACTCACACAAGGGAATACTACTCAGCAGTAAAAGTGAGCAGAATCCTGACCCACGGTGAGGGCCGCTGTCCACTCGAACCCAAGCCCACTGTACAGTGCGGGGGAAGCCAGACACCAAGGCCACTACTGCAAGACTCCACTCGGAGGAAACACCTAGAAGAGCTACCGAGGCAGGCTCAAGGGCCGTCTGGGGCTGGGGAGAGTGTGAGGGCAGGAGGGACTTCACTGGGATGATGGAAATGTTTTAAAAACAGGTTTATGGTGATGTTTGCACAACTTGGTAAATTTACCAAAAGTCACTGAATTGTGCACTTTAAAAAACTGCATAAAAAGAAAAAAGTTCCCATAAAACCAAGTTATTTACTTAAGAATGCTCCTGTTCTGCTCACACTGAGAATTAATCACCTCCCACTTAATAACTCCTAAGTAGCTCAACATCGGTTCAGGTCTAAGATCTATTTTGGAGGTTCAAAGTTTTCAGGTCAGGAAAGCTCCAATTATAAAGGCTGTTACCAGCTGTTTTCATCTTTATTAAACCACAGTTATTTAACAAAATAGCAGCAGGAAGTTAAACAGACCCTGAATGTCAATTAAAAGGAAACCGAGTATGATCCCAAATGGAGCTACAGGCTCCGGCATGTCCCTTCAAAGGTCCCTCTGAGCCGCCTGCACAAGGGAGCTGGGCTGGAGAAGGCGGAGCGGGCCCTTCCCGCTGCCCTGACCCCGGAAACAAAGGCAGGGGCAGGCTGGAGGCTTGGCACCGCTGAGCCGCCGGGTTTCCAAAGTGGGTCTACTAGCTCTGAAAAGCTAGGGAAAAGCTGGGCATGGTGGTGCACACCTGTAATCCCAATGTTTGGGGAGGTTGAGATAGGAAGATCAAAGGTTTGAGGACAGCCTCTGCAAGGTAGTGAGACTCAGCAATCTAGTGAGACCCTGTTTCAAAAGCAAAAAATAAAACAAGCTGGGGATGTAACTTGGGGTGGAATGTCCCTGTGTTCAATCCCCAGCACCACAATAAATTAAAAAAAAAAAAAGAAACAAGTTAGTAGGAAAAAGTTCTCTTTATATAATGTGCCCTATGAAAAAGGCAGGGAACCACTGTGTTCATGGTTGATTACAACAGTTTGGTGCTGGATTAGAAGTTTGTCAGGAAGTCTGTATTTTACAACTCTGAGATGGGAGATGGCCAGGGTTAACAGATACCATCCAACTGGGAAACTGGGCATGGTGGCACACACCTGTAGTCCCTGCCCTTGTGAGGCTGAGAAGGGAGAATCTCAGGTTTGAGGTCAGCCTCTACAATTTAGCCAGACCCTTAGCAACTTGGTGAGAACCTGTTTCAAAACTTGGAGGCTAACACAGGAGGATCACAGGTTTGCAGCCAGCCTCAGTTACTTAGTGAGGCCCTCAGTAACTTAGTGAGACGCTATTTCAAAATAAAAAATAGGGCTGAGAATGTAACTCAAAGGTTGAAGGCCCCTGGGTTCAACCCCCAATAACACCCCCCAAAAATGATGTCATCCAGAAAAAATGTCATATGAGAGGGAAAAGGAGAGAGATAGAGCAAACAGCCAGGTGGGAGGCAGACTAGAGTTCTCAGAGCTACTTATACAACATTTCTCCAAATTTGAAATTATCTAGAACAAAAAGTTGTAAAAAATGAGAAGTAATCAGAGATATTGTGTGTTCATGAACACAAGCATAAATATGATCCGAGGACGGCCAATACAGTATTTTGTTTTTGTGTCTGTGGTACTGGCAATGAAACCCAGGGGCATTCTACCTCCGAGTCATCCCCAGCTCTATTTTTTTTATTCTTTATTTTGAAACAAGGTCTCACTAAGTTGCAGAAGGACTCACTAAGTAGCCGAGGCTGTCTGCAAACAGCAATCCTCCTGTCTCAGCCTACCCAATGTTGGGATTACAAGCATATGCCACCATGCCCGGCAATAACAGTATTTTAAAAAAGGGGTCAATTAGCTGGGCGTGGTGGCGCACGCTTGTAATCCCAGCATTGGGGAGGCTGAGATGGGAGGATTGCAGCTCACAGACTGCCTCAGCTACTTAGTGAGGCCCTCTGCAACTTGTGAGACCCTGTTTCAACAAAATACAGAATAAAAAAAAATAGGGTTGGGGTGTAGGTTGGAGGTAGAATGCCCCTGGGTTCCATCCCCAGTACTGAAAAAAAAAAAAAAAAAAAAAGGAGTGAATTAAATGCCTTCAGAGGCTGCTGCCACTGCATAAAATCCTCTTTCACCAATGAGGAGGAGGAAGCCAGGATACCTAGGGAAGCCAACATTGCTCTTGGAAGTAGTTTCCTATATCGCCTCCCTTTCCCATACTCTGCCTTCCCTCTGGGAGGGCGGGAGGCCGGGTAGGGCCTCTGTAGAGGTGGGTGGATGGCTACACACTCCTGGGATGTGTGCTCTGCTGGACCACTGCGCCGGGGCCTGCCTGGCCATGCCCCCGCTTTCCCACAGACACCCAGGGGAAGGAGCACAGGCCTCTCCTCAGGAGACGAGCATGCATCTTCTCAATGGCTCCTGGAGGCCACCGCCCTGGTGTCTTCTGTCTGTCTCGTTATATTTTACACTTTTCTTGGTGAATTACAATTATTCATCATACTGAGATTCAAAGTGATCCACCGACACATGGCCAACTGTCTTCTTATTGACTGAGATGTGCTACTCGGATTTCTGCAACTTTTCTGACCAGACTCCATGTGAGACTGTGTGTGGAGTTTACTTGTCCAGTTACTTGGATCCCCCGAAACATCTCAATAACAGTGGTTTTCATACCGATCCAGGTGGCGCTCGGCTTTGACTCTGTAATACTCACTTCTCTCTGCTGGCACCTGGGCAGCAAGTTTTGCTTTGTTTCTAAATACATTACTCTCTCTCCCAGGTCTTAGGGATCCATGCTTGTTACCTAGCTTAATGGAAGCCAGGGCTTGCCCTCTGAGCTGGGGTAACCTCTGAGTGCACCCGAGTTTTTTCGAGTTGCTGGGGGCAACTCGAAGGCCTCCCTGTGCCAGCAGGTCCTGCATGGCAAAGATGAATCACAGCTGGACTTGCTTGGGCCCAGTCCTCCTGCAGAACGAAATCCTGAGAGACCGAAGGAAGCACCCATCACTTCAAATGCCTGTCCAGGCTGAATGCGCAGTGTTGGAGTAGGTGGACTGCATTGCGATGGGTGGAGAAATAATCTGGTTGTTTTCTGTCATAAACAAAATGAAAACTTTTCCTTAGAAGAAAAGAAGCATAATCCCAGAAATCCAAACAACTCTCTAGAATGTTAGCCCTTGGCTTTTATCATCGCCTGTGTTGAAATTTAAGGGACGAGTGACTTACTGCTTTAGGCAGGCTGATGACAAAAGTCAAGAGGACAAGCAGAGGACAGTGGGTGCTCCGTGAGCCCAAGATTCTGTGTGCCATCGAATATTCAACTGAAGAAGAAAACCAGCAACAGGAAGCAGGAGTTCTGTATCCTGTCTTCACCAGTGTGCATCTTGTGTGTTCTGTTCTGTGTCAATATATACACATCTACTTTTTTTGTGGTAAAAAAAAAAAAAACCATATTAATGTAAGCTTTACCATCTTAACCTTTTTTATTTTTATTTTTGGTGGTACTGGGGTTCCTGGAAACCCTTCTACCTCCGGGCTACACTCCCAGACCTATTTTTTTATATCTTTATTTGGAAACAGGGTCTCTTACGCCAGAGCGGCTGGCTTCGAACCTGCGCGATCCTGTCTCTGCCTCTCAAGCGCGGGGATTACAAGCGTGCGCCACCACGCCCGGCTCCATCTTAACCATTTTTAAGTGTCTGTCTCAGTAGTGTTAAGTATATTAACATCAGGAGACATCTCTGGGACTTTTTCCATCTCCAGAACTTTTTGCAAACCTGGACTCTATTCCCTGGACTCTGTAAAGGGAGTCATACAGTGTTTGTCTTTACCTGTGTGACTTATTTCACTCAGTGTTTCCTCAAGTTCATCCCTGTTGTATCAGCACTTCTTTCCTTTTTAAGATGGAACGACACCCCATTTTATGTATACAACACGTTTTGCTTATCCATTTGTCTGTCGACGGACACCTGGGCTGCTTCCCCCTTTTGACTACTGGGAGCAGTGCTGCTAGGGACGTGGGTGTGGCATATTTCTTAGACACTCTGCTTTCAACTCTTCTGGGCACGTGGAGCTGCTGGATCATAGGTGGTTCTAGTTTTGAGAAACCTCACTATTTTCCACGTGGTTGCACCATTTCCATTCTCACCAACAGCACACAGGGTTCCCGTTTCTCCACATCTTCACCAATACCTGGTATTCTCTGGCTGTCTTTTGATAGCTGCTCTCCTAGTGGGTGTGTGTGGTGACATCTCACTTTGGCTGTGATGGGCATTTCTCATGGTTGGTGACACAGCATCTCTTCAAAGGCCCTCATTTATCATCTTTGCAGAAGTCTATTAAAGTCCTTTGCCCACTTTTAAAATTGGGTTATTTGACTTCTGTGTTGAACTGCAGGAGACTGTATATATTCTGGATATTAATCCCCTGTCAGAGATGGAGTTGCGACTGTCCTCTCCCGATCCACAGGCTCCCTTTTGCTGTCTGTGGGTGCGTCGAGGCACACTAAGTTTGAAGCAGTCCTGTGTCTGTCTACTGTCTACCTTTGTTGCCTGTGTTCTGGTGTCATAGCCAAGAAATCACTGCTAAGTCCAAAATCAGGGACACTTTTCCTTTAGGTCTCAATGTAGGCCTTTTAGAGTTTTAATTCTTATTTTACGTCTTTAGTTAATTTTCAATTACTTTTTTTGTATATGAGGTAAGAGTCAATGCTTTTTGAAAAAAAAAACAAAAAAAAACCTACCAGTATTGCAGTGGATAAATGCACAAAGCTGTTTGGCCCTGAGGGCAGTCACTTGGACTCTTCCCAGTGCGTGGTGATGACCAGTGATGGCGCGGACACCCTTTGTACAGTCTCCACACAAGAACACCATCTCCAGGCTGCTCAGCACTTAAAATTAATTCTGGTGGGTTTGTTTCAGACTTTGTTATTATTTTCTTTACTTCTTTATTTGAATTACAATATCTTACTTACTTACATGCCTGGGTTGCCCTGGTGAGCTCCAGTTAAATTATACCAGTGCTTCAGCAAAATTACTTGGTAGGGTCTTCTACTTACAGACAAGTTATGATTTGAGTATCAACTTATATGGTCACAGAACATTTAAATTTAGATACAGTGTGGCTCAGAGGCTGCTAGAACCATGTGGACTTTGACAGTTCAGCTAAGCTTGTTACAGGGCAGTGATGGCTCAGGGGAACTGGCATTAAAGTTTGTATCTGGCTGTCACTGAATTCCAGGCTAACTGGGCCTGTACTCATAACCTTGCTGCTCCTTGTGGGATCTTTACAAAGTGAAACTATGGAAGACACATGTGCCTGCCATCCTGCCTTCGCTATTCACCACGGGAAGAGCAGTCCAGCCTTTCCAAGTGCAGCCATATAATGTAGAGTATTGTGTGAGAATCTCAGGAACACGAGCTGGTGGTACAGCAAGTATTAGACGCCCATGAGGTTCTGCTGGAGCACTGGGCGGGGAGCAGGATTAGTAACCCAAATTGTTAAAATTAAAGAATCTGAGGCGTAGAGCTTAGGAACCTTCAACATGCAACTGCATTCTGTTGGCTTTTCTAGACAAACAGATAGTGCCAGCCCAGGTCACCTCTCTACAGGCAGCCACTGTATGTAACCGGCTTCTTAGATGTTTAGCTTTTACTTATTTTTTTATTTTTTGTGGTACTAGGAACTGAACCCAGGTCTCTCTTTATCTGAGTTACACCCCTAGACCAATTTTAGTTTTATTTTGAAACAAGGTCTTGCTGGGTTATCATGTACTGGACTTGAACCTATGATCCTCCTGCCTCAGCCTCCAACAGTGCACCACCGCACCCGGCTAAGGTCTCATTTGAACAGCCTTGATCCAGGCATCCCTTTTCTGGTCGTGGTACATGCTTTTTATTTCCCGACCTCATCTGGGGTTAAATATCAGTAGGAAGCTGACGGGAATGAGGGAGAGCTGGCCGTACCGCCTTGGGAGACAGGATTTAAGTAATGTGATCTAAAGACACTTGGGAAATGAAAGTGCGGGAAAGAATAACAGGGTGGAGGAGAACTATGGCTAGAACACAGGCTCGAGTCCCATCCCTCTGTCCTAGTCACCAGAGGTCAGGAGAACCGCCATGCCTGGTGTCTCAGAAAGCACTGGAGCCCAAAGCCCTCTGCCAGTTCTATTAATAAATGCAGCAGAAAAACAGAACTGCCTGGTCTGTGTGCATTTGAAGAACCCTGGATACTGAACACCTTGTGTCGTATTTGGACAGCCTGTTCTGAAGCGGCGGGTTTTCTTAGGAAGGGCCCCTAGCCTGCCTAGGACCTGCAGCAAGAGGGACAGGCTTCTGGAGGAGGGCAGGAGTGAAGGGACCCAGAGGTTCCCCCGTGGCCCTCATACCGGCCCTGATGGAGCGGGCAGGCAGACCTTGCTCTTTCTAGGCGTCTCTTTTACCACCTTTCAGAAGCGGATTGCTACCTCCAGTTTTGTTTTTTTTAAATACTTTTCCTGGTACATTATAGTTGTATGGCCTCCCATCATAATGTAATAAATAGTGATAGTGACACAAAGCACACAGTGCTCGGTGAGCTTTCCCCGGCTCCTCACCACGCCCCTCTCCATACGTGATACTGAGATTGGCACTGGTACTCTCACATGTGCACATCATGTCCACGGAAGTGTCTCCTTCATTAATTCTCCATCTTCCCCTCCCTCGACCACCTCCCTCCACTGCGGTTCTCCTCCGCTATCTGAAGTCTCTCTAGTATCCCGATTATGCCTTAGCTTCCACATGAGAATTTAGCCAGTTTAATAAGGTGACTGGCAAATTTCACTTAACATAATGTTCCCCAGGTCCGTCTATTTTCCTGCGAATGATATAATTGTTCTTCTTTATGGCTGAGTAGAATTCCATTGTGTGTATATCCCATAATTTTGTAATCCATTCTTCTGTTGATGGACACCTAGGTTAGTTCCATAATTTGGCTATTGTTAATTGTGCTGCTATAAATATGGATATGCATGTATAACTAAAATATTCTGATTCCAGTCCCTTTGGAAAAATACCCAGGAATGGTATAGTGGATCACTGGTAGATCCATTCCCAGTTTTCTGAGGGATCTCTATAGTAGCTGGACTACTTTGCAATCTCAACAGTATAAAAAAGTTCCTGTTTCTCCAAATCCTCACCAGCATTTATTTTATTTTTTAAATATCCTGGGGACCTCACACATGCTAGGCAAACACCCTACCACTTGCTGAGCTACATCCCAGCCATTTAAATTTTATTTTATTTGCCGGGCGTGGTGGTGCACGCTTGTAATCCCCGCGCTTGGGAGGCTAAGGCAGGAGGATCGCGCAGGTTCGAAGCCAGCCTTAGCTGGCTTAAGAGACCCTGTTTCCAAATAAAATATAAAATAGGCCTGGGAGTGTAGCCCGGGGGTAGAAGGCCCCTGGGTTCCATCCCTAGTACCACACACACACGAAAAAAAATTATTTTATTTAATTCAGAGATAGGTAGGGTCTTGCTAAGTTGCCCAGACTGGCCTTGAACTTGTGAGCCATCCTCCTGCCTCTGACCTCCAGAGTCTTTGAGATTATAGGCATGTGTCAAGGTGCCTGGCACCACTTATGAATTTTTATCAACTACCAGTACCTTCCTCCCTCCTTCTTCCTTTGAAAATCTGATCTTTCATTAGCTCCCTTTGCTCAGGTACAGCCTCATTTTGCCCATGACATTCTTTCCCACTGGCCTGGAACTCAACTCCACCATGGCTCCACACACTGGATACAGGGGCACAGAGCAGGTATTTGAGTTCATTCCCCAAGAGGTGAAGGGACGTCCTCCTCTTGTAGCCCAGGCTACAGTGTGGTGCACAAGAATTATTATTATTGTTTTTTTGGTGCTTGAGATTGAACCCAGGGGCATTCTACCTACGAGCTACACCCCTAGCCCCATTTTTTATTGTTTATTTTTGAAACAGGGTCTCACTAAGTAGCTGAGGCTGGCCACTAACCTGTGATCCTCCTGTCTCGGCCTCCCAAGTACTGGGATTACAAGCATATGCCACCACACAAGCATATGCCACCACGCCCAGGTTACAACAGAAATTCTTAATCTGCCAACCAGTGTTGGAAACAAATGCCACATGCCTACATGGCTAGGTCTGCTCATGTCTCCCAGAATCAATCTAGAAGGAGGGATTACTGCCCAGGCCAGCCAAGCAGGGGCAACTCTCATCACACGCAGGAGAAGAGGCAGGACAGTTGGGGCTCCTGGCTCCCTGACTAGCCCTGTTGTCATGGGGTGATGGGAGGGGGGAGGAGACCAAAACTTCCATCCTTTGAAGCTTTCAGATGAACAGTCAACCAGAGCTATCTAAACCCAAGCCTACTTTTAGAAATAGTGCATAAACTTTATAAAACAGTTTTTGTTTTTTGGGTGGTGGTGGTGGTGATACTGGGTATTGAATCAAGAGGCATTCTACCTCTTAGCTATACCCCTTAATTTTTTACTTTTTTTTTTTGTGTGTGTGGTACTGGGGCCTTCTACCTCCGGGCTATACTCCCAGACCTATTTTCTATTTTATTTGGAAACAGGGTCTTACTAAGTTGCTGAGAGCCTCACTAAGTAGCTGAGGCTAGCAATGAACCTGTGCAATCCTCCTGTCTCGGCCTCCCAAGTACCGGGATTATAAGCATGTGTCACCACACCCGGCTCGATTTTTACTTTTTGAAACAGAGTCTTGCTAAGTTTCTGTGGCTGGCCTTGAATATGTGACCCTCCTGTCTCAGCCTTCCAAGTACTGAGATTACAGATGCTTGCCACCGTGTCCAGCAAATGTCTTTCCCCTCCTCCCTTCCTCCCTCCCTTCCACTTGAGGTCTGCGGCTCAGCATCTGAGTATCTGTGGGACCCACCACACGTTTGAGGTGCTGTCCTCAGCTCATTCTCTCTGTAGTACTTAAGAATAAAAGACTACTCACTCACCCACTTTACTGTGGAGGAACACTTGAATTGTCTCTGACTATGCATAACGTTGCTATGATCATTTATCTGCATACCTTTCCTATGCCTAGGAGGGGGCTTCCTGAGCCACAGGAGCACACACCTAGGACTCTGCTGGGCAAGTTTCCCAGACAGGGCATGCTAGGCAGCGTTCCCACCAGCACGGGGTGTGCAAGGAACCCCCACCGCTGTCATGCCACACCCTGGAGCTGTTAGAGGTCTTAATGCCTGTGATCTGGTGAGTGTACAGTACTTTAAGTCTTCCTTTCAGAAGAGCCTATTTAAGGCTTGGCCTCATTTTCCTATTGACTTGTCTGTCTCTCGCAGATGTCTGGAAGTTCAGAAGGAGCCTGGTACTTGTGCCTTCACAGGCCACGAATCACAAACAAAGCTGGCGGTAGAGAAGTTCTTAATTTGATGGCACACATTTATTAATCTTTTTCTCCTAGGTTTGCACTTCTAGTGCTTTAAGAAATTCTTCCCTACACCACGATCAAGAAGATTCTCCTAGTGCCGGGCGTGGTGGCGCACGCTTGTAATCCCCGCGCTTGGGAGGCGGAGATAGGAGGATCGCGCAGGTTCGAAGCCAGATGCACTGGCAGGTTCGAAGCCAGATGCACTGTCCTCAGAGACCCTGTTTCCAAATAAAAATATAAAATAGGTCTGGGAGTGTAGCCCAGATGTAGAAGGGCTTCCAGGAATCCCAGTACCACCAAAAAAAAAAAAAAAAAAAAAAGAAGAAACATTACCTCCTTATAGGTATAGTTCTGCGTTTCACATTTAGGTAGGTCTCTGATCTACTTGAAACTGGGTGAGTGTGCCTGAGTCTAACTTTGGTACTCTCCCTGTGGCTGCACTAAGCCATCTGTCTACTTCTGTGCTCCTACCCCCATTGCATTAGTTATTGAAGCTTTTAAAAAGCAAAGCTAGCCGGGCGTGGTAGTGCACACTTGTAATCCCTGTGCTTGGGAGGCTGAGACAGGAGGATTGCACAGGTTCGAAGCCAACCTCAGCTACTTGGTGAGGCTCTCAGCAACTTAGTAAGACCTTGTTTCCAAATAAAATATAAAATAGGGCTGGGAGTATAGCCCGGAGGTAGAAGGCCTCTGGGTTCCACCTCCAGTACCACCAGAAAAAAACAAACAAAAAACAAACAAACAAACAAAAAACAAAAAACAAAAAAGCCCCCCAAAACCCAAAAAGCTTAGTGTCGAATTGAGAACGGGTCAGCAAACTTTTGGTCAAGACCCAGATGCTAACAATTTTAGGTTTTGTGGGCTATGAATACTTATCTCTATTGCATCTTCTTTTTCCTTGTGCCTTTAGACATATAAAGAACATTCTTAGCTGGGGGTGGAAACATATGCAAGCAAGCCACATGACATTCAGCCACAGGCCACAGCGCTGACCTCTGCAACAGAGCCACTCCCTTTCATTCTTCTTCAAAAGTAACTTGACATCATCAGTCCTCAGGGGGATGCAGATTAAAACCACAATGAGAAAAAGAACAGAGCTGCAGACTCACACTTCCGGATTTCAAGACTGACTACAAAGCTCTAACTACCACCAGAGTGCGGCACTGCACATGGATGGGTGGGCAAGTCAGCGCAGCAGAACTGAGAGCGCAGAGGTGGTTTAAACCCAGACCTGTGTGCCAAGGCCGCCCACCAGAGAGTCAGCAACTGCCAGAAGGACCCGTTGTGTACAGGCAAAAGAATGAATGTGGACCCCTAGCTCGATCCATATACAAAATCAACACAAAATGTTATCAGCAGCCTAAGCTGAAAACAATTATAGTCTAAACTGGGCCAGGTGGCGGGCGCACACTTGTAATCCTAGTGCTTGGGAGGCTAAGACAGGAGGATTGCAGGTTGGAGGTCAGCCTCAGCAATTTAGCAATTTATTTTATTTAAAAATAAAAAATGAAAAGGGCTGGGATGTAGCTGGGAGCAGAATGTCCCAGGGTTCAATCCCCAGCACCACAACAGACAGACAAACACAACTGAAATCTAAGAGAAGAAAACATAGGAGTAAATCTTAGTGACCTTGGATTTAGCAAAGAATTCTTAAATTTGATACTAAGAAAAGAAAAAAAATATTTCCAAATAAGAAATAAAATAGATCTGGAGTAGAGGTAGAAGGCCCTTGGATTCTATCCCCAGTACCACAAAAAGCAAGACGAGTAACTGCCTGGTCCTCCTGTCTGCGGGGCACAGCCTTCTCTCGGGAGCCGCTTTCCTCCGGCTTGAAGTCTAGAGTCCTGAAGGTTCTGGAGGAGACGAATCCCTCCCGGTCAGTTCTCCTCCTCTGTCACAGCGTGTAGTCCGTTCTGCCCTCAGCTTTCCAGGATTCTGGATTGGGGATTATGCTCTTTCGTGGACACAACCACTCCTCTGAATCCCGTTGTGTTGGGGAAGCAAAGGTGAAGCTCTCACTCTTCCACTCTCCCTCTAGCTGCTCCGAGATTGTTACAGTGTCACTTCAATAGCGTCCGGCTTTTCCTGTGGGTCTTCCCTCTCTTTCTTATACTGGGGTTTGACCAGGGGCATTCTACCGCTCCTGCCCTTTTCATGTCTTATTTTGAAATAGGGTCTTGCTAAATTACCGCATGCTGGCCTTGAAGCTGAGATCCTCCAGTCTCGGGCTCCCTAGGATTGAGATTACAAGGGTGCGCCCCCATGCCCAGCTTGACGTGGCCTTGAAGGAAGTCTATAGCACAGAGACTGCCTGCACAGCTCTGGTGTGAACTTGGGCGACATATCGCGTGGTGCTTTCACTTCCTCCCCCTCGTGCCTTGGCTCTATTTGTTCTCCTTTCGTGAGTTAACTTTCGTTCATCCTTGACCTTCGTGGGCCCTGCTCACTACATGGGAGTCTTTGATCAGATTCCCCGACTTTGAGCACTTAAAATTTCTACTCTGTTGGAGACTCCAAAACACTCTGTCAGAAACCACATGTGAGGCCGGGTGTGGTGGCCCACGCCTGTAATTCCAGTACTTGGGAGGCTGAGACAGTAGGATCTCAGTTCACGGTCAACCTCAGTTACTTAGTGAGGCCCTCCACAACTTAATGAGATCTGTTTCAAAGTAAAGAATAAAAAATAGAGCCGGAAGCTGTGGGTATAGCTCGGAGGTAGAACGCCCCAGGTTCCATCCCCAGTACAAAAAAAAAAAAAAAAAAAAAAAAAAAGCCGGGCCTGGTGGCGCACGCTTGTAATCCCAGCATTCGGGAGGTTGAGACCGGAGGATCGCGGTTCGCGGACAGCCTCAGCTACTTAGTGAGGCCTTCTGCAACTCAGTGAGACCTGGCTTCAAAATAAAGAATTAGCCGGGCGTGGTGCTGCATGCTTGTAATCCTCGCGCTTAGGAGGTGGAGACAGGAAGATCGCACAGGTTCGAAGCCAGCCTCTCTGGCTTAAGAGACCTTGTTTCCAAATAAAAATATAAAAATAGGTCTGGGAGTGTAGCCCGGACGTAGAAGGGCTTCCAGGAACCCCAGTACCACCAAAAAAAAAAAAAAAAAAAAAAAAAAAAAATAGGGCTGGGGGTGTAGCTCGGAGGTCAAATGCCCCTGGGTTCCATCCCTAGACCCGAAAAAGGGGGAAAAAAAAAAAAAAAAAAGCAGCCCACAGTAAAGGCTCAGAGTTTCAGCCACAAACATCTCAGGGAAGGTCAGCCACCCTCAGGTTTCTCATCCCTTATAACCCCGCCAGTGCTAAGATGCTTTCATTAAGTTATTTTTAACATTTTATCTAGCACTTTAAATTATTTCCAGCAGCTCTTTGGGTAGCCAGAAGCTGGATATCTTATTATTATTGCTTCAGGGTTAATTATTTGGAGGATGAATTACTGTCAGAGGACAGGTCACTATTTTTTTTCTTAAACAGTACTGAGGATTGAACGTGGGGGACTTCTACCTCCAAGCCACATCCCCAGCTTTTATTTTTGAACAGGGTCTCGCTAAGTTTCCGCACACTGCCCTGGAATCTGCAATCCTCTTATCTCAACCTCCCAAGTCCTGGGACTGCAGGCTCGCGTCACCTCTCCTGGCTAGAACGTTCTGATCCCAACTGTGAAGCTTCTTCACTTTATACTCCTGCTGCTCATACAGGACGGCACCTGCTTCCTGCAACCTGGTCAGCCTGGAGTGTGAGTCTCAAATCACTGCCGATCTGAGGTGGAAATGTCACTCCCGCTTGACCTGCGTGTCCAGGCCAGGGGCGAGGAGTCCTCTCACCGGTTTTTTCACTGGGGATAAACCCCTCGCTTCCGGGCTCATAAGAGCTTGCTTGTGCATCATGAAGGTGTTTTATGTACTCCATTTATGTATAAAAAATGTTTTTATATGTTGCAATTTTCCCCAGTTTGCCATTGCCAACTTTCTTCATGCTGACTTTTGCCTTACAAAAGTTAAACATGTTTATGTAATCACAACCATTGTTCTTTTTCTTTAGGGTTTCTGGCTCTGTTACCCCGCTGGGCATTTCCTTATCAATTCTCCTACACGTCACATGTCCAATACAGAGTCCCGTGGGACCTTCAGAGGCGAGGCAGAGGGCAGCGCGTCCTGCTGGGGTCTACGTGAAAATCCACTGCTCCGTTTATTTTTCACAGAGTGGGATGTCTAAGGTCTGCAACCGCTCACTCTACATGGCCAACGCTACAAGGGGAAAGGCCGTACCAGAGCAGAAGCCACAGAGCGAACCCCCACCCCACAGCCGAACTCAGACCCAGGCAAGCAGGAGCCACAGAGGGAATCCCCCAACCTGCAGCCGGGCTCAGACCCAGGCAAGCACTAGACTCCGTGGCTACTGGAGTACTCGCCACCTGTGTCTTGGCCAGGCTGGTTGGTGGCTTTGCAAATGTCCTCCCCTCTCAGGTCTTGAATGTCTCAAATCAGTTCCAGAGCTTCTTAAGTCCTTCTGGCCTTATCGTAAAAGGCTGAAGAAAGCTGAGACTTCCCACTAGGAATCACACTAATTTAGTTTGAAGGGTTCAAAACTGTCACAAGCACACAGTACCAAATCCAAACTAGGTCAGGTATGGTGGCCCATGCCTGTAATCCCAATACTTGGGAGACTGAGTCAGGAGGATGACAGGTTTGAGGCCAATGTTGGCAACTTAGCAAGACCATTGGCAATTTAGTGAGACACTGTTTCAAGATAAAATAAAAAATAACCTGGGAGTGTAGCTAAGAGGTAGAATGTCCCTGGGTTCAATCCCCACTTCCATAAAACAAACAACCCAAACTCAGACAATAATTTTGCATACTTCAATATCTGCACTATAACTCCATTTTTCTATAGAAATTATCCAGTAATTTCTGAAACAACCTTTAAGATAAATGTATATGTAGCATATCTACACACACGATAAACCGTGACATGGCCATGCCATGGGATGTGACTCAGTAACTGAGAAGTCTACTGATAGAGGCCACCACCTGGATCACTCTAGGAACATGATGATGAGTGACAGGTGTCAGCCTCTAAAGGTCATAGCCTATACAGTGCTGCTTATATAATATACCCCAAATGACAAGACCGTGGAGGCAAAGAACAAATGAGTGCTGCCCACAGGGGTGGGGTGGAGGCGGAGCTGGGGGTGGCTATGGTGGCGGGCAGTCCTGCATCCCAGGGTAGTGGTGACTCTGGTGACTTACACATGTTACTAAAATGACATGACACTGCACAGGTGTTTGGGACCAATGGCAACCTCCTGGTTTACACTGCAGTTGTGTAAAATGTAACCACAGAGGGAGACTATTTGAGGGATACTAGGAACTACCTTGATTAACTTCCTGTGAATCTAGAATTATTTCAAAATAAAAAGTTAAAAGAAAGAAAGAGAAAAAGGAAGGACTTTAAAAAATGAGTACTCAGCTATAAAAAAGAACAAAATCATGTCATTTGCAAGAAAATGGAAAGACCTGTAGAATATGTTAAGTGAGATCAGCCAAGCACAGAAAGAGAAAGGACATATATTTTCTCTAATATGCCCAAACTAGGGAGTATTAGGGATACCAGAGGGACTCCAGACAATGGAGGGGAAACCTCAGCAAAGCTAGAATGCAAGGATAGGAGAGGAAGAAGGCTGAGGCTGATTAATGAAGGAGCTGCATCCGAATTTGTGTAAAAATATAAATACAGCATGATTAACCTGGACACTCATTGTGGGGAGGGGGGGAAGAGCAGCAGACAGTGTTACACTGCAGACCATCCTAGAGGACACAGTATAGTGCCACACTGTCCAATGTCCAGGACAGTGCCCCCCTCCCAGGACATTACGAAAAGGTACTGTGGCTATAACCCCCCCCTCCTCTTCCTTTAGCACAGTCTGTTGTTAAGTCAAAAGCTGACTAAGGCTAGGCATGGTGGCAAATGCCTGCAATCCTAGCACTTGGGAGACTGAGACAGGAGCATAGCAGGTTTGAGACCAGCCTTTAGCAACCTAGTGAGACCTTGTTCAAAACAAACAAAAATTAAATAAAATAGGGCTGGGGGTGGGTTCACTTGGCCCAGAGGTGTCAAATGAGTACAGGAGCAATAAGCTGAGTGGACTTCAGATGCACATGTCCTCCAGTGATAATCAGCTGTGGCCTCCACCACAGCACACCAAGCCTGAGATGACACGAGAGCGCGTCACTGCCTGGGCTGGAGGCCCCTTTCAGCTCAACACTGCCCAGTGGTGAGGCAGGTGATAACGTCTGAAGGAGCCACGAGCTCCCTAAGCTCCTGCACAGACGCTTATTACATGGTAGCAGTGCAGTCAGCTCTGGGTGTTTCTATCTCCTTCTTTGGTAAATCCTCAACTGGCAGTAACAATTTCCATTCTAATTCCAGTTCTGAATAGACTAGAATCTTCTTTCTTAGGTTTATGGGGAGAAAAACTTAACCTTCAATTCCACACTTGACACTTTTAGTCTCCCAGCTGAATTTTTTTTTTTTTCAAGTTCAGAAATTATTTTTTCTTTTTCTTTCTTTCTTTTTTTTGTGGTACTGGGGATGGAACCCAGGGGCATTCTACCTCCAAGCTACACCCCCAGCCCTATTTTTTATTCTTTATTTTGAAACAGGTCTCACTGAGTTGCAAAGGGCCTCCTAAGTAGTAGCTGAGGCTGGCCTCAAACAGCAATCCTCCTGTCTCCACCTCCCAAATTCTGGGATTATAAGCACGCACCCCCATGTCCAGTTTAATTTTTATTTTTCTAAAGTCACTATAAAATAATTCTAAATATAACCACATTTAGAATAAAAGACAAATTACAATTATTACAATTGTTTTTTTGTGTTTAGCAGCAATGCCTAACAAAGAAAGCCTGTTATCTTTCCCCCATTATGTGGATGGTCCCAGCTGATTTTTATATCTCTGGATGATCAAACTTTTCTCTTTTTGGCAACCACATTTTCTACTCCTTTTCACTCTTTCTGTTAAAGTGAACTGGAGAGTGTGCAAATGGAAAGGGATTTGTAAAAATGCCATTTTAAGATTGCTGATGTGCACGAAAGTTAGTGGGTAAAGCTTGATGAGAAGCAGGACATGTGCAGAGGTTCCAAACACCTCCTGCCGGGCGTGGTGGTGCACACTTGTAATCCCAGTACTTGGGAGGCTGAGACAGGAGGATCACAGGCTCACAGCCAGCCTCAGCTACTTAGGGAGGCCCTCCTCCACTTAGTGACACCCTGTTTCAAAATAAAGAATTAAAAAGAAATAGGGGTGAGGGTATAGCTTGGAGGTAGAATGCCTCTGGGTTCAATCCCTACCACTACAAAAACAAACAAAGAAACAAACAAACAAACAAAAAACCAAAAATAAAAACAAAACACTTCCGAACTCACATACTAGAGGATGCAATGTTGCATTCTAATGATGAGAAAACGCCAGACAGATCCAAGAGGGACACTCTACCAAACAACTGGTCAGTGATCTTTATTATGAAAGACAAGGAAAGACCAAGGGAATGTCACAGATCAAAGAAGACCAGGGGACAGGCTGCACAGTGGGGAGCCTGGGTTTGGTCCTCAATGAAAAAGGCACCACAGTAGATAAGGTCTAGAGCGCTGGGTGCTGTGCATGTCTGTAATCCCAGGACTGGGAGGCTGAGACAGGTGGACCGCAAGCTCCAGCTCAGCCTTCGAAACTCAGTGAGACTCAGGAACTGAGCGAGACCCTGTTTCAAAAATTTTTTTTTCTTTTGGTGGTACTGGAGGTGGAACCCAGGGGCTTTCTACCTCTGGGCTATACTCCCAGACCTATTTTCTATTTTATTTGGAAACAGGGTCTCACTAAGTAGCTGAGGCTGGCTTCGAACCTGTGCGATCCTCCTGTCTCAGCCTGCCAAGTGCGGGGATTGCAAGGGTGTGCCACCACGCCTGGCCCTGTTTCAAAATTTAAAAAATGGCTAGGGTTGTATCGGAGGTAGAAATCCCTTGGGTTTGATCCCCAGTAGAAGAAAGAAAGAAAGAAAAAAAAACTCTATAGTGTGATGAGCTGTGCTGTACCAGGATAAATTATCTAGTTCTGATCACTGCACTGTGGTTGTGCAAGATGCTGACTGCACAAAATGAGGTGAAGAACTGAAAGGGGCAATGGCAAGCTGCAGACAATGAAAAATAAAAATAAAAACTCTGTGGGAAAAAATGGGCAAAAGACATGAACAGCCATTTCCCAGTAGGGAAAACACATATAGTCACTAAGCCCAGGGCAAACGCAATTAAGCTGCCACGAGATACAACTAAAAAATCTATAGGAAAAACGAATAGAACTAAATATTGGACTGCATGCACGGCGACTGGATCTCTTCTCCATTGTGGGTAGAGGAATAACTGGTACAACCACTTTGGAAAGTAACTTGCTATCATCTTGTCTACTTGAAGACCAGGCAGTTATATTCAGAGGCACATGCCCTAGGGAAGCCCTTGAACATGCATATCTGGAGACAAAATGGGTCGTGAGAATGAAACAGAGAAGCAATTTAAGTGCGCTCCAACGGGAGATGGGATGGACCCCAGCAGGTTCACACAACGGAGCGCTAAGACAGCAGTGAAAACGGAGAGACCACGGTGCGCAAACCTTAACATGCTGACTGGAACACCAGTCACAGCGAGCGCACACTGCAAGAGGTGGTTTACAGTGGGAAAACCGGCAACGCTCAACACTGAGCGGCTTAAAACAGAGACGTGTTACAGCACCACACGACCAAGGCCAAGGACGAATGACCAGGGGAGGCGGGAGGCGGCCAGCGCAGCCCCAGACATGCTGGGTGAGCATCGGCAGCAGCGCGCCGTCTGCTCTGGGTACAGGAGAAATCGATGCTTCTCTCTGGGTTTTTACCAAAAAAAAAAGGGCAAATGGCTTGTAAAGCGCCCCAAATTTTCTGGTTCTAGACTCATATCTTAAAGCAGTCTCAGTGAGAAAAATTGCCAGTGTTTTTGGAAGCCTTCAGACCTTAAAGCGGAAGGCACACATTTGAAGAGAACAACTTGTAAGAGGTCAGATTTGCTTCTAAGGTTGATCTGAAAACACCCATTATCTGCCTGTACCCACACATCTAGGCCAGGAATCTGCCTTAAGGGGATGTTGATTTCCTACTATGGATAAGATCTTCTAAAAATATAAGTTCTCTGCGTTGCATCCATCCATCTATTTATAATAATATAGAGTATCCATCCATCTATTTATATAGTAATGGGGATTAGACACAGTGCCGTTCTACTTCTGAGCTACATCCCCACCCTTTTAAATTTTTATTTTGAAACAGAGTCTTGCTAAGTTTATGAAGATCCCCTAGCTAAGTTGCTGGGGCTGTCCTTGAACATGTGATCCTCCTGTCTTAGCCTCCTAAGTACTGGGATTACAGGTGTGTGTCATTGTGTCTGGCTCATCATTTTTTTTTTTTTTTTTTTTTGGGCAGTGAGGATTAAATGCAGAAACATTCTGCCTCTGAGCTATACCCCTAGCTCTATTTTTTTTTGTGTGTGTGTGTGGTACCGGAGATGGAACCCTTCTACCTCTAGGCTACACTCCCAGACCTATTTTATATTTCATTGGGAAACAGGGTCTCTCTCTCTCTCTTTTTTTGTGTGTGGTACTGGGGTTCCTGGAAGCCCTTCTACCTCCGGGCTACACTCCCAGACCTATTTTATACTTTTTATTTGGAAACAGGGTCTCTTAAGCCAGTGTGGCTGGCTTCGAAACTGCGCGATCCTCCTGTCTCTGCCTCCCAAGTACTGGGATTGCAAGTGTGTGCCACCATGCCCGGCCCCCTACCTCTATTTTAATTTTGAAACAGGGTCTTGCTAGGTTGGTTAGGGTCTCACTACTTGCTGAGGCTGTCTTTGAATCTGCAATCCTCCTGTTTCAGCCTCCCAAGTTTGGGGTTACAAGTGTGTGCCACCATGTCTGGCTCATCGATCGTTAGTATTTAGGAACCCTTCCTGTTCCTTGAGCAAATGTTTATCTAGCCTGTGGGCCGTGTACCTGCTGACTGTTCTGACAGCTGAGGTGGCCCTCCATGCATGTGGCTGTTGAACGTTAGGGTTTACTACATGTATAACTTGCCTGCACCTTAACATCGTTTTTAAGGGACATTCTACTGAAGGTCAAAACAGTCAAGTAAAACAAGTGGCTCACTCACCAGCTGGAATTCGCTCCTGCGGCTGAAGGCCTCCCTGATCCCCGAGTCCCTCCAGAGCGCGCTCAGGGCCGGCACATACAGCTGGAAGGTGGCGGGCTCCACGGGCAGCCCGGCTTTGTTCTCGAAGGCCATCAGGAACATCCCATGCTTTTCATTTTCAGAATGCTGCCAAGGAATGCCCAGCTTGTCCCGTGCGTCGACAAGCACCCTTGAGCCCTAGGAATAGGAGAAGGGAAAGAGACTTACTGAGACCAAATTGTACTGAGCAACCTTGATACAGGCGTTGGCTGTCATAAAGGACACCACTCACATGCTGTCGAGTCTGCAGCCAGGAAAAGACTCTTGCTTTGCTCTGCCATGCCATGAATGTGGTAACTCGTAGGACCACACTCTTGTCAAGACAAGTGTGACGCCATTTGCTGTGGTGTATGCCTGTAATTCCAGTACTTGGGAGGCTACGGCTGGAGGGAGAATAGAAGGTTCAAAGCCAGCCTCAGCAACTTAGTGAGGACTTGCTAAAAAAAGAAAAAAAAGGAAGAGAAAGGAAGGAAGGAAGGAAGGAAGAAAAAGGCCAGGGATGTAGTTTAGAGGTAGAATGCCCTGGGTTCAATCCCCGGCACAACAGAAAAAACAGGATTGGGGGTATGGCCTAGAGGTAGAACACCTCTAGGTTCACCCTCTAGTACCAAAAAGTCAATTAAACAAATAGCCTTATTGATGTAATTAATATACCATCCAATTCACCTTTGCAAACTGGACAGCTCAGTGATTTTCAAGTTTTATTCTAATAAGCCTCATCCCAGCCTTGGAGAAGGGCAGACACATGGATTTTTATTTAATTATTTTTTTTTTGTACTGGGGATTGAACTCAGAAGCATTCTACTTCCAAGTTAGACCCTCAGCATAATTTTATTTCTTATTTGGAAACAGGGTCTCACTAGGTTGCTGAAAGCCTCAAGAAGTTGCCAAAGCTGGCTTTGAACCTGTGAACACCCTGTCTCAGCCTCCCAAGTACTGGGATTACAGGTATGTGCCACCACGCCTGGCTGACATGTGGGTTTTGCCTTCTCTGTATCTCTCCCACAGCCCTGGGTCAGGGCCTCTGCTTTTGCCTTTGAACTAGTCACTGGGCCATATGCTCACGATGCCCAAAAAGAGGGGCTGCAGACTCAGCTGACAGCTGTCTGGGCAGAGGTGCTCCTCCGAGAGCGAGCTCAGTGGGAGGCTTTGGCAACCATGCCCAAGGCCGCCAATCCACAAATGATAGCAGGAAATACTGGCCAACCACACGTCTCAAGAAGTACTCAGGTTTCAGATATATAAAAAACACTCAAGATTCAACAGTTAAAAACCAAATGATCTGGTAGAAAATAGGCAAAGGACATGAAGGGAGATTTCACTAGAGAACACACGCAGATAGCACATCAGCAGGAGAGAGGTGGCTGGAGATGCCTAGATGCCAGGAAAAGCAGGTCAAGACCTCACGGGGCCATCGTCACAGCAGCGAAGTGGGGACACAGTCCAGTGTAGTCAGGCTGGAACATGTGTACTGGCCTACACTCCCTCCCTTCCTTTCCCCTCTCTCCCTCCTCTCTCCCTCCTTCCTTCCTTCCTTCCTTCCTTCCTTCCTTCCTTCCTTTTTTTCTTTCTTTCTTCTTTTTTTTTTTGTGGTACCAAGGATTGAGCCCAGGGACAGTCTACCTCTGACCTACACCCCAAGCTTTATTTTATGTTTTTTATTTTGAAACAAGGTCTCACTAAGTTTCTAAGGCTGGCCTGGAATCTGTGATCCTCCTGTCTCAGCCTCCCAAGTACTGGGATTATAGGTGTGCACCAACATGCCCAGCTGGCAATTCCCCCCCCGCCCCCAGTACTGGGGATGGACCCCAGAGCCATTTTAGTTCTGAGTTGTACCCCAGCCCTCTTTTTTTATTATTTATTTATTTTTTTTAGGAAAAGTGTTTATTTTTTATTTTTATTTATTTGGAAACAGGGTCTCAAGCCAGCGCGGCTGGCTTTGAACCTGCACAATCTTCCTGTCTCTGCCTCACAAGCATGGGGATTACAAGCGTGTACCACCAAGCCCGGCTTTTATTTTTTTACTTTTGAAACAGGGTCTCACTAAGTTGCAGAGGACCTCACTAAGTAGCTGGGGCTGGCCACAAACCTGCGATCCTCCTGGATCAGCCTCCCAAATTCTGGTATTACAAGCACACACCAACATGCCTGGCTGGCAATTTCTTAAAAAACTAAAATTATGTTTATTTTACAATGCAGCAACCTCACTCCTAGGTGTTCATGCCAGAGAAATGAGAACTGATGTCCACACAAAAACCTACACAGGAATATTTGTAGTAGCTTTATTCATAATAGCCCCAAACAGACCTGGTAATATTACTCAGCAATAAAAAGGAATAAATGATGGACAGGTAACAACCTGGATGGATCTCAAGGATATCATGCAGAATGAACATAGCCAGTGTTAAAAGGTCACAAGTTACATGATTCTCTTCATATATAATTGTCACAAAATGAAAATATAGAGACGGACAACAAAGTAGTGGTGCCAGGGATTAGTGTTGGTGATGGGGCTCAAAGAGGGGTGACTGAAAAGGGGCAGCTCAAGGTCTCTGTGGTCTTGACTATGTGACGGTTACACAAATTGACAGGTGATAAAAGGGCAGAGACTCCTCCCCCCACACACTGTGCCACTGTCAATTTCCTGGCTTTGATACTATACTGTAATTATGTACCTCATAACTATAGGGAAAACTGGATGATACTTCTCTGTGCTATCTTTGCAATTCCCTGTGAACCTGTAATTATTTTAAAATAAAGCGTTTTTAAAAAGTTAACTAGCAGTCATGGTAATGTGTGTCCCAGCTCTGCTACATGGAAAGGGAAGGTCACTGGAGGTCAGAGGAAGAGACAGCAGGAAAAGGGAGGCTCCATAAATCCTAATCGGAGCTGGGCCTCCAGCTGAGCCTTCCGAAGTGTGGGTGGATGTGAACGGACCACTCTGGGGAAACTGAGCTGAGTAAGTCCCCACTGTCCTCTCTTCCTTCCTGCCTGAGACCCTCCCACGTCCCAACTCTCTGACTACGCCACCACCTCCTGCCTTCCCACAAGGAGAAAAGTCCAGGGGCGGAGAGCCCAAAGACACAAAGACAACTCCTGTCTTCCACATCACGCACAACAGAAACAACGTGAATGAGCAGAGGGCAGCGTGGACACCTGGGCGAGGTTCTGCAAAGGGTGTCAGCGCCGTTGTCTCTATCAGAGGCTCCCTGTCATTCAGGCAGAGCCTGGCAAAAGGGGCTCGGACAGGATTTCAGACTCCGCACCCCCCCCCACACACACACACACTTCCCAAGGAAACCAGCCCACCTGCCAGTCCCCACAGCAAGTTGCACCTGGCACACAGGGGGCCTTTCAGGAGCTATCCTTATACAATCTAGAGTTTATCTTCACAAGGAGTATGATGACTTCTCTCACAACAAAATCTCTAACCCTTGAGGAGCGCCATTTTTATGGGCCAGAGCTGAAGGCAGAGGCCAAAACAGACTCAGAGCCTGAAGGTCACCCATGAAGACTGTTTCCGGCACCGTGAAAAGCAGGCCTAGCCCTGCGCCTGGGTGGACAGAACTGGCCCCCTCAGCAGTCTGGTCTCCCCATGTACCACAGCACTGCGGCAGCTGCTCCAGCTGGTTGTACCCAGCCACGGGGAAAAGACTCCTTACTTACTTATTTACTTTTATTTTTTTTTGTGCATCTCAGGATGAAACCCAGGGGCATTCAACTCTGAGCTACACCCCCTGCCCTATCTATTTCTTATTCTTTATTTTGAAAGGGTCTCACTGAGTTGCAGAGGGCCTCACTAAGTAGCTGAGGCTGTCCGTGAACCGCGATCCTCAGGTGGGTCTCAGCCTCCTGAATGCTGGGATGACAAGCGTCCGCCACCACGCCTGGCTCTTAGTTCTCACAAATGCAAGGCAACTGGCAAAATTGCCAGTGAACTTTTAGGTATGACAGCTAACTTGAGTGCATTTTCTTTCTGTATCTCCTCCACTTTATCTGTAGGAGAAAGGCATCAAGGAAAAAAGAACAGCTTTCTTTTAGCTCATTTAAATTATTCAAGCCCCAAACGGCTCCTTGCCAGTCTTGGAAGTCCAAGAGTGAGTTCTGGAAGTTTCCTATTTCAGAAGAGCTGCTAGTTTCAATTCCACCTTTTTTTTTTTTTTTTTTTGGTACTGGGAATTGAACTCAAGGGCATTCTACTTCTGAGCTATACCTCTAGCCCTTTTTTATTTTTATTTTTTATTTTGGAACAGGGTCTAGCTAAGTTGCTAAGGCTGGACTGGAACCTGAGATCCTCCTATCTCAGCTGCCCAAGTACAGGGATTATAGCCATGTGCCACCATACCCTCCACTTCTTAGTGGGAGATGTGGACTCTGGAGCATCAGGTCTGTGTTTTCTGTGCCTGTACAGGCTGATGAGACTCGCCAGTGTCTTAAAAATCATATTATTATTATTATTATTATTATTATTATTATTATTATTACTAGCACTCTATAGCACTCCTATGCTATAATAATAAAATATCTTGCCCCATCTTTTAAAAGGCCAATTTCCTAAAATACATATACCTAATATACATATACTTATATACTTAAAAGAAACAAACAAACAAAAATAGGCGAGAAGACAATGAACTCAGTTGTGTTGCCTCAAGGAAAGCCCTCTGAACAGTCCCCAAGCCTTGGCTTTCCTGATACATTCTACTCTGTTGTGCAAATGTAAACAGTGAAAGTCTCAGCAGCTTGATGACTTCATCTTAACACAATGTAACACTTTCCACTGTTCAAAGAGCACTTTTAAGACAATTTGTAAATTTAGCAATTCAAACTTCCTAGTCAAAGAATAGATTCCCTGTCTGCTGAGGATGTGGATTTGGGGGTTTTTGGGTTTTACTGGATGAGGACCAAAAATTGCAAACTCTATTATCTCATTTCCAAGTAGATTTTGTTAGTTCAGTTCCTAATCAAACCAAGTTTTCTTAGGATGGTCAGTCCTCACTAAGACCTCCCCCAAATAAACACTCCACCTAAGTTGGGCATAACATGCTAAGAGATGGGATTCACTTTTTCTATAGGATGGTGCCGTTTTCTGGATTTGAATGGCACTCAGACTATACTTGTGTCCCCAGGAAGCTGTTTTGTAAAAACGTACTAGGCTGAGTTGTTTGCCTTTGGCCAGCATCCAAATCAAAGAAATGCTGCCAGAAATGTAAACAGGATACATTTCTTTAAGTTAATGAATCCAACAAGCAAAGACAGCCGCTCCTCTGAGTTCCCTTTGGAACTGCAGTGCAGGGCTCCTTCTATTTAAAGGTCAGGGGAAGCCAGGAAGGAAAGCGGGAGGCGGCCGGCTTCTACCAGCGTGTACTGGGAAGTGTACTGGGAAGCCGGACAGCATCCTAGATCAGTGCCCACACCCACACAGCTCCTCAAGGCTGCTTTCTGGGACAAACACACAGTTCTGCAGAACAGGCACTATGGGAAAGCCACCCACAGAGAGCTGCTACCAGTGGCTACTCAAGGGCTCACCTTGGGCAAAGAGAAGTGCCCAGAGCTCCCGCCAGGAGCCTTCAAAGCCTC
Organism: Muscardinus avellanarius; assembly: GCF_963383645.1. Classification (NCBI taxonomy): domain Eukaryota; kingdom Metazoa; phylum Chordata; class Mammalia; order Rodentia; family Gliridae; genus Muscardinus; species Muscardinus avellanarius. The sequence goes on from NC_137796.1 coordinate 72,297,597, forward strand.
TCAACTGGATCAAGCTAGCGATAAGCCCCAGGTCATCAGATACAGAGTCAGTGATGAAAGCCACCAGAGAAGGTCACAGCAAGGTTGGAGGAGGACCAAAATGTCACCCTTGCTGAAAGGAGCAGTTTAAACACAAACTGGGGCAAGCTAAGAAATGCGGAACTTCTTCTGTAAGAAGTAGAGAACAAAGCTGAGTGTGGTGGCCCATGCCTGTAATCCCAGCACTTGGGAGGTTGAGACAGAAGGATTACAAGTTTCAGGCCTGCCTCAGCAACTTAGTGAGAACATCAACTACTCAGCAGAACCCTGTTTCAAGATAAAAATATTTAAAAAGGGCTGGGGGTATAGCTTGGAGGTAGAATGCTCCTGAGTTCAATCCTTAGTTCAAGAAAGAAAGAAAGAAAGAAAGAAAGAAAGAAAGAAAGAAAGAGAGAAAGAAAGAAGGAAAGAAAGAAAGAAAGAAAGAAAGAAAGAAAGAAAATGCCACAGTCAGGGCGCTGCCTCCAGATCACACTGGAGGTGGGCAGGCTGCCCAACCCAGGCAGGACAAGGCCCGTGTGCATCCTCTGCCGAGTGGGCGAGTGGCCAGCACTGGCCACCCCTGGGAGGCGTGGCTCAGGAGGGGGACGCCTGGGCCAGTCACCAACAAACTGAATTTCACAGCACAGTGGGAAATCCCAGGTACACAGTTTCGGGAAACAGATGGAACTGTAGGAAAAACTACTCAGGACGTGCACAGGAGACACGCACGTCATCCCTAGCTTTCCCAACTGCTTCGGCAAGGTCTTCCTGAAAGTTAAAGGGGAGAGGGGTGGGGGAAGGATTCAGCATCAGTTCAGATTTCCTCAGATTTCCAAAACTGGACTGTGATAAACCTAGCTACAGTTCAGAACAAAAGAACATTTGGAGCCTTCCAAAGTCCTCTCCTGGAGCTGCATGCCAAGTTTTTTCTTTTCTGTTCTTCCAGGTGTCAGGCTATAAACCTTGGGGGAAATTTTTTTTTTTTTTAAACTGGGGATTGAATCCAGGGGCATTCTACCTCTGAGCTGTACCCCCAGCCCTATTTTATGTCTTAATTTTGAAACAGGGCCTGGGCATAGGCGCACACCTGTGATCCCAGTACTTGGGAGGCTGAGAAAGACCACAGATTCGAGGCAAGTGAGGTAGTAAGGCCAGGGAGGTAGCAAGACTCTCACAGCAACCTACTGAGACCCGTTTCAAGACCAAAACACAAATAAATAATAGGGCTGATGGTAGAGCTCAGAGGTAGAATGCCCCTGGGTTAACTCTCAGTGTCCCCACCCCACCAAATAGTCTCCCCATGGTGTGGGGGGCCCTGCTAAGTTGCTGAGGCTGTCCTTGGGCCTGTGATCCTCCTGTCTCGGCCTCCCAAGTACTGGGATCACAGGTGTGCACTACAACGCCTGACTTTTGAAATCTTTAAACATTTTATGCTGGGTGTAATGGCACACACTTGTAATCCTAGTACTTGGGAGGCTGAGTCAGGAGGACTGCAAGTTCAAGACCAGACTCTGCAACTTATTGAGACCTATTTCAAAGTTAAAAAATTAAAAGGGTTAGGGGTTGCAACTCAGTGGTAAAGCACCTCTGGGTTCCATCTACAATACCAGCAAAAACCCCAAACCAAACAAGCAAAAAATACCCCCAAACCTAAACATTTCATGAAATGTTACAAAGACAAACATTGTTAGGAAAGGAAATGAAGCCTTTTTAAATACATAAAACACTAGAGAATCTGAGAATAAATCAACACCAAGTATCATTCCAAGGAGGAAGAAGGCTGGGAGTACTAGTAACATAGCTTAATGTGCTAATTTATTTTAAGCCAAGCTGGGCTTGCTTAGTGTAGGTCTGTAATCCCAGCCACTCAGGAGGTGGAGACAGGAGGACGGCAAGTTAGAGGCCAGCCTCAGCAACCATGTCTCAAAATTAAAAAATAAAAAAGAAGCCGGAGCTGGGTGTGGTGGTGTATGCTTGTAATCTCAGTACTTAGGAGGCTGTGACAGGAGGATCGCAGGTTCAAAGTCGGCCTTGACAACTTAGCGAGGTCCTCCACAATTTAGTGAGACCGTTTCCAAATAAAATATAAAACCAGGCTCAGGAAGTAGCTTGGAGGTAGAATGCCCTTGAGTTCAATGCCCAGGGGTGTGCGCCTGCATGTACACATACACATAAATAAGTAAATAAATAAATAGTGAATAAATGAATAAAAAGGGCTAGTGGTATAGCTCATGGTAAGGCACCCCTGGGTTCAAATCCCTAGTGCCAGGGGAAAAAAAAATAAGCCAGAACTTAGAATCCACACTGGGAGGCTCAGACAAGAGAACTGCAGGTTTGAGGCAAACACAGAGTAAGTTAACAAGACCCTCTTTCAAAATAAAATAAAAAGAGCTGGGGGTGGAGTTCAGAAGTAGAATGTTCAAAAAAGGAGGGGAAAAAAACCCAAATCAAAAGAGAGGGATAAACTCCTTACTAACCGTAACTGCTGCTCAAAGTTTCTGCTTTCAGTAAAACAGACAGTCATGCGCGTGGAGAGGCACACTGGGCTAGCCATGCAAAGGCATCTGTACACACAAAATTCTGGGTTCCAACCATGGGCTGCTTTCCTCTGTGGACAGTAGTCCAGGCTGTTGGGCCACACCCCTGGGACGAGCCTGTGCCCCATCCCTTTGAATCCTGCAGTACTGGCCGAGTCTGAAGTAGGACCACAGCTCGGTGGGTTTTGTGAAGAGCCGCCAACAGGGTGGAAAGGAGCTCTCCGGATACCGTGGGATCTGGTCCTTAGGGGGCAGCATCACTAGGCTGGCTCTGATGAAGCCCAATCGTGACCCCTTGGATGGCAAGGTGGGGCTTGGGACCTCAGAGCCACTGGATACACTGGCCACCATGAAAGACTCTGAGGAGGGTCCACGGTTAACACCCACTTTGGAAAGACCACCTCTGATGCTGCCTGTCCCGATGGTGCTTGGGCCTTGGAGTATTGTGTTAAGAGGCGTAGAGGTCACAGAAGTGATGGCACAGCCCTTCCAGAGACCTTTAAACACCGATGGGGGGGTGTCAAGTGCACAAGCAGATGTGGTGTGCACAAGTTTCCTCCTGCCAGCCTGACCACCAGCAGTGTAAAGACACGTGCCATTCGCCCACTCAGCACGTGCTGTGGGGCTGTGCTTGTGTGATATCCACTAGCTCATTTCATTTTTTTTTTCACCTGAGTACTGGATATTGAACCCGGGGGTCAATCTACCTCTAAGCACTACACTTCCCCATCCTTTAAAATTTTTTTTTTAAATCTTGAAACAGGGCCTTGCTGTTGCTGAGGGTCTTGCTACGTAGAGGCTGTCCTCAGATCTGTAATTCTCCCGCCTGTAATTCACCTGCAGGGGAAGGTGGGACTGGGACGAGTCCTGTGGGCCACTGCTTCCACACAGCCAGTAAGCAGGCCCGAGACCTGCACCAGACAGGAGCCGACCTTTGTACTTTTCAGAATGGTTTTTACAAAACAGTAATTAAAATGTGGAAGCCGGGGGTTCGGGGGTTCGCTGCAAGCATAGCTAAGTCCGAAGGGAGTCCATGAGTTCGGCTCTTGCTTGTCTAATCTTCAAACAGTAACCCCCGAGCCCACATCTACCCATGTACCACTTAGCGGCACCAAGTCAGAACACCCCTCACCGCTGTGCCTTAAACCACAAGTAGCTACTGAGAGGTGGAAACGCGGCCGGCTGGAATTGAGATCATTATAAATACATGCTGGACTTCAAAGACAGTATGAAAAGACCATAGAACATCATTTTTTCCCCAAGTGTGGTGGTGCACACCTATAATAACAGTACTTGGGGGGCTGAGACAGGAGGACTGCATGTTTGAGGCCAGCCTCAGCAACTTAGACCCTGTTTCAAAATAAAAAATAAAATAGGCCTCGGGGTGTAGCTCAGATCCCTAGTATCAGCAGGGCGTGGTGGCGCACGCTTGTAATCCCAGCATTCGGGAGGCTGAGACCGGAGGATTGCGGTTCATGGACAGCCTCAGCTACTTAGTGAGGCCCTCTGCAACTTAGTGAGACCCTGTTTCAAAAATAAAGAATAAAAAATAGGGCAGGGGGTGTAGCTTGGAGGTAGAATGCCCCTGGGTTCCATCTCCAGACCCGCAAAAAAACAAAAACAAAAAATTCCCTAGTATCAAACAAACAAAACCAAACATCCTTTTGTAAATACTGATTACGTGGTACAATTACAATTTCTGGATATACTGGGTTGATAAAATGTATTATTAAAATCAATTTTATGTTTCTCTTTCTAGTATTGGGAATTGAACCCAAGGACATTCTACCTCCAAGCTACACTCCCAGCTCTTTTTTTTTGTTTTGTTTTGAAACAAGGTCTTGCTAAGTTGCTGAGGCTAGTCTTGAACCTGTGATCCTCCTGTCTCAGCCTCTGAATTACAGGCGTGCGCCACTGTGCCTAGCTCTCTTTTCCCTTCCTTCCTTTGCATGTGCCACCATGCCTGGCTTTATCCTTCCTTCCCTCCCTCCCTCCTTCCTTCCTTCTTTTTAGTGGACTTGGGATTAAACCCAGGTGTTTTCTACCTCTGAGCTACAACTCTTAGCCCCTATTTTATTTTTTATTTTAGAAAAAAGGTCTCACAAACTCGTAGAGGGCCTCACTAAGTTGCTGAGGCTGGGCATATACCTGCAACCCTCCTATCTCAGCCTCCCAAGTATGGATGACAATGTGCCATCATACCCAGCACGTTTGCTTTTCTTAAAGTGGCTACTAGAACATTTCAAGAGTAGGCAGGTCTCACATTTGCGGCTAACACTGTATCTCCATGGGACATCATGACTGCATGGTAACATTTCTAAAAAGAGGATGTATCGAATTATACACATGATAAATTTTTAGTGTAGAAAATAGAGGAAATAGATAAATGAATAAAGAAGAAAATTAAATCATCAAAAACATCACTACCTAGAAATAAGTGCTACTAGCATCTTGGAATGTTATCCTCCCCACAGAAACACTTTTTCTCTTTGTGAGTACACATGAACATTTTATTTTATTTTGCAGAACTGGGGATGGAACCAGGAACATTCTACCTCTGAGATACACCCTCAGCTCTATTTTTATTCTTTATTCTGAAACACATTCTAAGTTGCAGATGGCCTCACTAAGTAGCTGAGGCTGGCTGTAAACCTGCAACCCTCCTGTCTCGGCCTCCCAAATACTGGGATTATAAGCGTGTGTCATCATGCCCAGTTCACATGAATATTTTATAATCCTTGAAGAACATTTCTAGTAATATATTAAAACCATTCTCCCATGTCATTAAATATTTCAAATTTTCGAGCTTAACTGACACACAGCAGGCCAACACATGGAACAGGCTACAGTTAAATGGATCACTTACTTCTAAACATCTGAATCATTTCCAATGCATGGAAAATACAGACCATCCAAAGAACTCCTGCTCATGTATATTTGCCAAAATCTTATTATTTCCTTGTGATAAATTTCTAGAAGTTGAATTACTGTGCTGTGTATGGTAGCACATTCCTATAATCCCAGGATCTGAGAGGCTGAGACAGGAAGATCACAGGATCAAGACGAGTGTATGATGACTTAATGAGACTCTTTCAAAATAAATAAATGTAAAAAAGGGCTGGGGGCGCAGCTCAGAGGCACAGTGCTACTGGGGTTCAATGCCTAGTCACACACACATACAAAAACTTATGCACATATTTTTGAGGATTTTGGTAAATACCACTGAACTGCTCTCCAGAAAGGTTATAGTACCAATTTATACATTCATACTGTGTGTGTGTGTGTGTGTGTGTGTGTGTGTGTGTGTATGATACTGGGGATTAAACCTAGTTGGGTTCAACCACTGAGCTATACTCATGCCCTTTTTAATTTTTTTGTTTTGAAACAGAATCTCACTAAGTCAATGTGTGCTGGCAGCTACACCCCCAATCCTAATTTTTATTCTTTATTTTAAAACAGGGTCCCACTGAGTTGCAAAGGGCATAAGTAGCTGAGGCTGTCCATGAACCGCGATCTTCCTGTCTCAGCCTCCCAAATGCTGGGATTACAAACGTGCGCCACCACGCCCGGCTTATTCTTTAATTTCTCCAAACTGTGCTTTGCATCGATCTATTTGGTTCTTTAAGGCTGTCCCCCGAAGTCGGGCCTCATGGCCCACGCTTGTAATCCCAGTACTTGGGAGGCTGAGACAGGAGAATCACGGGTTCACCGACAGCCTCAGCTACTTAGTGAGATCTTGTTTCAAAATAAATAATAAAAAATAGGGCTGGGGGTATAGCTCAGAGGTAGAATACCCCTGGGTTCAATACCAGAACTGCAAAACAAACAAACAACACAAATACTGCCCACAGCCACATCTCAGTGGTCACATCCACAAGACAGCACACCTGATGAACTGAAAACGAAGTATGTTAGCAACTGCACCTTGACAACCCACAGTAGAGAAATAGAAAAGTATGCCGGGCGTGGTGGCGCACACTTGTAATCCCAGCATTTGGGAGGCTGAGACAGGAGGATCGCGGCTCTCGGAGAGCCTTTGGCTACTACTTAGTGAGGCTCTTTGCAACTCAGCGAGACCCTGTGTCAAAATAAAGAATAAAAAATAGGGCTGGGGTGTAGCTCAGAGGTAGAATGCCACTGGGTTCCATCCCCAGTACCGCCAAAAAAAAAAAAAAAAAAAAAAAAAAAAAAAGAGCTCCCAGCTGATGGTGATAAGGCCAACTGTAGAAAAGTTTAAAGAAGATAAAACTACTGCAAAAAGCAAACTCAAGTTGGGGATAGTGCCGCATGCTTGCAATCCCAGGCTGAGACAGGAGGATTGTTGTTCACAGGCAGCCTCAGCTACTACTTAGTGAGGGCCTTTGCAATTCAGTGAGACCCTGTTTCAAAATAAAGAATTAAAAAAAAAATAGGGCTGGGGGTGAGCTCGGAGGTAGAATGCCCATTCCCAGTACTGCAAAAAAAAAAAAAAAAAAAAAAAAAAAAAAAAAAAAAAGCAAACTCAATAGAAACATAAACAGCACCAAGCACGTTGCCAATAGACTGTCTGCTTCGGGCCTGCTGCTCTGGAGCACTTCAATCGAGGGGCAAATCCTAGGCGTAAACAGACTCAGAGAAAGTGGCCACTCAGCTTGCTAAAGACCTCTCGTGGACATCGTGGACATGGTGCACTGTGCTGCTTTGCCAGATAATGAGGAGAGCCACCTAAACACGTTAGTACTTGGACTGCTTCTGGCATCTGGGGCCCTGCGCGCGCTCTCTCTTTTGCAGTACTGGGGATGGAACCCAGGGGCATTCTACCTCTGAGCTACATCCCAGCCCTATTTCTTATTCTTAATTTTGGAACAGGGTCTCACCAAGTTGCAGTGAGCCTTACTATGTAGCTGAGGCTGGCTGCGAACCTGCGATCCTCCTGCGTCAGCTCCAAGCCCTGGATTACAATTGTGCAGCACCATGCCTGGTGGCCTTGCTCTTCTGGCATCTGTCTTCCATGGACTGGATGGGTAACACTTCAGATAGTGCATTTGTTGATGAAGGGATAAGGAGCTGATCCCTGCGATTAATTTCTTTCTCTCTCTCTCTCTTTGAACCCAGGGGCATTCTATCTCTGATATACCCCCAGTCCTTTCAATTTTTAAAATTTGAAACAGGGTCCCATTAGGTTGCTGAGGCTGGCCTTCAACCTGCAATCCTCCTGTCTCAGCCTTCCAAGTATTGGTCTCAGCTATTTCAATGTCCATGTTGGGAATCTTAATAGTCTTCTCACTTGTACCTCGCCCCCTGTTTAAGCAGAATGACTGTCAAGTACGGTGAGTTCCAGCTCTACAGTGAACCTGACTTGGGCTGAGCTCGGCCTGGCGGCCCAGGGCCCTGCCTCTGAGGTCACCTCTACAGGTCCTGGAGCCTGTGCCTCGCTGCAGACCAGCCATGGGCAGGAGGATAGTGTGGGCACCTGAGTTAGCAGCGGTGAGAGGGCCTGCCTGTCTTGGATAGGCCTGCAGAGAGGAGTGATGCATCCCGCCACCCCCGCACCTGCCTGCTGGCACCAGACTGCTTCCTGCCACTCCCAGCCTGTGCTTTGGTCCAGCGCCATCCTCGCTCACCTGTGTGACCACAACTCTTCTAACTGGCCTCCTCGTGTCTATGCTTGCCCTGGGGGTCTACTCTCAAAACCAGCTGCCAGGTCAGCCTATTCAATCAAGTCCATTCAAACCCTACAAGGTCCCTCCCTGTCTCTGTCAGAGCAAAAGCCCAGGTCCTCACACAGACCCAGAAGGGCCGCAGGACCGAGCCTGGTACTGCCGATGCCCTTCCCTCCTGCTCCATGCCACCCCACAGGCCTCCTGCTCCTGCCAACCCTGCACCTCTGGCAGCACACCTCCACAGCTCACTGTCTCCTGCCTCCTCGGGAACACTGGTTTCTCAGCAAGGAAACCACAGCCTGCTCCTCGGCCTCCCCTTCCTTGTGCTTCTCTGTAGATACTCATGGCTCACTCCCTCTTGTTTTTTACTCCTGCCCCTTGGAACGACGACGCTGGGGATGGGATTTTTGTTTTGCTGCCTCCTGAGTTCTGGGCCTGGCTCACAGTCGGCATATGTGCAGGGGTCACAGGTCCTTGCCTGCAGAGTAAGGCGGCCTTTCTGCCCCACAGGCTGCACCTATGGACACCGGAACCTCTAGGTATCTCATATAAGACGTCTATAGTAACAAGATTTGCCTTGTACCCACATTGATCAGTAGTATGCAAACCTAACACCCTTACTCACCTTCTTTTCTTTTCTTTTTTTTTTTTTTTTTGTGGTACTGGGGTTCCTGGAAGCCCTTCTACCTCTGGGCTACATTCCCAGACCTATTTTTTTTATATTTTGTTAACAGGGTCTCTTAAGCCAGCGCGGCTGGGTATGAACCTGCGTGATCCTCCTGTCTCTGCCTCCCAAGCGCGGGGATTACAAGCATGCGCCACCACGCCCAGCAACTCACCTTATTTTCTACTGGGCGTCACGTCACATAAGCCCATCTTAGATTTGAAAACAAAAATGTGCTTGCAGAATGAATCTGAAAATTCCTTTTATAGATATCTCCTTCACATACAAACATATATATAGCCTACTCACAGGAAAAGCTCAACTCCCCCCCAAATCCTTAATTTACCTTTGCAAGGCACATTAAAATGACTGGCAGTTACAGAGAAGCAATCCCCACATCCATGTTTCGGTTCTTTTCAAGGCATATACATGCTCAGTAAGATGCTTAGTAAGATGCTGCCAGATGTGGTGGCTCAGGCCTATAATCCCCAGAACCTGGGGGAGCAGAGACAGGAGGATCCCAGGGTTGAGACCAACCTCAGAAACTTAGCACACCCTGTTTTAAACTAAGAAATGAAAAGAGTAGGGGATATAGCTCAGTGGTAGAGTGCCCGTTTGGCATGCACAAGGCTTTGGGTTCAATCTCTAGTACTGCAAATAAATAAACAGATATAGATGGAGATGCAGATACTCCTGTAAAGGTCTTACTGAATCTGGGGCAGCTGCCCAGCGCTGTACCACCTCCCAGCCAACAAGCACAAGGGCAGTCACATTCTTGGTGGGAGGTGGCCTGGCCCTGGAAGGGGGTCGACCCTGGAGGAGAGGGGCCTCTTTGAAGTATCTAATTCTTCAGGGCCACTGGGACACCTGTGAGGAGAACCAATCCCATTCATGAGAACTGTCGCATGACCCAATCACCTCCTGAAGGTCCCTAATGTTAAGAGATAGTACTGCTATTTCCTAATACCACTTTCAAGCATGAACTCTGAGGGGATGGGTTCAGACCACAGCCCTACAAATGAGTAAAATAATAGTAGTATTAGTGATACTACTACTAAGTTGGTAAGTTGGAGCCCAGCAATCGCTGGCAAGATATGAGATCTAGAGGAGGGGCTTTCTAATCGTTCTAATTCAAAAGAATTATAATTCCCTCTAGGGAATCAGATGGAATTCATGGTTCTCAAATACTTCATGAGGGGTTTTCAGAAGTGTCTGGGAAACCTAGCCCAAAGCTCCTGGGCGGGGCACTGTTGGCTCCAGGCAGGCCCCTCCTGCATCTGCTCTCTGCACAGAACCAGAGTCTCCCTCCCCAGTCCCCACAGGGCAGGGCCCAGGCTGCACTGGGCCCACAGGCTGCTGTCACGCTGACTACACTGAGCAGCAGTGAAACCGCAAGAACCTGGTTCCCCATCGTGGCAGAGAAAGCACAGACAACCAGAAGTGCTGGCATGTCCCCAACGTGCAGGTGCACACGCTTGCTTCTTATTCCTTCGATGGGTTTGTCTGTTTTTTTGTTTTTGTTTGTTTTTAGAGACAGGGCCTTGCTTTGTTGCCCAGCTAGCCTTGAACTCCTGGGTTCAAGAGAATCTCCTGCCTCAGCCTCCTAAGGAGCTGAGAGTACAGCTGTGTGCCACTGTGCCTGAATACTCAGAGAAGTTTATGTCATGATGATTAAAGTACCTTCAACCAAATTTTTGTTATTATAGCGACTTCTTACAAAAAGCAATTGAGACAAGACCACAATGTAAAATCAACTTAACACTGAAAGTGCACCACTCATACTGAATGAGTTCTAGTAAAGAGCACCGAGCACCAGAAGGGTTTTCACTGACAGACTCCAACAGCCCACTCAGTTACGTCCCTGCAGCCATCACTGGGCACAGCCATGGTACGTCATAGCCAGGCCAGCGCACGCCCTGCTACACCTGGGGATCCTTCCACAGGAATCTTGCTGACCACCCAAAACTGGTCCACAGCCCATGCTGGACACCTTCATCCACCTCTCAATAAGCCCTTCCACTAAGAACCAGGCAAAAGCCTCATCTCATTTCCACACGAAGCAGAAGGAAGTCCCTTACACAAAGTGCCAGTCACTGGAGCGCGAGGGGCTCTGGAAGCCTCCCTGTGAGGTGGGGCTGCAGTTCCTGAAGGTGTCCAGGGCTTCGTGTGCTCAGGGAACCAGAATTTCAGACCATTTGCTACCAGAAATTTGAAAATGAGCCAGTGAGTCCTTCTGCTCCAATTTTATTTTTATTTATTCATTTGCAAAACTGGGAATTGAATTCTGGGGCATTTTAGCTCCAAGCTACATGCCCAGCTCTTTATTTTGAAACAGGGTCTAAGTTGAAGAGGACCTCATGAATAGCTGAGGCTGGCCTTGACCTGCAGTCCTCCTGTCTCAGCCTCCCAAGTACTACTGTGCACCACCACACCCAGCTTCTGCTCCAATTTTATTAAAAAAAAAAAAAAAGAATTTCTACTTTAAAGAAAATGAGAATTCTTCCCTTAAGGACTCATAATTGTTTTTCTCAAAATTGTGTCATTCAGAACATGCTTTTTGTCTCTATCAACATTCTCACTAGCACAATCTGAAACCACTGACCACATAATTTAGAGGAAGATGACTTATTTGCTCACAAGTTTTGACAGCCCATGTGAGGCTGTGTCTGTGGAGCTCAGAGAATGATGGCAAGAAACAGAGAGGGAGAGAACGAGGGCTTCTGCTCTTAGGTCATGGAGGCGAGAGCAAGAAAGAACAAACAAGTAAGCAAGGGTATTCAGAGGCAAAAGCACAATCCTGAGGCCACACCTCCAGGGACTCACTCTAGCCACACTCACAATGTATCATCCACTGATGAGATTGCAACCCTTCCACCTAAATTACATGGCTCTGAACATTAATACATGAACTCTTCAGGACACATTTCATAAGACCTTTTTACCTACTTTATTTTCCTTCTAAAGCTGCTGTGACTCTGGCGGAGTCTCAGACCTTGGTGCACTGCTGACATGGGGTGGTTTTAGGTCCCTACTCAGGCAGAGCCTCTTCCCACAGCTGTGCCCAACCAGAGCTACTTCAAGGCACCGACACTGACCACAAACCTCGAAGTCTGTCTAGATGGCTAGAAAACTGCGGGGAAAGAAAGATAAAGTTGGTGACAAAGTAGAGGTAATGTTGGTAACCAGTAACAAAGTTCAGTTACTTGACTTTTTTAAAGTGGGTTTAAGGATAAATACGTATATAAAATCACAAGAACTGAGCCATCCTTTAGATGTAATCCCTTCCCATCAATGAGGGCACAGTTTATGTTTTTCAGAGTAAGATGAAACAAAGTTTAACATTTGTAAATATTTATAAGCTGTGATGAAACAGAAGGCTCCTTCTTAGTAGGGTGATGCTTTTATTTTTTAAGTTATTTAAAAACAGATGAAAAAAAATAGATGAGTACATGCCCACAGCACAGACTTCTTCAGGTACAGAGAAGGTTACAAGGACATCTCCCTCCCTCCTTGAAAGTTCCCAGTCTGAGGTTTGCTGCTGGAGTCTGTGACGCTAAGGAGACATCTCATTCCCTGGAATGAAGGACACCTGTGGATTGCAAACTACGTTGTCCTTATATATTAGGAGGAGAAGCTGGCAACTGTCTTTCCAGGAGAGCTCTCTAATGGGAAAACAAACGTGAGGCAGATTGATCTGGGAATGAAATAAACTTGGAAATGAGGCTGTCCGGTGTGGGGTGCTAGACAGGAACTGGAGAAGCAGTACACACAGCTTTCATGATGCGACTGGAGTCTGAGGTCCTGCCTGCGTTTGCCCAGCTGCAGAGGCTCCTTGTTCTCCAGATGGGGACAGACTGTGATGCTAATCGCACATGTCACATGACTGGCCAGGGCGGCCCAACAAGACAGTGTTTGTGGGTGTATAGGGGAGTGTCTCTGTTGAGATCAGCAAAGCAGACTGCCCTCCCCAGAGTGGCGGGCGCCCTCCAACCCCTCAATGGCTGGGATACAGCAAAGGGCAGAGGAAAGAACTATTCATCCTTTCCTGCTGGCAGGGCCAAGCTGGAATGTCTCATCTAGCCTCCCCTGCCCTTAGCCTGGGACTGAACTCCTCACCGGCTTCCCTGTGTCTCCAGCTATGAAGTCTACTGGACTTCTCAGCTTCCATGATCCTAGAGCCAGCCCCTGGGGGGGAGGGGGTCTGCTTTTACCCATCTACATATCCTCTTGGCTGTGTTTCTTGGGAGAAGCCTGGTCCACATGGGGACCAAGCAGAAGCTGCCTTACTCTGAGCAGCGCTGTGTGGGGGAGCTGAGCTGAGCGACATTCAGCCCCTGGCCCAGGGTTTGCAAGTGGTGTGTGCTCCAAGCCGTGGCACTTTCAGTTTCTATCAGATGTAGCTCCTGGGCCACTCAAGTCAATATTTATCTTTAAGAATGCCAATACTCTGGATTAAAGACAATTAAAGAGATCAGAAGAAAGCCCCTCTCAACTTTCCCCAAGCACACAAATAAAGTCCAAATTCAGGAGCCAAGACTTTGGGGGGGGGGATTTCTTTTGCAACCATGATCTTTATTCAAAAAGCCTTTTCAGTGAGGCCTTAACATACATCCTAATAAAAATCACAGTCCCCTGCCACAAAACTCATTATTTCCTTTTTCTACTTGAGTTCCACCCTCCTTTACCCTGTGGCACAGACTCTCACAGAATTTCGAAGTTGGAAGGAATTCTAAATGTTACTGTGTCAAATCTCCATCCGTGCTAGGCATACACTCTGTGATCCCAGTACTTGGGAGCTGAGACAGGAGGATCGCAGGCTCAAAGACCAGGAGTGCACAGTACCTTAGCAAGACCCTGTTTCTAAAAAAAGAAAAGAAAAGAAAAGAAAAGAAGAGAAAAGAAAGAAAGAAATAAGAGCTAGATATGATATAGCGTAATTGTAATCCCAATATTTAGGAGGCAGAGACAGGAGGATCTCAGGTTCAAAGTCAGCCTCGGCAACTTAGTAAGGCTCTTAAGCAACTTAATGAGACTCTCCTTCCAGATAAAAAATAAAACAGGTCTGGGGTGTAGCTCAGAGACACAATGACCCTGGGTTCAATGCCCAGCAACACACACACACACACACACACACACACACACACACACTACACACTCTCATATTCATCTCCATCCAGATGTGAATTTAGCCTATGCCTGACCTGACACCCTTTCTGGAAGGATCCCTGACTCGCCCTCACTCCTCCCCCGACAGCGTGCAGAAACCTGCAGCAGCCCGAGGCCTTCCTTCCCACCCGGCATGCTAAGTGTGATGCCTGCAACAAACTCGCCACCTTATTTCTAGTGCCTAACAAGCACTCCACATGGGATCTGAGTGACAGGGACACTGTTCTGTCCTGCGGCAGCCCCTGAGGCACCAGGTGCCCAGCACTATCGCAGCACCCAGGCCGCAGTGAACAGGATGGGGCGACCCTTTGTGTTGGGGGAGGAGGAGCACAAACAGCAAGTCCCCAGAAGAGGAGTGCTCCACAGGAAACCAATCGCAGAGGAGGGGCGGGAGGCTGCAATCAGCTGCCAAAGCCTAGTCAGGGGAGGTTGCTAAGAAGGGGACATTAGGCGGAGGAGGAGGAGCAGGCCACGCAGCACCCTGGGAGGAGCCTTCTCAGTGGGAGGAATCTCAAGGGCAAAGGCCCGGGGAGCCTAGCAGTTTTGAAAAAGCAATCAAGAGGCGCAGGCACATGGGGGGGGGGGCTTCTTTTAAGGACAGTGGTGGCAGCCAGGCCCCAAGTGGGTGTTTCAGACTTTTCCTTCACTACTGTTTGAAAGTATTATAAAATGAGTTAGTAACAAGAGAGATTTAATGTCAAAGTGGCATTTTATAAAAAAAATATATTTGCTTTGGCCATCCATGTAGGAGCCTGGCATTTTGGGTTGTTTACTCACATGTGAGAGACAAAGGCACTTTTCAGATTGATCCACAGGTCAAGAGGAAATAAAACTGAGGATTCCATGGAGCTGGCACTTGTCACAGGGCGCTAGATGGTGGGAGGGCAGACCCCTGCTCTTAGGAGCCAGCCACCCCCTTAAAACACTATTCACACACCTTCTGGCTTGATTTTTGTTGTTGTTTCTGTTGAAAGTCTTTGGGAAAACCTACGAGGAGTCAGCCAGGATCACCAAGTCACTGTGACTTTTCAGATGATCTACAGTAAACGGGACTCCGAACTGAGCATGCCCAGAAGTGCTCATGTCCACCATCTTTCCTTTCTGAACAGTTGCAAATGCGCCTATGCCCACATGTGCTTTCCTGTATGAATATCTACAGGCTCCCTGATAAAATCTCCAGCTTTCTCTGTCAGGGAGCACGGCTTTGCAGTAACTCTGGTGCTCTCCCGGCAGGCTTGAAGAGCCATTCTTTTGTCTCCTGGTTGTGCTTTTTTGGCTTTACACTCTCCAAGTGATGAACCCACTGCAGAGACAATGACCCTGATGTACAGTAGAGTCTTTAAGACATTATCTTTCAAGCCTGGCATGATGGGGCCCACCTGTAATCCCAGTATTGGGGAGGGTGACACAGGAGAATCACAGTTTTGAGGCCCATACATGATGATTAGTGAGACTTTGTTTCAAAATAAAAAATAAGCTCAGCGTGGGGGTACACTCCTGTAATTCCAATACTCGGGAGGCTGAGACAGGAGGATCACTGGTTTGAGGCCAGCTTCAGCAACTTAACAAGATCCTATTTTAAAATAAAAAACAAAAAGGACTAGGGGAGTAGCTCAGAGGTAGAATGACCCCTAGCACCAGAAAATAGAAAGAAAAGAAAAAAAAGCCTGGTGGGGGTAGGGTATAACTCAGAAAGAGAATGCCCCTGAATACATCCCCAGTACCACCACAATAACAAAAAGAAAGAGAGAAAGAAAGAAAGAAAGAAAGAAAGAAAGAAAGAAAAAAAAAAGACACAGTGGGCGTGGTGACGCACGCTTGTAATCCCCGCACTTGGGAGGCGGAGACAGGACGATTGCGCAGGTTCGAAGCCAGCCGCACTGGCTTAAGAGACCCTGTTTTCAAATAAATATATATATATATAGGTCTGAGAGTATAGTCCGGAGATAGAACGGTTTCCAGGAAGTCCAGTACCACCCCCAAAAAAAAAAAAAAAAAAAAAAGAGGAGAAAAGAAAAAAACCTTAGCCTTCATGTTACTTACAAATGCAAAACTCTGATATTCACCTCTACCCTGGTCCTCTGAGCTTCCATCCCTTCCAGAGCTGAGCCTCTAATTCTGAATCTGGTAAAAATGCCAGAACCTCAGAGTATCATGACTGGCTCTATACTATATACTATCACAACACCCAAGAATAACATTATAGTTTTTCCCCATCCCCATCTGGACCAACAGCTGCCAAGGAGGGAGGGGCAGAGGGCCAGACACTTCCTGCCTCCTGTATCTGGTCCATGACTATTCATAGTAGATGTGATGGTCAGGACACTAACTTTGAATTACAATGATGGTAATGGCTCCCAGGAGCGCTATGCTCCTCACCAGGACACCTGTATTATACAGAGCCACACTGTACTGTCATTATTTTGTAAGAGTTTTATAGAAGCCAGGCATGATGGTGTATGCCTGTAATCCTAGTACTTGGGAGCCTGAGACAGGAGGGTTACAAGTTCAAGATCAGCCTCAGCAACTTAGCAAGACCCTTAGCAACCTAATAAGAACTTATTTCAAAGCAAAAAATTAAAGGGCTCAGGGTTTAATTTGGAGGCAAAAAGCCTCTGGGTTCAATTTGCAGTACCAAAAAAGGTAGAAATTTGTTTTTTCTCTTGTTGTATATTATATACCTACATAATAAAGATGTATTATGTACCTAGGATACTATGTACCAAGGATATTATATACCTACAAAATATCCTTGGTAGTCTTTAGCATGTAAAGCCCATAATACTTACTATCTAGTCTTTACAGAAAAAGAATGAGGAGTTTCAGAGCTTTGACATCTTCCTGTTAAGGTGATTTTTCTCTATGATAGTGATTCTCACAAGTGGGTCGGCAGGGCCCCTCTCCCCAGCTTAGAGCCTCTCAGCCTTAGCTGCACCCTGAAATCACCTGGGGTGTGGTGCGGTGTGGTGTGGTGGTGATGTGTGTGTGTTAGTTACTGGGGATAGAAGCCAGTGGCATTCTACCTCTGAGCTACCCCCAGCCCAGAGCCCACACTCAGACCCCCTCCCTTCTCCATCTGGCCTGTCCACTGCAGGAGGCCAGGTTCCCCTGCACAGTCAGGCCAGGCCAGGCCCTGGGTAAGCTGGAACCACCCACAGCCATGGGGACTGCTCACCCCGCTGGCCAGTTTCTTCATCTTCCTCTCCTCCCTCTGCCTCCTGAGGGACCAGCCCTGGAGCGCCCCAGGGGGCCACCCTGACACCTCCTCTAATCCTAAGCACTGGCGCGTGTCTGTCTACTCCTTCCTCACTGTGGTCACGGCCACGCCAGCCTGGCCGACCATGCGTGATTAAAACAATCCCAGGGACCCCTTCTATCACTCCTTTCCTTTCCGAAGCACATACACTAAGTCCCAGTAGTGTATCTGCAGTGAATGTTCCATTGATCTAAAATAAGCTGCGTGGTTTTCCAGGTCATTTCACAGGCGTGGTCACCAACTCTGCTTGAGAAGCAGCATCTGACGGCATCTGGAGGAGCCGGACCTGCCTGCAGTGTGGACCCAGCACCCCACATCTAAGGACACGCTCCAGAGAAACTGGCCACTGTGCCCACGAGACAAGGACAAGGACACAATGCAGCACTGTGGGTCAAAGAGGAAACGGTAAACAGCCAGACTGTGCGTTCGTAAGGGAACGGATCGCAAACTGTGAAAGCAGCGCAAGGGCGGTGACGAACAGACCAGACCATGGGCACCGACATGGACAGGACACCAAGGAAGCTGGGCAAATCAATGCTTTTAAAGAATACATTTAGCTGGGCCTGGTGGTGCATGCCTGTAATCCTAGCTATTTGGAAGCCTGAGGCGGGAAGATGGCAAGTTTAGGGCCATCCTGGGCAACAGCCAGATCCTGTTTCAAAATAAAAAATGAAAAGGGCCAGGGATATAACTCAGGGGTAGAGCATCCCTGGGTTCAAACCTCAGTACCAGGAAGAAAAACTTTAAAAAATACTTAAAAGGATATCATTTATATAGATCCTAAGAAACAAAAACACATATTTCTTATGGGTGTGCAGATAGGTGAGAGAAGCATAACAATGTGGACAGAACAAATACTGAACTCCTGCCAGGCACCTCTGGGGTGTGCAAAGCAGCTGTACTAACAGCAACACTGAGGCCAAGGCTGCTGCGCCCCCAGCCTCGTCCACACACTCGCTCACTTGATTCTAAGAACCACCACAGGGGAGAGGCAAGCACTGTCCCCATTTCACAGATGAGAAAACTATGGCTCACAAAATGAAACAGATGAAGATCCTTGCCATGACCTGCCCCTGGCCCCGTCTACTGCTGGCTCCCTGGCCTCTCAGCTGTCCACAACCCCCAGGAACACGTGTCCTCACTGGCTAGAGTGCTCGCCCCAGAAATCTGCACGCAAGGTCTGCAAGTCTCTGCTCCGCTCACATATGGCCCAGCCCTCTTTTTTTTTTTTTTTTTTTTTTTTTGCAGTACTGGGGATGGAACCCAGGAACATTCTACCTCTGAGCTATACCCCCAGCCCTATTTTTTATTCTATATTTTGAAAAAGGGTCTCATTGAGTTGCACAGGCCTCACTAAGTAGCTGAGGCTGTCCATGAACCCGGATTCTCCTGTCTCAGCCTCCCAAATGCTGGGATTACAAGTGTGCGCCACCATGCCTAGCCCCAGCCTTCCTTTTTTTTTTTTTTTTTTTTTTGGTGCTGGAAATTGAACTCAGGGGCACTTTACCTCTGAGCTATACCCTAGCCCTTTATATTTTGAAACAGGGTCTTGCTAAGTTGCTGAGAGTCTCAATAAATTGTTGAAGTTGGTCTAGAACCTGTGATTTTCCTGTTTCAGCCTCCTAAGTACTGGGATTCAGACAAATGCCACTGCAGCCCAGTGTCAACCTCCCCTTTTAAAACGCCAAGTTGGAGCAGGTATGGTAGCACACACCTGTAATTCCAGTACTTGGGAGGCTGAGACAAGAGGATCGCTGGTTCAAGAATGGCCTCAGTAACTTAGCAAGACCCTAAGTGATTTTTTAATAAGTAATTTTGCTTCAACATCATTTATTTATTCAATTTTTTTGTGGTGCTGGGGATTGAATTTAGGGGCATTCTATCTCTGAACTATACACCCAGCCCCATTTTATTTTTTATTTTGAGACAGTCTCACTAAGTTGCAAAGAGCTTCACTAAATCGCTGAGGCTGGCCGCAAACCCATGATCCTCCTGCCTCAGTTTCCCAGGTGTAAGATTACAAATGTATGCTGCACACCTGGTTTCTGTTTCAAAATTTAAAAAAAAAGCCGGGCGTGGTGGCGCACGCTTGTAATCCCCGCGCTTGGGAGGCAGAGACAGGAGGATCGCGCAGGTTGGAAGCCAGCAGAGCTGCAAAGGTGAAGTTAAGGCTCCAGTCCAGGTGCCCTGGTTCCAGTTCTGGCAGGGGGAAGGAGAAAGGAGTAGAGAGAAACTACCAGCAGCAAACAGAGGGGAGACATTCGAAGTAAGTGTCAAAAGCACTGTCCCCTGTTAACTGTGGATAAAAATAGTTGGGATGTTTATCACATTCCCCCCTGGCTTCCCTCTTCCTTTTTTCTCTCTCCCTTCCCTCATTCCTCCTTCTTCCTTCCATCCTTTTTAGTTTTGTTTTTAAGTCTTCATAGGTGCCCTACATATGAATTTCCAGTTAAAATGGACTAGAACACCATAAAATTACTCTTAGCATTTCCAATGGTACTAAAATTCAATACAGTAAATTAAGATTAGTTCACTGAACATGGAATGACTGACCGTACAATGACTTAAAGGGTATGCTGGGGTCTGGTAGGTTCTAGGGGATTGATAATTAAGAACATTATTTACACAGAGAAAACCTGCCATGGAAACACTGGTCCTCTGACCCAAGACCAGGCTTCCCGACCTTAGCACTAGTGGTGCTGGGGCTGGAGAATTCTCCACCTGGAGGTCTGCCGTACGCGCTGGAGGATGTCTGGCGGCATCTCTACCCACTAGATGCTGGCAGCACCCACCAGCTCTGATGACCAAATTATGTCTGCAGACATTAGCAAGTGTGCCCCTGGGGAGCAAAAGCAGCCCAACTGAGAACCACTGGCTTAGATGCTAGGCATGCTGACTACAGCCTACAATAAAGAAATTCTAGTTTGTATTGAAGGCAGAAGTCATTACGTGGGAGACTGAGGCAGGATGAGGCCAGTGTGAGGCCAGCTTGAGGAACACAGTGAGACCGTGTCTCAAAATAAAAAAAACACAGGTGTCTCAAGCCTGCCTGTGTGTTTATCTTCTGTTTTCCTAACCAGTCCCATACCCTTACTGGCCCCTTGCCAACAGTGCCACGAGGTGAGACTGAGCTGCTGGGGTGAGGAGAATTCTAAAAATGACCCAGGCTATTCAATCAAACACTCACTGTCTAGATACTACCGTAAAAGAACTTTGCAAGTATAATAAAGGCTGCCCCACCCTTCTCGCTCATCCTCAAATGGGGAGATTATCTGGGATTCTCTTGTGGCCTGATGCAATCATACGCATTCTTACAGATTAAAGGGGAAAGTGGAAAAGTCAAGCAGATCCCAAAAGCCTCAACAGCCACCGCTGGTCCTGAGGTGCGGAGCCACGTGGAACATCAGAGGGAGGTCTCAGCTCACAGCTGGCAAGGAAAGGCTCTGACTTACAACCACACGAACGGAAACCTGCCATCACCTGGATGAGCGTGGATGCCTCCAGAAAGGAACAGTCCATCCATTTCCATTTCATAAAGCTCAGAGCAACTGACTGACTGTGCCAGTGTGCCCAGCTTCTTACCCAAGAACCTGTAAGCTCACAAACATGCACTTGAAGTCACTAAGTCCAGATAATTTGTTACAAGAGTAATAAGAAATTAAAACAGCCAGCCAGGCGTGGTGGCCCATGCCTGTAATCACAGTACATGGGAGGCTGAGACAGGAGGATCTCAGACTTGTGGCCAGATCCAGCAACTTAAGCGAGGCCCTCAGCAACATAACAAGACCTTGTTGCAAAATAAAAAATAAAATATGGCTGGGGCATGGCTTAGAGGTAGAATGCCCCTGGGTTCAATTCCCCAGGACCACACACAAACAAAAGAAAATTCAAACAGCTATGGAGGTGTATATGCGAAAGTGAGACATGCTATAATAAAAAACAGCCCGCTTTAGAAATTACTGTCTCCATAATAAAGAGACAAATAATGCCAATAAAAAAAAGAGGCAAAAGCTCTATACAGACACTTCTCTAAGGAAGATGTGTAAAAGGCCAGTAAGTACATGACGAGATCCTTAGCTTCAGTAGTTCCCAGGGAAATGCAAATCAAAGCTACTAGGACGGCCAGATCAAAAGGAGAGGGGGAAAACAAGTGTTATTAGAACACTCACACATTGCTGGTGGGAACATAAGTGGTGCGGCCAATTTGGAAACCAGAACAGTAGTTCGTCAAAATGTTAAACATGGAGTTACCATGTGACCCGACCCAGCAACTCTGCTCCTAGGTATTCACACAGAGAAATTAAAACATGCCCATGCAAAAACTTGTGCATGAATGTTAATAGCACATTATTTTTAACAGCTAAAAGACGAAACAAGCACAAATGCCCATTGCCTAAGGAATATTAAATGTGTATATCAAGATGGAATATTATATCCAGGTGTTGGGACACCTGTCTGTAATCCCAGTACTTGATGGCTGAGATAGGAAGACAGTAGGCTAAAGGACAGCTTCAGCAACATGGGAGACTCTTAGCAACCTAGAGAGACTCTGTTTCAAAGCAAAATATAAAGATTGGGCTTCCCAGGTGTGGTGGCTTACAATTGCAATCCCAGCATTCGGGAGGCTGAGACTGGAGGATTGCGGTTCGTGGACAGCCTCAGCTACTTAGCAAGGCCCTTTGCAACTCAGTGAGACCCTGTTTCAAAAACAAAAAGACTTGCCGGGCGTGGTGGCACACGCTTGTAATCCCTGGGCTTGGGAGGCGGAGACAGGAGGATCACGCTGGTTCGGAGCCAGCCTTGCTGGCGTAAGAGACCCTGTATCCTAAAATAAAATAGGTCTGGGAGTGTAGCCCAGAGTTAGAAGGGCTTCCAGGAACCCCAGTACCACCAAAACAACAACAACAAAAAAAACAATAAAATAAAATAAAATAAAAAGACTAAAATACAGGGCTGGGTGTGTAGCCTGAAGGTACAATGCCCCTGGGTTCCATCCTCAGTACCTCAAAAATAAATAAATCAGCCGGGCATGGTGGCGCACGCTTGCAATCCCCGCGCTTGGGAGGCAGAGACAGGAGGATCGTGCAGGTTCGAAGCCAGCTGTGCTAGCTTAAGAGACCCTGTTTTCAAATAAAAAATATAAAAAAAGAGGTCTGGGAGTGTAGCCCGGAAGTAGAAGGGCTTCCAGGAACCCCAGTACCACCAAAATAAATAAATAAATAAATAAATAAATAAATAAGGGCGTCGTTCAGATGTACAATGTCCCTGGGTTCAATTCCTAATATATAAAAAAGAGAAATATTATTCTGCCATATAAATGAATTGAGATACTATTCTACACTGTGGATAAAAAAGAAGCCAGCTATAAAAGACCAATGTTTTGATTTTACTTACATGAAATGTTCAGAGAAAGCAGGTGAGTAGAGATGGGAAGGAGACTGGGGAAAGAAGCCAGAGGGAAGTGGGGAGGCTGTCAATAGGCACAGGGTTCCTTTGGGGGTGATAAAAATATTCTAAAATTGATTACACAATTCCATAAATATACCCAAATCCACTGAATTGTAGACTGTAAATGAGTAAGTAGTATGGTGTGAGCTAAATCTCAATATATTAAGTCATTATTATTTTCTTAAGTTGAAAATGAAAGTCCCCCAGTGACACAGGACACATGAAAACGACAGACCTGTGAGCTGCTCCTCGTACTCAGCACCATCTCCTGGCCAACCGGCCACTGAGCCTTATAACCTTAGAAAGACAAGCTGCCCCTACCTTCTACTCAGCAGGAGAAAACGACAGGGGTCCTTCCATTCCACCGAAACACTGCCAAGCGAAGATGCTAACTGGTGACTTTCAGTGAAATGTGCCTCTTCTCCTAGCCTTAGGACTTGCCGGGTAGGTGCTTAGATGATGTTCTACAAAGGAAGCCAGTCCTCCAGCTGTATCCTGAGAAGACACTCCCTCTTCTCAGAACAATGGGGACCTGCTGCTTCCTGAGCTCTAAGCTGTTTCCTTGCCCTGCAGAGAGACCAAGGGCATAAGCCACCAGCACTCCCTTCATGAGCAAGTGGGGAGTGTGAGAAAATGAGTGTCCATCACCAGCTGACGGCAGAGCAATTACACCCAGGAGCAGTCAGCTCCAGAGAGTAATGAAGAGAGCTGCTTTTACCGTCTGCTCATGAAACTCCCCAATCGCACAAAGGGCTCTACATAAGGAAATGAGGCTTGTCACTCCCAACCCACTCACGGGTGGCCCCAGGCAAAACAAGTCACCCAGGCAGTGCTCCAGTCATTCTGCCTGCTGAGCATCTGCTCCACTGTCCTCTCCGCCTCAGCAAGAGTGAGCCCTGGCACTAGGTGAGCGATTCTACTCCTCCGGCAAGGCTGCCAACAGAGGGCTGGTTGCCAGAACACCCCAGCTGGACCGCATTCCTCCCCACATGGCCCTGACCTTCATGTCACATAGTAAAATGTGACCATTACTTTCTTACAAGATCATCATTAAAAGTGGTTTTCCATTTCCTTTAGATTTTTCTAAAAGCGTTTACTTAAGCTGGGCGTGGTGGCCCACACCTGTATCCCAGTGCTTAGGAAGCTGAGAGAGGAAGACTGAAGGTTCAAAGCCAGTGTGTGGTAACTTAGTGAGACCCTGTTTTAAAATGAAAAATAGAAAGGGCTGGTGGTATATGGAGATCAGTGACAGAACATCCCTGAATCCCCAGTACCATCGCCCTCAATGTACCCAACAAATATACCCAACAAATATCTGAATGCCTACTGCGTGCCGGCACTGGGCCAGGCCCAGGGACACAGGGGAACGAGACCAGGTCTCTGCATGCCACCCACAGCTGACATTCTGGATACACTGCCCAGAACTATATAAAACACAACACGCACATAAACAGAGACGACTCAGATCAATACCAAAATTTCTTGACAACCTAGCTAAAAAAGTCAACATGTATTTACTCAGCTTTCCCAATCTGTTTTACAAATTTACACCAGAGTGCTACAGTAGGGGTGTGGCTTGGTGGTGGAGTTCATGCAAGGCCCTCAGTTCCATATCCAGTACTGCAGAAAGGAAGGAAGGAAGGAGAGAGAAAGAGCAAGCTAGGTAGCCTTTGACTTAACCTGACAACCCTAAAGCTATTGCAGGAAGCTACTCTTCCTTTGGGCTGTTTCCTTTGTAGGTTTTCTGTTTTCCTCCTCCTCCTCCTCCTGCTCCTCCTCCTCCTCCTCCTCCTCCTCCTCCTCCTCCTCCTTTGTAGGTTTCTCCTCCTCCTCCTCCTCCTCCTCCTCCTCCTCCTCCTTTGTAGGTTTCTCCTCCTCCTCCTCCTCCTCCTCCTTTGTAGGTTTCTCCTCCTCCTCCTCCTCCTTTGTAGGTTCCTCCTCCTCCTCCTCCTCCTCCTCCTCCTCCTCCTCCTCCTCCTCCTCCTCCTTTGTAGGTTTCTCCTCCTCCTCCTCCTCCTCCTTTGTAGGTTCCTCCTCCTCCTCCTCCTCCTCCTCCTCCTCCTCCTCCTCCTCCTCCTCCTCCTCCTCCTCTTCTTCTTCTTCTTCTTCTTCTTCTTCTTCTTCTTCTTCTTCTTC
The DNA here is from genome assembly GCF_963383645.1 of Muscardinus avellanarius. Taxonomy (NCBI): domain Eukaryota; kingdom Metazoa; phylum Chordata; class Mammalia; order Rodentia; family Gliridae; genus Muscardinus; species Muscardinus avellanarius. Next base: position 72,322,467 of record NC_137796.1, read on the forward strand.
TTCTTCTTCTTCTTCATACTAGGGATGGAACCCAGGGACATTCTATCTCCAAGCTCCAGCTCCAGCCCTATTTTTTATTCTTTATTTTGAAACAAGGTCTCTCTGAGTTGCAAAGGGCCTCACTAAAGCTTTAGGCTGGCTATAAACCGCAATCCTTTTGTCTTAGTCCCCAAATGCTGGGATTACATGCGTGCACCACCATGCCTGGTTGGTTTTTTTGGTTTGTTTCTGTTTTTGCGTCACCTTCTCAGGTTCTGCTGGGGCAATTTCTTCACAATTTAAAGATCTATCTGTTGGAACTAGGATCTCAGAGTGTTCAATAACTCAGAACGGGAATTTGGTATACTCTGACCTTCCAAATCTAACATATATCTTAAGCAAGTCCCTTTTACAAACTCTAATAAGGATCAATGACAGGGACATGCAAAGGAGTCCAACAAAAGAAACATTCTCAAGCTTCCAATCCCAAGACAGTCTGCTAAAGTCACTACTTAGAACACTAAAAAGATGCTCGTGAAGTGGGACATGGTGGCACATGCCTATAATCCCAGTGCTTGGGAGGCTGAAACAGGAGGATCACAGGTAGGAGGACAGTCTCAGAAACTTTAATGAGGCTCCGTTTCAAAATAAAAGAATAAAATAGGAGTTGGGGTACAGCTCACAGGTAGAATGTCCCTGGGTTCAGCCCTCAGTACAAAAAAAGATGCTCCATGAATTTGTACGAGTTCTTCTGCCCATGCCGTGACCTCACATTGGCTGGAATTCAATCAAAATGGTTTAAGAGATTAGAGACAATAAGTCTTTCAGTTACCAGCCACCACTTTGGCCTTGAGAAAAGTAACTCTAATGGTCAGTAACTATTCATGTATTATTTGTAACAAAAAATTGTTGAGCCTGAGCCATGTATGGAGGGCTTTGTTGGAAGGGCCTTTTCCACACTTGGGGCGCAGTGCAGAAGCAGCCCCAGGCCCCATGAGCTCACCTCCCTACTTCATACAATGCACAAGCCCAAAGGACCCATTTCCCAACTCCAGAGACAAGAGGGAACTATTTATATAAAAAGGCCATTTATTCTGGGTGTGCTGCTACATGCCTGTAATCCCAGCACTTGGGAGGCTAAGACAGGAGAATGGCAAGTTTGAGGCCAGCCTCAGCAACATAACGAGACCCTGGGGTATAGCTGTGAGGTAAAATGCCCCTGGGCTCAATCTCCAGTCCAAAAAAAAAAAAAAAAAAAAAAAAAAAAAAGCTACTTATCTCACTGAAAAACGGACAGCAGTATGTTCTAACACTACAATTATTATGAGCTCAAATTAAGGGCATTCTGATGGTGTGTGGGAAAGTACCTGGGGAGGAGTACAGAAGAGCACACCAGAGGAAGAAATGAGACCCTTTAAGAACCAGACAGCCATGCTAATAATAAGCTCCTGCAGGTTCAGAAAAACAAACGGTTTTGGAAGAGGCCAGGCAGAACTCAAAAGAATTAGAACAATTCATTCAATAAGCACTTAGGAAGAAGGGCCTGTCACATGCTGGAGAAGAAAAAATTCAAAAAGCAATCCCCATCCCCAACTGCAAAGGATCCTGCACCCTAGTGAGCTAGAAAAATAGAATCAACAGAAGGAAATTTAAGAAGCATGTTGTGGACCCAATAAAGTACAAAGTTTATACTAATATCTAACATGCAATGCAAATGAGTAATCTGGATGGAATAGAGGTTATGCAGTAAATCTACAGAGACAAAGATGCAGTCTTAAGTTATATATTTGTGTGTGTGGTACTGAAGATTTTTTAACAGGGTCTCACTAAGTTGCAGAGAGCTTCACTAAGTCGCTGAGGCTGGTCGTGACCCTAGATCCTCCTGTCTCAACCTCCCAAGTACTGGAATTACAAGCGTGCGCCACCATGCCCGGAGAGTTTTATATTTTCTATAGTATAATAATGTAATATAATATAGTAATCTGCATTCTAGAAAACTGAAGTAGGCCAAAATAAAAATAAGTCCCCTTGATGCCAGGCATGGTGGCATACACTTGTAATCCCAGTACTTGGGAGGCTGAGGCAGGAAGGAGGATTTCAGGTTCACAGCCAGCCTTAGCTACTCAGGCCCTCAGCAACTTAGTGAGACCCTGTTTCAAAATAAAGGATAAAAAATAGGGCTGGGGATGGAGCTTGGAGCTAGAATGCCCCTGGGTTCAACCCCTAGTTTCACACACAAAAAAGTCCCCTTGAGCTTCAGATACTTATTATTTGTGTGAATGGCATGATGCCCTGCCTACCACCATTTACTTTTTTTACACTCACAATGTTGATCTTAAGAAACATTTCATTCCTTTTCCAGTTCAACACATCACGGCCATGCTTCCAAATCTCAAAAATATTACTTTCCACATCAACACCTTCAAAACATGTGCAGACTCAGACCTGCTCTCCCTTCTCCATTCCCACACCTGGGTCTCATGAATGACCACCTCCAATTGCTGCCCCTGAGCTACGTGGCCCCAGGCTGGCAGCCAAAGCAACTTTTGAGTGTCCAGGCGGGGTCTGGCCATGCCTCTGCTGAGCCTTCCAAAGGAGCCTTGTGCCATGGAGCCAGGGTCTCACATCTGTGGTCCCCATCCTCATCCCTCACCAGCCACGGTGGCTCCTGGAGGCCCTCTGTGCCCGGGCCTTGCACTGGGAAGCCTTCCCCACACGTGCGGCTCCCTGCCTCCCCCGTGTACACCCTTCGCTATGGTCCCTTGAGGTGACACCCTATTGCCCTCAGACTCCCTAGCCTAGCCCTTTCTCTTTGGCTGAGGGCACATCTTACCTTCTAACACTTTATAAGTGACTTGTTTGTTGTTGTGAACGTCTGAGTCCCATACTAAAATGTAAGCTCTGTGACAAATTTTTGTTGTTGTTGTTGTATCATGAACTTAAGTGCAGAATCAGCTGGTCATGGTGATGCACGTCTGTGATCTCTGTACTTGAGAGGCTGAGGCAGAGGGATCACAGGTTCAAGGCCCTTCGTGACTTAGCGAGACCCTATTTCAAAATAAAAAATAAAAAGTGCTGAGGTATAGCTTAGATGCAAAATGCCCCTGGGCTCAATCAGCAAAAAAAAGGGCAGAATCCCAGGTCATACCCCAGGACTACTGAGAGTCTCATTTTAACAAGATTGCCAGGTAACTGCACACACACGCTTTAGAGTTAGCACCATCGGACTAAGGTGAAGCAAGCAGACTTCTCCAACTCTCCGGCTCTGCACCTGTCAGAGGACAGTGGCTGGCTGGTCTTCCTCAGACCTGCCCTGGGGAGCACACACGTCTTTGCGACCATCTTTGATCATCATGTTGCCCCGGGAAGAGAAGTCATGCCAGTCTACACTTTAAATCACTCTGTCGCGCCACAGGAAACAAACAGCACACTTAAATTAGTGAATCACAGAAGGGTTGGAGGGGGGCAGGCAAGAGAAATAGTGCTGGGAGGGATCTCTTCCCTCTGATCTCTTGCCAGGACTTCCCACTGGCCACCCAGCAACCAGGAGGCAGGAAACTTGTCCCTGTCACCCACCAGCTCTGTCCCCAGGGCAGAGGATGGAGGGGACACGAGAAGGACAGACAGACCCCAGCTCCTTCACAGTGTGTAAGGAAGCTCTCCGCTCTCCCCAAGAGAGTGAAGAGGGTGAGTTTCCATTTGGTCTGATAATATTAAGAAGCCAGTCATGAAGGAGGTATAAAGTAGGGAAGAAGGTGCATAGCAAGGCCAGCTGTGCATTTGTGCTGATGGACAGAAGAGCGACGGTGATCATTTCTGCCTGTGAAATCACATGGTCTGACGGGTGATCAGGGCACATTATAATCAATTATGCCGGAAACAGCCTTATGACGAAGGTCTGAGGAGCGCAGCCATCCTGCACAGGACACCCACAGATGAAGTGCACAGAGGGAGGCCGGCCAAACGGCGGCTGCGGAGATGCAGGAGTGCAGCAGTGAAGAGGGCAGAAAGGAACGAGTCTTTGAAGCACTTTTGTTCCGATTTTACATTCCAAACATTTTATTTATAATAATAATAATAATAATAATAATAATAATAATAATAATAGCCAGGCATGGTGGCACACATTTGTAATCTCAGCATTTGGGAGGCTGAGGCTGGAGAATAGTGGTTTGCGAACAGTCTCAGCTACTTAGTGAGGCCCTTTGCCACTCAGTGAGATTCTGTTTCAAAATGAAGAATAAAAAATAGGGCTGAAGGTTTAGCTCGGAGGTGGATTGCTCCCTGGGTTCCACACCCAGTACTACCAAAAAATAAAATAAAATAAAATAAAATAAAATAAAATAAAATAAAAATAAAATAAACCAGACATTGTGGTACAAGCCTGTAATCCTAGTATTTGGGAGGCTGAGATAGGAGGATTACAGGTTAGAGACCAGCCTCAGCAATTTAACACGACTCTCAGCAACCTAGAGAGATCCTGTTTCAAAGCAAAAAGTGAAAAGGAGGATAGGGTTGTAGCTCGGAAATAGAATGCCCAGGGGTTGAATCCACAGCACAAAATAATAATAATGATAATGATGATGATAACAACTCTTTTTGTTATATTGTTGTTGTTGTTGTTATTATTATTATTATTATTTTGTACTGGAGATCAAACTCAGGGGCTCTCTACCACTTAGCTACAGTTCCTCAGCCTTTCTTATTTTTTATTTTGAGATAAGGTCTCACTAGGCAAACTCAGTGTGGGCTTGAACTGTGATCTTCCTCCCTTAGACTTCCAATTACAGGTGTAAGCCACTGCACTTCATTTACTATCAATCTTTAAAATTATTGGATATTTCTTCCACAACTTTGGAGGTTGAAACAGAAGGAATGCAATTTTACGGGAAGCACACAGTAACTTACACCCTGTTTCAAACTAAGTAAAAAGCCTGGGGGTGTAACTCAGTAGTAGAATGCCTCTGGGTTCCGTTCCCAGCACCACACACAAAAATCATTGGTATTTCCAATTCTTTGGTATCTGAACACCCAAAACTTTCTTTCAGGCTCAAACACATATATGATGATCATTATAAAATATGATGAAACCTGCCCTACAGAGTTCTACTTAAACATCAAAAAGTGAAAATCAACAAGTCAAAATGAGTCTTCGTCAAAGGTTAAACAAAACAAATAAGCATGCAAAAGATCTCTATACCACTAGGGAAATGCACATCAACAACACAGTGGTGAAAACAAAAACTAGACTTGTCTGCAATCCCATTACTTGGGAGGCTGAGACAGGAGGATCCCAGGTTTGAGACCAGCTTCAACCATTTAGTTAGACACTTTAAAAAAGGTTGGGGATGTAGCTGGGGGGTACAGTGGCCCTGGGTTTCACCCCCAGTACCAAAACAAAACAAAACAACAACAAAAAACTCAAACAGTAACAACAACAAACCAGATAACAACAAAAAACTCAAACAATAACAACAACAAACCAGATAATGGCAAGTGTTGGCAGGATGTGGAGAAACGGGAACTCACAGCGCTGTGGGCTGCACTGGAGAAGTTTGGATGTTCCTCAAATGCTAAATGCAGCATTACCGTATGTTCCAGGGACTCACTCCTAGGCACGTGCTATAGTTTGGATCTTTCCGACCCCCAAAGGCCCATGTGTTAGAGACTCGGTCCCCAGCCCGTGGCACTAGTGGGAGGTGGCAGAGCTTTTAGGAGGCGAGGCCTAGTGTGTGGTCTTTGAAGTCACTGCAGGGGGCTGTGGTGCCAGGTCCCACACTCTATTTCTTTTCCTGGCCACGGGACGAGCGGTTGTGCTCTGCCACGTGTTCTCCGCCATGATGTGCTGCCTCACCCCAGCTCCAAAAGCAATGTGGTCACATAATCATGAACTGAAGCCTCCAAAACTGCCAGCCAAAGTAAACCTTCCCTCCTTATAAGTCGATTTATCTCAGGTATTTGTTGTAGTAACGGGAAGCTAATAGTATATATATATGTACAATGAGATGAAAACAACTGTTTATACAAAACATGTGTTCACACATGAATGTTCATAGCAGCATCACTCAATAGTCAAAAAAGTGGAAATGACCTGAATGTCCATTCGCTGATAAATGGATGAGCCATATGCAGGAATGAAGTGCTAATACATACACAGTGTGGATGAACCCCAAACTTTAATTATGCTTAACAGAGTAGGAAGGCAAACCAAAGACTGGGGAGAAATATTTGTGAACACTTATCTTGTATCTAAAATATACAAAGAACAGTCAAAATTCAACAATGAAGCCAGGTGTAGTAGCGCACGCTTGTAATCCCTGTGCTTGGGAGGTGGAGACAGGAGGATCGCGCAGGTTCGAAGCCAGCCTTGCTGGCTTAAGAGACCCTGTTTCCAAATAAATATAAAAAATGGGTCTGGGAGTGTAGCCCAGAGGTAGAAGGGTTTCCAGGAACCCCAGTACCACCCAAAACAAAACAAAAAACAACAATAAGAAAAAAAAACAACTAAGTAGGGTGTGGTGGTACACACTTGTATCTCAGCACTTGGAGGCTAAGACAGAAGGATCATAGGTTTGAGGAAAGCCTCAGCAAATAGCAAGACTTTCATCAATCTAGTGAGACCCTGTTTCAAAATAAAAGTAAAATAGGGCTGGGGATTCAAAGGTGGAATGCCCGTGGGGGTTCAATCCTCAGTCACACACACACACACACACACACACACACACACTCACTCACTCACTCACTCACTCACATACACCAACTATATACTGGGCAAAAGGTCTAACACTCACCAAAGATTAAAAAATTGCAAATAAACATATATGAAGATGTTCAGGATTTGAACACTGTAAATTAAAACAATGAAATGCCTCTACACATCAGTTAGAGTGGCTAAAATTCAAAATGCAGATGCCGCCGAGAGCCAGCAAGGATGTGGAGCAGCAGCGCCTCTCATTCCCTGCTGCTGGGAAGGTGAAATTTGGAAGATGGTTTGAAAATTTCCCCCAAAACTAAATATGTTCTTCCACATGACTGGGCAATAATGCTTTGAATGAACTGAAGACTTATCTATACCAACACCTAAACAAACTGTGGTACACTCATGCAAAGGCATATGATTCTATAGTAAAAAAAAGATAAGACAGCAACACACACACACACACACACACACACACACACACACACACACGAAGCTAAGTAGAATAAGACAATCTGGAGAGGTACATTCTGGAAAAGGCAAGACCACAGAGACAGCAGAAGATCAGTGATACCAGGAGGTGGGGGAGGGAGGGATGAGCAGGTGGAGCAGAAGTGAAACTTTTTTGTGTGACACTGTAATGGTGCATACATTTGTCAGACTCCACAGAACTGTATGCCACATAGAGCGAACCCTAATGTGAGGTCTGGACTTAGTTGATAAAAGCGTGTCAATGCCGGTTCATCGATGACAACAAGGCCACCGCGCTGCTACAAGATGTTCCTAACAGGGACCAGGCCAGGGAGGGGTGAAGAATGTGGGAATCAGGCCGGTTACCAAAAATTAAGACAAGCTTCCAATTAAAAAAAAATGCTGAAGATGCTGTGGTCTGCTTGGCAAATATTTACACATTCTGAAAATAGTCGAGATTACAAGAATTCTAAAGCAAGATTCAAACCAGAAATTAAGTTAAAACGCCTACAATTCAAAATGAAAATTTCCGGGTAACTGCAGAGCATTAATATGGGAAGCAGAGGCTTTCATCACTGGTGAATAGTTAAATTATATTCCTTGGTATCCATACCATAAAATTGCTATTATCAACCCAGTTTCTAGACTAATGTTTACTGCAGAAGATACATTAAAAAAAATAACATTCCTGTAATTGTGTCATAGAAATAAACTTTTTCTAGGCCTGGTTACATATATTTTTACAAGAGGACCACAATACTCAACTATTCTGTAGCGTGAGTGTGTGTGTGTATGTGTGTGTGTGTGTGTGTGTGTGTGTGTGTGTGTGTGCACATCAGTATGAGTGGGTGAATGATTGAATGTATGTATGTGTGTGTGCGCTCCCCAGTTCTGCACTGTGTCCTACATGAGACGCAGCAGTGGCTTCGTTCCCAAATCTACAACTGACAGACATCCTGTACAGAAAAAACTGTAGCTACTGCTGGAGATATCATCGCCATTTTACGCAATACTCCCAGGTTTTAGGAAGACTGAGCTTAGGAAGCTGAACACAGCCCACTGTCACCAATGTCCCCACAGGTGGTCACATGTTACAAAGGTCCTGCCAGCCCTCTTTTCTCGTTTGAAACCTGACCCCTGCCTTTCCTCTCTCCAGTTACTGCCAGGCTGCCACTCTTAAACAAGAGAACTATGTGAGAGGCGGTTGAAGGCTGTGAAGGTGTTCGGGAGAAAGTACTGCCGAGGCACCGTGTCAGGAGGCGGCACCGTGTTGGGAGGCGGCTGGGAGATGGGCCACAGGCCGGAGCTGCTCACCAGGCCTGCTGAGGTGCCCGAGTCACCCCCCATTCCCGTTACACGTGGGCGCTAGGTTGGACACAAGGCCAGGAGAAACTGATCCAACGATTCCTGCTCTCAGGACCTCAGTTTAGCAGTGGCAAAGAAACAGACTCTCTCGCTTGAGCAGGCCCTTCTTCAGAGGAGGGGCCCACAGAAGCAGGAAGGCCAGGGCCAAGCCGGCACAGAGGGCTAAGAGAACAAAGGCCACCTCAGCATGGCCTTGAGAGCCAGGTCTCTGTCCGAGGCCTGTGATGGGAGACAGAGGAGGAGCATCCACCTGCCAGGATGGATGCAAAGCCCCAGGCCTTCTGTGGACACAGGCTAGTGCCTGCAGGGGTCCGTGGGACGGGGACACGTCCCCACAGCCACTCACTCACTCCTCCCTTGTGTCCATCTGCTCCTTCCTGTTCCTGACTTATTTATGAGATCTTTCGCTTTGGTGCTTTTAACTCCGCTGTCCCTCATTACCTCATGTTATATTCTGTGGAATCTACGTAGCTCTTTCTTACATGAGAATCGGCCCTCTGGTGATCTGTTGCAGTCTGCCTTTTTGTTCAGATCCAGTGTTTCACCTATTTCTTTTTAACTCTCCTGTGCTCAGCTCTGACTTACTCAGAGTACTGTAGGCCACGCTTCCTGACACCACATCCATGACTTGACGTTTCAAAAAGGTCACACCTGGAATTTTTTTTTTTTTTTTTTTTTTTGGGCAATGGGGATTGAACCCAGGGGCATTCTACCTCCAAGCTTCCAAGCTACACCCTCAGCCCTTTTATTATTTTATTTTATTTTGAAACAGGGTCTGGCTAAATTGCTGAGGCTGGCCTCGAACCTGTGATCCTTCTGTCTCCGCCTCCCAAGTACTGGGTTTATAAGTGTGAGCCACTGAGCTCAAATCAGAGCTGGAATTTAACAGAAGATGCTGCTTTCAGTGCACATCTGAGGGAGGAGATGAACTCTGAAACTGGTCTGGGCTGAGTGGGATTTCTTCTGAAATCCTATGCGGTGTCCCAGGCCACGAGCTCACTCCCAGACCACAGCGAGGGTGAGCCCAGGGCTCTGGAGACAGCGCTCTCAGCCTCTGCCAATCAGATATCCCTCACCTTTTCCTGGGCTTTTGTTTCAGATCCCTGGGTCTGCTGGTCCCCAGAGTGGAGGGCATTTGGGAGAAGGTTCAGGAAGCCTGAGTCAGGAGATGTGCTACCCTAGAATCTTCTCTCATCCTCGCATCTGTCAAGTTTTCTTTTGCTCTGAAGTCTAGAATCGTCTTGGAAATCAAAACAGAGGTCAGGCGGATGGAAGTCAAAATACTGGCTTTTTACTGAAGATCTTGATTTTAGATTAGCAGCCATGTAGCTTGCTCACTAGCACAGCTAGACAATCCCAGGCAGGGGGGTCAGAGCTGAAGGCCTGAAGAAAGGAGACTGCACGCTCCCCACGCGCAGGGTGGCTTGGAAGCGAGGAGGCTGGGCTCCGGTGCCCACTGGCCACTCCAAAGCACACCAGCCAGGCCAGTCCCTCCTTCTCCCTGAGCAGACAGGGGAGGGAAGGGATGGGGCGAGAGGGCAGGAGAACCCGAGAGACACAAGGCCTGGCAAATGAAGATCCCTCCCATCAGAGAACCACCTGACACGGCCCAACGCCAGGGCAGCTGAGGAACTCCAAAAGCATGTGCTCCTGCAGGGCGGTCTCCCTCCTGGGGGACAGCTGCTCCTCAGGCTCTGCAGCCTCGGCAGCATCCACACACACATACTGACTGGCTTCCCATGACGGATTTCTTTTAATGAGACATCTACTCTAACTACTACGTTCTGGTAGTCCTGGTGTGTTTGTTTAAAAAGTCTTGTTACTTTATAGTCAGACCAAGTATGCACTGATAAGAATGTAAATGACCAGTTTTCTATTTCTCAGTTCTGACCTGCAAATCTCCCCGGGAGCTTCTCATCCTGATCTGCATTACTCCACACTGTAAACAGAACTTCCAAACTATATCTATCTCCCCGAGTCATCAGAACCCTGGGAAGCATCCTTTCCCCACCCTGAAAGTAAAATTACAGAACTTCATTTCCTTGAAAAAACATCTAAGTGGCCACAAAAATATAAACAGTTACTGGTCACCTTGTGTGTGCCAAGATCTGTAGATATAAAACTGAATATAAACCGAGCATGGTGCCAGGGGCGGTGGCGCACGCTTGCAATCCCCGCGCTTGGGAGGTGGAGGCAGGAGGATCGCGCAGGTTCGAAGCCAGCTGCACTGGCTTAAGAGACCCAGTTTCCAAATTAAAAAGAAAAAAAAAATTTGTATATGCATGTATGCATGTATGTATGTATGTGTATGTGTGTGTGTGTGTGTGTGTGTGTGTGTGTGTGTGTGTATGTGTGTGTGTCTGGAAGTGTAGCCCAGAGGTAGAAGGGCTTCCAGGAACTCCAGTACCACCAAAACAAAACAAAATAAAAAAAACGAGCATGGTGGTGCATGATAATAATCTCAGTACTTAGGAGACTGAGAAAGGAGGATCGTAGGTTTGAGGCCAGACTCAGCAACTTAGCAGGGATCTTAGCAACTTAGTGAGACCCTTTTTCAAAACAAAACATGAAAAAAGGCTGGGTGTGGTGGTGCATACTTGTAATCCCAGTACTTGGAGAATGAAATAGGAGGATCGCAGGTTTGTGGTCAGCTTCGGCAACTCAGTGTGGTCCTCTGCAACTCAGTGAGACCCTGTTTCAAAATAAAATAATAAAATAAAGCTAAAAACCCAATTGTGGTGGCGCACGCTTGTAATCCCAGCATTCTGGAGGCAGAGACTGGAGGATCGAGGTTTGTGGACAGCCCCAGTTACCTAGTGAGGCCCTTCACAACTCAGTGAGACCCTGTTTCAAAAATAAAAGACTAAAAAGTGGGGCTGGGGGTGTAGCTCAGAGGTAGAATGACCCTAGGTTCCATCCATAGTGCCGCAAAAATAAATAAGTAAACAAATAAATAAATAAATAGATAAATAAATAAAATAGGGCTGAAGATGTAGCTCAGAGTTAGAATGCCCTGGGTTCAATCCCTGGTACTGCAAAAAATAAAAATAAAAAAGGGCTGGGGGTGTTGCTCAGAGTTAGAATGTCCCTGGGGTCAATTCTCATAACCAAAAATGAACAAACAAACAAACAACAACAAAAACAGAGTATGAATGAAACCACAGATTAAAGATCCTGCTAATAAGTATAAAAGAAATCCCTTCCCTTATCTGTGAAGGAAACCAAGTAAGGTGAAACTTTATTTTTATATATTTTTGGGTGCTAGGGACTGAACCCACGAGTAATCTGCCTCTGAGCTACACCCCCAACCCTATTTTTTTTTTCAGGTCTGGGGTTTGAACCCAGGGGCATTTGACCTCTGAGCTACACCCCCTGCCCTATTTTTTATTCTTTATTTTGAAACAGGGTCTCACTAAGTTGTGGAGGGCCTCACTAAGTAGCTGAGGCTCTCTGTGAACCAGGATCCTCTGGTCTCAACCTCCCAAATGCTGGGATTACAAGCGTGAGCCACCATGCCTGGTTCTATTTCTTATTTTGAAACAGGATCTCGCCAAGTTGCTGAAGCTGGCTTTGAACCTGTGATTCTCCTGTCTCATCTTCCCAGCACTGATATTACAGGTGTGTACTACTATGCTCGGCTTTCACAGTAAGACTTTAAATAATGACTCCCTTTCCTTCCTCAATTAACATCAAGACTTTTGCTTAAAACACCATGTATCTTATCTACAAAGATGAACAAAATTTATCTTGAAAATGAATTTAATCAGTGTTGCTTGCCGTTCATCAGTGAACGCGGGGGTTTGCACACCGTGGCCTACACTGACTGCTGAGCTGCCGTGATAGAAATGACTTGGCAGTCGGAGTGCTAGACTGGGCCTAGGATGTCGCCTAGTCAGTGTGACTCTCATTCCACATCCCACAGCTGTGCCCATAACCTTCAGCAAGGCAAGGGCCCCCGTCCTCCCAGTGACCTGGGAGTAGTGTTGGGCCTGCTGCTCTGCCCTCCCCTGTGTTTCCTGTCCCTAGGAAGCCACCCAGGAGTGGAGGAGGTGTCTTTCCCCTCCGCTCAGCCTGAGTGACAGAGCAGGCCTTCCACAGACTCAGGACCCACCTGCCTGTCCCAAACACGGTGCCTCACTCCACGCTGACACTGGGACACTTCCCTAGATAATGGCAACATTAATGCAAAATCCACGCGGGAGCGTGTGCTGTGCGGTCCCCTGGCTCTGCTTGGCTGGGCTCGGCTTCAGTCTGCTTGACCCCCAGTGCCTGGAGCACAGCCAGCACAGTGACACCCATTCAGGGCAGTTTTGGCTGCTGTGCTCTGGTGCCACATTTGACAAAGCATCTTACCAAGGCTTTTAGACCAGATGGTAAAATAGATGCCAAAGTCCAGAGAAAGGCACTATCCACCTAACTTGTCTTTTTAGGTCAGAGCTGGAACCTTTTTTTTTTTTTTTTTTTGATGGCACTAGGGTCAGGGCTACTCTACCACTGAGCTACATCTCCAAACCTTTTTATTATTTTATTTTGAGGCAGCATCTTGTTAAGTTGCCTAGACTGGCCTCAAACTTGTCATCCTCCTGCTTCAACCTCCCCAGTAGCTGGGATTACAGGTATGGGCCACCCTCACTGGCAAGAGAAACATAAAGGCTAAGCGTGCAGGTCAGAAACTATTATTCACCATGCTCACCCTTAAAGGATAATTAGTTGATCCTAAATAGCAGGTCTGTCCAGCCCATGTGACAGAAGAAGCAAGGAAGAGGCCAATTTTTTTTGTTGAAAAAACAAACAATATAGTCACTACATGAACCAAACCAGCCTGTCTGAGGGGACGATGTTGCCCTTTGGGTAGCACACTCAAAGGGCCAGGGCCATTACACAGGATTAGCTTCCTTGGTTTGAAGATCGCCCTATAATTACATCTCTAGATAAGCCTTAAGTTTAAATCTTTTGCTCCCTTTAAAAACGACACCATCCGCAGACCCACTATGAACTATGTAATAACAAAATAATTATGAGCTGTCAAGTAGATAGTACTGGCATCAGGCACAGCTCCTCCCCAAACCTCACCACACAGATGACTGAAGGTCAGACACTGCTCCACTCCCATGACCCACACATACGCTGGGAAGGCGGAGGCAGACCAATCATGCACAGCTCTGAAACCCAGCAACCGCCAGAGGGGTCCCTCTAGATTTCATTTTGTTTTGAAAGGATGCTTTTGGTTTGAGGCATGACAGAAGGACCAACCATGTGTTTCCAAGTGTAAAAGTAAATTTGCTTACTTAAATGAAATTTTCCAACAAGGCAATAAAAACCCAACTGTGCTCCAGACCCCAGAAGCAGATTTATGCTTCTGCTCTCACGCAAGCCCACTGCAGCATGCAGCCCTCAGTGCCGCTTGTGAACCCAAGAAACACAGCTCTTCAGGCCAGGTTCTAAGTGCTTAAAAATATAAATCAGTAGGGAGGGCACAGTGGTGCAGGTATGTAATCCCAACATTTGGGAAGCTGAGACAGGAGGATCACAAGTCCAAGGCCAGCCTCAGCAACTTCGTGAGACCCTGTTTCAAAACAAAAAATAAAAAAGCAAACAGTCTATCTCAGAGGTAAGATGCCTCTGGAGTTCTATCCCTAGTACCAAAACAGCAAAACAACAAATTGACAATGGAAGCGTCTTCAAACTCCAAAACGCCTTAGCAAAAAGTAAATGTGGGCGTGGTGGCGCACGCTTGTAATCCCCAGGCTTGGGAGGCGGAGACAGGAGGATTGTGCAGGTTCGAAGCCAGCCTTGCTGGCTTAAAGACCCTGTTCAAAAAAAAAAAAAAAAAAAAAAAAAAAAAAAATATATATATATATATATATATATATATATATATATATATATATATATATGGGAGTGTAGCCTGGAGGTAGAAGGGCTTCCAGGAACCTCAGTACCACCACCAAAAAAAAAAAAAAAAAAAAAAAAAAGGTAAATGTGAAGCTGGGTGCGGTGGCACACGCTTGTAATCCCAGTACTTGGGAGGCTGAGACAGGAGGATTGCAGGTTTGAGGGAAGCCTCAGGGCAGCCTCAGCAAGTAGTGAGATTCTTTTCAACCTAGTGAGACACTATTTAAAATGGGCGGGGTACAATGCCCCTGGGTTTAATTCTCACTAACACACACAGTAAATATGATATAAGCAACCCCCCAAAAAATTTACAAAAATTTAACATAATCTTAGCTAGTCTACAATAAAGGTTCTTGGGTCACTGTAAGCACATTCTTAGGATTTAGGATATTCAGGGAGAAAGCCCAGCCTTCACCTTGACTGTTGTGACCGGGGTCTACGCAGCAAACCACCAAGCTCCAACCGCTCCTGTGGACCTTCTGGCCACAGCTACCTCCCACACGGGTTCTGCATTAATATTATGACCTGTTAAATTTTCTCAATTGATAAACAAATGTAGAGCATTAAGATAGACTCACTTGTTATCCTCCTCCTCCTGTTGAAATCTAACAGTGTCTTCAAAGGCCAGCTCAAATCACACTTCCTGGACAAGGCTTTTCAGATGCCCGAGCCAGTGTTTAATTTTCCCTGTTCTCGACACTCTCTCTCTCCTCATCCTTACAGTGGCCTTTAACACGGCAGTCACTCACTCCACCCCCGTCCCTCTTGCTGGACGGACGTCTGAAGGGCAGGGAATGGGTGTTTTTCATTAAATATCCTTTCTCCACCAGCACCCAGCACAGCACCTTCACATGCTGTCGTCGCATTCTATTCTTTTCAGTGTCCACAAGCGACCACCCACTCTAATAAGCTAATTCCTCAAATTTCTAAAATTAGTCACACATATATATCTAAGGCAGGTCTATGATGGAGTGACTGAAAACCCAATACAATTATGTGCATGGTGTTGCGATTTCCACTGAATGTGATGAGGAACGTTCCAATAGCTTTTTTAGTACGAGGGATTGAACCTAGCAGTTTTCTACTTCCAAACTACATCCCCAGCCTGTACGTGTGTGTGTGTGTGTGTGTGTGTGTGTGTGTGTGTAGCTAGTTTGTGGGTGTATGTATGTGTGTAGTAACCAGGGTCATTCTACCTCTGAGCTATACTTCCAGATCTATTTTACTTTTACTCTGAAACAGTATCTCACTAAGCCGTGGTACGCTGGTGAACCTGAATCAATCCTTCTGTCTCAGCCTCCCAAGTACTGGTTTTATAGGTGTGCACTACCGCATCCGGCCTAGTGTATTCACTTCTAACTGGATGTGAAGTTCAGTAGTTAAAGATGCCCTTTAGCCAGGTGTGGTGACTCACACCTGTGATCCTAGCAACTCAGGAGGCTGAGGCAGGAGGATCAAAAGTTTGAGGTCATCCTAGACAACTTACTGAGAGCCTGTCTCAAAAAAAAAAAAAAAAAGGGGGTGAGGATGTAGCTCTGTGGTAGAGCACTTGCCTAGCACGTCTGAGTGTATGAGGCCCTGTGTTCAACCTCCAGTCTCCCTCTCTCTCTCTCACACACGCACACACACACGCACGCACACGCACACACACACCCCAACTCTTGAAATGCACCATTTGTAAGTTGGGGACTGGAATCACTATAAGACAAATCCAACCTGGGTCCACACTCCCACCAGGCCAAGGAGCACACTGTCCCTGGAGGTATTACAATAAAGATTCCAAAATACCAAACACATGGATTTCAAAGAGAACACATGTAGAAGTGAGAGCATCATCTTTAAGAGTATAGGAAAGAAGGACCCAGCTGGGCATGATGGCACATACCTGTAATCCCCACACTTATTACTGGGAGGCTGAGACAGGAAAATCTCAGGTTTGAGGTCAGCTTCAGAAACTTATAGGGGCCCTCAGTAACTTAGTGAGGCCCTGTTTCAAAATAAGCAGGGGTGCAGCTTAGAGACAGAATGCCCCTGGGTTCAATCCCCAGGGCCAAAAAGAAAAAAAACAAAAACAAAAACAAACAAACAAGAAAACACAAGCCAGGCGTGGTAGTGCACATTTATAATCCCAGCATTTGGGAGGCTGAGACGGGAGGACTGCAGTTCTCGGACAGCCTCAGCTACTTAGTGAGGCCCTTTGCAACTCAGTGAGATCCTATTTCAAAATAAAGAATAAAAAATAGGGCTGGGGTGTAGTTCGGAGGTGGAATGCCCCTGGGTTCCATCTCCGGTATCACAACAAACAAACAAAAAACACAAAAAATAAGGCTGGAGATATAGCTCAGAGTTAGAATGTCCTTGGGTTCAATCCCCAGGACCAAAAACAAAAACAAAACAAAAAACAAACAAACAAACAAAAAAAAAAAACCCAAGCAATCTTATAAGGATTACTTATACAAGTCAAAGCAATTAAGTAAAGCCAGGCGTGGTGGCGCACACTTGTACTCCCAGTGTGTGGGAGGCTGAGACAGGAGGATCGCACAGGTTCAAAGCCAGCCTCAGCTACTTAGTGAGGCTCTCAGCAACTTAGTGAAACCCTGTTTCCAAATAAAATATAAAATAGGTCTAGGAGTATAGTCCGGAGGTAGAAAGCCTCTGGGTTCCACCCCAGTACCACCAAAAAAACAAAACAACCCCCCCCCCCCAAACAAAGCAATTAAATACCTGGAAAGGATGGTTGAGGGTAATGAAGTTAAGCCTATATTCCAATTCAAGCACCTTTACCATCAAGAAGGAAGAGCCAGGCACTTGGCATCAAAAGACCAAGGTGATGAAGACAACTTCATCATCAAGATGGAGTAGCTCAATCTCCCCTGACCCCCCAAAAAAACAAAAAACAAAACCCCAAACCTGAACGTAAAACAATAAACAAGCATGAGGAACTTAGAGGGAAAGAAAGCACACGGGCTAGGGACCCAGGGACTTGAGGAAGAACACGGCAATGAGTCCCCTGGGTGTCCTTATGCCTCCTGTCCACCCAGAACAGGCCACTGAAGAAGACACAGAAGCCCAGCTGGAAGAGCCAGGGGAAACGGAGAAAAAGAGTCCAAAGATGAGCCCATTCTCCAGCTAAAGGATCCGAAAAAGGTTAACTTACATTAGAGGACTCTGGCAATGCTCGCCCAACTCCAGCCAAAAATCAACAGAAAAACCTCGGATGCATGGGATGAGGTCACAGTGTTGAGGGGAAGTTGGCTCTCCACCACCTTCCAGCCCTGGGCACTCTCCCTGGGCCCAGCAGGTAGTGCTCCCCACGCCCCAGGCGCTGTCAGCAGGGCCCGCGCAACCCAGACAACCCGCCTCCACCCTCACCTGGAGCCAGGGGCATGGACAGGGGGCTGGAGGCAAATGCTAGGATTATAAGCAAGTGCCACCACATAAGACATTGTGTTTTTAAAATGGAGAAAGCAAAGTGGTTTAAATAGAGGCGGGAAGTTGTAAGCTTCCAAGCTCAAATGTCAGTAGACTGGGATAAGTTACATGTGCATGGGCAGCCAGGCATGGTGGCACATGCTTATAATCCCAGCATTTGGGAGGTTGAGACCAGAGGATCGCAGTTTGCGGACAGCCTCAGCTACTTAGTGAGGCCTTCCGTAACTCAGTGAGACCCTATTTCAAAATAAAGAATAAAAAATTGGGCAGGGGGTGTAGCTCGGAGGTCAAATGCCTCTGGGTTCCATCCCCAGACCCGCAAAATAAATAAATAAATAAATAAATAAATAAATAAATAAATAAGGCAAATTATTCCTGAACACACTTATAATAACCTTTCCCTAGCCAGGCGTGGTGGCGCACGCTTGTAATCCCCGCGCTTGGGAGGCTGAGACAGGAGGATCGCGCAGTTCGAAGCCAGCCTCTGCTGGCTTAAGAGACCCTGTTTCCAAATAAAATATAGAATAGGTCTGGGAGTGTAGCCTGGAGGTAGAAGGCCCCTGGGTTCCATCCCCAGTACCACACACACACACAAAAAAAAAACCCTTTCCTTAAATGTAAATCATGTAAACATACATATAAACTGAGATTGGCAGAGAGAATTTTAAAAATATATCTGCATGAAACTCATTTCAAAGCAACAACCTGCGTAGGGTAAAAGTAAAAGGACAAAACCCCCAGAAACCATGAAAGTGTTCATAAAAATAAAATAAAATACATTAAAATATCTGATCAAGTAAACTCCAGCGCAGAGAACATTACCACAGATGGTTCCTGACTTGCCCTTCTGACTTTACGATGGTTCAACAGCCACCCTCATTCAGGAGAAACCCACTGCACATTCTGAATTTCAATCTTGTCTGGGCTAGTGAGATAGAAGACACTCCTGAGATGACAGTGGTGACTACATCTCCAACTCAGCTGTGCACGATCACAAGGATAAAAAACTGAGCACAATGACAGTGAATAATGTTGCCGGGCGAGGATGTTCAGATTAGGTGCAAGTCAAAAATGTATTTGATGAGCCAGATGTGTACTGTAATGCCAGTACTTGGGATAGGAGGATCCCAGTACTAAGATAGGAGGATCACAGGTTGAGGCTCGCCCCAGCAACTTAGCAAGATTGTAGTGTGTGTGTGTGTGTGTGTGTGTGTGTGTGTTGCTGGGGATGGAACCCAGAGGCTTTCTACCTTCGGGCTACATTACCAGACCTATTTTCTATTTTATTTGGAAACAGGGTCTCTAAGTTGCTGAGAGCCTCGCTAAGTAGCTGAGGCTGGCTTCGAACCCGCGCGATCCTCCTGTCTCAGCCTCCCAAGTGCTGGGATTACAAGCGTGCACCACCACGCCTGGCTAGCAAGACTGTATTTTAAAATAAAAATGAAAAGAGCCAGGCGTGGTGGCGCACGCTTGTAATCCCCGCGCTTGGGAGGCTGAGACAGGAGGATAGCGTGGGTTCGAAGCCAGCCTCAGCTACTTAGCGAGGCTCTCAGCAACTTAGTGAGACCCTGTTTCCAAATAAAATATAAAAAAGGTCTGGGAGTAGAGCCCAGAGGTAGAAAGCCTCTGGGTTCCACCCCCAGTACCGAAAAAAAAAAAAAAAAAAAAAAAAAAGAGCTGGGAGCGTAGCCCTGAGGTACAACTCCAGTGCTCAAGGGAGGGGAAGCTAGGGAACAGCTGTAGAACAGAGACGCAAAGCATCACTCTGCCAGGTAGATGTAGTTGCCCTAAATGTTCATGTACCACACAACGAGAACTCAAAATACACGAAGCAAAAATTGACAGCTGTGGAAGAAACAGACAAAATCATAGCCACACATGGGAACCTCAATACCTGACCTCAGGAACTGACAGAACTACAAAATAGAAACTTATTAAGGATAGAGCTTGATATCACTGTTACCCAACAGCACTGAATGACATATATAGAACATTCCAGCAAATAACAACACACATTTCTTTTTTCAAATGCCTATGGATCATTTGCTAACACAAGGCCACACACACACACACACACACAAGGCCAAATGAATCATATTCTGGGCCATAGAACAAACCTCAACATATTTTTAAAAAACTGAAATCATATGAGGTATGTTCTCTGACCATAACGAATTCAAACTAAAATCCAGTAACAGAAAAGTAACAGGGAAATTTCCAAACATTTGGAAACTAGAGGATCCATATAGGTAATCTATGTGCCAAAGAAGACATCTCAGAAGAAATAATACATACACGAAGCAA
This sequence comes from Muscardinus avellanarius, assembly GCF_963383645.1. Taxonomy (NCBI): domain Eukaryota; kingdom Metazoa; phylum Chordata; class Mammalia; order Rodentia; family Gliridae; genus Muscardinus; species Muscardinus avellanarius. The sequence goes on from NC_137796.1 coordinate 72,342,610, forward strand.
ATAAGAACAAAGGTACAATATATCAAAATAGGACAGAGTTAAAGCAGTGCCAAGAGGGAAATTTATAGCACTTAAAAGTGTTTAAGTGTGTGCCTCAGGTGTGGCGGCGCATGCCTGTAATCCTGCCATCCTGCCAGAGGCTAAGGCAGTAGCATCATAGTTTCAAGGCCAGCCTCAGCAATTTAGCAAAATCCTATTTCAAAATAAAAATAAAAAGGGCTGGGGGTATAGCTTAGAGGTAGAATGTCCCTGGAATCAATCCCCAGAACAAAAATAGAAAAATCCCCAGAAAAAAAAAAAAAAAGAAGGAAAGAAACTGGAAGGGGGGGAGTGAATAATCCAAAGTAAACTGGGCATGGTGGCTCACACTTGTAATCCCAGTACTTGAGAGACTGAGACAGGAGGATTGCAGATTTGCAACCAACTTCAGCAGTACCTCCACAACTCAGTGAGATCGTCTCAAAATAAAAAGTAAAACAGGGCTGGGGTATAGCTCCGAGGTAGAATGGCCCTGGGTTCAATTCCCAGTCCTCAGTACACACACACACACACACACACACACACACACACACACACACACAGTAATTTGGATGAAGATAGCAAAAACCCAGAAATAAATAATTATATACTTTTTTTTTTTTCTTTTTGCAGGTCTGGGGATGGAACCTAAGGGCATTTGACCTCTGAGCTACACCTCCTGCTCTATTTTTTATTCTTTATTTTGATACAGGGTCTCACTGAGTTCCAGAGGGCCTCACTAAGTAGCTGAGGCTGTCCGCAAACCGCGATCCTCTGGTCTCCGCCTCCCAAATGCTGGGATTACAAGTGTGCGCCACCATGCCCGGCTAATAAATAATATTGAAAACAGGAAAACTGTGGGGGTGGGGAGTCAATGGAATAAAAAACTGGTTCTTTTTGGTTATGGAAAAAAAATCAATAACACTGGTAAGCCTGTAGAAAGACTGACAAAAATATAGAAAACACAAATAATCAATGTCAGAAAGTAACGTAAAAAAAAAATCAGTATTCTCACTACTCTTATCAAACACTGGAAGTTCCAGCCATTGCAATAAGGCAAGAAAAAGAAATAAATGGTATATCTATTGGGAAAGAAGAAAATTGTTTCTACATTTAGATATCATGATGGTCTATGTAGAAAATTGCAAGGAATCCACAAGGAAGTTCCTTTTTTTTTTTTTTTTTTTGCGGTACTGGGGATGGAACCCAGGGGCACTCTACCCCTAAGCAACACCCCCAGCCCTAGTTTTTATTATTTTGAAACAGGGTCTCACTGGGTTTCAAAGGGCCTCACTAAGTAGTAGCTGAGGCTGTCCACGAACCCATAATCCTCCTGTCTCAGCCTCCCGACTACTGGGATTACAAACCAGCACCCAGGAACAAGTAAATTCTTATGACCTTTATGCTCAGTAAAGCCATGGGATACAAACACAAAAATCAATCACATTGTTTCATTGACAATGAGCATATGGAAACTGAAAGTAAAAGCATAATATCATTTACAATTGCATTAAAGAAAACAATTAAATATTTAGGAGTAAACTTAATATAACATGTATAAGGTATATATATTGAAAAATATAAAGTGCTAATGAAAGAAACAAAATAAGTGAAGACACACTATGTTCATGAACTGGAAGACTCATTGTAGCAAAGATGTCAACTGTTTCCAAGTTGATCTACTAGTTTATTTATTTTATTTTTATTTTTGTGGCACTGGAGGTGGAACCCAGGGGCATTCTACCTCTGGGCTATACTCCCAGATCTATTTTATACTTTATTTGGAAACAGGGTCTCACTAAGTAGCTGAGGCTGGCTTTGAACCTGTGCGATCCTCCAGTCTCAGCCTCCCAAGCGCGGGGATTACAAGTGTGCGCCACCACTCCCGGCTTGATCTACTAGTTTAACACAATTGCTATCGACAGGGTTTTTAAAAATAGACATAGACAAACTAATTTCTAAAATTCACCTGGAAAAAAAGAAAGCAAAGACCCTGGAATAACTAAAGCAATCTTGAGAATGGCAATGGGTGAGAAATCACCCTGACATTAAAGCTCACTTATATAACTACAGTATAAAATCCAACAATAAAAACAAGCAACCAAATTAGAAGATGGGTAAAAACATGGAGAAACTTTTTTGTGTGTGCATATGTGATGCTGAGGATTGAACCTAGGAGCATTTTACCTCTAACTCAGACAGACCTACACAGATATGCCCAACTGATTGTGCTGATTGTGTGTGTGTGTGTGTGTGTGTGTGTGCGCGCGCGCGCGCGTGCGTGCGTGCGTGTGTGTGTGTGTGTGTGTGTGTGTGTGTAGTGGGGATTGAACCCAAGGCCATTCTGATTCCCATGCCCTTTTTATTTTGTTTGGAAAAAGGGTCTTGCTAGGTTATTCAGTCTTATTATATTGCTAAAAATGTCCTCACAGCTGCCATCCTCCGGTCTCAGTCTCCAGTACCAGGATTATAGGTGTGTACAAACTATACCCAGCTCCCAATTGATGTCTGACAAAGGTACAAAAGCAATTCGATGAAAGGATGGCCTTTACAACAATAGAACTAGAAAAAGTGAACATTCACAGGCAGAATCTAAACCTCAGACCTTATACAAAAATCAACTCAAAATAGATCATGTATTTAACTGTAAAATGCTTGGGGAAAAATAAGGGAAAGTCACTGGGATCTAGAGCTTAGCCAAAAGATCTTAAACTTGATACCAAAAGTATGACCCATAAAAGAAAACTTTAAAAAGCTGGACCTCGCTGGGCGTGGTGGCGCACACTTGTAATCCCCGCGCTTGGGAGGCAGAGATAGGAGGATTGCGCTGGTTCGGAGCCAGCCTCGCTGGCTTAAGAGACCCTGTTTCCACATAAAGTTAAAAAATAGGTCTGGAAGTGTAGCCCGTGGGAGTGTAACCTGGAGGTAGAAGGGCTTCCAGGAACCCCAGTTCCACCAAAAAGAAAAAAAAAAAAAAAAAAAAAAGCTGGACCTCAACCAGGCGTGGTGGCACACACTTGTAATTCTAGTACTTGGGAGGCTGAAATAGGAGGATTGCAGGTTGAGGCCAGCTTCAGCTCCTTAATGAGGCCCTGTTTCAAAAATAAAAAGAAATAAACTGGGCGTGGTGGCTTGTAATCCCAGCATTTGGGAGGCTGAGACTGGAGGATTGAGGTTCAAGGACAGCCTCAGCTACTCAGTGAGGCCCTCTGCAACTTAGTGAGACCCTGTTTCAAAATAAAGAATAAGCTGGGTGTAGTGCCACACGCTTGTAATCCCTGTGCTTGGGAGGCGGAGACAGGAGGATCACACAGGTTCAAAGCCAGCTTCAGCTACTCAGTGAGGCTCTCAGCAACTTAGTGAGACCCTGTTTCCAAATAAAATATAAAATAGGTCTGGGAGCACAGCCTGGAGGTAGAAAGCCTCTGGGTTCCAACCCCCAGTACCACCAAAAAATTAAATAAATAAATAATAAAAAAATAGGGCAGGGGGTGAAGCTCGGAGGTCAAATGTCCCTGGGTTCCATCCCCAGACCCGCAAAAATAAATAATAATAATAATAATAATAATAATAATAATAAATATAAAATAAAAAATAGAGCTGGGGGGCATAGCTCAGAGGTTCAATTTGGGGGTATATGCCCCTGGGTTCAATCCCAGTATTGCAAATAAAATAAAAGCTCAACCTCACTGAAATTTAAAAGTTCTGCTCTGTGGAAAACATTGTTATGAGGATAAAATGAAAGGTACAGATTCAAAGAAAATACGTGCAAACCATATATTTAACAAAGGAGTAGTATGTAGAATGCATTTTTTAAAAAGCTCCCCAAATCCAACAATACAAAACAAGCAACCTAATTAGAAGATGGATTTAAAAAATGAAGAAACATTTGTGTGGGGGCGAGGGGGTGCTGGGGATGGAACCCAGGGGGCATTCTACCTTCAAGCTATACCCCTAGACTGATTTTATTTTTTATTTGGAAACAGGGTCTTGCTAAGTTGCTAAGAGCCTAAGTTGCTGCGGCTGGCCTCGAACTTGAGATTCTCCTGTCTCAGCCTTCCAAGTACTAGGATTACAGGCGTGCACCACTGCGCCTGGTTCCATGGGGAAACATTTTACCAAAGAGGATAAACAAATAGCAAATAAGAACATGGAAAGATGTTCAACAACATTAGTGATTAGGGAAATGCATATTTAAAAGCACAAGAAGATATCATTACATGACTATCAGAACAATAGAAATAAAAATAATAATAATGACAACAGCAAAGGCTGGCAAGGCTGCAAAGAAACTGACTCTCAAACACTGGTGGTGGCAATGTAAAATGGTACAGCACTTGGGAAACACCTGGCAGTTTCTTAGAAAACTAAACATAAGTACCACATGTGCCAGTAAGTATACTCGTGGGCATTTAGCCCAGATACATGAAAACTTATGTATATACAAAGTCATGGACACAACTGTCTAAAGATTTATTCACAGTGGGCAGAAACTGGAAACAATCCAGACATCCTTCAACAGGTGAACAGTGAAACAGTGTACTGCTTGGCAATAAAAAGGCAACACCTATTGATACATGCAACCACTTGTATGGAATCTCTAAGGACTTCTGCTGATAAAAGCCAATTCTAAAAGACCACATCCTGGCCGGGCCGAGACAGGAGGAGCGCGCAGGTTCGAGGCCGGCCTCGGCTACTGAGTGAGGCTCTCAGCAACTCAGTGAGACCCTGTTTCCCAATAAAATAGAAAATAGATCTGGGAGTGTAGCCCGGAGGAAGAAAAGTCCCTGGGTTCCGCCCCCCAGTACCACACACAAACAAAAAAAGACCACATTCTGCAGGATTCCATTTATAAAACATCCTTGAAATGACAAAATTATAGACTGTCAGGGCCTGGGAGGGGAGAGACTACACAAGAGCAACTTTCAGCGACGGAATTCTTCCATATTTTGACTGTATCAATGTCAATATCCTGGAGGTAGAACTGTACTACAGTTTTATAAGATAATTCCACTGAGCAAAAGTAAAGGGTACACTGGATCTCTGTGTTATTCTTAGACTTGCATAGGACTTTAAGATTGTCTCAAAATTAAAAGTTAAAAAAAAAAAAAAAAAAAAAAGGTGAGGTCCCAGCTCTGCCACCTGCTAACCAGGCAGCTGACCTTGAGATCTTAAACTTCCTATCCTCAAATTTCCTCACAGGTTGAGTAGGACAATACCATGGGCAAAAAAAGGTTTATGGAAATAAAATGCCATATATGAAGGGCATAATGTGCATAACACAAAGTGCTTTAAAAAGTAGCCTGTTCACACTAAATCTCTATGTAAATGTTAGGCTGAACAGTATGATTCAAATGCCCATAACTAAAGCCACTACAGAGTAATTTATTTAAAATGTTATCTGAGCCGGGCGTGGTGGCGCACCCTTGTAATCCTTGTGCTTGGGAGGCAGAGACAGGAGGATCGCGCAGGTTTGAAGCCAGCCACGCACGCTGGCTTTAGGAGACCGCACGCTGGCTTAGGAGACTGTGTTTTCAAATAAAAAATGTAAAAATAGGTCTGGGAGTGTAGCCCGGAGGTAGAAGGGTTTCCAGGAACCCCAGTACCACCACCAAAAAATAAAAAAAAAGTTATCTGAGCTGGGCGTGGTGGCGCACACTTGTAATCCCAGCATTCCGGAGGCTAAAACCAGAGGATCGTGGTTCGCGGACAGCCTCACTACTTAGTGAGGCCCTCTGCAACTCAGTGAGACCCTGTTTCAAAATAAATAAAAAATAGGGCAGGGGGTGTAGCTCGGAGGTCGAATGCCTTGGGTTCCATCCCCAGACCCGCAAAATAAATAAATAAATAAATAAAATGTTATCTGGTCAAATAAAAAATGGGGGTGGGAGAGAGGGAAGAATTTTCGGTTTTAAATGGAAAGATGAATGTCTAACTTCTTTTTTTTTTTTTTTTTTTTTTGGTGGTACTGGTGGTGGAACCCAGAGGCTTTCTACCTCCGGGCTATACTCCCAGACCTTTTTTATGTTTTATTTGGAAACAGGGTCTCACTAAGTTGCTGAGAGCCTCACTAAGTAGCTGAGGCTGGCTTCGAACCCGTGCAATCCTCCTGTCTCAGCCTCCCAAGCGCGGGGATTACAAGCGTGCGCCACCATGCCCGGCAATGTCTAACTTCTTATTGAAATGCTTACAACAGATAACATGAGGTTTTTTTGTTTTGTTTTGTTTTGTTTTGTATTTTTGGTGGTACTGAGGGTGGAACCCAGGGGCTTTTCTACCTCCGGGCTATACTCCCAGACCTATTTTATACTTTATTTGAAAACAGGGTCTCACTAAGTAGCTGAGGCTGGCTTCGAACTTCTGCTATCCTACCTCAGCCTCCCAAGCGCTGAGATTACAAGCGTGCACTACCATGCCCAGCTGATAACATGAGTTTGATATGGAAATACAATTAGGAAAAAAGTTGGTGCGGTAGCACAGGCCTATAAACCCAGTACTTGGAAGGCTGAAACAGGAAGATGGCAAGTTTGAGGGTAGCCTCAACAACTTAATAAGACCCTCAGCAACTCAATGAGACCCTGTTTCAAAATAAGAAAGAGAAAGGGCTGGGAGTGTAGCTCAGAGGTCGAATGCCCCTGGTTCAATCTCCAGTACCAAAAACAATAACAAGGTTGGGAAGGAAAATATAATAGTAGTTAACCAACCTTGTTTCTGTTGATAAGGAATACAGTAAAATTAAGGTTCATGTGCATTGGGAAAAGGTTAAGAATGAGTTTTCTGAAATGCATTTCATATACTGATTTAGATTTCAGGCCCATGTTTCTAAATATTTGCTCTGCCTCCTGAGGTTGAAAGAAACTGGGAGAATCAGCCAGCCAAATCTACCCGACTCTGATGTCCAGGAAAGTAGTGAAAAGAAAACCAGGCTCTTGGAGACAAGGGAGAGAGCAGGACATGAGAGACAGCAAGTGCACTTTCCCCCAGAAGATGAGGATTCTGAAACACACAATCCATCTCCAGTGAGTTGCACTGGGCACCTCCTCTGTAAAGTTCATGAAGTATTTGGCTGTAGCCCTGACTCTCTGAGGGGCTTTTGAAAGAGATGAAAAAGAAAAGGGTGTTTTATCATTCAAATTATTTTCTTCCCATCACAATCTCAAATGAGCTATTTCTATTAAAATAAATTGTGTGTGTGTGTGTGTGTGTGTGTGTGTGTGTGTGTGTGTGTGTTACCACTGAGCTACGCCCCAGCCCTTTTTATTCTTGAGACAGGCTCTCACCAAGTTGCTGAGGCTGGCCTCAGCCTTGTGATCCGTCTAGTTCAGCCTCTCAAGTACTGAGATTACAGGCCTGCACCACTGAGCCTGGCTAAACTGAAACATTGAAGTAGTAACAAAAATATAAAGAGTGAATACTGAGCCTGGAAGTCTGGTGCCCAGGATTTCAGCACAGCTACTCTGCTCCAGGGCTTCCTTGTAGTTCAAGTGAAAGAAATGTCCCAGATGGGTCTCTACTGCCCTTTGCTAAATTTAAAATCCTTCCAGCACCATAAAATCGAGTCTCCAGACAGGTTTTCTGCTATGACAAACTTTTCCCCACCTCTGCTTCAAGACAACTTTCCTCAGACCTGTAACTTGGCTTCCCAAGAATGGTCTTGGGAAACAGTGAGGATGAGGCACGGGAGGCACAGAGATAAGAAACTCAAAAAGGAAATGACCGGATCTAGGTGCAGACGGCTCTCTTTTCCCCTCCTCATCAGTCTTCTCCAGATTTCCTTTGCTTGGGGCCATTCTCACAAGCTCACAGGAGTGAAATGCTGCAACCCACACTCTGTCAACTCTGCTGTCCCTTCCACCATGGCAAAGAACAGAATAGGAGACGCAGAACCTGGAGATGTGTCCCAGGGCAAGGATTTTATCTGTATCTCGTTCGAACAAAACAACCATGCTGCAATGGAGGAAATCTGGAAACTGGCTGGATATTTGGTGACATTAGGAGTCATTATTAATTTTTAGTAATAACCATTTTCATAATGGTACGATGGCTATGTTTTTAGAACAAGGCCTTATCTTTTAGTGATCTGTAACTAAAATCATCTCTCTCTCTCTCTCTCTCTCTCTCTCCCTTTTGTACTGGTGACTGAACCCAATACCTTCAAGCTACACCCCCCAGCCCTTTTTATACTTTTTTTTTGAAACAAGATCTCACTAAACTGTGAGGCTGGCCTCCAATCTTCCAACCTGCGATTCTCCTGTCCTGGACTCCCAAATACTGTGTGCCATGCAGCCAACTGCTAATTTTTTCCCCCTCTTTTGGTATTGGGGATTGAACCAAGGGGGCTTCTTTTTCCAAGGGAGCTTTTTTTTTCGAGCTACATCCCCAATCCATTTTATTTTGGAATTGTGTCTCACTAAGTTGCTGAGTCTGGCTTCGAACCTGTGATCCTCTTGTTTCAGCCTCCCAAGTTCTGGGACTGCAGGCGTGGGCCACTGGGCCCAGCTGCTAAAACGTTTTCTAAAGCAACCATACAAAGCCTGGGATGGCATGGCGATCCTGGGGGCCGAGGTGAGTGAGACTGTCAAGTTACTGACCACTGCTGAGGTGGGAGGGGGGCACGTTGCATTTCTCTTACCTTCGCTGCTTCTGTGTTTGAAATTTTCCTAACTATAAAGTTTAAAACTTAGGACTGGTGACTGGTTGCCCTCCAGAACTCACTGCTAATGGCTTGTTCGCAGGGCCAGGCAAGTTCGGCTCCCTCGCCCTACGCAGCAGCTGCGGGTAAGCCAGCGATGCCATCCTGCCTGGGCGCGTCCAGGGGTTGCTTTCTCCAGCAGCTGCAGCCCCTTCACCCCCAAGTCCCCAGAAGTTGGCCAGCTTCCACTCGCACCGTTCCCAAGCACCCGAGGAAAGGCAAAGCCACCAGGCCGCCTGGGGCAGTGGGGGGGGGGGCAGGCGACCCTGGCCGGGGTCCCTAAAGCTGCCCCTGAGGCCGCGCAGGGACACCTGGTCGCCCGAGCAGTGAGTGGACAATGGCGCAAGGCAGGCGGAGCCGCAGCGCTGGGGACAAAGCCGGCGGCTGTGGCCCCGGCTCGGGCGCGCCCCCCGACCTGGGCACAGGTGTGCGGGAGGGCGGGCCTGCTCACCTTGAGGATGTTGTCGAAGATGGTGTCGCGGAACTCCAGCAGCGCCTTCTGGTCGAACTCGCGGCCGTGGATGATGCGCATCTGCTTGAGGAAGGTGGACTTGCCGCTCTCGCCCGCGCCCAGCAGCAGGATCTTGACCAGGCGCCGCACGGCGCGGCGCTCGCGGGCCAGCAGCGCATCGATGTCGCGGCTGCGCCTCCGGGCCTCGCGCTCCGCGTCGCGCGCCGCGCCCGCCCTGCGCTCGCGGGCCCCGGCCTCGGCCGGCAGCAGGCAGCGGCTGAGGGTGCGCACCACCCCGGACATGGCCCCTCAGGCCGCGGCCGCGCCCCGCCGGGGCCCGCGCGCCATGGACGCCCGCCGGCGCGCGCAGGCCGGGCCAGGCGCCGCCCGCCGCTCCCAGGCCTCCGCCGCCGCCGCCGCCGCCGCCGAGGCCCGCCGCACTCACCCGGCCGCCGCTGGGCCGGGCTGCGGGGCGGGGCGGGCGTGGGGGGGGGGGAGCAGGCGGCGCCGCGCGAGGGCCGCGGATTGGTCCGGCCGCCGTCCGTCAGTTCGAGCCGGCCCTCTGATTGGTCTAGCTCGCGCCGCCGGGCGGGCGCTCCTGGCCGACCTCGGGGCGGGGTTGGCGCCGAGGAAGGCGGGATCTTTGGGCTGAACGTGCTTTTCATTGGGCGCTCGGGCGAGGGTCTTTCTTTCAGAATGAAAGGGAGGCGGAGTCGTCAGGGAGGCGGAGCGGCAATCCGCGACGGCCACTTATAATTGCTCCGAGGGCACGTCAATCCTAGTAAACGAGTTTGGGATTGGGGGTTTCGCGGAACGGGGCGTGACCAGAAGTGCCAGGTGTACAGAAAAGAGTCACTCTTGGTTCCCAGGTTGGGTCACCCCCAGAGTCCCAGCGCTTTGCGGAGTGCACTGGGATGTGGCCTCAAAGCTGGGGAAAAAGATAGAAGTCCAGCTACGCTTGTTATGTTTACGGGAAAAGATGTTTCTAATCCATCTTTCTTCCAGAAACACTGGAGGAGGATGGGCCATAAATTTGAAATAATCGCACCTTTGAAAGTTACACGGGCCTCCAGGGGACTTTCCTAAAACCTGGCTAATCATCATAATCATCTGAAACGCCTTCGGAACATCTTATATATAGCATAGTGGTTGAAAAGTGGGGTCTGGAGTTCCTAGGCCTAAATTAAAATCTCCGCTCGACCAGTTACTAGTTGTACTGGTTGCATACCCTTTTAAGCAGCTCTTTAAAAAAAAAAAAAATATATTAATTGTTCTTAGCAACTACCCCAGTGGTTGTGAAGGTAAAAACTAAGAACATAAACTTGTAAAACAGCATAGTGCCTAGCTCAAATTAAGTTCTTGATAAATGTCAGCTGATCCTATTAGGTTATTAAAGTTCCACTGAATCGGAACCTTCTGGCAGGAGCTAGGTTTTCCTTATGATCTTTAGGTGATTGGTTTGATTTGAGAACCACTCTAAAAGATGATCCTGCCCCTTACCTGCCTTTCCACCACATATAGGGGAATGCAATGAAGGCTAGCAGAAGAGACCACGTCCCAAGACTGGCTGGAATTCTGCTTTCCTGATATTCGTTTGTTTGTCATTATAGAGGGATGTGGCCAATAGGAAGCACAATGATTAGGGAATGTGCTTCCATTAAATTCTATGGATAAGTTTTGCCTAATCCTGCAAACAACAGGCTGGGGACTTCTGGAGAGGAATTTGAAGATAGAAAAGACGCATCAAGAAATTTACACATTCTTTATGGGATCAGAATGCTCAAATTACTGAGCAAAGGGAGACTATTTAATATTCAAGAATTTAACTCAATCCTGGAGCTATGGTGCATGCCTGTACAGCCTCAGTAAGACTCTCTTTTAAAATACAAAATAAAAAGGGCTGGGGGTGTAATTCAGAGATAGAATACCCCTGGGTTCAATCCTCAGTACTAAAAAAAAAAAAAAAAAAAAAGAATGAAAGAAAGAAACAAAGAAAGAAAGAAAGAAAAAGAAAAGTAAAGAAAGAAAAGGATATAACTCAGTGATCTAAACTCCCTGAGGACTTTGAATGTAATGTAATGACTTCTAGTACTTGTCCTTTGTCACACATCATGGTATGATTTGTATCATTTATGAGTCAGCATATTACCAGAACTTTGTAATCTTTGAAAACAGAGTAAAAAGGACGTTTTATTTCTTTGTGAAAATACCCTCCCACAGAAAGTCAGACACCCATATTATGACAGAAATGAAGAGAGAGTGGAGAGGCCTAAGAAGATGATGTTTCTAGACTGAAAATAGGGAAATTTGAGCCAATAAAGAGGGAACTGTGACTGGGTGCAATGACTATAATCCCAGTAGTACTTGAGAGGCTGAGACAGGAGGATCATAGGTTCAAGGCCAGCCTTAACAGTTTAATGAGACCGTGTTTCAAAATAAGAAGTGTAAACTGGGCGTGGTGGCAGGTGCTTGTAATTCCAGCGCTTGGGAGGCTGAGACAGGAGGATCGAGCAGGTTTGAAGCCAACCTCAGCTACTTAGTGAGGCTCTTAGCAACTTAGTGAGACCCTGTTTCCAAATAAAATATAAAATAGGTGTGGGAATATAGTCTGGAGGTAGAAAGCCTCTGTGTTCCACCCCCAGTACTACCAATAAATAAATAAGTAAATAAATAAATAAACAAACAAACCAATAAATAAAAGCATCGACTAGTAAAATAAAAAGAAAAAAAAAAATAGGGCTGTGGATGTCTCTCAGAGGTAGAATGCCCCTGGGTTCCATCCCCAGTACTGCAAGTGTAAAGGGCTGGGAATGTAGTTCAGAGATTCAATTTTGGGTCCAATCCCCAGTGTCAAATATTCTATATACATATTATATATACATCTTTTTTGTGGTACTGGAGATTGAACCCAGAGGCATTCTACCTCTAAACCACACCCCCAGCCCTGTTCTTTATACTTTATTTTAAAACAGGGTCTCACTAAGTTGTGGAGGGCCTCACTAAATAGCTGAGGTTGGCAGGAACCTGCAATCCTCCTGTCTCAGCTTCCCAGGACCTAGGATTACAAGTGTGTATCACCACACCAGGCTATATATTCATATTATATATATATGAATGGCTTGTGGAATTCAGACCAGAGTTCAGTCCTTACTCAGTTAAAAAACAGTTAAGCCGGGCGTGGTGGCGCACGCTTGTAATCCCCGTGCTTGGGAGGCAGAGACAGGAGGATCGCGCAGGTTCGAAGCCAGCCGCGCGCGCTGGCTTAGGAGACCCTGTTTCCAAATAAAACTGTAAAAATAGGTCTGGGAGTGTAGCCCAGAGGTAGAAGGGCTTCCTGGAACCCCAGTACCAAAAAAAAAAAAAAAAAAAATAAGAAGCCAGGCGTGGTGGTACACACTTGTCACGGTTCACGGACAGCCACAGATACTCAGTGAGGCCCTCTGCAACTTAGTGAGACCCTATTTCAAAATAAAGAATTAAGCCGGGCGTGGTGGCGCACGCTTGTAATCCCCGCGCTTGGGAGGCGGAGACAGGAGGATCACGCAGGTTCGAAGCCAGCCGCGTTGGCGTAAGAGACCCTGTTTCAAAAATATAAAATAGGTCTGGGAGCGTAGCCCGGAGGTAGAAGGGCTTCCAGGAACCCCAGTACCACCAAAAATAAATAAATAAATAAAAATAAAAAATAAAGAATTAAAAAAAAAGGTGTAGCTCAGAGGTCAAATGCCCCTGGGTTCCATCCCCAAACCCGCAAAAAAAAAAAAAAAAAAAAAAAAGAAGTAATTCACAAAACACAGCAAGTGTTCCAGACATCATTTACAAATAACTGTATCTTTATAAATAGCTTGATGCCTGTGTTTATATAATCACTAAGTATTTTAAAGGGTCACATTTTTTAGTGACATGTTATGGCATTTTATGGGAGAAATTATATGCTGTCAGCGGTATCTAATGTGGGAATTTGACAAGGTTTCTGGACATATCTTTCACATATTTTTTGTCAAGGGGCTAAAGTGCTTGAAATAAACAAGTGTATCTGTACACTCAATAAGAATCTCTTAATTATCGCTTACATGTATATGGCATGCTATAATTTTTAAAGTGCTTCCACATACATTATCTCAGCTGTCTTCTCTACACTACTCTGTTGGGTGAGGAGGGAAGGAACTGTACTAGAACAATGTCGCCAGGTGTGGCGTGGCACACTTGTAATCCCCATATTTGGGAGGCCGAGAAAGGGGGATCACAGGTTTGAAGCCAGCCTCAGCTACTTAGTGAGACCCTGTTTCAAAAATAAAAAATAAAAGCCAGGCTTGGTGGCGCGTGCTTGTAATCCCATCATTCGGGAGGCTGAGACCAGAGGATCGCGGTTCGCGGACAGCCTCAGGTACTTAGTGAGGCCCTCTGCAACTCAGTGAGACCCTGTTTCAAAATAAAGAATAAAAAATAGGGCAGGGGGTGTAGCTAGGAGGTCGAATGCTCCTGGGTTCTATCTTCAGACCCGCAAAATAAATAAATAAATAAATAAATAAAGATAAGGGTGTATCCCAGAGGCTGAAGGCCCCGAGGTTCAATCCCCAGGACCACAAAAAATTAAATAAATATATGAAAAGAAGAATGTGAGGTCCCACAGGGCTGATGCCTCTTGTGAGAGGAGGGGAGATGGCTAATAAATTGCAGAACCAGGACAAGAAGCCTGACTCAGAGCACTGTCCACAGATGATGTGGGTTGGAGGAAAGCAAACTCCCGTTTGACTCCACTGTCTGGTGCCGTGTGGCTTTGAATGAGTCACTTAACATCGGTGAGACTTAGTGCTTAGGAGGCCAGGACAGGAGGATTGAAGATTTGAGATCAGCCTCAGTTACTTGGTGAGACTCTCAGAAACCTAATGAGACCCCTTTTCCTTTCTTTTTTCTCTTCTTTTCTTTCTTTCTTTCTTTCTTTCTTTCTTTCTTTTTTTTTTTTTGTGTGTGTAACTGGGGATTGAATCCAAAGGCAGTCTACCTCTGAGCTATACTCCCCCACCCTATTTTATTTTTCTTTGGAAACAGGGTCTCACTAGGTTGTTGAGAGTCTTACTTCTTGCTGAGACTGTCCTCAAACCTGCGATTTTCCTCTCAGCCTCCCAAGCACTGGGATTACAAGCATACGCCACCACACCCGGCTGAGACTCTTTTTCAAAACAAAAAATAACAACACTTTGTTAAGTATGAAATAAGTGAGGCTGGGGGCAGAGCTCAGTGGTACAGTGTGTGCTTAGTATGCGTGAGGCTCTGGGTTCAACCCTTGGCTCCAAAACCCCAAACCAAACAAAACAAGAGCCAGGTGTGCTAGCACTTGCTTAAGTCCCAGCTACTCAAGAGGCTGAGGCAGAAAGACTTCTCGAGTCCAGGAATTTAAGTCCAGCCTGGACAACATAGTGAGATTTCCTTGCTTAAAAAATAAATATAGCCAGGCGTGATGGCGCACGCTTATAATCCCCGGCTTGGGAGGCGGAGACAGGAGGATTGCGCCCGTTTGAAGCCAGCCACGCTGGCTTAAGAGACCCTGTTTCCAAATAAAAATACAAAGAATAGGTCTGGGAGTGTAGCCTGGAGGTAGAAGGGTTTCCAGGAACCCCAGTACCACCACCAAAAATAAACAAACAAACAAACAAATAAAAATAAATAAATAGAGCCGGGCATGGTGGCGCACGCTTGTAATCCCCGAACTTGGGAGGCCGAGACAGAAGGATCACGCCGGTTCGAAGCCAGCCTCTCTGGTTTAAGAGACCCTGTTTCCAAATAAAAAATATAAAAATGGGTCTGGGAGTGTAGCCCAGAGGTAGAAGGGTTTCCAGGAACCCCAGTACCACTGAAATAAATAAATAAATAAATAAATAAATAAATAAAAATAAAAAGGAAACGGTCTGGTTAAATAAACTAAACCCATCTAAATGCAGTAATATAAAGTTCTTCAAAGGAATGGCAAGGCTGAGATTGGCGAACAGATGGCCCACAGACATGCCTCCATGTGTTTAAAAACTGGTAGAGGGGTGGAGGGTACACTGAATGCTCCTCCCGACTTGTGTTCAGTTCTGCCTCCTAGCTAAGGAGCATCCAGGCGGGAGGTCCCACGGCAGGGACTGGAGGGCCCATGTGAAACAGCAGGCTCATCTGGAACCTCTAGAGAAGGCAGCAGCCACAGGAGGCTTGCCCTCCAGCTGGGCAGGACCTCAGAGATTAGTGGCTCAGAGGCCTGGGGTAGGGCCCGCTCTGCTGAGATTCCCTGGAGGAATGGCGTCCTCTGGGTTCCCAGGCATGCAGCCTCCTTGTGAGGTCCTGGGAGGCCTCTCTGGCCTAGGGAGAGTGTGAAAGAGGTGCAGGGCAATGGAATATTTTCTCCCTCTCAGAGTGGCACCTTGCCGGACAGCTGTCCTTGCTGCAACTGGTGCTTATCAGAGCAATGACATCCTCCCATTATCCTGCTTTCTCCACTGCATAAGAGATGCCAAAGGCTTTCTCTGCAAGTCAAAGAGCTTTGAGTGTGAAAGAGAGAATTGAATGATACTTAAGGGAACCCAGGTGTCAGAGAGGAGAAAATAAAGTCAAATATCTCAAATAGTGGTGACTAGATAGAAAGCTCACATCATTAGCACTACATCACCATGACTACTGGCATCACCATCGCTACCATCATCATCACCACCATCTTTATCACCATGACTACCATCATCAACATCACACCATCATCTCTATCACCACCAACATCACCACCATCATCATCCTCGCCATTGCCATCATCATCAAATTAATCATCTTCCTGTCACTCTAACAAAATACCTGAGATGAAAACTGTATAAGGAGGAAAGGTTTGTTTTGGCTTATGGTTTCAGAGGTTGCAGTAAGTGGTCAGCTGGCTTCATTGCTTTGAGGCCTGTGTGTTTAAGGCAGCCCATCATGACAGGGAGTATGGGGAAGCTGCTCACCTCATTGTCTCTGGGAAGAGAAAGAGAGAAGAAGGGACCAGGGTCCCATGATCCCTTTCAAGGGCACATCCCCAGTGACCTAATATCCACCCACCAGGTCCCTCCTCTTAAAGATTCCAACACCTCCCAGTTGTGGTGGTGCACACCTATAAAATCAGTACTTGGGAGGCTGAGACAGAGGAATCGCAGGTTTGAGGCCAGCCTCAGCAACTTAGGGAGACACTGTTTCAAAATAAAAATAATAAATTAAAAGGACTGGGCTTGTGGCTCAGAGGTAGAACACCCCTGGGGCAATGCCCAGTAACAGAGAGAGAAGGGGGGGGGGAGAGAGAGAAAGAGAGAGAGGAATAAAAAATAAACAGTATTGAAAGTATATTTCTGAAGTAGACTGTCCCTGGGTCAAATCCTCAGTACCAAAAAAAAAAAAAAAAAAAAAAAAAAAAATCCCACCCAAATTCCGCTCCCTCTCAAAAGTGCTTCAGGCCGAGGACCAAAGTTAGAAGTGGGGTGGGTGTGGGGCTTACTTAAACCATAGCAACTACTATCATAACCATCACCAACACTACCACCATCATCCCACCTTAAAATTTTTCATGGCATAATTGATTTTGTACAAGTCATGATTAAAAAAAAAAAACACAGAAGAAGGCTGGGCGTGGTGGCACACGTTTGTAATCCCAGCATTCGGGAGGCTGAGACCGGAGGATCGCGGTTCGTGGACAGCCTCAGCTACTTAGCGAGGCCCTCCGCAACTCAGTGAGACCCTGTTTCAAAATAAAGAATAAAAAATTAGGGCTGGGGTGTAGCTCAGAGATAGAATGCCCCCTGGGTTCAACCCCAGGACCACAAAAGTAAATCAATAAATAATGAAAAATAAAAAAATAAAAAGTGCTGGGGATGGAGCTTGGCGGTAGAAAGCTCTGGGGATCAATTGCCAGTACTACAAAAGAAAAAAAAAAAAGAAAAGCGATGGAGAGGAAACACATAAAGGCATAACACAGATGGTGACTTCCTTGTCTGTCTGTCTGTCTGTCTCCCAGTTACAGATTACAGGCACACGCCACCATGCCTGGCTATGGTGACTTCCTTTTCTGGCAGTATTGTGGACCAAATTCTCAGGCCTACTCTTCTGCAGCAATAATTAAAAACGCTGCACAAACCAATCAAAACTTTTTTTTTGTAGTACTGGGGATGGAAGCCAGAGGCTTTCTACCTCCGGTCTATACTCCCAGACCTATTTTATTTTATTTGAAAATAGGGTCTCACTAAGTTGCTGAGAGCCTCACTAAGTAGCTGAGGCTGGCTTCGAACCTGTGCGATCCTCCTGTCTCAGCCTCCCAAGTGCTGGGATTGCAAGCTTGCGCCAACATGCCCAGCTCACCAATCAAAACTTTTTTTTTTTTTTTTTTTTGGTGGTACTGGGGTTCCGGGAAGCCCTTCTACCTCCGGGCTACACTCTCAGCCCTATTTTTACATTTTTATTTGGAAACAGAGTCTCCTAAGCCAGTGCGCACAGCTGGCTTCGAACCTGCACGATCCTCCTGTCTCTGCCTCCCAAGCGCGGGGATTACAAGAGTGCACCACCACGCCCGGCCAATCAAAACTTTTAAAAAATTGTGCTGGAGATTGAATCCAGGGGCATTCTACCTCTATATACCTCTAGACTATACCTCTAGCCCTTTTTAATTTTTGTTTTGTTTTTGTTTGAAACAGCATCTAAGTTGCTGAGGGTCTCACTAAATATCTGAGGCTGGCTTCAAACCTGCAATCTTCCTGTCTCAGCTTCAGAAGTGAGCAGAGTAAGGAAGACTGGCCGGGCATGTTGGCTAACGCTTGTAATCCTAGCACTTGGGAGGCTGAGACAGGAGGATCGCACAGGTTATCAGCCAGCCTCAGCTACTTAGTGAGGCTCCCAGCAACTTAGTGAGACCCTGTTTCCAAATAAAATATAAAATAGGTCTGGGAGTATAGCCTGGAGGTAGAAAGCCCCTGGGTTCCACTCCCAGATTTGTCAGTCGGCCAACATAGAAGAAAAAAAAAAAAAAGTCAGAGTTAAGCCAATCAGAGGTGAAATCTCTAGCTGCCCAAGGGCATCTGCTGAAGCCTGGGAAACTGGCCTTCTATCTTCCAAGCTGCCTGAGGGACAGAAGATAAACCCTGGAGATCAACAGAAGGAGAGTCAAAGAGGCCACTGCATGAACCCAGCAGTACAGAGGACCAGTATTCAGGGAAAGGGGGAACTAGGAAAAGCAACAGTAAGGATAGCAGTCATTTATTAACACAGTAAGTTCCAAGGAAAGTGAATATATATATATATATATATATATATATATATATATATATATATATATATATATATGTGGTACTGGGGTTCCTGGAAGCCCTTCTACCTCCGGGCTACACTCCCAGACCTATTTTTTACATTTTCATTTTGGAAACAGGGTCTCCTAAACCAGCGCGCACGGCTGGCTTCGAACCTGCGCGATCCTCCTGTCTCTGCCTCCCAAGCACGGGGATTACAAGCGTGCGCCACCACGCCCGGCGAATGTATATATATTTTTAAAATCACTAAACAGACAAGGAAAAAGACATCACGAGTGAAAACCAGCCCAAATATGAACAGCAGAATCACTTGTGAAGACCCGAGATACTAAAATCATCACATACAAATCATAGAAAAGATATATTTTATACTTCTAACAAAATGTAAGAGGCTATTGAAATGCTCAGTAAGAAATAAGAGAATATATGCCGGGCGTGGTGGCGCACGCTTGTAATCCCCGCGCTTGTGAGGCGGAGACAGGAGGATCGCGCAGGTTCGAAGCCAGCCTCAGCTGGCATAAGAGACCCTGTTTCCAAATAAAATATAAAATAGGTCTGGGAGTGTAGCCTGGAGGTAGAAGGCCCCTGGGTTCCATCCCCAGTACCACCAAAAAAAAAAAAAAAAAAAAAGGGAGACCCTGTCTCAAAAATAAAAAAATAAAATAGGGCTGAGGGTATAGCTCAGAGGTAGATTGCTCCTGGGTTCAATCCCCAATAAAATACGCGCACGCGTGCACACACACACACACACACACACACACACACACACACACGATGGGTGGGGGGAAGGAGGGCTGGTGATATAGCTTGGAGTAGAATGCACCTGGGTTCCATCCCCAGTACAAAACCACCACCACCACCACCACCACCACCACCATCATCATCATCATCATCATCATCATCATCATCTAACATATATCTAAACAGAGGTCCAGGAGGGAACAGAGAGAATGAAGAAGAGATGCTATTTGGAGAAGATATAATTTTAATTGGCAAATGACACAAAATCCTTGTCTTCACAAATAAAAAGAAATCCAGCCCAAGATACACTGTTGTGAAACCGAGGGACATCAAGGACAAGGAAATCCTAATAGCAGCCAGAGAGAAAATAATAATAGCTGCGACTTATGTAATAGTTACTAGGTGCCAGGCATTGTTCTGAGCACTTTGTGCACACTGACTCCCGTGATCCTCAGAGGAATTCTGTAAACCGAGAGCTGAGGTCTCAGCGACAAAGCGAGGCCAAATGCAGAAGCAGCATCTTAAGAGCAGCAAGAGAAAACAGACGCTCACAGAATTGTAAGCTCAGGAAAAATGTTGCCTCCCAAATGGAAGAAATAAAGATGCTTCAAGCAAACAAAACTAGAGAAATATTATATGCTAATGAATGTGTATTATATGCTGAATTGTATCTTTTCCCCCACCCTAAATTCATGTGTTGAAGCTTTATATTTTTATTTACTTATTTATGTATTTATTTATTTATGGTGTTACTGGGGATTGAACACAGGGGTGTTCTACCTTCAAGCTATACCCCCATTACTTTTTTTTTTTTTGAAGATTTAAAGAAGTTTATTAAAAGAAAGAAATACAGAGGATAGGTACAGCTCCATACCAGACTGGCATGGAGGGGTAACTTGAATGAATACACCCTATACCCCCATTACTTTTTCCAAAAAAATTTCAAACAGTTAAAAATAAGTCTTAGCCGGGCATGGTGGTGCACGCTTGTAATCCCCACGCTGGGGAGGCTGAGACAGGAGGATTGCACTGGTTCAAAGCCAGCCTCAGCTACTTAGTGAGGCTCTTAGCAACTTAGTGAGACCCTGTTTCCAAATAAAATATAAAAATAGGTCTGGGAGTATAGCCCGGAGTTAGAAAGCCTCTGGGGTTCCACCCCCAGTACCACCAAAAAAAAAAAAGTTTTGCAGCCGGGCATGGTGGCTCACCCTTGTAATTCTGGTATTTGGGAGACTGAGCCAGGAAGGATCAAAGGTCTGCGGCCAGCCTCAGCTAGTGAGGCCCTCTGCAACTTAGTGAGACCCTGTTTCAAAATAAAGAATAAAAAATAGGGCTGGGGGTGTAGCTCAAAGGTAGAATGCCCCTGGGGGAGGGGAAGTCTTGCTACGTTGCTGAGGCTGGCTGAAAACCCACGATCTTCTTGTGTTAGCTTCCCAAATACTGAGATTACAGACATGCACCATTGATGTTGAAGTTCCAATCCCTCAGAACCTCACAGTGCGATTGTATCTGAAGGCAGGGCCTTTAACGAGGTGATCAGGGGTAGTGAGGTAACTTGGGTGGGCCATAATCCAATCTGACTGATTGTCCTTTAAAAAGGAGATCAGGACCCACACACAGAGGGCCAGCCACATGAGGGCGCAGGGAGAAATGGCATCTGCAAGCCAACAAGTGAGGCCCTGGGAGGAACCAATGCTGCCCACACTTTAATTTTGAACTTCTCCAGAATTGTGAGAAAATACATTTCTATTTTTAAGGCAGCTCGTCTGTGGTACTTTGTTATGACTACCTAGCAGGCTAATGCACCGCACTTCTGAAAGATGGAAAAGTCATCCCCAAAGGAAGGTCTGACATCCAAAAATAAATGACTGAGCTGAGTATGGTGGTGCATCCCTGTACTTACAGGATTTGGGAGGTTGAGACAGGAGAATCACAGGTTTAAGGCCAGCCTCAGCAATTTAGTGACACCTTCAGCAAGTGAGACTGATTCAAAATAAAAAGGCCTGGAGATGTAGCTCAGAGGTAGAATGCCCTAGGTTTCAATCCTCTCTACTACTACATATGTACCACTATATAAAAAATGGTGGACATTTTGTGAACATACAGATAATTTTAATTATTGAATGTATAATAACAATAATATTAACTTTCAAAGGTAAGAAATAGAACTAAAGTACTAGACACTAAAGCTATGTATGAGGGAAGGAAGCTGTGATAATTAAAACACTCTAAGATTAAAAAAAAATTGTTTTTTTTTGCGGGTCTGGGAATGGAACCCAGGGGCATTTGACCTCTGAGCTACAGCCCCTGCCCTATTTCTTATTCTTTATTTTGAAACAGGGTCTCACTGAGTTGTGGAGGGCTTCACTTAGTAGCTGAGGCTGTCCGTGAACCACGATCCTCCGGTCTCGGCCTCCCGAATGCTGGGATTACAAGCGTGCGCCACCACGCCCGACTTTTTTTAATTTTTTGAGAAAAGAACAAGTATCTGGGTCAATGTTAAATTTTGTTACATTAAATACTAATTCTAGAACTTCTAAGGAAAACACAAAAAAAGAGAAATAGAGTGTAAAAAATTTTACACCAGTAGGGAAGGAGGGATGAAATGAGGAAATGGAAATTAATTAAGATTTTAAAGAAATAAAGTAAAAAGAAACATAAGAACTAAAAGTAGCACACGCCTGGCGTGGTGGCGCACACTTGTAATCCCAGCATTTGAGCATTCGGGAGGCTGAGACCAGAGGATAGTGGTTCGTGGACAGCCTCAGCTACTTAGTGAGGCCCTCTGCAACTCATTGAGACCCTGCTTTTGTGTGTATATGTGTGGTACTGGGGTTCTTGGGAGCCCTTCTACCTCCGGGCTACACTCCCAGACCTATTTTATATTTTATTTGGAAACAGGGTCTCTTAAACCAGCGGAGGATGGCTTCGAACCTGCGCAATCCTCCTGTCTCCGCCTCCCAAACGCGGGGATTACAAGCGTGCGTCACCACGCCCGGCCGAGACCCTATTTTAAAATAAAGAATAAAATATAGAGCTGGAGGTGTAGCTAAGAGGTAGAATGCTCTGGGTCCCATCCCCAGTACCATAATAAATAAATAAATAAATAAATAAATAAATAAATAAATAAATAATAAAAGTAGCACAAATATTACAAAATAATAAGGTGCGACTGATTCCAAGTGCATGACTTATCATCACAATAAATGTAAAAGAGTTAAAAGACAGACTATCAGATAGAATAAAATCAAACAAGGCCTGCCTATAAGCTCATAAGGGAGATACCTAAGGATCCAGAACAGATCGGGGTAAAAGGATGGAGAACAATTTACCAGGCAAATATTAACCGAAAGAAGTCTTGGAGCATCAATTATTAATAGATAGATAAAATAGATTTTAAATAGATTTAAATAGATAGACAAAATAGATTTTAAATCTAAAAGTATTATTAGAGATAGACTTATATAAAAAGAGGTTTAATCAATTAGTAAGATATAACAATTTTAAACATATATGCCCGAATAATATAATACTTAAGGCAAAAAGTTCCAGAACATCCAGAAGCTGAAGAATCTACAATAATTGCAGGGTATGAGTTAGGCATTCTTCTTTTGTAACAGTTCAATCAATTGAAAAACACATTGTGCCGGGCGTGGAGGCGCACGCTTGTAATCCCCGCGCTTGGGAGGCGGAGACAGGAAGCCAGCCGCGCGCTGGCTTAGGAGACCCTGTTTCCAAAATGAAAATGTATTTTTTTTTCCAAAATGGCGACTGAGGGACACAGCACCTCTCAGTAGCTGAAGTAAATAAAGTTTAAATACTGAGAAAGCAGTGTCTAAATCAACAAAACAAATACATACCAGGAACCAAAACACATCCTGGTACCTCGGCGGAACCCTGAACTTGAACAAGAAGAACAAAGATCGGACACGGGACCTGCTGCAGATACAATCTGACCGCGGACCAGAACGCTGAGCCGCGGGCTGCTTTGGCAGCTGTCCAAGGAGCTGCCTGCCCGATATTTCCACGGCAAGATAATCCGGGAATAAAAACGGACTTAGGACCGCATCCTAAGCAGCGAGCAGCACCCACCAGAACTCTGTCTGCCCACCAGCGACCGGATCACATCGGCACAGAGACTCACACGGATTCCTGCACCAAGACAGGTACCTGAGGGCGCCCTAGTAACTGGGGTCCTAGCGTGTGCGCAGTCGCAGTCTCAACCCCCCACCACGGGCTCAAGCCTCAGAGCACTCTCCTCGCGCATCCTGCCTGTCCCCTACTAGTAATCAGTGCCTGTACACTGCCCTCCTAAATTGGAGCCTGCTTCTGTGGCTAACCCCTGCCACCTTGCCAGAGCCTACCCTCCAGGCTGCAAAAGCACTGGGAGACCCGGAAATCTCCTTGGGGCACCCCCAGCCTCTACGTCCCGCGGGACGCAGAGACCATTGCTGGACACCGCACACTGGACCCTTGAGCACCTACCCTGCACCCCTGGCCCACCGCGGGGTATTCCCAACCTCCTGGTAGCCAGATGCTTAGTTCTAAGTGAGAACACAGCTCAATACACCTTGGAAGAACATACCAGCAGCAATAGACAGCTGCACCCACTCTCACTAGGGTCCAGTATTAACAGCGCATCCAGCCTGCACTCTTGGAATAGGCAGAGCTCTGGCAGTAAGTGTGGCCACCCAGGAACCAGCATTCATTTGCCCAGGGCACATCTTGGGACCACACCGGCTAGCCCAGCTGGAATTTCCAGAGACACAAGAAAATCCATCGGGCCACAAAATCTGCTCAGGACCTCAGGGGGAAGTTCCAATTACACTTTAGTCACTCTCCACCCCTGCTGTAGGGAAGCACAGGCTGGAGGCGAGGGTGGTGAGTGCAGATGTGCTGACCACAGGTTAGAATTTCGCAGAATCTGTGAACTGTACAGAATCAAATAACAGTGAAACCAGACACCCGGACACATAAACCTAAAGCAGCTAAAGGAGAAAAAGGTGTCCAAACACCTAGAGTGACTTAAGAAGATAAAAATAGAGTACAAAGAAAACTAAGAGACATTGGACGGTATCCTGAAAGCTACCAAGCAATCAGATACGCACATATTATATGGACCTGACCCCATATGCGTAAATAAGGAGGACTGTTTGTTTTACTTTTAATGTGGATGTTATGTTTTCTTTTGCTTTTAAAGTGCTTTTGTTTTAGTATGGTTATTGCTGATTTCTTTTTTTTCTTTTTTTTTTTTTTTTCTTCTTTTAATCCAAACTTCTCTTACTTTAACTTGTTGTTTTATATATATATACATTGGATAGTTTGCCTTATTTTTTTATTTCACACGGCTGCTAGTTCCTTTTATTTTATTCCTCTTCCTTTTTCCTCTCTCTTCCCTTTTCCTTCCTTTTCTTTCATTCTCCTCCTTTGATTGGTTTACCTTCCTTTTTCTTGGATTACATAATAGTCTTGGTATCTTGAGGGGATTCTTTTTTTTTTGTTGTTTTTTTTTATGTCTGTCTGCTCCTACCAGCATCCCTATTTACAAACCTTCCCACACTAACCTACATACATTTCCCCCCCAAAACTTTTCCCCATAATATACCTCATGGTTTAAAACTCAAAGTATTTTTTATATCCATAACTACTCTACTAACAACAAGAGTCCTAGTAGTTAACTCTCTCTCATTCATAGCAAGTTATTACTTTATCATACTTAAAGTCCTTCTCAACCTAACATATCCTCCACCTAATCTGACTCCTTTACCCATCACCCCAGCTCCTCCCACATCACCCACTTTCAACACTGGAAAGGCTCAGCTGACTGGCCGATACTCCTAAACTCCTAATATTAAGATTTGACTAAACACATTACTCACGAACGATGGGTAGAAATCAGAAAAACAGGACAGAGAACACTATAAATATGAGAACCAGGAGTTATGAAGAGACAGCAGAAATCACGAATACTGACCTACTAGAAATGCAAGAAGGGGAGTTCAGAATCTTGTTGTTCAATATGATGAAAGGTTTTAAAACAAGTATAGAGGAGGTTAAAGATGAAATAGAAACACTAAAAAAGAATCAGAAAGAGGTCTGGAATGAAATGAAAGAGGCAATAAGTGAAATGAAGACAGCAATAGAAAGAAACTCTGGAAGATTAGATGAAATGGAAAACAGAATATCAATATTAGAAGACAGTACATCCCAAACCGAAAACACAGTCAGCGATATACAGAAATCTTTACAGCAACAAAACCTAAACATCCAGCAATTATGGGATAATATGAAGCGCCCTAATTTACGGATAATAGGCATTGAGGAAGGGATAGAGGTACAGACCAAGGGCATATGTAATATCTTCAAGGAAATAATCTCAGAGAATTTTCCAAATATGGAAAGAGACTTGAATCTTCAAGTACAGGAGGCATACAGAACTCCACTGAGACAGGACCAAAGAAAAACCACTCCACGCCACATAATAACCAAATTGACCAGCATAGAGGCCAAGGAAGGAATCTTAAAAGCAGTGAGAACAAAAGGACAGGTGACATATAGAGGCAAAACAATAAGAATCACCCCAGACTATACAACCCAGGTCAGGAATGCTAGGAGAGACTGGTACGACGTGATTCAGACCCTGGAAGAACATAACTTCCAGCCCAAATTAATCTATCCAGCAAAACTACTATTCAAGATCAATGGGGAAGTCAAAGTCTTTCAGGATAAACAGAATCTCAAAAAATTCATGAATTCAAAGCCAACACTAGAGAAAATTCTTAAAGAAATAAATCATAAGGAAGAAAAAAGAAGCAGACTCCAGAATCAGAGAAGAGAGGAAGTTAATAAGTGGGCCATTTAAGTAAAGAAGAAAGATCACAACACCCAAGAGTAGACAGAACACAAAATGGCAGAAAACAAAAAGCATATTTCAATAATATCACTTAATGTCAAAGGACTTAACTCACCAATCAAAAGACATAGACTGGCAATGTGGATTAGGAAACATAATCCAAACATATGCTGTCTGCAAGAAACTCACCTCACAGCCAAAGACATTCACAGGTTGAAGGTGAAAGGATGGAAAAAGATATACCATGCCACCAGTGACCGAAAAAGAGCAGGGGTAGCAACCCTGATATCCAACAAAACAGACTTTAAAATAAAACACATCAAAAGAGACAAATCAGGGCACTTCCTTTTATTAAAAGGAACAATACACCAAGAAGATATAATGATAGTAAATATTTATGCCCCAAATGTGGGTGCAACCACATTCGTAAAACAAACCCTTCTGGACATAAGATCCCAAGTAGACCCAAATACAATAATTCTGGGAGACTTTAATACGCCTCTCACACCACTGGATCGATCTTCGAGGCAAAAGATGAGTAAAGATGCTTTAGAACTAAAGGAAACCATAAACCAAATGGACCTAATAGACGTTTTCAGAGTATTTCAACCAGGAACTACAGAATACACTTTCTTCTCAGCAGCCCATGGAACCTTCTCCAAAATAGATCACATCCTGGGACACAAAGAAAATACCAGCAAATTCAAAAAATGTAATATAATCCCATGCATCTTTTCAGACCACAATGGAATAAAAGTAGAAATCAACAACAGGAAACTCGAAAGAAAGTATTCAAATTCATGGAGAATGAATGATACACTACTAAATGACGAATGGGTAAGAGCAGAAATTAGGGAAGAAATAAAGAAATTTATGGAAACAAACGAAAACAGAGACACAACCCACCAAAACCTATGGGACACCATGAAGGCAGTACTAAGAGGAAAGTTTATCGCATTGAGTGCCCACATAAAAAGGATGGAGAACCACCAAGTAAAGAACCTAATGAAACAACTCAAGGATCTAGAAATTCTGCAACAATCCATTCCCAAAGCCAGCAGAAGACGAGAAATCATCAAAATTAGAGCAGAAATAAATGAAATAGAGAACAAAAAAACAATTCAAAGAATCAATAAAACAAAAAGTTGGTTCTTTGAAAAGATTAATAGAATTGATAAACCCCTGGCCAACCTAACCAAAAGAAAAAGAGAATCAACTCAAATTACCAAAATTAGAAATGAAAAAGGAGATATCACCACTGATAGTGAAGAAATTCAAAACATTATCAGAAACTACTTTAAAAATTTATACTCCAATAGATTTGAAAACCTGGATGAAATTGACAGATTTCTAAACACAGTTAACCTTCCTACACTCAACCAAGAGGACATAGCAAGCCTAAACCAACCAATAACAACCAAAGAAATTGAAACGGCAATAAAAATTCTTCCACCAAAGAAAAGCCCAGGCCCAGATGGGTTCCCAGCTGAATTCTACAAAACCTTCAGTGAACAACTAATACCAATACTTCATAACACGTTCCGGGAAATTGAAAGAGATGGAACTCTTCCAAATTCCTTCTATGAGGCCAGTATCACATTAATCCCCAAACCAAATAAAGATACCTCAAGAAAGGAAAACTACAGACCAATATCCTTAATGAACATAGATGCAAAAATTCTAAACAAAATACTAGCTATACGCATTCAAAACTATATCAAGAGAATAATTCATCACGACCAAGTCGGTTTCATCCCAGAAAAACAAGGCTGGTTCAACATACGCAAATCAATACATGTTATTCACCACATAAATAGAACCAAGAACAAAAACCACATCATCATAGCAATAGATGCTGAAAAAGCATTCGACAAAATCCAACACCCATTTATGTTAAAAACACTGCAAAAAATTGGGATAGAAGGAAAGTACTTCAACATCATCAAGGCAATATACTGCAAACCCAAAGCCAACATTATATTGAATGGGGAAAAACTGCAAGAATTTCCGCTACAGTCAGGAACAAGACAAGGATGCCCACTTTCACCTCTCCTTTTCAATATAGTCCTTGAGACTCTTGCTGCAGCAATCAGACAAGAGAAGGAAATCAAAGGAATCCACATAGGAAGAGAGGAAGTGAAATTATCCTTATTCGCAGATGACATGATCCTTTACCTGGAAGACCCAAAGAACTCAACCAAAAGACTTCTGGAGCTGATCGACAAATTCGGCAAAGTCGCAGGTTACAAAATCAACCTAAAGAAATCAGTGGCCTTTCTTTATGCCAACAACGAATCCACAATGAAGGAAACAAAAACAACAATTCCATTCACTATAACCTCAAAACCAATAAAATACCTAGGAATAAACCTAACCCAAGATGTAAAAGACCTCTACAACAAAAACTATAAAACATTAAAGAAAGAAATAGAAGAAGACCTTGGAAGATGGAAAGATCTCCCGTGCTCATGGATAGGCAGAATAAATATCATCAAAATGGCCATTCTGCCAAAACTGATCTATAGGTTCAATGCAATTCCCATTAAAATACCAGTGACATTCTTCAGAGACCTAGAAAAATCAATCATGAACTTCATATGGAGAAAGAAAAGACCTAGAATAGCCAAAGCAATTCTCAATAACAAGAAACACGCAGGAGGCATTACAATCCCAGACTTCAAACTATACTATAGAGCAATAGTAGTAAAAACAGCATGGTACTGGCACAAAAACAGATATACTGACCAGTGGATTAGAATAGAAGATACAGAAACAAACCCACACATCTTTAGTCAATTAATCTTTGACAAAGGGGCCAAACACATACGCTGGAGAAAAGACAGCCTTTTCAACAAGTGGTGCTGGGAGAACTGGCTAGCCATTTGTAAAAAGATGAATCTAAACCCCTATATCTCACCTAACACAGGAATCAACTCAAGATGGATCAAAGACTTAGAAATTAGACCTGAGACGGTGAAGTTAGTAGAGGAGAACATAGGTTCAACACTACAACATATTGGCACAGGCAGTAACTTTCTCAACAAAACCTCCAAAGCTCAGGAAATTAAAGCAAGAATAAACAAGTGGGATAACATTAAACTAAAAAGTTTCTTCTCATCAAAGGAAACTATCAATAACCTAAAGAGGAAGCCTACAGAATGGGAAAGGATCTTTACCAGCCACCATTCTGATAGGGGGCTAATATCCAGAGTATACAAAGAGCTCAAAAGGCTCTACACCAACAAAACAAACAACCCAATCAAGAAATGGGCAAATGAACTAAATAGACACTTCACAAAAGAAGAGATACAAAGGGCTAATAGATACATGAAAAGATGTTCTTCATCACTGGCCATCAGGGAGATGCAAATCAAAACTACACTGAGATTCCATCTAACCCCAGTGAGAGTAGCAAGCATAAAGAAATCAAACAACAACAAATGCTGGCGAGGATGTGGGGAAAGAGGAACTCTTTTACACTGTTGGTGGGAGTGCAAACTAGTTCAGCCACTATGGAGATCTGTGTGGAGATTCCTAAGAAAGGTGGGAATAGATCCACCATATGATCCAGCTATACCACTCCTGGGTATCTTTCCAAAAGGGTTGAATTCAGAGAAATACAGCAACATATGCATACCTATGTTCATAGCAGCACAATTTGTAATAGCCAAAATATGGATCCAACCCAGATCACCATCAACAGATGAATGGATAGCAAAACTGTGGGAAATACACACAATGGAATTCTATTCAGCCATAAAGAAGAACAAAATTTTATCATTTGCAAGAAGATGGAAAGCCCTGGAAAGCATCATGTTAAGTGAGATCAGCCAAGCACAGAAGGAGAAGATACACATGTTTCCTCTAATATGCCCAAACTAGAAAACACAAAGGATACCAGTAGGACCCCAGATATTAGAGGGGAAATACTAGCTAAGTTTTAATGGAAAGATAGGAGAGGAGAAAGGCCGATCTTGATTAAGGAGCATCTTCACCTGAACATGTGTAAAATTATGAATAAGACATGGTTAACCTGGCCAACCATTGGTGGGGGGGGGGGAGAAAACGGGGGCGGGGGGAGAGGGCACCAAATATAGTGTAAATGTATACTATTTATGTTCAATAAAAAAAATTGTTAAAAAAAAAAAAAAAAAAAAAAAAAAAAAAAACAAAATGAAAATGTAAAAAATAGGTCTGGGAGTGTAGCCCGGAGGTAGAAGGGCTTCCAGGAACCCCAGTACCACCAAAAAAAAAAAAAAAAAAAAAAAAAGAAAAAGAAAAGAAAAGAAAAGAAAAAAACACATTGTTTTTCACACCTGTAAAAAATTTAAAAATTTAACATGTTTTAAGCCACTGAGTTTTAAAGTGTCTGTTATAAGCCGGGCGTGGTGGCGCACACTTGTAATCCCCGAGCTTGGGAGGCTGAGACAGGAGGATCGCGCAGGTTCGAAGCCAGCCTCAGCTACTTAGTGAGACCCTGTTTCCGAATAAAATATAAAATAGGGTTGGGAGTGTAGCCCGGAGGTAGGAAGCCTCTGGGTTCCACCCCCAGTACCACCTCCCCCCCAAAAAAAGTATCTGTTATGCCTGAGTATATAATAGAACAAGTTTGACCCAATAAACATACACTGAACCGCGCACCCAAGAATTATAAAACATATTCTGTTCAAATACAAGGATATATAAAAAGCTAGCCAAATACTAAGTCATAAAGCACATCCAACACATTTTTCCTTTCTTCTCTTTCTTTCCTCTTTTCTTTCTTTCCTGTGGTACTGAGGACTGAACCCAGAGGCATTCTACCTCCGAGTTACACCCCCAGTGCTATTTTATTTTGAAACAGTCTCACTAGGTTGTTTAGAGTCTTACTACATTGCTGAGACTGTACTCAACCTAGTGAGACCCTGTTTCAAAATAAAAAATGAAAAGGGCTGGGGTATAGCTCAAAGGTAGAGTGCCCTGGGTTCAGTCCCTAGTACCAAACCAAATAAAACAGACTGTGAATGGAATTCTTGTTGATATGCTCCTTCCTTCCATCCTTCCTTCCTTCTGTTTTAAGTAGAGACTGGAAATCTGCTGTCATGACATGGCTTAGTCTCTTCTGCCCTGGGAAGGCAAAGGCCCAAAAGGGAAGAGAAAAGTGGGCAGCTGATCCCAGAGCCCAGCGGAGCCTGGTCTTCACCAGTTGATTGACAGCCAAACCAAAGACACATGAATGAGAAAAGGTGCTTGTATTTGAACCCATAGGCTTTAGGATGGTTGCTATGCAACGTTGCTATGGCAATCACTGATACACAATGTAGTAGCTGACTTGCTGATTTCTTTGCAGCTGTAGTTCTAGGGCCAAGGGGCTTTTATCCTATTACAGGTGGCCTCCCTGTTACCACTTTATTATCTTGCCTGCATGGAGAATGGGATGTTGTTTTGCATCAGATACTCTTGGTCTTGCCCCAACTCCCTCTGGAGTCACAGGTTGTTGGAATAAACAAGATCATGTTGACCTTACCTCTACATCTCTGTTGCCATGGTGATTGGTACCTGGATAATTGCAGGGTCTCAGCCCCTGCCAGCAGCCCTCAGATGGTTAGGCATCCCTAGAGAGAAGGTGCTCAGAAGCCAGGTCCCTTTGAGGACCTCTGCCACATCCTCAGATTGTCTTCTTCCCCAGAGCTGCCTTTGTCTGGTTCATCCAAAAAACAAACACCAGCCCCCAAAAGTGGGTGCTCTGCGCCTTCAGCCCTTTTAAAGCCCAATTGAAAACAGAGCCTCAGATTCCCCTCTGCAAAATGCAAAACCCTCGAATCTCTTCTCAGTTCTGCGTGCATGCGGTGGGGGGGGCCTTCAAGGCATGTGCATTGTGAGCTCAGGGCTGGGCTGGCGCAGGGACTGGGTGGGGGTCGGGCACTTGCCTCTTCTTGGCCCCACTCCGATCTGCAAATGCCCCTCATCAATGCCTGGATTGGTTGCTAAGGAAGGAAACAGGGAGAGGAGAAAATCAACCTGCAAATTGGTGTGAAGGGGCTGGTCCCGCCACCATGCTCATGCAAGTACAGTAGTCTGTTTTATGCTGCTGTAGCAGAATACCAGAGGCTGGGTAATTTTTTTTTTTTCCTCCTGGAGGTTGAACCCAGGGGTATTCTATCTCTGAGCTACATTTCTAGACCTATTTTATTTTTCATTTTGAAACAGGGTCTAAGAGGCTAAAAGTCTCACTAAATTGCTGAGGCTGGGCTCCAACCTGCAATCCTCCTGTCTCGGCCTCCTCTGTACTGGGATTAAAGGTGTACGTCACTGTGCCCAGCACAACTAAATGATTTATAAAGATCAGAAATGTATTTCTCACAGTTCTGGAGCCTGGGAAGTCCAAGACCAAACACTGGCATGTCTTGGGCCCTTCTTCCCTTACTTCTCAAGATGAAAAGGGTAAAGGGGGGACTCCCTTTAGAAGGACATGAATACCACTGGGTATGGTAGCACAAACTTGTCATCCCAGTACTTGGGAGGCGGAGACAAGAGGATTGATTGTAGGTTTGAGGACAGCCTCAGCAACTTAGCGAGACCCTGTTTCAAAATAAAAAAATAAAAAGGGCTAAGGGTATAGCTCAGAGGTAGAATGTTCTTGGGTTCAATCCTCAGTACAAAACTGGAAAAAAAAAAAAAAAGAATGACATTTTCTCACCTACACTATGAGGGTGAAATTTCACCTCTTTTTTTGATGTGTGCTAGGGATTGAAATCAGGGCATTCTACTTCTGAGTTACACTTCTAGCTCCTTTTTATTATTATTTTTTTAAAATTTCAAATAGGGTATCGTTAAGTTGCTGAGGGTTTCACTAAATTGCTGAGGCTGGCCTTGAACCTGAGATCCTCCTTTGCACCCAGCTTCTAATAATCTCTTAAAGGTCTCATCTCTTAACACTGTTATAATGGCAATGAGATGTCACCATGAGTTTTGGAGGGAGATGTTTAAGCCCCAGTAGTCAAGTTCCGAGCCCCTGCCTGTCTTCACCGTGACAAAGAGGAGTGGTCCATCTGCCTGGGATGAAGTGTCAGAGTCAAAGACAGTGGGACACTTCAACAGCTCCGCATGTTCAGCAGCGGAGTCTTAGGAGGGCTGAGATCATATGGCTCATAGAGGGGTTGGCCAGGTGATACTCAGACCTGGATGCTCCAGCTGCCCAGATGGGCAGCTACTTGACAGATGGCAGGAAACTGCCCTGTGTGGGCCATTCATTCCCAACCCAAAGAAACACCTGCTGGTGATGAGCCAGGCCTCTCACAGATGTGTGTGTTTCTGTTTATTTTTTTTTTTATTTTTTATCTTGTGGTGCTGGGGATAGAATACAGGGCCCTGAGCATGCTAGGCAAGTACTCTACGACACTTAGCAACATCCTCAGCCCTTTGTGCATCTTTTTCTTTCTCTCTCTCTCTTTTCTTTCTTTCTTTCTGTGCTGGGAATGGGACCCAGAGGCTTTCTACCTTTGGGGTACACTCCCAGACCTATTTTGTATTTTATTTGGAAACAGGGCCTCACTAAGTTGCTAAGAGCCTCACTAAGTAGCTGAGGCTGGCTTTGAACCTACGCGATCCTCCTGTCTCAGCCTCCCAAGTACTGGGATTACAGGTGTGTGCCACCAGGACCTTGGTATAGGTCCTGGATTTGAGAGGGTTTAGCTTCCAGAATTAGCATCGTGGAGTAGAAAGAACATTTAGATTTTCATCCTATTCCCATCACTTTTTTGGCGTGGGAAGATTGAACTCCGGGGCATTCTACCTCTAAGCTATACCACCAGCCCTTTTTATTTGGAAGCAGGGTCTTGCTAAGTTGCTGAGGCTGGTACCAAACCTGTGATCCTCCTGTCCCAGCCTCCCAAGTACTGAGATTACCGGTGAGCACCATGATGCCTGGCCATCCTGGTCACTTTGAGGTTAGGGAAACCAAAGCCTTGAGATGCTAAGGTCACACACCCAAGCTGTAGCAGAGCTGGGATAATTGTGCCGCTGGGTTTCAGGCCAACAAGCTGTTTATTGCAAGAAAAACGGCTGTAGGAAAGTAAGGCCACTGGGTGAGAAGAGGGGATGGCTGAGTGTCCTGTCTGTCTAATCCCAGGCTTCTCCAGGCAGCCAGGTCCTCTGTAGAGAACCATGTTTCTGCCTCCCTCAGATAGCCTGGCGTTACTGGGTTGGCAGATGGCCCAAGATGTTTCCATCACAGCCTCCCTTCCAGTGTGGGGGAGCCAGTGATGTGTAAGTGGATGTTATCAGGAGAAACTTCCAAGCTGGGTGTGGTGGTGCATGCCTGTAATCCCAGAATTTGGGAGGCTGAGACAAGAGGATCGCACAGGTTCGAAGCCAGCCTCATCTACTTAGTGAGGCTCTCAGCAACTTAGTGAGACCCTGTTTCCAAATAAAGTATAAAATAGGTCTGGGAGTATAGCACAGAGGTAGAAAAGCCCCTGGGTTCCACTCCCTGTACAAAAAAGAAAGAAAGGAAGAAAGAAAGAAAGAAAGAAAGAAAGAAAGAAAGAAAGAAAGGAAGAAAGAAGAAAATGGCTCCTGGAAAAGCTCACGCATTGGTAATGCAAAAATGTTCAGAGATGAAATCATCGAATCGTGAGGGCTCAAACCTCATCAGTGGACAACTCCACCAATGGATAAATAATCTAAATGTATTTACTGGGTGTGGTTGGAGGAGGTAGGTCACTGGGGGTGTGGCTTCGGGGATTATATATCCCTCCACCCCTTCCCTTCCTCTCTCTCTCTGCTTTTAGTCTCCAAGATGTAGAACATTGTTCTTCCACACGTCCTGCCACCACCTCCACCACTGCGTTTTGTGCCTGGGAGCCTGCCCTATGGACTGAAACCTCCAAAACTGTGAGCCTCCGATAAATCTTTTCTCTTCTAAGCTGTTTTTGTCAGATATTTTGGTCATGGCAAAGGGTTGTGGGTGAGTAAAACACTATTTGAGCCCGCCCTCCCTCTCTGCTTCTCTCTCTCTCTCTCTCTCTGTGTGTGTGTGTGTGTGTGTGTGTGTGTGTGTGTGTGTGTGTGGTAGCTTAATGGGAGGAATGGCTGAACTATTGAGTAGTGGAATAAATAAATGCCTGCTTTAGTTTGGGTTCTCCAGAGAAGCAGCAGTAATACTGTATATGTGTACATACACATATAAAGAGATTTTTTTTGACATTGGGGATCGAACCCAGGGGCATTCTATCACCAAGCTTCATCCCTACCTTGCCCCCCTTTCCTCTTTTGGAAACAGGGTCTCACTAGGTTGCTGAGAGCTTTGCTAAATTGCTGAGGCTGGCCTCAAACCTGTGATTGTCCTGTCTCAGCCTCTCAAGTTTGCAGGCATACACCACTGCACCTGGCTGAGAGACTTATTTCCAGGAGCTGACTCATGCTCTTGTGGAGGCCCGCAAGCCCGGCATCTGCAGCGTGGGCTGAAAGGCTGGAGACCCGGAAGAGCAGATGTTGGAGATGGAGTCTGTAGGCATCTGCTGCAGAATTCCTTTTTGCTCAGTGGAGGTCAGTCTGTTCTATTAAGGCCGTTGACTGACCGGATGAGGCCCGCCCACATGATGGAGATAACCTGCTATATTACAAGACTGCCAATTTAAATGTGAATCTCATCCTAAAACACCCTCATGGAAACATGCAGAATAATGTTTGACCATACATCTCATGAGCACTGTGACCCAGCCAAGTTGACACATAAAATTAACCATGTCAGTGCATTCCAGAAACACACTCTGTTCCTCAGATAAGCTTTCTTTCCTCCCCTCTCCTTTTCCTGTCCTTCCTCTCTCTCTTCTTCTCTTCCACCTTCCCTCCCTTCTTTCTTTTGGTTATTTATTTCCTTCTTTCTATCCTTCTTTTGATCCTGGGGATTGAACCCAGGGGCATTCTACCTCTGGTCTATACCCTCAGCCATTTTGATTTTTTTTGTTTTGAAACAGGGACTTGCTAAGTTGTGGAGGGTCTTGCTAAGTTTCTGAGGCTGGCCTCGAACCTGCTATCCTCTTTTCTCAACCTCCCAAGTACTGAGATTACAGGCGTGTGTCACTGCACCCAGCCAGATGAGCTTTCCTGAGCATTTCCATAGGGCTCCTAGGCCCAGTTTGCTTCTCATAGTTAGGATTGTGGAAGGCTCTGTGTGTGGCTGCCCAGAGGAACCAATAATATGGATATGATGCTTGAGCCTTGGTCAGTGTTGAAATCTTGTCATCCGGCTGTCTAAACCTAATGACTTGGTTCTCAAAAATTGCCATTAGTTCCCATAAATGTTCTCTTGGGTTGGGGAACAAGTAAGTAGAACATAGGTTTAAAGCGGGAATACAGCTGGGGGTGTAGTTCAGTGGCTGAGCACATGCTTAGCATGTGGAAGGCACTGGGTTTGACCTCCAGTCCTGAAACACAACATTAATAACAAACCAAAAACAAATAGGAAGTGTCTCTGAACACGAGGCATGGGTCTCACGGCCAACTGCGCCTTAAACACGTGCTGACTTTGGCGAGATAACCAGCCAGCAAGATCATAATGGTCTTTCCACACATGGCTGACAACATCCTGGGGACTCCGCTGTCCAATTACAGAAGTGATGAGTCCATTCCAAACAGAGGGCCCCTGCCAATGCTCTTGGGACCCCAAGGAGTTCACGCAACCTGCCATCCACTCAATCACCCGCCCACCCACTCGCATCCATCCACCCATCCATCCACCCATCCATCCATCCATCCTCCACTTATTTGTTCATCTCTCCATCCACCTGTATACCTACTCATTTATCTAACTATCTATTCATCCATTTATCTACCTCATTGCCCAATCATCCACTTATCCATCCATCTACCCATCCACCTGCCCATCCATCCATCTATCACTCATTCTTTCATCGACCTACTTTCTCTCTTTTTTTGCTTTAGCTTTTTTTTTTTTTTGTGGCACTGGAGATGGAACCCAGGGGCCTTCTAACTCCGGGCTACACTCTCAGACCTATCTTTATATTTTGTTTGGAAACAGGGTCTCGCTAAGTTGCTGAGAGCCTCACTCAGTAGCTGAGGCTGGCTTTGAACCTGTGCGCTCCTCCTGTTTCAGCCTCCCAAGCGCTGGGATTACAAGTGTGAGCCACCACGCCTGGCTTCCACCTACTCTCTTATTCATCCCCCTCCCCATCCTTCTGTCCACCCTTCCTTCCACACTTCGCTCTTCTTAGAATTTTACATGTCTATTGAAACTTGATTCTACTAAGTGTGGTGGTACACGTATAATCCCAACACTTGGGAGGCTGAGACAAGAGAATCATAGGTCTGAGGACGGCCTCAGCAAGAAACACTCTGAGCCTGATTTCTATTCTGTGAATGGCAGTGAACTAACCAAGCCTAGAAGGTAACAGTTATATGGGTTGACACCTGTGATATGTAATCTGCTCAGCCCATGCAAAGTGAAAACGCAGGGCCTCTTGTTTTAAAGGGGAAAGCAGGGGCCGGGAGTGATGGCACACACCTATAAGCCTAGTACTTGAGAGGCTGAGATAGGAGAATTGCAGATTCAAGGTTGGCCTCGGCAAATTTGTGAGGCCCTCAGTAACTTAGTGAGACCCTGTTTCAAAATAAAGAATAAAAAAAAAAATAGGGCAGGGAGTGTAGCCTGGACATCGAATACCCCTGCCTGGGTTCCATCCTCAGACCCCCCCCCCACCAAAAAAAAAAAAAGCTGGGAGCCAGGCATGGTGGCACATACCTATAATCATCGTACTTGGGAGGCTGAGGCAGGAGGATCACAGGTTCAAGGCCAGCAACTCAGTGAGACTGTTTCAAAATAAATAAATAATAATAATAATAATAATAATAGGGCTTGGAATGTGGCTCTGTGATAGAGCATCTTTGGGTCGAGAGAACGGGGAGGAGGGGAGCACGCTTGCGCTCTGGAATAGGCTGGGGACAGAGGCCAGGCTGTTCCTCCCTGGGCTCCACGTCTGGCAGCTGCATTTGTCCCAGGGGAAGGGAACAGAGAGTCCTTGGTGGGCTGGGCACCGAGGCCTCCAGGCCCAGGGGACGCTCTGACCTCTGTGGGATACACAGGAAACGGTTCGTCTTCTTCCTGCTGTGACTCACACCCTTCAGCCTTGTTCTTTCCCTTCCCAGCTGCCTGTCCCTTCCCTGAGCCTGGCCGCTTTGGGGCAGTAAAAAGGTCTGTTTAGTTTACTCTACAACTTCCACCTCACATCCAATTTCATGTGGGTTGTCGGGAGAGGAGGACCAAGGAAAAGGTGAGGAGGGGAAGAGAGAGGTGTGTGGGGGGCAAGAATATCTCACCCTGAGCCGCCTGGCAACATTCATCAAACATTTAGAACATTCAGCAGAACTCCTCTCAGCCTGTCTCTCAACGCTCACCTGACGCAGGTCCTGAACCGCAGCTTCCCGGTATGCCCAGCCAGTCCTGGTGGGCAGGCGCTGCCTACCCCGGGGCCTTGGCACGTGCTCCTGGCTCTATCTGCAGTGCGCTCCTTAACTCTAGAGCCCTGACAAATCCCACTCACCCATTACAACTAAACTTAAGGGTCCCTACCTCTGGCCCTGGAGAGGAGGACCTAGAACATTTCTGTTTAAGTTTGGCAACTAAGAGATGGGCCCTTGAGCCGGGCGTGGTGGCGCACGCTTGTAACCCCAGCATTTGGGAGACTGAGACAGGAGGATCCGGGTTCGCAGCCAGCCTCAGCTACTTAGTGAGGCCCTTTGCAACTCAGTGAGACCTTCTTTCAAAATAAAGAATCAAAAATAGGGCTGGGGGTGTAGCTTGGAGATAGAATGCCGCTGGGTTCAATCCCTAGGACCAAAAAAAAAAAAAAAAAAAAAAAAAGTGTCCAAGGTCATGGTCACAAAATCAGGAAGTGGCCGAATCAGGCTGGGGACCGAAGGTCATCTGGTCGGCAAATTCATTGCCGGTGGCCACTGCATTTTCTCTGACCTTCCATGCAAGTTCATATAAAATGCAAAACGTACAAAGTGGCGTGTGCTAATTTTGTCCACAGAGTATCACAGAGCATCTCGTGGCAGAGGCGACCCTGAAGTTTAGTTGTAATGGGTGAGTGGGATTTGTCAGGGGGAGAGTTAAGGAGTGCACTGCAGCTAGGGCCAGGAGCAGGCGCCAAGGCCCTGAGGCCCGGGCGGCACCTGCCCACCAGGACTGGCTGGGTGCATGGGGAGGCTGGGCCCCAGGCCTGCATCAGGTGAGAGCCGAGAGGAATTTTGTAGAATGTTCTAAGAATGCTTTTGGACTCTATCCCTAAAGTTTGTGACTCTTTACGGCACTTACATCATGAAGTAATCTTATTATGCGCACGCTTGTCATCTCGTCCCCCTTAGGACGTGAATCCACACAGGCGACTGCCTCGTTTACATCTGTCCGTAGTGTCCACTATGTGGTGGCACTCAGTAGATGCTCAGAGGGATGGAAGAATGGATGAATGAGACCCCTCCTCACTGAGAGGCGTGGCTGCGGTGTCCATGCCCCCTTCCACAGCCAGGTCCTCAGATGCTCAGTGGGGGAGGCCCAGGCCTTTGCCAAGGGAGCCCTGTGGTTGGAAGAGGGGGCCCTCGGCATCCTGCAGAATATGACTTGAACTTTGACCTGCAGCCAGGTGTGGTGGCATGTACCTGGGATCCCAGAACAGGGATGGAGGAAGGCTGAGACAGGAGGATCACAGGTGTGAGGATGGCTTTGGTAACTGAAACACTGTTTTAAAATAAGACATAAGTGGGGCATGGCGGTGCACATCTGTAATACTGGTATTTGTGAGGCCGAGACAGAGGATCACAGGTTCAAGGCCAGCATGCAGTAACAGAAGGAGCCCCTCGGCAACTCAGACCCTGTCTCACAATAAAAAATAAAATAGGGCTGAGCGTGTTGGCGCAGGCTTGTAATCCCCGCGCTTGGGAGGCGGAGACAGGAGGATCGCGCAGGTTCAAAGCCAGCCGCGCTGGCTTAAGAGACCCTGTTTTCAAAAATAAAAAAAAGTAAAAAATAGGTCTGGGAGTGTAGCCGGGGGTGGGGGGTGGGGGGTTGAAGGGTTTCCAGGAACCCCAGTGCCACAAACATACAAAGAATAGGGCTGGGGGTGAAGCTTGGAAGTAGAATACTTCTGGGTTCAATCCTAAGTGCCATAAATGAAATGAAGTAAAATAAGGAACGCTGGGACATAGCTCAGTGGTAGCATGCCCTGGGTTCAATCCCCAGTACCCCCCCCTCCCAACACACACGCGCAGAGAAAACGAAATTTCACCTATAACCACCAGGTGTCGCTCATGCCACACAAGCCGAATCCGGGTGCTGGGTGCCTGAGAGATCTCATCTGTGAGCTGCAGATGAGTTCCCCAGGCTGTCATTTGTTCTCATTAGCACCTGGGTTTCCTTCCCTAGAACCAGACAGTTGTGACCAGCCCTCCTCCCCAGCTCAGGCCGCTGCAGGCGAGAATGCAGGAGGTTGTGGGACGTAGGGGCTGAGCCGGCACTGCGGCTTCCACCAGCAGCCCGGCCACAGGAGAGGCCGGCCCTGCGAGACTGTCATCAGCGTTGGTGCCCGGCCCTCTTCCAGACTGTAGCTCTTAAGGGAACTAACGCTATAGCCTGCCACTGTTCCCAGGGCAGGGTCCCTTTGCCAGGATCTTAGCTGGGTAGGGGGAGGCATGCTTCATGAACCCCAGGAGATTATATATATATCGGGTCTGGGGATGGAACCCAGAGGCTTTTGACCTCAGAGCTACACCCACTGCCCAATTTTTTATTCTTTATTTTGAAATGAGGTCTCACTAAGTTACGGAGGGCCTAAGTAGCTGAGGCCATCCGTGAACCGCGATTCTCTGGTCTCAGCCTCCCAAATGCTGGGATTACAAGCATGTGCCACCACACCCGGCTTCTCAATATCTTCTTATTTTCTCTTTTCTTTTCTTTTTACAGTGCTGGTATTGAACCCAGGGGCATTTCGCCTCTGAGCTAGACCCCCTGGCCCTATTTTAAAATTATCATTAATTATTATTATTGTTTTCTTTTTTTTTTTGGTGGTGGTACTGGGGTTCCTGGAAACCCTTCTACCTCCGGGCTACACTCCCAGACCTATTTTTTTATACTTTTTTATTTGGAAACAGGGTCTCCTAAGCCAGCGCGCGCGGCTGGCTTCGAACCTGTGTGATCCTCCTGTCTCCGCCTGCCTCCCAAGCGCCGGTATTACAAGCATGCGCCACCACGCCTGGCTTTATTATTATGTTTCCATTTTTAACCAGGGTGTTAACTAAGTTGCTGCGGGTTTTGCTGAATTGCAGAGGCTGGCCTCAAACCTGCAATCCTCCTGTCTCCGTCTCCCAAGGATTAGGATTACAGGCATGAGCCACCACACCCAGTCTGTCTCCTCAAATTCTTGCTGACGCCAGTTTGGCTGATCTTGCCTTCAGCCCACACGATTGAGTTCTAGAAACTTCCTAGCTGCCACGGGAGGACAAGGTCAGTCACTCGGCCTGTGGGACAACAGGACAGGGCATAAGCGTGTCCCTCCAGCATGAGCAGGCGACCAGCACCTCCCCATGGCCATGAGCCTGGATGACCCCTGAAACACAACTGCCACTCCAGGTGGGGAAAAGGATTCTGGGAACTGTCTGAGCCATACCCCCATTCTCTATTATTTATTTTTTAAAAATTTTCTAAACAGGTTCTCTTTGTGTTTCTGAGGGGTTCACCGAGTTGCTGGGGCTGGCCTCGAACCTGTGACCCTCCTGTATATCATGGTGGAGTCATCTAGAGGAGGTCTGTTCATGTCATGGCATCTGGGAAGGAGAAGAGGGGAAGAGGAGGGGCTGGGGTCCCAATACCTCCTTCAGGGCATGACCCAGCGACCTAACTTCCTTCCACTAGGCTCTACCTTCTGGAGGTTTCACCATGTCCCAGTCGTGTTCCAGGCTGGGGAGCAAGCCTTTAACACGTGGGCCTTCGGGAGACACTTACCCAAACCACAGGATTCTCTTTTTCCATTTATCAGTTTCAGTTTCAGTCAGCAGTCTCACTGCTATAACCCAAAATACTTGATGACCACAACTTAGAAGAAGGAGACTTATTTGCTCACAGTTTTGGAGATTCCAGGGGTTCAGTCCATAGGCCAGGTAAGTCTGCTGGGCTCATTCTTTTTTTTTTTTTGTGGTACTGGGGGTGGAACCCAGAGGCTTTTCTACCTCTGAGCTATACTCCCAGACCTATTTTATACTTTATTTGGAAACAGGGTCTCACTAAGTTGCTGAGAGCCTCACTAAGTAGCTGAGGCTGGCTTCGAACTTGTGCGATCCTCCTGTCTCAGCCTCCCAAGCGTGGGGATTGCAAGCGTGCGCCACCACGCCCGGCTTGCAGGGCTCATTCTATATCTAAACCATAACAGACCCTTGGGCTACTCCTGCTCCCTGCTGGCGCTCTGGCAAACGAGCCAGACATGCCCCATTGGAGGCTGCCCCCAGAGGGCACGTGTAGGGACCAGCCTGAGGGGCACAGAAGGAAATCTAGAG
Source organism: Muscardinus avellanarius (assembly GCF_963383645.1). NCBI lineage: Eukaryota > Metazoa > Chordata > Mammalia > Rodentia > Gliridae > Muscardinus > Muscardinus avellanarius. Next base: position 72,385,197 of record NC_137796.1, read on the forward strand.
CATCGGCCACGTGGGTCAGGTGGGTGGACCCCTGGGTCTGAATACGGGCTTCCCCGTGGCCTCGCCAGCCAGGTCAGTTTTGCCCACAATAGCGAGCAGCTGACGGTGGCTCGGCAGAGTCCCAAGCTACGCTGACAGGTGCGGCCAAAGGGCAGAGGGGGTTATTATAAAAGAGAGACGGTGTGATTTATAGCCGCAGCCGCAGCCTGGACAACAGAGCGGCGGACGGCAGGAAGATGGAAGAGCGCTGGCAGGGCGCTAACGGGATGAGGGATCTGCATTTCATTGAGATGGTGTGTTGGAGTCCACGCAGCTGAGATTAAATAGCCCGTCGCCTGAATGCAGAGAGGCAGAAATAAATCAGGCTTTACTGCAAGCAGGGTGGCAGGGAGTTAATTAGGAAAGCAAAAAATACATTTCGACTCACAAAGAGGCCGGGTAAGCAAGGAGAGGAAGATCAGCCTCACTGTCCCCTCCCTCCAGAGGGTCCGCAGGGCCGGGAGCGAGGCCCCTTGGGAGTGCGGGCTTGTGCGGGACAGGTCGGCCGCCGCTGCCCCACAGTGCCCCACGGAGCCCAGGCCCGAGCTTCCAGGCTGGGCCAGGTCTCCAGGACTGTCCTGGTGCAGGTCAGGGACTGGGGGTCGCATTCAGTTGGTGCTTGGTAATGTGCTGCCCTGCCTCTCTCTTCTCACCTCTTCTTACCCTTTGTCCTCAGCTGGGCGGAGCCCCTTACTCTCCCCAGGCCCTCCTCTGAGGCCCCTTCTGTGCCATTTCATATGCAGGGTCCTCCTTGTGGGACCCCCCAATTCATTTTTTTCCTTTTCTGACACTTGCTCATTCTTTTTATTTTTTATTTTTGCTGGTACTAGGGATTGAATCCAGGGGCATTCTACCTCTGGGCTGCACCCCAGTCCTCTTTTACTTTGTTCTAGAACCTGGGGCATTCTACCTCTGAGTTATACCCTCAGTATAGTTTTATTTTTTATTTGGAAAAAGGGTCTCGATAAGTTGCTGAGAGCCTTGCTAAGTTATTGAGGTTGACCAGGAAGCTGTGATCCTCCTTTGTCTCAGCCTCCCAAGTACTGGATTACAAACGTGTGCTACCACACCTGGATCATTTTATTTTTTGAGGCAGGATCTCATTAAGTTATCCAGGCTGCCTTGAACCTGCGATCCTCCTGTCTCGGCCTCTCAAGTACTGGGAATTACAGGCATGGGCCACTGTGCCCAGCTATGACCAGTACTTGTTTATTTTTTGATATTAGAGATTGAACCCAAGGGCATTCAGTTTTCAAGCTACATCCCCAGCCCTTTTTAAATTTTGAAATGAAGTCTTACTAAATTGCTGAGGCTGGCTTTGAACCTATGACCCTCTTCTCTCAGCGTCCTAAATACTGAGATCATAGGCATGTGCTACTGTCTCCTCCTCCTCCTCCTCCTCCTCCTCCTCCTCCTCCTCCTCCTCCTCCTCCTCCTCCGGAATGAACCCAGGGACATTCTACCTTGGAGCTACACCCAAGCCCCTTTTATTTTGAAACAGGGTCTTGCTCAGTTGCTGAAGTTCAAACTGGGGATTCTCCTTTCTCAGCCTCCCAAGTACCGGGAGGTGTGAGTCACTGGCCGGCTGACACTTGCCCATTCTTTGAAGTTCAGCTCTTAATAACATGTGCATTCTGCAGAGCCCTGCGGTGAGTTTCAGCTCTTTGCTTTGGCGAGGACGACACAGAGAATGACCCAATAAATAGTCCTAGCGTGATGACCGAGACTGCAGTGAAGGAAAGCTTCTCCTCTGTTCTCTGGTGGGCTAGGAGGGGCAGCTATCCGGAAGTCCTTGTAGGGGAAGATGCCACTGGCACTGAAGGATGTAACATCAGGCCAGGTGAGGCTGCAGTTGTGTGGCAGTAAGAAATGTTACTGCTGCTGGGTGGCGCACGCCTCTAACTCCAGTAATTGGGAGGTTGAGACAGGAGGACTGCAGGTTTGAGACCAGCCTCAGCAATTCCGTGAGATCCTATTTCAGTACAAACAAACAAAACCCAAAACCAGGGCTGTTTTTTTTTTTTTTTTTTTTTTTGTAGACAGAATGCCCCTGCAATCACTCCCCAGCGCCAAAACCAACACACAAATAAACAACAATAATAACAAATGAAAAGAGATCCTTACCAAAAGCAGAGACCAGCCTGTGCAGAACATTGGAAACCAGAGTACAGAGGGCATGGTAGTAGGGAGCCAAAGAGGGTTCATGTAGGAGAATGGCCAGATCACATTTGCAAATAAGACTGTGTGTACCCAGAGGAGAGTGGTTTTGGGGGGAACGGCTGCCCCGGCCACGTCTGCGGCTCCCCGGTGTGTGGCTTCGCTTTGGAGCCTGCGCCTCCCTGGAAGGCAGGGAAGGTGACTGAGAATTGCTTGTAGCCTTCAGGGCTACAAAAAAGGCTTTAATAAATACTGGTTCTGGAAAGAGAAACGTGCTAAGCAGCAGGGAACGAGGGCGGGAGGGCGGGAGCAGCCTTTGATTGATCCCTGCAGGGGGCGGGTCCTTTGCTCCATCCCGGGAGCGCCCTCTGGTGGTAGGAAAGCGCAGGCCTCCTTGAGGGAGGCTGGGCCAGGCTGGATCCAGGGAGGCCCGTCCCTGGACCCTGCCCTCCGGCCTCTCCAGTCTACCGGTTCTTTCTTCCTGCTTTCTGCTTCTGGCAGTCCTGCTGCTCTGCGGCCCCTCCAAGGCCGGCCTGGGACCTGAGAGCCCAGGGAGCCAGCCAGGTGGCCCAGGGTCCCTGGGTCCCAGCTGGTCAGACCCCTGTGTGTGGGTGGGGTCCAGCTCACAAGGAGCTCAGAGCCCCCTCCACCAGCTGTTAACATCTGCCGCCCACATGGGGTGTGGAAACTTCTGGATGGAGCCAAAAGTCCTGCAGGGAGAACGTGGGTGTTGAATAAAAACTCTGTATGGTTCCCAGAGGCTGTGGCGTGGAGCCTCGCTTCCGGCCGTCCTTACACACCGGGACCTTGTGCTCTGGGGCGTCTGTTTGGCCAGGGCGCTGCGTGCGGTGGCACACTTTGCTTCTTCCTTGTGCCACTTTCTCTCAAGTCCTTGCACATCAGCACACACGGCCTCGCTCCTTTCCACGGGCCAGGCGTCCATGGATTCCTAGCCATGGCCACCCCCCTCCCCCCAATTTTGGGTTGTCTGGGGCCAAGCTAAGGTGGGCTCCCTGTGCCCTGGGAGGAGGATTTCTGTGAGGCAAGGGGTTGCAGTGGGCTTGCTGGGCCTTCAGATGACCTCTCTGTGCCTTGATTTGCTGCTCTGTGACAGGGGATGCAGCACTCACCCTCCTTTTTTTTTTTTTTTTTGAGTACTGGGGATTGAACCCAGGGGCATTCTGCCTCAGAGCTATACCCCCAGCCCTAGTTTTCTTTCTTTCTTTTCTTTCTTTCTTTTCTTTCTTTCTTTCTTTCTTTCTTTCTTTCTTTCTTTCTTTCTTTCTTTCTTTCCTTCTTTCTTTTCTTTCTTTCGATGGAACCCAGAGGCATTCTACCTCAGAGCTGTACCCCCAGCCCTATTTTTTATTCTTTTTTTTGTGTGGGTCTGGGGATGGAGCCCAGGGGCATTCCACCTCCAAGCTACACCCCCTGCCCTATTTTTTTTTATTATTCTTTATTTTGAAACAGGGTCTCATTAAGTTGCAAAGGGCCTCACTAAGTAGTTGAGGCTGTCTGCGAACCGCGATCCTCCGGTATCAGCCTCCCAAGCGCTGGGATTAAAAGCGTACGCCACCACGCCCGGCTTGTTTTTTGAAACAGGGTCTCACTGAGTTACAAAGGGCCTCACTAAGTAACCGAGGCTGTCTGCGAACCACAATCCTCCTGCTCAGCCTCCCGAATGCTGGGATTACAAGCGTGCACCACCGTGCCCGCCTTGTATTTGTTTCTTAAAAAAATTGAAATAGGGTCTTACTAAGTTGCTGAGGGCCTCACTAAATTGCTGAGCTCGGCCTCAAACCTGTGATCCTCTTTTCCAGCCTCCTGAGTACCAGGATTACACTTGCAAACCCGGCTGATTAGCAGCATTCTCGACCTGCTGTGTGTTCTTGGTTTTGTATTAGTGGCCCTTAAGACAGAATACAGCTCATACCTGGCTGGGGGCAGGAATGTCCTGGTCTTCCTCTCCCGGAATCTCAGCATCATGTCACGGGCTTGCGGAACGAATGTCTCGAGTCCAAGTGTTGTGGAAGAATCTGGAATCTACTCACATCTCAATTGACTAGGGACCGACCCCAGGGGTGTTTGAGCACTGAGTTACACCCCCAGCAATTTGTTTTTAGTTTTAGTTTAGTTTTGTTTGTTTTTTTGGTGGTACTGGGGTTCCGGGAAGCCCTTCTACCTCCGGGCTACACTCCCAGGCCTATTTTATATTTTTGAAACACGGTCTCTTAAGCCAGCGCGTCTGGCTTCGAACCTGCGCGATCCTCCTGTCTCCGCTTCCCAAGCACGGGGATTACAAGCATGCTCCACCACGCCTGGCTTGTTTTTAGTTTTTTTTTAAATTTATTTTATTGAAAGTAAATGTTATACATTTAATCTGTATTTGGTGCCCTCTCCCCCTGCTCGTTTCCTTTCCCCCCTCCCGATACTTAATACCCAGGCTAATCTTGCTATATTCGTACTTTTACACCTATTTGGAAATAGCCGCTCATCAATCAAGTTCAGCCTCCTTCCTCTCTTAGTTTTCCATTCAAACTTTGCTGAGACAGGATCTCGTTAAGTTACTGAGGCTGGCCTCAAACCTACAATCCTCCTATCTCAGTCTCCCAAGTACTGGGATGACAGGCATGCGCCTGGCTGGCACGCCATCCTTAAACAGGAAAAGTGTGCCTATGCCTGGCAGCTGTCAGAGCTGACGCAGGCTGAGCTCTCTGATTGCAGGTGACCTGCCCACACGTGGGTGGCTTGGGGTCTGGGCTTCCACCAGAGCCTGGCCGGCTGGAGGACAATGCCCAGCTCTGGAGAACAACCGGCCCTTCCCGGCTGTCAAGGCGTGAGGATTAGATGTGGAATAATGCAGTCCCCGATCAAACCTGCAGCTGTAACTCAGGCCCCAGATGCTGCCAGAACCATAAATTTGGGCGGAAAGTGCAGCTCTAGCAGTTTGTGAACAAGAGCAGGGGAGGCCGAGTGAATTACAGCCGGGGGAGGAAGCGAGGCCCCCTGCCCGGCATTGTTAGCGGCAGCCAGGGATTGATTGCTTACTGGCTCTAATGAAATTGAATTTTAATTTATATCCCTGCCCATGGTGGGCGGCGAGGGCGTGCCTGGAAAAGTGGTCTCATCCTGGGAATGGGGCTCCTCCTAGATGGGGTCTGGTCCTCCTGCATGGGTTTCTTCATGAGAAAACCATGGGCATCCTGGGTGGGACCTGTACCCCAAAGTTTTTTTTTTTTTTTGGTACTGGGAATTGAACTCAGGGGCATCCTACCTCTGAGCTATACTCTCAGCCCTATTGTATTTTTTTTTTTTTGAAACAGGGTCTCATTAATTTGTAGAGGGCCTGGCTAAGTTGCTGAGGCTGGCCTTGAACCTGCAATCCTCTTATCTCAGCCTCTCAAGTCCTGGGATTACAAGTGTGTATTTTTTTTCTATTTTGAGACAGGACCTTGCTGAGTTTCTGAGGCTGACCTTGAACCTGTGATCCTCCTGTCTCAGCCTCTCAAAGTACTGAGATCCTAAGTATACGTCTCAGTGCTAACCCAGAGTTTTAAGGTCCTGCCAGCTCTGGGCAGGGTGTATCCCTGCTGGGTCACTCCTGCCTTTCTTAAGTGTAAACCTCTAGAAGCTCAAGGAAGGGTCCTCGTTCCTTTTCTCTCTGTCTGTAGTCTGTGGGTACTAAAAGCTCTGCCAGATGTAGAGGCGTGATGTTGGAGGTAAGAAAAAGCAATGATTCTTGGGGCTGGCTTAGGGTCCCCAACTCCCTCTCCCCTCTCAGATGTCTAAATGACACATTAAAGCCAGCAAGCCAGCCAGACAACACACACACACACACACACACACACACACACACACACACACCAACAACAACAACAAAAGACCCTTGCCACTCACTGCGATGCCAGCCTGGTCTTTTGAGGGCTTGCTTAGCTGCTCCCCGTGGGCACGAGTGGCTTCCCATCTCATCTGGGTGGCCATGCCGGGTCCACCTGCCAGGGTCCAGGTGACCTGGTTCCAGATCCAAGGTGCACACTCCTCCGCCGTGGGCGGCCACCTCCTGTTTCTGAGCCTCAGTGTCCTCTTTGGCACTCTAGAGATGACTGGAGAACCTTCCCTCGAGCGTGTCTCATGGACTCGATGAACCTGAAATCTCAGTACTTGGGAGGTCGACACAGGAGAATCAATCGCAGGTTCTGGGTCAGCTGCAGCAACTTTGTGAAATCCTTTTCAAAGTAAGTAAAAAACAATTAACAAAATAGGGCTGGGGGTGTAGCTTGGAGATGGCGCCCCTGGGCTTAATTCTCGTATCACAAGAAAAAAATGAGGCTTAGTTGAGTCTTGTTTCTAAGTCGGGGTGTCCAGGGAGGATCTTTGCAGGTGCCAGGATCCTGCACAGAGCTGCCTCACACCCTGCTCAGATCTCACTGTGCAATGTGGTGGGGGGCGAGGGCCATGGGGACCCCCACCTCCACAGCTGAGGTGGATCAAAGGTCTCCTTAGGGCCCAGAGAGGAGCGAGGCCGGGCAGCTTTGGGGTTCCTGGGGTGGGAGCTGAAAGGGCCAAGGCTTTCCAGAGGGTGGGCGGAGGGGGAGAGGGGAGGGAGAGGCTGTGGGCCTCACCCTGACCTGCCTGCCTGGGAGCGGGAGCCACACCTTCGTTCTCTGCCTCTCCGGTGGGGTGGATGTCAGGGCACTGGGACCTTCCTCTGGCCTGCCAGTGGCTTCCTGTGCCAGGCTGGGTGATGGCCCCAGCTATGGGCCTCAGGCCTCTTACCAGGCCTCCCATGGGTGTGAGCACTGTGGCAGGAAGGCGCACGATCTCTATCCATGAGCCAGGACAGGCTGATGAGGCTGTGAGTGAGGCGGAAGTCCATCTGCTCCAGGTGGACACTGTTTTTTTGTTGGCGGGATCCATCAGGTGAAGCCAGAGGTTCTGACACCGGATATGCAGGTGGGAGAGACACTGGCACGAAGAGAATGACAGGCTCCTGGAGGAAGCTTAGAAACGACTAGAGATCTTTGGCTCCCACCTTTTTTTTTTTTTTGGTGGTGGTGGTACTGGGGTTCCCGGAAGCCCTTCTACCTCCGGGCTACACTCCCAGACCTATTTTATAATTTTTATTTGGAAACAGGGTCTCTTAAGCCAGCGCGGCTGACTTCGAACCTGCGCCCGATCCTCCTGTCTCCGCCTCCCAAGCGCGGGGATTACAAGCGTGCGCCACCACGCCCGGCCTTGGCTCCCACCTTTTGATGGAGAGATAGATAGAGAGACTGGATCAGAAAAGGCTCTTGCCGGGCGTGGTGGCGCACGCTTGTAATCCCCGCGCTTGGGAGGCTGAGACAGGAGGATCGAACAGGTTCGAAGCCAGCCTCAGCTACTCAGTGAGGCTTCCAGCAACTTAGTGAGACCCTGTTTCCAAATAAAATATAAAAAAGGTCTGGGAGTATAGCCCGGAGGTAGAAAGCCTCTTCTGGATTCCACCCCAAGTACCACAAAAAAAAAAAAAAAGAAAGAAAAAGAAAGGGAAAGTCTCTTGCCTAAGATCACACAGCAAGTGAATGGGAGGGTTGAGAGCAGCCCGGAGGCAGAGCGTGGGCACGGCACGGTCACACCTGCGGTCCCTGTGGGATGCAGGAGAGTGGCGTTGCTCCTGCGTTGTTAGATAGGAAGGAGGCCGGGTGTCCTGCCGTTCTGTGGTTTGCAGACTTCCAGTTTCACCTTCTGATTTTTGGTGAGCAGAAGATCCTTCTGTGTAAAGAAGAGGATGGCCCCTGCTCCAGGTGGCCCGGCCCAGAGCTGGGGTGTGTGCTTTGCGGGTGGGCACAGCTGGGCTTCGGCCCCACGCAGATACCTGGCTGGGTGTAAAGGGCCTTGACTGGCACCCATGTGCCATCCCCACCTCGCCTTCACTTTCCTTTAACTCAAATCTCTATCCTCCCCTAATGAAAGCAAACTGATTATAAAAGGAAATTTTGTATCATCGATTTATGGGAAACCGACCTGGCTTGCCAATAATAGATAACACAAAAATCAATGTGTCTCCAATTTACTTTACACTCTCATATGTTACATATACAGGGCTATACAATTTATATACATCACCCTGTTGTGGTGGTATTATTATTATTATTATTATTATTATTATTATTACTAGAGATTGAGCTTGGGGGCATTCTGTCTCTGAGCTACACCCCCAGCCCTTTTTATCTTTTATTTTGAAACAAGGTCTCACTAAGTTGTTAAGGGTCTTGCTGAGCTGCTGAGAACCTGTGATCCTCCTGTCTCAGTCCCCCAAATACTGGGATGATAGGTGTATACCACCACACCTGGCTTACTGCATGTGCTCCTATATAAAAGTATAAACTATTTTTTTAAACTTTTCATGTCCCCCTAAAACGGCCGTGTGTATTACATATTGGGAAACACTCCATGGGCCCCAGTCTGTAGTGGTTCTCTCCCAGTTGAAGCAGGCTGTCCTTAAAATGTGAAAACCTTTGGGCTGGGCATGGTGGCACACACTTGTAATCCCCGCGCTTGGGAGGCAGAGACAGGAGGATTGTACAGGTTCGAAGCCAGTCTCTCTGGCTTAAGAGACCCTGTTTCCAAATCAAGTATAAAATAGGTCTGGGAGTGTAGCCCGGAGGTAGAAGGGTTCCATCCCCAGTACCACCACTACCAAAAATAAAAAAATTTAAAAAATTTAAAAAAGGGAAAACTTCTGACTAGAGCAAAACCCCTCGAGAGGCTTCACTGGTTCGATTTTGGGAGGGGACCAAGGATTGATGAGCGTTTTGTTGTTGTTGTTTCTGGGGATTGAACCCAGAGACAATCTACCTCTGAGCTACACCACCAGCCCTATTTCTTTTTTTATTTTATTTTATTTATTTATTTATTTTTATTTTTATTTTTTTTTGCGGGTCTGGGGATGGAACCCAGGGGCATTCGACCTCCGAGCTACAGCCCCTGCCCTATTTTTTATTCTTTATTTTGAAACCAGGTCTCACTGAGTTGCAGAGGGCCTCACTAAGTAGCTGAGGCTGTCCTAGAACTGGGCTCCTCCGGTCTCAGCCTCCCACCTTGTAATGCTGAGATTACAAGCGTTTGCCACCACGCCCTGCTTCTTTTTTTTTTTTTTTATTTTGAAACAGGATCTGGTCTCGAATCTGCTATCCTCTGGTCTCCGGCTCCCAGGAACTGGGATTATAAGCATGCACCATCGCAACGGGCTGATTTGTAAATTTTGATGGAGACGCTGGCTCCCGATCAGGACTGGCAGGGGACTTTGAGGTTGGCATCACCCGCCAGCAGGTGCTGAGGATGGGCAAAGGGGTACTGATTGAGCGCCAGGCATCGCCCCCACCAGCAGCCTCCAAAGGAATCTGAATATCTCCTTTGCATTTATCCCCTTATGAAACAATTCAAACTATAGAGAAGCAGAAGAAACATGCCATGTACCCATTCTGGAAACTCAGTTTCATGAATTCTAGAGCTCCCTATGCAGGCTCTTTCTTTAGATTTTATGAAAAAATAGAGTATGACAGGCGCTCCTGTAGCCCCTCTCCCAGGGCCCCACCCAGTCCTTTCTTCTTCCCTTCCTCCTGAGAAGAGCCACAGCCCCAGCTGATTTGCTTTTCCAGTGCACGGAGGCAGACGCTTGTTGCGTGTGTAGTACGTGCAGCTGCGTTTGTTTCATAGCGCTGTGCCCATTGTGTAGCCGGGAGCCCAGAGGCCCGGCAGGTGGCCCCACATGCCCAATGCTCCCCTTTCAAGGGTGGCAGAGTGAGGCTCACACTGGGAATCTCTCCAAAGTCCCTCTCATGGGGGCATTCTGTGATCTCAGGGATCCTGGAAATACCCTTCTCCCAGGCTACCTGGGTCAGGGATGAGGCTGCCAGGATTTATTGGAATGATTTTAGGGCTCCAGGGTCTTGAGGGGCCCAGGTTACTTAGGCGAGTAGAGAAGCCGAGATGGACTTGGCCTGGGCTCTGTGCTGCTTCCCAGAAGGGCAGTCTGTCCTCTGTGCTGGTGCGGGGAGCTGTGGCTGGGGTGACAGGGCTGGGCCACACCTCGGCAGAGCAGAGACAGCTCAGTCCTGGGAGAGTCACATTGGTAGGGATCACAGGACTCTGGGTCAGAGGAACGTGGTCATCTCTCCTGCCCGCTCCGTCACTCTTGCTGAAAGGTGGGTCAGTGGCCTGGGAGGGGGCGCTGGGCTTCCAGGGGGCCTGTGAGTCTGGGGGATGCGAAGAGGGTGAGATGCATTGGTGGCTCCTGGCTGTCCCAGGCTGGAGAGAGCAGGGTCTGCGGCGGGCCTCAGGCTGCTGGAGGAAGTTGGGGTGGGGTCTCCAGGCATGGACGTGGGCCTGAAGAGAGGCCCCACACCCCGTGCGATCCTTTGTGGACCTAGTACCTGCACTCCAGCATGAACCGGCATGCACACAGCCAATACATGCACTGAGTGCCCAAACTCACACATGTGCTCACATACCCACACACAAGTACACATGTATGTACATATGCACCCATACGCAAACACTCATGTATACCCAAACACACACACAGACCCCCAAACCCAGCGCACACCCCAAACACACACATGCACACCCCACACACCCTCACACACATGCACACCCCAAACACACATGCACATGCTCAAACACAGGCATGCATACACATGTCCAAACACACATGCATGTGCACATACACCCAAACACACAGGCACACACCCAAACACACACATACCCTCACATCCAAACACACACACATACATGCACACACTCAAACGTACAAGCATGCATGCATACTCTCAAACACAAGGCCGACATGCACCCAAACACACGCGCATGTGTATATATAACCAAACACACACAGACACACACTCTGAAACACATTTGCACGTTGTGCACACACCTGCAGAGTGGAGCACTTTCCACCACTAGAGGGTACTGCAAGTCTTCCCGATAAATTCATCTGGCGGAAACCTGTGCCTGTGTGCTGCTGCATGCGCACAGACACAGACACACACACGCAGCCAAAAAGAAAGAGAAGAGAAATCCCTCCAAAAATACAGCCATTGATGGTAATTCAAGTCAACGACAGCCGTAAATCCTGAGGCTGATAACAATAATAATAAAGTATGCCCCGAATGATGCCAGATTAAGAGAGATATGGAATGGTCCCCTCCCAGATCAATGAGCCGTATGGGGACTTTTCCCGTCACACAGGACCCCCCCCCCTTCTCTAGGTTTGTGGGCAGCGAATACAGCTCCTTCCCGACACTCCCTCTAACCTCTCTGCACCTCCAGGAGCTGCTTGGTGGTGAAAATCAGAGGCGGGTTGGAGAAATCCCACTTCCAAGGTCCATGTCCCTGGATCTTAGGGGGCCATTCTGCTTGTCCCTTCCTGCCCAGCTGAGGCCCTTCTAGGACCCCCGCCTGCCCCCCTTGGCTGGGCTGTAGCAATGGGACCCCGTCAGCACTCCACCTGCACCTTGCTCCTGCAGAACAGGGACCAGCCCGAGCTGGCTGCGGCGTGACGTCCCTCGTCCTCATCTAGGTCAGATGGCGCTGAGCCTGTCTGTGCACTGGTTTATTTTAAGCTTCAGGGTCTCCACGGCCAGGGAGAGTCTGGTGATTTCAGAGGTGAGTTCTGGGTCCAGCCTTCCAGGCTCCGGCTTTGTTTGAGGCTCTGCTAGGCAGGGTGAAAGGTCATGGCCACTTATGAGATAGCCAGAGGGGCCTGGGACCTGGGACCCTCCGCCCTCACCGGCCTCCAGTTTAAAGCATGCCCATGATGGGCCCTGGCTCGCTGCTTGGGCTTTCCCCAACACCAGCCCTTAGTGTTCTGCTCTGAATTCTGGAGGCAGCACCGGGCTCCCGGCCCTCCCCTGGCCCTGTCCTGGCCTGATCTCTGTAGCAGCCCTCCATAAAGCACTTCCTACACGTTCCAGGCCCTGCTGGGCTTGGGGGGAGGAGGAGGAGATTCAGAGGGACCCCCATTGGAGTGGGGACAGCTGAGTCAACACTGGCTGTAGCCCCCAGTAGACAGAGCCACAGGTTGTGGTCAGCAGTGAGACCTGGGAGGATAAAATATAACACCTTACACCTGGAAAAAGGTTTTCCCTTTTGAGTACATATGCATTTTTTTTTTAAACTAGAGATTGAACCCAGGGGCATTCTACCTCTGAGCTACACCCCAGCCCTATTTTATTTTATTTTTTTATTTTTGAAATAGGGTCGCACTAAATTGCTAAAGGTTTCACTAAGTTGCTAAGGCTGGCCTCAAACCTGCCATCCTCCTGTCTCAGCCTCCCAAGTACTGGGATTACAGGCATGTGCCACTGCACCTGGCTTACATAATTTTAACAGGTACTTAATTGAACACATACTGGGTGCCAGGCATGTACACATAGGAGGCTGAGACTGGAGGATTGCAGGTTCCAGGCCAGCATCAGCAACTTAGCAAGGTATATAGCAACTTAGTGGGGATGTAGCTCAGAGGTAGAGTGCCCCTGGGTTCAACTAATCCCCACTACCAAACAAACAAACAAACAAACAAACCAAAAAAGAGAAACAAAGAAAGAAAACCCAGAACAAAACAAAAATAAAAACAAACAAAAAAACAAAAAATGACGAAAGGCAGGGTCCTTGTTTGGTTGTGTATGAGGTTCTTCTGGCTGCTGTAACAAATCACTGAAAACCAGGTAGCTGAAAACAAGAGAAACATCTCTTTGCAGGTCTGGAGGCAGAAGCCAAGAAGAAGGTGTGGTCAGGGCTGCATTTCTCTCTGAAGGCCCTAGGGGAGGGTCCTTCCTGCCCTGCCGGTTGCTGGTGCCCCTGGATTTCCTTGTCTTGTGGTCACATGGCTCCAATCTCTGCCTCCCTCCTCACCTGGCCTTCTCTGTGCTCCGAATTCAAATCTCCCATCTCTTCTCTTACATGAACATCATTTGTTGAATTGGGGCCCATCTTAGTCCAGGGTCTTAACTAGTTACATCTGCAAAGCCCTTCTTTCCAAATAAGATCTCACGCATGGGTACTGGGGGTAGGACTTGAACATAGAAATAAACAAGAGAACAACACAGCCAAGAAGTAAAGAGGCAGAAGGGATTTGGGGAACCACTGGGGGTTGGTGTGGCTGGATGTGGAAGAAGCTACAGGAGACGGGGCTATCTAGGCAGGGTAACCTGTTCTCATCCAAGTCCATGCCCTCCTACGGAGAAGCCTAAAGCTGGAGGTGACATTTCAAGGGTGTCTTTGGCAGCCATCATGTGCTCCGGAAAGATCCCTCCATCAGGGATTCTTCAGTCTTTTTTTCCTTCTTTTGTGGTGCTGGGGATGGCACCCAGTGCCTCATGCATGCCGGGCAAGTGCTCTACTACTGAGCTTCACCCTTAGGCTGGGGCGTTCTTTTTTTTTTGGTCCTAGGGATTGAACCCCAGGAGTATTCTACCTCTGAGTTGCATCCACAGCCCTATATTTTGTTTTGAAACAAGGTCTCACTAAGTTGCAGAAGGCCTTACTAAGTTGCTGAGGACTGGCCTTGAATCTGCCATTTTCTTGTCTCAGCCTCCCAAGTACTGGGATTACAGGCATGCACCCTTGTACTCTGCTTGCCTTAGGGCAGGGGAGTTCTTAATTTGAATCTCGAGTAGAGCATCCAGGGGGCCTGTGTGTTTTGGCTGGAAAAAAAATGACATCTCTTTTGAAAGCTGGCATTTCCTTTGATCATGACTGGAGGCAAGAAACCATGGGCATCACGCAGCACCTGGACTTGCTCGTGCCGGGAACGTGGGGCGTAGCTTTGCATCTCCCTGCAGCTGCCGGGGTAACTGAGATCCCACTTACGCTCATCACGACGTTGAGATAATGACAGCTGCTGGTCCCGTCCTGATGCTTGTCACCAAATCTGGTTACACGCTGTGTTCACAACCCCCCTCCCCAAATTACCAGATTACAGATGCCCTCTCTCTCTCTCTCTCTCTCTCTCTCTCTCTATATATATATATATATATATATATATATATATATATATTTGGTGGTACTTGGGGTGGAACCCAGAGGCTTTCTACCTCCAGGCTATACTCCCAGACCTATTTTCTATTTTATTTGGAAACAGGGTCTCACTAAGTAGCTGAGAGCCTCACTAAGTAGCTGAGGCTGGCTTCGAACCTGCGCGATCCTCCTGTCTCAGCCTCCCAAGCGCGGGGATTACAAGCGTGCACCACCACGCCCAGCTCCTTAAATATTTTGATCATTGTATTTCAACAAAGTTGATTCCCTTATATTCCTATGTATTGCAGTTTATGCATTTTATTTTATCTTATTTATTTATCTTTGTGGTACTGGGGTTCCTGGAAGCCCTTCTACCTCCGGGCTACACTCCCAGACCTATTTTTATATTTTTTAAAATTTTGAAACAGGGTCTCTTAAGCCAGCAAGGCCGGCTCCAAACCGGTATGCCTCCCAAGTGCAGGGATTACAAGCATGTGCCACTACACCTGGCTAGTTTATGCATTTTAAAGTGTCATTTTTTGGGGAGGGGGAGAGGTCCCTGGGATTTCAGGTGCAAATGGGTTTCAGCTGATGCTGATGGACTGGATGGCAGCAGGAGTGGTCACGGAGGGGGGATGGCTTCAGGCAGGCTCCAGCTGCAGAGAGGATTTGAAGCCTCAATCAGGGTTAAGCTGCAGCTTGAGGCTGAACTGTAGCCGCCTGGCTCAAAAGACTGGTGGGTGGTGTATTAGTTGCAGGGGAAGGGGGGCCAGACTTAGGGGCTTAATGTTCATCTTCTTTGGTTCTGAATGTTTAATTTGGGAAAACCCAAATGGAGAAGTCTTAAGGGGCTGTGGCTTTGCTGGACTGGCCATTTGACAGCTGCCGGCCCAATCTGGGAGTTCACCTGCAAGAACTTTTTCCTCTCAGTAACCCTGTGTGGCAAGTCACTCTCAATTTACAGATCAGGAAACAGAGACCTCTCAGGGGCTGCAGAAACTTGTCCTGGAACTCAGATGTCCCTTGTCCCATCCCTGGGCTCTCCACTGCCCCACGTCACAGCATTTCCTGGCCCACAGACACCTGAGGACCCCTCAGTGTAAGACCGTGCTCAGCTGGGGCTCAGGTCTCCTGTCACCAAGATGCCTGATGTCCACCTGCGCTGTGCAGGTGAGTAGGTGAGAGCCAGTGTCATTCTCGGGAGCTAAGGGCCTCTCCATGGCTCCCTGTCTCTTGGTTTCTTTCCTCCTCTCTGTTCTTTTTAAAATACTTATTTATTCTTGTGGTTTTGAGGACTGAACTCAGGGGCATTCTATCTCTGAGCTATACCTTCGGTCCTATTTTATTTTGTTTTGAAATGGACTCTCACCAACTTGCTGAGATTGGCTTCTAACTTGTGATCCTCCCGTCACAGCCTCCCAGGTACTGGGATTACAGGTGTGTGCCACTGCACCATCTCCTCCTCTCTGCTCTTTCTCCCTTCCTCCCCCTGCCCTCTTCTCTATCCTCCCTGCCTCCTCTTCCTCCTCCTCCCTCTGTCTCAGACAGACAGGCACGCGCACACACACACACACACACACACACACACACAGGCACACACACACATACACAAACACACACACATGCACACACACACGCACACACACACACACGCACACACACACATACACACACAGGCACACACACACATACACACACACGCACACACACACAGGCACACACACAGGCACACACACACACACACACACACACACACACAGAGGCAAAAGCAATTTGTATAGCTTCCTAACCACCTCCACATCCCCACCGAACCCATGCGGTCAGAACCAAACCTGACATGAGACAAGAAAGAAAGACATTACTGTATTAGATTCCTTTTTGGTCACCCAGCCGGCACGGAAACTTTCAGGATGATTTTTTAGCCAGACACCTGGGTTTTCAGAGCAGACTGTGCAGAGAGGAGCGTGTGTGAGCCCTTGGTCCCCTTGTTCAGAAACAGCTGACTTCAGTATCCAAACAAACCAGAAAGCCGAGCGCCGTTCGCCTCCCCTGTTACCCCCTTTCTGTGCAGCTGCGGCCAGATGCCCTGGAACCCAGCTTTCTGCTTCAGCTCCGTATTTCTACCACCAGGGAGCCCAAGGTCACCCCCGGGGCAATGAACAAAGGGAGGGGTGCTGGGTCCCTCAGTTGTGCCTGGCTACTTGGAACCAGGTCAGACACAGACATACCCAGCTCCTACCTGCACCTGGGTACCTGTGGCCCCCAGTGTTGGGCGCTCTTCCTTCTCCTCCACCCTCCTTCTGAACACCTGGGCACTCCCTTCTTCACTCCTTGGCCTCCACCTGGGAAAGGGGGCCTCGTGCTGTACCTGCACCCACAAAGCCCCGAGGCAGGGGAGGGCTCTGGGCATCCCCTCCTCCAACCGCAGCTCTGTCCTCCCAGTGGTGAGGCCCAGAGCCTCAGTTTCCCCATAAATGGGAACAGAGAGGGCCAGGTTTGGAAACAGAATAGGTAAGCAAGCCCGGCACAGAGAGACAGGGGGATGGCTCTGTTAGCCTGTCCGGAGTGTCCACTTTGAGGCTAGAAAAACTGAAAGCCCGAGACGGGGCTGAGGGCTAATCGGTGGGGAGGTGGCTCTGCCCGCCAGGGCCGCCCTGAGGCACAGAACAGGTCTGACTATGAGTGGCCCAGTGTGGGCCGGGGCAAGAAGGGGGTCCCTGCAACCCCTCAGGTGAGGCCAGCCCTCTGCTTTTGCCAAATGTTTGTTATTTGTATATTTTCTTGGTACTGGGGACTAAACCAAAGGGGAATTTTACCTGAGTTACACCTCTGGCTCTCTTTTTCATTTTGAAACAGGGTCTCAGCTTCTGAGGCAGGCTGTGAACCTGTAGTCCTTCTCTCTCAGCCTTAACGAGTACTGGGGTTGCACAGAACAAGCCACTGTGTCCGGCTCACTTCCGTGTTTTTGTTTTAGTGAATAAAAATTCCATGAAACACCTGGGTCAGGAGAAAAGTTGGCGGGAGCCAGGGGAGGCCACCCAGGGAGCCAAGCCCCTTGCCCTTCAACTGAAGCTGCATGTCTGAGCTGCTGCTGGGGTCCTGCTCAGGCTTTGTTTCTCTTTGTCCTCAGTGCATAGATAGGCTAAGGCCTGCGAGGTCTGGACAGGCCACAAGCAAGCCTGGATCTCAGATCCAGGGAGCAGGTGCCCAGGGGTCCTCCACCCTGAGAATGCCAGGATCCCCACCCTCCCAGGAGTCCCCTTCCCACCACAGACCTGCCCCTCCCTCCCTCAGTCCCCAGCATCCCAGGAGGAATCTGATTGGACTTGTCAGCTGGAGAGGGGTGGGTGTGGGTGGGGACAGTGTTACTATAGAGACAGAGTGACCCCGGAAGAGCTCATGATGTACTGTCAGCGTTGATGTGATTAGGTCAGGAGGATCCCTGGTGCGGCTTTCGGGGATGTGCTTTCGTCTTTGAATCAACTCGCCTGTGCTCTTGCTTCTGGCCTCTGTACTGTGAGAGCAGGGGCGTGCTCTCTCCTTCTCTGTTTCCCCAAGCTCTGCAGATGTAACCAAGCCTGACATGGACTGAGACTCAGAGATCTCCAGAAAACTGAGAGGGGTGGAGCAGACAGGGTGCAACTCTTTGGAACTCCTCACTGGAATTTATTTCCTTCTCCCTGGAATCTGGGCTGGCCTGTGGCTCCCTCATGGACGGGTCCTTCTAGGGCTCCCATGGCTAGTGCAGGAGTAGCCTTTTAGTTGCTAAGAGCCCTGTCATGCAAGAAACCCCAGCATCCCGGTCAAATGTGGTGGCACATGCCTGTCTTCCTAATACTTGGGAGGCTGAGACAGGAGGATGCCAGGTTTGAAGACAGCTTCAGCATTTAAGAAAACCCTCAGCAGTTAAGTGAGACCCTGTTTCAAAATAAAAAGGGCTGGGGGGTGTAGCTCAGTGGTAGAATGACCCTGGGTTCATCCTCAGAACAACAACAACAAAAAACCAAAACCAAAAACAAACCAACCCCCCCAAACAAACAAGCAAACAACAAACAAAGAAACAAACAAACAAATAAAACCTCAGGGGTAACTTTGGTAAAGGTGACAGACAAGTTCACCATCCATATTCAATAGTCCCTATACCCCCGCTCCTGCTAAGCCCCAAGCCTGCTCTGCTCATCAGCCACGAGGCCCCGGCCTGCAGCACAGGTGCCCCCTATGGAGGCCAGGTAGGGGCAGGGTCCTCTTGGAGTGTCTAACCCACGTGGTGAGACTCTGCAAGATGGCGCCAGGAGACACTAGACTTTCATCAACAGGAGGGACAGAAAGGGGGCGTGGGTGGGAGACCAGACAGCGGTGGAAGGAGCAAGGGGGCTCACGGCACTGCGGGAGAGGTCGGGGAGCTCCAGGACGCATGCCTCCGGAGAAAGAGGCAGAGAGAGGGCCGCGTGTGTGATGGGCCATGTGATGCCCTCTTCACTGTGGAACCACGTGGGGGAGTGAGAATATGCAAGTGGCACATCTGTGGAGACTTCCAGAAAGACTCACGGAGATACCCAAGCATGTGGCTTCCTGTGTCTGGAGGCGGGTGGTGGGCGTGGCTTTGTGTGCTCTGGAGGAGGGTGTGCGGGGCGGGGCTCCCTGTGTGCTTTAGAGAGGGCAGTGTGGTGTGTGGCTTTCTGTGTGCTCAGCAGAGGGTGGGCATGTGACTGTGTCCTGGAGAAGGCTGGAGCTGGGGTGGGGCTTTTCCTGTGAACTGGAGGGGGTGGAGTGAAGGTGAAAGATGTAAACCTAGGCCGAATGTGTGGCTTGTGAATGTTTTATCTATTAGAATTGACAACCGGGCGTGGTGGCGCACGCTTGTAATCTCAGCACTCTCGAGGACAGACTCAGCTACTTAGTGAGGCCTTTTGCAACCCAGTGAGACTCAGTTTCAAAATAAAGAATAAAAAAGTAGTGATAGGGATACAGCTTAGAGGTAGAATGCCCCTGGGTTCCATCCCTAGTACCACAAAAAAAAAAAAAAGAAAAAAAAAAAGAATTGAGTGTCCACTTTCAAGTGATGTTGAACAAGCCTCACTCCCTGGAGTGAGACCTCAGCTGTCTGAGGTCCCAGGTCCTTGGACCCTGTGACTTCTGCGGTTGGAAGTGGACTTCTGCTCTACCACCAGCCCAAAGAGGACAGGCTGGACGTCCCGGTTCCCATGGCCGGTTCCCATGGCCGCGCGGAGTGGGGCTTGGGCAGGTGTTCGCCTGTGGCTTCCTTCCGTCGCGTGACAATCCCACGAGGTGGGACTTGTTCTCAGGGCCTCTCTCTCTTGCAGCAGGGTGGCCGCAGCAGGGTGGCCACAGCTGGGGCGGGGCCGGGATATTTCCTGTTGATTTCAGTTGGGGTTATTGGGGTTTGAAACACAAGCTGGTTTGGCTTCAGTGGGAGCAGTCTCTCCAGCCCGGGACTCTTGGAGCAGGGGCGCAGCCATAGCCCCGCCGGTACCCTGGAACTCTCCCTCCAGAAGACAACCCAACTTCATGGAATTAGAGAAAAGAAGCAGGACAGAGGATGGGACAAGAGAGACTCCAGATTTCAGCAGATGCTGGAAGAAAACTTACTAGACGTGGAGCTGGGGGCTGGAGCTCCCAAGCCTCAGTTTTCTCATCTGTAGAGTCGCTTCAGCACCGCCCTGCCTCCTGATCTATCGGAGGGAGGGAAGAAGGGAGGAGCCCACTGTCAGGGATGCTGCAGACAGAGCCAGACCCGGACATGGCTCACGTTTAGAGGGTTCCTCGGTCACGTGCCACCAACTAGCTCTGCTGCGCAGATGAGGCAGTGAGGCCTGGGGAGGTCAGCCTCGGCCACTAAGCTAGACCCTGTTTTAAAATAATAAACAAAATAGGGCTGGGAGTATGGCTTAGAAGTAGAATGCTCCTGAGTTCAATCCCCAGTTCCAAAAGAGAAAGCCAGGGAGCGTGTCCCAGAGTCACGGCCTGGCTAGGTCTTGCTGGGGCACAAGACCACCTTCTTGTCCAAGACAGGAGACCTGCATCCTCTGCCACCCTAGCCCCAAGCCGGCGGCTGCCCAGGACACCAAGCGCTTCCTCAGTTCCTAGAAGAGCAGAGGAGAAGCCTGACCAACAGAAGCGAGGGCCCCAAAGAGCATCTCAGAATTCAGAGATCTAAGCGGAGCCCACCACGGGCAAATCAGGCAGATCTAGGTGGAATTCCAGCTGGGCAGCTCTGTGACCTTGGTCAAATTACTTAACCTCTCTGAGCTCTTCTCCCATATAAAGAGGAGAAGAGTTTGGGGATAAGTAAGTAAAATTACATTTACACGGCACTTGACAGAGAGCAGGAGTTCAAAAGATAGTTGCTAATATTTGCCAAACCTAAGCGCGATGGCTTTTAACTTTTTTGGAGATGACAGGATCCTTTGGGAACCTGAGAAAGCCTGGACTTTCTCCTCTGAAAAGTGCAGACATACAGTTATAACACAATTTCCCGGGGCTCGCCTCTCATGGTTAGCTGCGTGACGGGCAGCCGTGGGGGGTGGGAGGACCGAGCGCCGTCGCTGGCCTTATCAGCCGGGCACAGGCTCCCTGCCAGAGCCCCGGGCTTCAGACTCAAGTATGGACAGTTAAACCCCGCTGTGCATCTTCGGGCAGCCTCCCTGAGTCCTGGGCTGGAGCCAAAGAGAAAACACAACCGTGAGCCCTGGTGTAGTCATTGAAGGCAGGCGCTGCTCTCTAGGCAGCCCCAGGCTTTGCTGGCAATGGAGAAGTTAGGGGACGAGGTCGGGGTCTCTTTTGAAATCCTCGCACGGACCCCGGGGTTTCAGCGCAAACCCTTCCCGCCCTCCTAGCAGAAGCATGCCAGCCAGCCCGCGTGGTTAGCATGGCCAGGGGAGGGAACCCAGCACCGCTTCTCAGATACCCTCCCCCAAGCACCCTGTCCCTCTCAGACGCTACGCAAGTCGGGAGTTTGGCAACTCTGCACCGCAAGCCTGGGGATTCTGAAGTTAAAGAAATAAATATAAATAAACCAGGGAGCCTTTTACCCGGATGTTTCCAGTCACATCTGTCCCCACCCCGGTACAGCTTCTCAAGTGGAGACAGGACGGCCTCGGCCTGGGGAAATCTTACTGTTCAACTGAGCCTTTAACAAGGTGGAAGCGGAAGGCCCCCCGCCCTGCATCCCCGCCTGGTGCTCATCCCGCCTTAAGCACCTGCAGCCGGGCCTCCGATCGCGGCCTCTCCAGACCCAGCACGTCCAGCCTGTTTCTGGGGGCTGTTTTAGACAGGACAGAGGCTGTGCTAACTGGCTTCCGTGAGTGTTGCTTTCTGTTTTAGAGGCGGGCTCGGCCCCCTGGCGGACTCAGATCCTGAGTGGTGCGGAGATGGATTCTGAGGCGGGGAGGAGAGACAGAGGCGCCTCTGCAGCCCCCGTGTACTCCCACCCCCCCACCTGGGCTTTGCAGTGCTAATTCATCTTCTGAGAGTCAAAATGCCAAAATATGCTACAGGCTGTACAGTATTTTTTTTTTCAGGGCAAGATATTTATTGACACAGTTCTCCTATTAACAATTCATATCTTGATTATGCGGCGAAAGCCCAACAGAAGGATCAACCCACGCTATTCAAAACTATAGAGAAAAGGGCTTCTCTTATATTTATTAGGAATTGCCCTAGGCCACAAATAATGGAGGACCAAGATAGCCACTTAACAAGAGATACAAATTTCTTTCTGTCTGCAATAAAAGAAACCCAAGCCGCCACCCTGGGCTCCGAACATCACCAGCAGCTCTGGCTCCTCTGTCTCTGTGCTCCGCCATCCTCCCCAGCTTCCTACCCTGAGGGTCACTTCAGAATTCCAAGGTGACTCCTAGAGGTCCAGCCACCACATCTACATCCCAGGCAGGAAACTGCAGAGATGGGCTGCTTGTTTCCTTTGCCCCCCGCAAACCTTTCCTCGATTACCCCCAGCTTCAAGGGATGCTGGGACAGATGGTGGCTTAGCTGTGCATGTGGGTTCTCAGAATCAGGATCCTGGCAGGAAGGAGGGGAGTGTGGACACTGGGGTGTCAATTTGCAGTTGTTCCCGGGACCTCCAGCCTCTGAAGATGTGGCCTGGTGCCCAGGGTTGGGCATGAGTGGCTTGGCCTGGATGTGCCCAGTGGGGTCCATACTTGGGTGAGTTTGTATCAAGTGGGTAAGGAGAAGAAGGTTCTAGAACCACAGGCCTTTCCTGCCTGCTGTAGGGGCAGTAAAATTCTCCTGGGTAGTGACTAGAGGAGGCCCTAGGAACAAACCCAGGGACAGGTGAGTGGAGCTGGAGTTAGGGGTGCTGGGTCCCCACACCCCCATCCTACACGGGAGCCCTGAGTCCTTCTCAGCCTCAGTGCGGCTCGTTGCGAGTGGGATTCAGCTTCGGAAGACGGCAGGTTTAAATGAAGAACTACTAAGTTGAAAACAAAGAACGGGGGTGATTTTAATGCAAGAGAAACAGGAGCACAGTCGACCTTCCCTCCGCGGCCTGTGCTTGCTGTGTCCCCAGGGCCCGCCCACGGGGCACACCTGGCCCAGGCCTCATACTCCATGGCTGTGCTGACTTGGAGGGGCGCTGGGCTGTGCTCAGTGCCCTCTGCCTGCCCTACTCTGCCACGGCCGGCAGGGCCTGACTACGGCCAGCAGCCTGGGGCGGGTGGACGGTGCCCTGCTCCTCCCCGGGTG
This sequence comes from Muscardinus avellanarius, assembly GCF_963383645.1. NCBI lineage: Eukaryota > Metazoa > Chordata > Mammalia > Rodentia > Gliridae > Muscardinus > Muscardinus avellanarius. The sequence goes on from NC_137796.1 coordinate 72,408,114, forward strand.
TGTGTCCCGGCTCCACCAGCCCGGTGGGCGCTCCATCGTGGGCGGGAGGCGGCCCCAGCCCGGGGGCTCTGTGGGCAGCAGGACCCCTGCCCCGCGACTGCTCAGACTGGGTGCCCTCCACACAGCTGGTCCTCGTCCACCCAGATGGTCTTGCGCTGCTCCTCGCCGATCCTGTCTTTGATGACCCGCAGCAGCTCCTCCACACTGCCCCACATCTCGGCCTCCACCGTGGCGTACAGGCAGGGCAGAGCCTCCAGCTCCTTCTCCTTCAGCCGGCACACGCGCAGGAACTCCTCCTCTGTCTCCGGCAGGGGCAGCAGCTTCCTGGGGGACAGATGGGGGTGTGGGGAGGCTGCGGGGCGGACCCCAGCCCAGGGGCTTGCAGGACTTCCTGCCGCCCCCAGGAGGGCCTCCGGAGGGAAGACCACCTGACCCCCGGGGCCCCTGCTGCGCCCGCCAGCTGCTCCTCTGGCCACTTTCAGCACCCTGTGCACGGTGGAAATCCCACATGGAGATTTTTAAGGAGTTATTTTTTTGTTAATTATGATATATGAATATAAAACTTACCATTTTACTGTACATATGTGTGTATATGTTAGTGTGTGTGTATGTGTGTGCTGAGGATTGAACCCAGGGGTGTTCTATCTCTAAGCGACATCCTCAGCCCTTTTTATTGGTATTTTGAAACAGGTTCTTTTTCCGTTATCCTGTGATGGCCTCAACCCTGAGCTATCCTTCCTCTTCCAGCCTCCCATGGACTGGGATTACAGGTGTGTGCCACCATGCCTGGCTTTATCTATTTTGTTAAGTGTGTGATTCTGTAGCGTTCATTGCTGTACAGCCAGTGTCCTGAACTTCCCCATCTTCCCAGACAGAAACTGTACTTGCTAAACACTCACTCTCCGCCTCCTCCCCAGCCCCTGGTAACCACCATTCTACCTTATGTCCCTGTGGACTTAACTACTCCAGGGGCCTCCTGTGAGAGGAACTGCAGTGTCTGTCCTTTTTGTGACTGGTTTTTGTACTCAGCGTAACCTCCTCAGGCATGTTGGAGCAGGTGTGAGAATGCCTTTCCTTTTCAACACTATTCCATTTTACATATTCCATTTTACATATAGACCACATTTGGGGTATGGACACTTGGGCTGCTTCCGTCTTTTGGCTATTCATGCTGCTGCTATAAATATGGGTGTGCAAATACCCCTTACATCCTGCTTTCAATTTCTTTGGGCAGAGACCCAGAAGTGGAATTGCTGGACCATACAGTACTTCTGTGTTTAGTTTTGGGGGAACAGCGTTGTGTTTTCCCCAGTGGCTGCACTGTTTCACACCATGTTACATCCCACCAATGGCATGGAGTGTTCCGGTGCCTCCACCCCTTGCAAATGCCCTCGTCAACGCTGAGAGTTACTCTGGCCTTTGTTGCTGTGGGTTCCCCAGTGCCTGGCGCTCACAGGCGCTTTGAAAATGCTGGTGAGAAAGAAGGAAGTGGCCTAACCTCACTTAGCCTCTGCTATCCCTTCTGTGAAATGGTCATGCGCTTTTTCCGCAGCCAGGGGAGGACAGGCAGGGACCCTGGCTGATGCCCCTCAAGGGCAAGACTGCCCCGTCTCTCAGCCCCCATCCTGAGCACCACCTCGCCTTCTAGCCAGTCTCACAGCCCTGTGAAGAATCCTGCAGGCTGTGGGCTGGGTGGGGAGCCAGAGTGAGCAGGGTTCCTCAGCTGGGACCCTGTCCTGCACCACCCTCTTTGCCTGGGTCGCCACACCCAGGCAGGGAGAGGGCACCTTCAGAACCCCGGTGGCTCCCTGCCCTGCTTGGGATTAGGTGGCCAATTATTCTGGTGGCAAACACACCTTGATGTGGTCCAGACCCACCTCCATCCCTCACTGCTCAAACCCCGGCCTCCTTGGGCATCCACAGCTGTGTCTGGCCAGCTCCCCCAGATGCCCCCAAGCTGGCCAGACACAGCTTCCCTCCTAGCACCTGTCCCCACCAGGAGTGTCCTACACGGGTGGGCTGGCGTCAAGGTCAGGGGCTGCGTCCATTAGGGACTGGGGGCCTGTTCCCAAGGAGGACCCAGTGGAGGGATGAGCGGAGGCAGCCAGGAGGCTTGGCGGGGGAGAGGCGAGAGGGCAGGTCTCCGCCCTACCTGAACCTTTTGATGTTCTTCTCGGACACGCGGATGCAGAGCACAATTGGGTAGATCTTGCACTTAATCAGGTCCCGCACGCAGCTGATCCCGGCCTCCAGCAAACAGTGCTTGTTCTAGGAGTGCAGTGGCCTGGTTAGTGGAGGCTCCCTACCCTCCCCGGCCCACGTGGGCGCTGGGAGCGGGCTGGGCTCCCGCTGCACTGGCTGGACCAGGGAGTGACCAAGGCATGACCTGGTAACCGTGGGCTGAGACTCTGCACGCTTGGTACTTCCCATGCCCCCCTGCGCACAGTGATGCACTCAGTGATGCACAGAGTAGGCCCCAGAATGATTCTAGTGAAATAGCTGCTGCACTTGGGAGGATCGCAGGTTCAAGGTCAGCCAGGCTCAGCAACTTAGTGACACCACATTTCAAAATAAAATATAAGGAGGGCTGGGGGTGTAGCACAGAGGTAGACCACCCCTGGGCTCAACACCTAATACCAAAACCAAAACAAAATGAAACAAACAAAAACACCTGCCTCCTGCCTGCCCAGCCCTTGATGGGCGTTTGGTACCAGGCAAGAAGGTATAAAATAGCAGAGAGGTGAGGTGGGCTGGTGGGTGCTTGAGCATCTCCAGGGCTCTGAACCACGGGCTTTTCATTTCGGAAAAAGATGACCCCTGCTTTGCTGAAGGCATACACATCGAAGTGGGACGTGGTGGGCATGCTTGTAATCCCAGCATTTGGGAGGCTGAGACAGGAGGACTGCAGTTTGTGGACAGCCTCAGATACTTAGTAAAGCTCTTTGCCACTCAGTGAGACCCTGTTTCAAAATAAAGAATGAAATCCTGGTGTGGTGGCGCACGCTTATACTCCCTGCACTTGGGAGGCCGAAACAGGAGGATCACACAGGTTTTAAGCCAGCCTCACCTACTTAGAGAGGCTCTCAGCAACTTAGTGAGACTCTGTTTCCAAATAAAATATTTAAAAAATAGGTCTGGGAGTATAGCCCAGAGGTAGAAAAGCCCCTGGGTTCCACCCCCAGTACCACCAAAGAAGCAAAAAACAAACAAACAAACAAAAATTTAAAAAATATAGGGCTGGGGGCATAGCTCAGAGGTAGAATGCCCCTGAATTCCATGCCCAGTACTGCAAAACAAACAAGCAAACAAACAAACACAAAATAACATTGAGCTTGGCATCGAACCAGAAGGTGAATCTCGTGTCCTAGGTGTGTAGTTGCATAAACCCACACAGTGCACACACCAGGGAGCCGTACCAGGCACAGAGGGAGAGGTGGCCAGAGGCCCTGGGCTCCCGTCTGGATGCTGCTCCTGTCCCTGACTTCTGATGCCACAGGGTTTCTGGGTGGCATTTCTACCTCAGCTGAAGTCATATTGGCCCAATCACCCTGCTCATTTTCTCTCTGCTCTGGCTATTAGAATTTCCTAAACTTCTTGGTCCCAGACTTTTACTTTTGGTAGTGATACTAGGGATTGAACCTAGAGCTGGGGCATCCTAAATACCTACCTACCTACCTATTTATTTATTTATTTATTTATTTATTTATTTTTGTTTTGCAGTACTGGGGGTGGAACCCAGGGACATTCTACCTCTGAGCTACACCCCAGCCCTATATTTTATTCTTTATTTTGAAACAGGGTCTCACTGACTTATAAAGGGCCTCGCTAAGTAGTTGAGGCTGGCCGTGAACCGCCATCCTCCTGCCTCAGTCTCCTGAATGTTGAGATTACAAGTGTGCGCCACCACACTGGCTATTTACTTATTTTTTGAGACAGGGTCTGGCTATGTTGTTCAGCCTGTCCTTAGACCTGTGCTTCCTGTCTCAGCCTCCCAAGAACTGGGATTATAGGTGTGCACCAACCTGCCTGGCTTGGGCCCATTCATATTCTCTCTCCTCTCCTCTCCTCTCCTCTCCTCTCCTCTCCTCTCCTCTCCTCTCCTCTCCTCTCCTCTCTTCTCCTCTCTCTTCTCTCTCTCTGTGCTTCTCTGCTGGGGATTGAACCCACTGTTGTTCCACCTCTGAGCAACATCCCCAGCCCCTTTTAATTTGAAACAGGCTCTCAGTTGCTGAGGCTGGCCTTGAAACTGTGATCCTCAAGTCTCCCAAGGACTGGGGTTACAGGTGTGCACCACCACACCTTGCCTGGGCCCAGACTTTCAGTATCTCAACAGATTATCCAGGCTGCCTAAAAGCTCGGCCTCTGCCTCCACAGGTATCATTGACACCCAGCGTGGCACAGGAGTAGTGTCAGTGGGTGGCACCTGTCCTGCTGCCCCCAAGGGCACAGTCCCCCATGGGGCTGACTCAGGCCCTCCACTGCCGGAGGCTGGGAGCCTCCCCACAACAAGCTCTAGGAGGGGAAAAGCAGGTTTGGCCTGGGAGCGCCCGCCCTCACCTTGGCCGCCACGGCTTCGATGTTGGCGGGCAGGACACACTCGAATGTATTACAGTTCTTCTCCCGGGAGTAGATGATGGTCTCCGTTTTCTGCCTTTTGAGAAACTCTTCTCTTGTGATAATATCTGTGGGGAGAGGGGCCTGAGGCTGGCGTGGTGGTCTTGGTTGGGGCTGGATCGTCCTCTCAGGCCCCGCTGTCCCCTCCTGGACTCCACAGTCTGGAAGGCTGCTCCATGCACCCAAGAACGCCCATGGTGGGGGGGCGGACAGCCAAGGGTGTGACATGCACAGTCCGGTCCTTTGCTGCATGGACCCACGTCTATGGCTCGACTGCTCTGCACCCAGGGCCCCAAGGTGCAAGGCTAGCAACCCCATCCTGGGCAACGCCGGGGTAAGGGGCGTGACGTGCACAGTCTGGTCCCTTTGCTGCATGGACCCACGTCTATGGCTTGACTGCTCTCCACCCAAGGCCCCAAGGTGCAAGGCTAGCAACCCCATCCTGGGCAACGCCGGGGTAACCCCGTGGCCTTGGCCTGCCCCTCTCGGGGCTCCCTGTCCCCTGCAAACTCAGAGGCGGTGCCCTTGGGCTCTTTGAGCTGCTCCCTGGAGGGCTCTCCACTGCGGGCCGCCCCTCCGCGCTCACCTGACTTGCAGATGGTGAACTCCATGGCGCCTCCCGAGTTGAGCAGCTTCTGGACCAGCGTCTTGGCCAGCATGGTGGGCGTGAAGAGGACGGGCCGGCGGCGCTCACAGTGGAAGGCACGCACCAGGCTGTAGGGGATGAGGCTCAGGTTCCTGCTGAGCTCGCTCTCGGGGTCCAGCTCTGGCAGGGGACAGGAGGGCTGGCTGTCAGAGCCCCCCAGCCGGAGGCTCCCTCAGGACCCCGGAGCCTGGAAGCCTTCCAGGGAGGAGGGCACGCTCGGGGGATGCTCTCAGAGAGTGCTCCCGATGCTCCTGGGGCTGTTTCACGCGCCCAAGAACGGCCTGAGGAGACTGCGCCCATCTTGGGGACAGCCAAGGACATGACCGGCACGAGCCCAGGCAGTCTGGGACGTAGTGGGCTCTGAAGGAAGGGGTCTCGTTAGCAGATGGTCAGGCGGGGGCGTGAACTGGGACTGAGGAGGAGCAGGAGGAGAGCTGCGCTCAGGGTGGCCCTGGATGAAGGAAGGGGACCACAGCTGGCAGGATGGTGGTGCCACCAGGCAAGGCCTTGGGCCTTCACCAGGCAGGAAGTGACTGCCTGGCCTTGGCTCTGCCTGTCCAAGCCCCCTCTGGACAGTGCTGGGGAGCAGAGTGGAGCCCCAGGGGTGGGGTATGGTAAGGCCAGCTCCACGCAGCCTGAGGACCTATTTCCCAGAAATTGATGGCCTATCTTTGCCAATGTTCCCTGGCCTGGCCGGCCCAGAGGAAGCCCCACCTGTCCTCTGGCAATCTGTGCTGGGGCTCCCTGCCTCTGAGCGAGGCTGGCCTGGCCAGGTCGAGGTGCAGAGAGGCTGGCTGACTACCAGCAGAGGGATGGGCCCAGGGGACCCGGTGGTCCCCCACTGGCTAGATAAATGCTAAAAGGCACTCAGTGGGGAGAGAAATCAATCAACGAACACTTCCCAGCAAGCAGCTCCAACTAACATGGGCCTGTGGGCTCTGAGTGCCTAGGAGGACTGGCCAGGCAGCCTGCAGTGGCCAGGCGGTCACCACGCACCTTCATGCTTCTCCGTCAAGAGCTTGGTGGCGTCCAGTGAGGACCGGGCCAGGCTCCCCAGAGGGCTCCCGGTGATGATGCGGACCCGCTCATCGCTGTTCATACGCTTATACTTGTTCTCAGACCTGCTGACGAACTGGAGGGATGGGCAGGAGAGCTGTTCTCAGCGCTTTGTTTCTGCGTGTTTTGGGTTTTGTTTTTTGGTGCTTGGGATTGAGCCAAAGGTCGTTCTACCCCTGAGCTATACTGCCAGCCCTTTTTATTTTTATTTTTGGTGGTACTGGGGTTCCTGGAAACCCTTCTACCTCCAGGCTACACTCCCAGACCTATTTTATACTTTTATTTGGAAACAGGGTCTCTTAAGCCAGCACAGCTGGCTTCGAACCTATGCAATCCTCCTGTCTCAGCCTCCCAAGAGCAGGGATTACAAGCGTGCGCCACCATGCCCACCGTCAGCCCTTTCTATTCTGAAACAGGGTTTCACTAAGTTACTAAGGCTGGCCTCAAGCCTGCGATCTTCCTGTCTCAGCCTCCCAGGTTTTGGGATCACAGGTGCGTGCCACCGCCCAGCGCTGCTTTGTTTGCCTCAGCCCGGACAAAGTGAGGCCTCTGTTCAAATCCCAGCTCTGAGCTGGGCATGGTGGCCCACATCTGTAATCTGTTTTTGGGAGGCTGAGATAGAAGGATCACAGGTTCAAGACCAGCCTCAGAAACTTAGAGAGACTCTCATCAAACTAGTGAGATCCTGTTGCAACAACAACAACAACAACAACAGCAACAACAACAACAACAACATAATTAAAAAAAATGTAAAAGGGCCGAGGGTATAGCTTGGACATAGGATGCCCCTGGGTTCAATCCCCAGTACACAAATCCCAGCTCTGCCCTGGGAGTCCAGGGCCAGGCCCTGCAGACACAGGGGCTGCCTGGCAGATGGCTGAGTGCTGCAGCTCTTGGCTGATGTGGTTGGCAGGTAGTTGATAAATGCCCATGCCCTCCACCCACCCAACTTTACCAGCACCCGTCTGTGCCTCCTCTCAGGGTTTGGAGTCGTGCTGCTAACCATTCCTTCGAGCCTCCTCTGTTTCAACATCAGGGTGGAGCAGCGGGGTGCCACCCTTGACCCCCTGGTGCTAATGGGTGTTGCACCCACACGGAAGTGTGCTCATGGGATGCATTTCTTCCCCCTCCCTCCTCTTTCTCTCCTTTCCTTTTTGCAGTACTGGGGGTTGAGCCCAGGGACATTCTACCTCCCAACTACACCTCCTACTTTATTTTTTATTTTGAAACACAGTCTCACTAAGTTGCAGAGGGCCTCGCTAAATTGCCAAGGCTGGCCTTGAACCTTCAATCTTCCTGTTTCAGCCTCCCCAGTACTGGGATTAACAAGTGTGCACCACCACACCAGGCTAAGGGGTTGCCTTTGCTTGTGTTGACTGCTGAGGGAAGAAATGGCTCCAAGGAATGCTTCTGTGTTTATGTGAAATTACTTCTGAGGAGCTCACACAATATGCGACAACATTCCCTATGTAATGATCTGTGCCCAAAAAAAAAAAAAATTTATTTTCCTTTTAGAGTTAAGTATAAGGGAAAAATATTTTCTGGTCCTGAAGAGCTAAAATGTTTCTTTCCACAGATAGATAAGATGTAAGAACCTACTGGGTTTCTCATTTTTCCTTGGTTGCTGGGATGCTCAGATAAATTTAGTGGCACATGCTTATAATCCTAGAACTCAGGAGGCTGAGAAAGGAGGATCACAGGCTTGAGATCAGCCTCAGCAACTTAGTGAGAACCTGTTTTATTTATTTTATTTTATTTTGCGGGTCTGGAGATGGAACCGAGGGGCATTTGACCTCCAAGCTACATCCCTGCCCTATATTTTATTCTTTATTTTGAAACAGGGTCTCACTAAGTTGCAGAGAGTCTCACTAGGTAGCTGAGGCTGCCCACGAACCGTGATCCTCCAAGTCTCAGCCTCCCGAATGCTGGGATTACAAGCGTGTGCCACCACGCCCAGCTTGAGAACCTATTTTAAAATAAAAAATAAAAAGAGTGTGGGGATTGTAGCCTAGAGGTAGAATGTCCCTGAGTTTAAGTCTCAGTACCAAAAAGTATTAAAAATGCGAGGAACTAAACTGGCCTAAATATTTGGAATGTTTGTTTTCTTTTCCTGATACACTCTTATGAGCCCAGGCATTTTACCTCCGAGCTAGACCCTCAGCTCTATTTTTTATTTTGAAACAGGGTCTCACTAAGTTGCAGAGGGCCTCCCCAAATTGCTGAGGCTGGCTGTGAGCCTGCAATCCTCCTGTCTCAGCCTCCCAAGTACCGGGATCACAAGCGTGTGCCACTATGCCCGTTCACTCTGATTTTTCTACTAATATTTTAATAGCTCACTTGTTTAAACCCTTTTGGCTGAGTTTCCTCACATATTTTTATTTTTGTGGTCCCGGGGATTGAACCCAGGGGCCAGGTTTACCGCTGAGCTATACCCCTGGCCCATGTTAAGTTTTTGTTTTGAAGCGGGGTCCTACTAGGTTGCTGGGAGTCTCACTATGTTCCTGAGGCTGATCCTCCATCCTCCCATCCTCCCAAGTGCTAGGATTACAGGCATGGGCTACTGAGCCTGGCCTCCTCAAATCTTTTACAAGTGTGGGACTTGCTCCTAGCAGGAGCGTGACCCGCCTGTCACTGAGAGAGTAGGCAGGACTGAGGCGCCCTGGAGCTGTATAGACAGGAAGCTGTCTTGGTGCAGGCCCCTCTTCTTGGCAGCAGGAGGGGGTGTCGCAGCAGAGTGAGACGGTCAGTGGGCGTCCAGAGGGCCTCACCTGAAGGAGCTGGCCGAAGAGGAAACTGGCTCTCGAGAGGCGGGGACTGACCCGGGGGTCGCTTGTTGAAAGTGGCTCCTCGGGCTGCAGGGTGTTCTGAAATGAGTTCACCCCTCAGTCAGACCCAGCGGGGAAGGCAGCACGCCTCAGGGTGACTGCTGCCCAGAACACGTGACATGCTCCCTGTGGCAGCATCAGGTGTGGCTGCATCAAAGCGCTGGGGACGGGGGGGAGGCAGGGAGGCTGGGGAACGGAGGCCTGCTCCCACAGGGGCAGGAGCAAAGGCACACTCCAGCAGCCTGGCTGTCCCCTGGCAACGTGGGAGCCGGCGAGGGCCAGAGGATGGGGCTGCTTCCAGGATGCCGTCCCTCCCTGGGGAGCTGTGCCCTGCAAGTCACCGCTTGGCAATATGGTGGACTCCTGGATTCTGCCCGTGGGCCCAGTGAGCCCCTGTCCTCACCCCGCAGGGCTGGGGCCACCTACCCGCAGGGCCCTCAGGGTGTGGTGGGCCGAGTCCGCCTCCTCCCGGCTTCCCCGGTGCATCAGGCGTTGCAGCTTGACCAGGAGGAGCTGCTGGGCCCTGGAGAGGTGGGACAGGGGACTCTCAGGGGCTGGAACAGAAGCCAGGGCCTGTGGGGCAGGGCGTACCCGGCCTACGCATGGACGCTGCTGGACGTGTGAGCAGACCCTGAGGGACTCCTGGGAGAACTCGGGGCTGGCCAGGGGCATTGCTAGGGTGAGCACTAGGGTCAGGGTGGCTGGTGGTTAGGGTTAAAGTCAGTGCCATGACTAGGGTTAGCGCGGGGGCCAGGGGCAGGTGCATTGCTGTGGGGTGCAGTCAGGTCCGAGTCAGGGTGGGATAGAGTTGTGGGTGGTGGAATTGCGTCTGGACCTTCCTCGCTGTGGGGCTGTGACCGAGGGCTCAGTGGCTATGGGTCTCAGCTTCCTGGCCTGCCAGTGTGGTGTGGGGATGGCCACCTCGGGGGCCAGCCTGAGAGCCTTGCAGGTCACCATCAGGATCTAGGGTGCTGTGGGCTCAGAGACACTCCCGAGATGCTGCGTGTGACAGGCCCGGGGACTCCATCCTGGGCAGCCTCGGGGGTGAGCCCCGTGGTAAGACATGAGCTGTGAACTTGAGGAGAAGATCCCGAGTGTGGCCGTCAGTAGATTGGAGGGGTGCTGAGACTTAAGTGAAAGGGAGGGACAGCTTCCTGCCGTCGGGGGGAGGGGTCCGCACGGTTCAACTGGCAGTGGGGCCTTCTGGGAGCCCCTCTGCTGCTGTCCAGAGCCCCGCCAGCCCTGCAGCGCCTCCCCAGGGCCCTGGCCTCACCGGCTGTAGCTGGGGATGGTGCCCACGTCCAGGTCGTGGTCTGTGAAAGGGTCGACCCGCGCGCACAACCACTCGTGTCTGTCCTGGTACATGGTGTCCCGGACGTGCACGACATCATCGCACTTCAGCGACAGGGAACAGGCGTCCAGCTGGCTGGAGATGTTCAGGTTCAGCCGGATGTAGAAGGAGTCTCCGGATGTGATGAGGCCCTCTTCCATGTCTTTTAGCAGCTTCCGGTACCCTAGCAGGGAGACACCCCCACACAGCTGACTCACTGACCGCCGCCCTCAGGTGATGCTCTGGAGCTCGCGGCCAGGCAGAAGGCGTCCACCTTAATCAGTGGGCAGCCATGCCGTTGATGGCTTTTCCTTTGTGTCTTGGCTGCCAGGGAGCTCAGAGCTAAAATTTGTGCCAAGTTGCAATGATGGCCTTTATTATCATTTCTGTTATAATCCCCGTACATTCCCTACCATTACATGACTCTTGTTTTTTACTTAATTGATACATAACTTATATGTAGTAAAACACACACGTTCTTAAATGCAATGAATTTCCACACATGTGTATGCTTGGGTAGCCTCTACCCCAAGTCCTCTCTGTCAACACCTTTCCCCAGGGTTACCTTTATCTCGACTGCTATGGCCCTCACTGAGCTGAACCTCCCTGCACAGCAGGGAAACAAAACTGCAGAAGTGTTTCTGCTTCTTGCCGCTGTCCCTCAACATTATGTCTGTGACGTTCATCCATTATGTGGCAACGTGGCAGTAGTGTTCCTTTTCACGGCTGCATACTATTTTCTACATTACATGCTTTTTTTTTTCTATTTGTTTGTGTGCACATTTGCATTGTTTGGAGTTTTGGACCATCATACATAACTCTGCAATGGGTTATTCTCTTTTCTTTTTTTCTTTTTGGTACCAAGGATTGAATTCAGGGAATTCTACCTCCAAGCTACATCCCCAGCCCCCCCCCTTTTTTATTTTTTATTTTGGAAACAGGGTCTTTTAAGCCAGCGAGGCTGGCTTCGAACCTGCACGATCCTCCTGTCTCCGCCTCCCAAGCGCGGGGATTACAAGCGTGCCCCACCACGCCTGGCTCCCCAGCCCTTTTTATTTTTATTTTCTTGGTAAGGATTTTGCTAAGTGCCAAGGGTCCCATTAAGTTGTTGAGGTTGGTCTTGAACCTGTGATCCTCCTGTCTCAGCCTCCCAAGTATGGGGATTATGGGTGTGTGCCACCACATCCAGCTAGAGCCATTTTTAAACATTACCTTTGGTGGGCATAAGTCCTCATTCCCCTTGAAAATACACACAGAAGCGGAATTACCAGGTCATTGAGTTTCTAGACATTTTGCTTGGGTAGATACGGCCAAGTGGCTCTCTAAAGCGGTAAGACCGTAGCACGCGTTTCTAACCTTATTTGAATGTCACTGTCCTTTCGAGGAAATGTTTGCAAACGCTTTGGAAGGAAGCAGAGCACAGACCATGGATAAAATAAATGCAGCAGACTCTGAGTGAGCGTCCAGGATGTAAGTCTGTGATGTAAACCCCTAAGCCCTAAGCCCGGGGGCACAGTGGACAGTGGGGGAGAGGGTGGTTCTAACAGCCGGGCCCCAGGATCTCCCCAAACAGCTATACTGTGTGTTCCAGGGGCGTCTCAACCAGCTGGGTCACGTTCCTGCTGGGTCCCTAGATATAAGGACTCCCCGTTGGGTCCTTCCAGGGCATCTGGCTTTGCACAGCACATCTTGCCCCCTGCCCAGGCCAGGGTGGATGGCCCTCGCTGCCTGCGCTCTCGCCACTAAAGTGAACTAAGTTTCCCTGGAGTCCCAGCCTGCGGGGCCACGCCACCGCCTGGCCTCGGGGTACTTCTCTGGCAGCACACACAGGCTGTACGCAGGGCTAGAAGCCAGGCCGCGGGAGCTGGAGCAGCCTGCCCCATGTGTGGGGGCGATGCAGCCGACGTTTGGCGACAGAGCACCATCATCTTCCGCAGGGGCGCCACCGCGGGAGGGCGGCTGGAGGAGCTGGCTCTTTATGCTCTGCTGAAACATTCATGAGCCCATGGTTAAAAATAAGACCCAGCTGCGGAGACAATCACGCAGGAAACCCCGAGGAGAGGACGGAACTCAGGCTTCGGGGGACAGAAAACAAAGCTCAGAGCCCGCTGCCGGGAGCCGAGCCTGAGATAAAGGAGAAGTGATTAAAAACTGTGGGGGCCGGACAACTACAGGGGGCCGCAGGGCACAAGGCCGGGGGCCGTGATGTGGCTCAGTGGTCCTGCCTGGCCCAAGGAGGATGCAACCTCCCCTTGTGGGAAGGGGTGAGCCGGACCAGGCTGGGCTGCTGTGTGTACTGCCTACTGTGACAGGTGACATCCCAAGGTATCCCTGGGTGGACTCTGCCCAGCGTGAGACAGAAAAGCTCCAGCTCCAGGTGGTCGTTGCCTCTGCCTGCTCTCCCAGGCCTGCCCCTTTGGTCCTGGTATGGTGCTGGGAAGGGTTCATTCCTCCCACTGACTCCAAGGTCCTGGGCTGTGCGGTCACTTCCCAAGGTCGAGCCCACCCGCTGGCGTGTGTGGTGGATGCTGGCCAGGCCTCACCTTCGTGGTTGACCTTGTAGTGCAAGGTGACGGGGCCGCTGCACCTCTGGATGGTCCAGCGGGCTTCCTCCTTAGTGCACGTGTCCAAGGGGACACTCTGCCTTTCGCCTCGGATGCAGCCTTCCAGCTGGATATCAAAGACAAACTGCTTTTCCCTGGGCTCTGTGGGTGAGCAGGGCTGTGGGGCTGAGGCTGTGGCATGCAGGAAATCAGAGCTTCCCTCCCCAAGCAAACCACCGGTGGCTCTGGCTGCCGAGGGGCAGAGGTGTGTCTGCCTGCATCAGCCTGTGCGTGGGCTCTGAGAGCTGGAGTAGGAGTTGGGGCCCGGGAAAACCGACAGCTCAGCCTCTGGGGGACCCATCTGCAGTGGGCACGTGAAGCACCCACCCACTCCCCGAGTGCCCTGGTCCTCACCAGCAGCAACTGGTGGCCCTCGTGAAGCCCCGCCTTCTCAGCCAGCGAACCCGGCTTGACTGAGTGGATGAAGCTCCCACGCGCGTTGCCCCCCAGCAGGGTGAGCTGGGTGATGAGGCCGTCGCCGGTCAGCGTGGTGTGCTGCACCGAGGGCCCGGGGCCCCGCGCCTGCCCCACCGACGTGACCGAGGGCCGGAAGGGTCTGAGTTGGGACACAGAGCAGTGGTTAGGCGGCAGCAGGGCACAGGGGACAGGAGCTCTGAACTGGCACTCCACCGGGCTGGGGCCTGGAGGGAAGCTGCCTCCTGCTCCTTGCTGCTGCAGCGAGACCTCCTCCGGGGCCTAAGCTGACCACCCGCCACGTCAGGAGAGGCCCCTTGAGGGCTGCCCTCTGGGATAAATAAGTGTGTCATGGAGGGGCCCAGGCCTGCCGGACATCTGAGTCCTGCCTCTCCACCCCCATGCTAGGTGACCCGGGCAAGCCCCTCTCTTTGTGGGCTCAGTTTCTTGTTTGTGCAATCAGGGGTCAGAGGGAGTGATTTGTGACTCAGGATGCTGTGATTCCAAGACTGGTTCTTGGAGGACACGGGTGACGCAGATAGTCCCCGCTGCCCGCCACCCCAGCCTCCCCAGCGCCGTGACCGCCCGTACCTTTCTAGAGAGAACTTCCTAAACATGAGGTTGACCTGCTCCAGGTCATAAGCATCGAGGCCCTCGGACTGATGGGAGGAGGAGGAGGAGTGGATGGAGGGTGGGCCGAAGGAGTAGCGGTCGTGGCTGTCATCTGCAGGAGCGAGGGTCCCGTCAGGACCAGGAGCAGCCAGGGGAGCACCAAGGAGTGTTCCCTCTCTCACCCCACCCTGGGATGGCTGAGACAGGTGTGCCAGGCAGCATCCTGGAGGCACCCCCCCAAGCTCCTCTGCGGTCGATGGTCAAGTTCTTATATCCTCTCCAAGACAGACATTCCCCTGCCTCTAGGAGGCCCCTCTTATCAGGAAGCCTTACCAACTGTGATTAGGAACTCACTTATCTCTTCAGAGTGGAGCACCCATTAATAGGTGCTAGCTCTGTTTCTGAACTGGGTCTCTGGGCCCCCTCTGAAGTGTCACCACACCCATCCCAGTTCCACAGACTGGGGGGCTGTTGCCGCCCCCACCCCAAGTTCCCACCTTGGCCAGATCCTGAGGGCCCTGGGGAAGGCGCCCACTTCACACAGCACCTGGCTGCTGGGGTGGAGGGAGGCGCACATCCCGCTTGCTCGGGCCTGATAACAAAGGCTTTCTGCAAAAGGAATTTTTCCCGACACTGCAAAATACTTTGGACGGCTGCCCAGGATTCTCTTCCCAGCTTCCCCCTTCCAAAACTCTTTCAATTCTTCTCATTACCCAGCCTCGATTAGGTGCTAACCTCTCTTTAACACTCAGTGGCTTCAGATGGTCCCCAATTAAAGAGGACCACTAATCTTTCCTTTTATCTGCTGGTAGCCTTGGCTGGACCGGTATGGGGGTGGGGAGCCCTGGAGCGAGGGGCCGGCAGGGCTCACCTGGGAGGGTTCTGAGCCACTGTCCCCAGGGCTCCGGGGATGCTGCCACCCTCCAGAGGTGTGGCGCCACCTCTCGAGCCTCCTGCGTGCCTCCCGCGCCCCCGCTCCACGCGGCTTCTCCTAGGGTTTGCCAATCTGCATTGTCTGCCCACTGGGTCATAGCTGGGTCACCACGGTCTCTGCCCAGGCAAGTACTTGGAGATGGGAGCCCGGGTCCCTGGCAGCTAGTACAGGCATGGCGAGCGTGCTGAGCTGATCCACACTTCCTGGTGGGGAGGGGCAGGTAGCTGGATGGTAAACCACTCTCTGCCCCAGGAGACCAGGCCCTGATTCCTGGCTCTCTGCCAGCCAACTCGGGGCCAAGGGAATATCCCTGTTTCCAACACCTCTCCAAGACCAGCTCTGCCCGTGGGTCCATTTTAAGTCTATTGTGCAGCCTGGGTCCCCGGGGCCCCGCCTCCATCTGCAGTTTTAGGGGATGAAAGTCCCTCTGATCCAGGCCTGCCATGGTTTCAGCGCCCCCCGCCCCTTCTACATTTTGTGCAGGCTGGCTAACAGCCAAACACACGCACTTCTCGCCAGAAGCCCTGCTTCCAGCCCACCTCCCACCTCCTGTTCCCCCTCGTCTCTAAGACCCCACTCCTCCACGTGCGAACCGAGGATAACAATAGCAGCTCTGAAAGCAGCTGTTGCGATAAGATCAAACTGGACCAGGTTTGCAGGCGAGCACCTCCACGGTGATTGGCTCCGACACACAAGAACTATTTTTAAAAACCCAGATCTAATTCTGACGCCTGCTTAGCAGCTGAGCGGCCCCTCCTGCCTGCCAAGGCGTTCCCCGCTCACGGGAGCTCACCTGGGCATCAGGTCAAGCCCGTGTGGAATGCACATGCCTCCCGAGGGCCTGCTGTGCACACGGCTCCTTCCTAGCAGGTCTGTGGGACCTGACCAGTACTCACCGTCTAGGTCCAGGACGTCGAATCCACCACTGTCATTGTCTTCCTCGACGGTGCTGTAAGACACGGGGAAGGGGTGGGATGGGCACTTGTGTGTGCGTGCAGGGGTGAGAGAGCAGTGTGGGAGGGAAAGGAAGGTCAGCAGGTGGGCAGAGGGGCTGGGCCAGGAGCCTGAGACCAGCTGAGAGGGTGGAGAGGCCTAGTGACCTTGGGGTCTGGCACCCTCCAGCAGGTGCGCAGAGCCCCATGGCCCCAACTGCTGTGAATCTGCCTCTCAGTTCCGGACATGGCACCTGCTTGGCTTTGATGGATGGGTCTGAGAGGGTGGAGTGCACTCCAGACAAGGGGAGGGGCGAGCCCTCAGAGATCAGGAGGTGCAGTGGCCTTCCGAGGACCACCTACTGTCTCTCCACGCTGGCTGACGGGGAGCAGCCACTGGCAAGACAGTGTGGGTGGTCCCCCATCCAGTGAACAGGGCTGGCAGAGGGGCGTGGCGGGCCTCCTGAGCCAGCCAGGGCAGGTCATGCTGCAAGGTCCAAACCCAGGCCCCGCAGGACTGGGGATGTGACTCTAGTTTCCCCACCATCCTTTGCTCTCAGCCATTCTGGAAAGAAACACTTGACTTTGAATTCCCGGTGCCAAGTATCGCGCGAGCTGGAAACACCCGGCTCCGGCACTGATGGTTTTTGGGAGGTAGGTAAGCCTCCCGAAAGTAGGGAAGCCATTGTTCACTCTTTGGCGGGAAAAGCCACACTCTGGAAAAGCCTCAGGACCCAAGGACCTGGTTCTGGGCAGCATGGGGCCAGGGACGGGAGGTTTTGTCAGAGGCTAGCTAGTGGTGACCCGGGGAAGGCCGCCTCCCTTCTCCACCTCGGCCCCTCTGTACAAAGGGCCCCTTGAGTCAGCAAGTGGGTGTGGCAGGCAGACAGGGTGAGATCCCTGGAGCTCCCATTGCTCACCTGCGCAATGGCGCATCCTCCTTACAGCGCCTGACGATGGAGTCGTTTCCTGGGGGCTCAGCGGTGATTGACATGATGCTGCTGCGGCTCCGATGGGGCTGCTTCAAACACATGGCACAGACATGTCACGGGAGCCAGGCACCTCTGTGCCAGTGCCTCCCTGCAAGGACACCATGCACGAGGGGACTGAATCTAGCTGGGACTCCTCCCCACCCCTCGGGCGGTGTGGACTCAGCGTCTGGTCCTCCACAGCGACCTTGGCCAGGGGAGGCTCCTGCTCAGCTTGGGGCAGTCGGGAGCTTGCAGCACATCTGTTCTTACATCTGCTCACAGGGAGGACTGGGGCGGAAACGCAGAGGCTGGGGAGGCCAGGGCGGGCCTGCCACGCTGCCCGGGCTGAGCTCCATGTCCTGGGGCTGTGCCTGCTGTGGGCAGCTGCTCTAGACAGCATGAGGAGTGCGGGCTAGGGAGGGTGACCTGGGGAACCAGGCCTGTGGGCTCCCGGCAAGGGCTTAAACAGGAGCCTGGGATTCTGCCCCTCAGAGCCGCCATCAGACAGGACTCATTCGTTACAGAATCTCTGCCTCCCCCAGGGCCTGATTTGGGAAGCAGAGCTGACATGTTTCCTGGGGCTTCCCTTGGGGTTAGAGTTTCTAATCAAGTGCCTTCTGCTGCCTGGCTGGGGCGAATGACACTGGATCTGGGGGCTGGGGCGCTGCTGGCTCTGCTCAGGTGGGCTGCAGCGGGGGAGTGGGAGCGGGGTGCTGGGTCAGGTGTGTGCCTGAGCCACTCCTGCCCTGCCGGCCTCTGCGGGGCTGAGCACGTGTGGAGCTCTGGACAGCAGCACTGTTCTCCGCAGCCCTCCCACCCCAAAGCCCCACTCCTCCTCCTGCCAAGTGTTAAATTGGGAAAGGAGGCAGCCAGGAGGTGTAAATACATCCTGAGGCTGGGGAAACATGTTTAAATAAACATAAGGAAGGCCTGGGCTGCAGCCCAGGAGGGAAGGGGCAGGCTCAGCCTGGCAGGCCTGGGCGTGGGGGGAGATAGGTGGGCCTTGGCCCGCACCGCAGGGACGGGGTTCTGAAGGGCTGGGGTGCACAGGCAGAGCGGAGCCCTCAGTTTACCATCTTGGAGAGGGAACTGGTGACAGGCAGCGAGTGGGAGGAGCTGGGGCTGGCGTCTGCGCTGTTGTCTTCTTGTCCCTTGACTGTCCTCGTCAGAGACGGAAACCAGAGAGGGGAGGGAAAAGAAGAGGTGGAAATCAGAGCCCCTGCTTGGCCCCTGAAATCTCTTGCTAACAAGTGTGGAATGACCCTCGCCCCCGTCTAGTATCTGGAGGAGGAGCCTCAGCATTCTCTTCCCCTTTCCCCACCCAGCTGCCGGCTGCTGCAGGGGACTCTTCTCTTTTTTTTTGTGGTACTGGGGATTGAACCCAGGGGTAATCTACCTCCGAGCTATACCCCCCAGCCCTATTTTATTATTATTTTGAAACAGCATCTTGCTAAGTCGTTGAGCACCGGCCTGGAACCTGTGATCTTCCTTTCTCAGCCTCCCAAACACTGGGATTGCAGGTGTATGTCAAAGTGCCTGCCAGGGGACTGGTCTTGTTCACCAACACGTCCCTGCCCCCAGCCAGCCGGGCTCAAGGAAGCCCCGCCCAGGCCGGACAACATCACCTGTCATGGAAACGTGTATGCATCGGTCCCCAAGCAAGGTCCCCGGTGAGTGTTCTCTGAGGGATGACGCCCACTGGAGAGCATGAGCGCTCTCGGAGTGGGGGTATCCCTGCCTAATTCTCCATCATCACGAGGACCCCAGCTTTCCCTGCTCGCCTGGGCTACGATGGAGGACCAGGGCACATGGGCCAAGCCTGCCACCTCCTGAGAAGAGCTGTCCTTGGTGCCTGTCCAACAGCTCTCCACCCAGGTCCCAGGTTCCCCTGCCTCTGTCTTGCTGTGTGTGTGTGTGTGTGTGTGTGTGTGTGTGTGCGCGCGCGCGCGCACGTGCGTGCCTCTTGAGGGAGGAACCGTGCGCTGCACTTCCCCGGGCCCTGGAAGCTCGCACCAGGTGCTCCTCAAGCCTGGCAAAGAGCAAAGAAGCCCCGTGGCTCTGCAGCACCCTTTTCTTCCTCTTGGGGGTAATGCTCTCGGTCACTCACAGGCCTCAGTCCCTTTGCACGCCCCTTCTAATAAAGAAGACCATTGAGATACCTTCTGTAGCCATGAGGGAGCTGGATCAGGCTCCAGCTCTGATCCCTGTCCTCCATGACCAAAGAGACCTGTCCCAAGTCCAGTCTGAACTCTTCCCTCTCCTGTCCTCCCCAAATCCACCTGAAGGTCCTCAGCAGGAAAGGATGAAGTCCTCTTCCTCAGTGCAGCGCTCCAGCCCCGTGGGGCTGCCCGGTTTGCCTGAGTGCTCACTACCAGGCTCTGTGCTCCAGGAGGGCAGTCAGGGCAGCTTTTGGTAATATACTTCCTAGACTCCACCCCTCTCTCCGCCTCCCCTCCCTAGCCCGCTGTCACCCGCCCCAGGCTTGCCATGGGGCTGAATTCCAAAGGCAGTGTGTCTTGGAGAAGCAGGGACACAGGGAGAAACCCTCAGGGAGGGCCTTGCTGCCCCATTCTGCCTAGCCAAGTCTCAGAGGGAGGTCACACAGTCCTTGGCTGACAGGCCAGGAGCAGAGGCGCACAGCTCTCGGGGAGTGGCGGGGGTGAAGGGGAGGGACCACAGAGGCCACATGTCAGTGGTCAGGGCTCCAGGGCCCTTCAGATGAAGATGAACATTAATCACTACCTGATAGGCTCCCTCCACCCCAAGACCCTCAAGGCCTAGCCCCGGTCCACCCCGCAGGGTTGCTCGTGACCGTGGGAGAAACAGATGGTCTGAGGGAGGCAGAGTGACAGATGAGGAAGGGCAAGAGGGATCCGGGCGTCTCGCTAACCTTGAAAATCTGATGTTCGCTTCAGGCTGATGGGGGATTTGGCTCTCTGCAGCTGAAAGAGAGGGGAGGGGAAGAAACAGACAGAGGACACAAATCAAACAAGGCCCCAGACACATGTCACTGGAGCTAAGAAAGAGTGAAGCGTGGCGGGACTGTCCTGCTTCTCGGTCTGTGGCTGCCTGAGCACGATGCCTGTCTCCCATGGCTGGGACAGGGCGCGGTGGCTCAGACAAGCTGCCCCAGGGAGGCCTGGCCCAGGACGAGAAGTGCTAGAGGTTCAGGGTACCGTGTGCAGCACAGGCAGGGAAGGCTCGGTGCACAAGGCAGGGGGACTGGGGAAAGGTGTCCTGAGTCTCCCGTGAGGCTCTGCCCTGGGGCGCGGTGCAGAGGCTGAGGCAGGTCAGGCCCTGACGAGCTGGCTGCGTGTGTCCATTCATTCCCTCGCTCTCTCTCGAGTCAGCCCCGTGCCGGGGACTGCACTGGGCGCTGAGCCATGAGACAGAATCCCTGCCGTGACAGCCTGTGACAGGCACTCGATATTTACTTGGTGAATAAGCAAATGAATCTGGAAATAATGCTTATTTCATTCTCTTTCTTTTTTTTTAACTCTTATTATGTTTACAGGAGAAAAGGAATCAGTATAAATAATCAAGGAAAAACCATGAGTTGGCATGCTTTCTGTTTCTGGAGCTGAAACAGGTTAAGTCACATCTGGGCATCCAGGACCCATGCCTAGCCGGACACAGGCTGAGGGGGCTCCCGGCCCCAGGGCCTGCCCTTGGCGCCTGCCCCACGCCCCTGCACCCAGGTACCTGGATGCCCTTCAGGTTCATCCTGCGCCTGGGCGGGGGGTAGGGCAGGAAGTACTTGTTGTCTTCAGGCGACTCCTCTGAGGTGGAGGAATCATCGGCTTCCTGACCATTGGTCCTGGGGCTGGTGTCCCCAAAGTTCTGAGAGACGATGGTGGTAGGCAGGTTCCTGGGAAGACTCTGGAGACAGAGAGATGCCAACGCTGCAGACGGGCGTGCTGAACAGCCAGCAGGTGCAGAACAGCTGGCTAGGGCGACGGCATTCCCTCGGGCCTAGGAGCCACACCCTGTTTCTTGTTTCTTCTCTGACCTGACGTCCGCCTGGACGCGGTGGTCTAGCGTTCCAGCTCAGTGGTCTCTCCTTGTCCCCACCTGCCTCCCTCCTGCAGGGCCTGGGCCGGGCCCTCGCCTTCCTGTACAACAGCGAAGGGGCTGCTCCTGTCTTGGCCCCTTCCATTCGGCAGGCCTCTGTTATCTCTCCAATGTCTAGCCCCATGCTTAAGCCGAAGACAGAGACTATTGCTGAATAGTGCTGGAACACAGCGCTCTCCTGTGCGCTTTGGGGCCACCGCCTCACTTAGTCCTCCCTGGCAAGCATACAGTGTTAATAGAGTTCAAAGTCACTGCTTACAAAATAAGAAGCTGAGAGCACTGGCAGGTTCCCCCCCCCCTTTCTTTTTTCTCTTGCAATACTGGGATTGAATGCACGGGCACTCTATCACTGAGTTATACGCCCATCCCTTAGCTGTCAAGGTTGACCTTGAACCTATGACCCTCCTAACCCAGCCTCCTGAGTCACTGGGGTTCCAGGCATGTGCCACTATGCCTGGCTCCCCCAGGGCTGCACAAATCTCTCAAGGTTCCAGAATGGCTGCCAAGCCCCTCAGTGCGCTGGGCATACCTTGACTCCCCCGTCCCTCCTTCTTCCTCTCCTCGCCTCTGGGCCCGCTGAGGGCTGGAGCCTGGGATGTCCTGCCGCCTGCCAGCCATGCCTCACTGCAATCCCTGTGGCCAGGAGAGCTCTACTCTCCAATTCACGTGTGGATTTAGCAGATACTCTCTGGGCTTCCTGGTGCCCACACTGGGCCGGGCGTTGGGAACAGGGCTGGCCAGGGAGCTTCTGCACGATGACCACCTGAAGCCCAGGTATGCGCACATCACAGAGGTCCAACTGTGGGTCAGTGAGGTTACCCATGAAGGGGCATTGGGACCACCGGGAGATGAGCACGCCTGTCCAGGGGAGTCGGGCGGCAGCGTCCAGGCGGAGCCAGAGGCCAGCCTGGGCTCCTGCAGGGTCCTCTTGAAACCCGCAAGTGAGGGCCTCCTCCCTGGGTCCCACACTGCCCCTCAGACTTGGAATCACAACATGGTGTTGGGAAGTCACGTTCCTGTATCGCCTCCACAGTGGACTCTGCCTTCTCTGAGGGGAGGGGGCCTGAGCACAGTCTCCCCGGGGCTCTGGGGAGCCACAGACAATGATCAGCGCTTATAGCTGGGTCCCTTTTCCCTTTTGCTATAAAGGGGGACAGTAAGCGAGTATCCTCTGCAGGACGGTCCTGTGGGTTAAAGGAGACCTGCGTAGGACCTGCCCAGGACAGTGCCCAGGAGGCCCTCGTCTGGCTCGATGGCAGCGTCCCATCATCCCTGGGTGCCTAGGGCCCCTGGGAAATGCACTTTGCACTCACATGCACTCACATGTCCACTCACATGTCCACGAATGAACTCATGGACCCCAGAGAGCAAGGTGTCATAAACTCGATGACTGCCCAGATTGGTGGGGGTGCAGGGGTTACAAGGAGAGCTAATGGCTGGCTGTGGTCAACTGAGAGGGACCAAAGTTTGCTCCTAACGGCAAAGCTGCTTGTCTGAGGTCACCTAGCTGGGAAGTGGCCAACCCAGAAGAACTGTACCTCCTACCTTTGAGATGACTGGCTTCTACGCATCAGACACAGATGCGCGCAGAAAGTCAAAGGGCACGGATTATTCTGGGTGTGGGAGGGAAGGGCATACTTTTGGCTTTAAATGGACAAAAAGCCATTGCATGGGGGGCTAGTGTTCTTGGCCGGCCGGAGGCTAGTGCCAGCAGGACACCTGGCCGCAGGTGCCGGGGACGCGGCTGGGCCCGGCCCACCTGGCTGAGGCTGCCGCCGTCCTTGGAGAGGCGCCGGAGCTTGCTCTCCAGGTTGACGATGCAGGCTTCCCGCCGCACCATCTCGATCCTCATCTCGTCGTTCTTCTCCTCCAGCTCGCGGATCTGTTTCCTGTACTTGTCCTTCTCGATTAAGCACTGTGAGTACTGGGTCTGCGCTTCGTCTCGGGAGTGGAAGGCCTGGAGGAGAGGGACCAGGGTGGCCTTGGTGACCCCCACCCCATCGCGACCAAACCGGAGAGGGTCCAGGACACACATCATCTGCAACCCAGCCGCCAGCCACAGCGCCCACTGCTTGTTTCTTTTTTATTTTGGCACTGGGGACTAGCCCAGGGCACTCTACTTCGAAGCTATACTCCCAGCCCTTTAAAAAAAAATTTTTTTTTTTTTTGTGGTACTGGGGATGAAATCCGGGGCCATTCTACTTCTGAGCTATACCCTCAGCCCTATATTATTCTTTATTTATTATTATTATTTTGTTGTTGTACTGAGGGTAGAACCCAGGGAGTTTTCTACCTCCAGGCTATATTCCGAGACCTATTTTATACTTTATTTGGAAACAGGGTCTCACTAAGTAGCTGAGGCTGGCTTCGAACCTGTCGGATCTTCCTGTCTCAGCCTCCCAAGCTCTGGGATTACAAGCGTGCGCCACCACGCCCGGCTCTTATTCTTTCTTTTGAAACAGCATCTCACTAAGTTGCAGAGGACCTCACTAAGCAGCTGAGGCCAACTGCACACCTGTCATCCTCCTGTCTCAGCCTCTCAAGTACCGGGATTACAAGCATGCGCCACCACGCCTGGCCCTAAAAAACATTAAAAAAAAAAATGTTTTGAACAGGGTTTTGCTAAATTGCTGAGGGTCCTGCTAAGTTGCAGAGACTGGCCTCAAACATGCAATTCTCCAGTCTCAGTCTCTCCCAAGTCCTGGGATTACGGGCACACACGCCATTGTTTCTTGAACCTGACTCTTGGGGTTGATTGCTGTCCTCTTCATTGGTGCTGTGCCAGGCACCGCATGAAGCACTTTGCTGGGTCTGGGGATGGAACTCAGAAGCATCTGACCTCCGAGCTACACCCCCTGCCCTATTTTTTATTCTTTATTTTGAAACCGGGTCTCACTGAGTTGCAGAGGGCCTCACTAAGTAGCTGAGGCCGTCCGCCGTGAACCACGATCCTCCAGTCTCAGCCTCCCGAATGCTGGGATTACAAGCGTGCGCCACCACGCCCGGCTTCGCATGAAGCACTTTGACACACCTCTTGGAGTCCACGCCTGGCCCCATGGATGAGGTTATACCAATTACTCTTTTTTTGTAGATGAGGACAAAGGCTTCGAGGGTGCAGCTTGCCTGAGGGGACACACAGTTTATGAATGATGGTTTGGATGGGAACTTGTCCTTGCCTGAGAAACCAGGCATTTAAGGACCAAGCAGTTAGGGGACCCCCTGGGGCCTGGCTCAGGCCTCCGTGGCCCCCAAATGCTATGGATCTGAAAGCCTCTCGGGATGGAATTTATCTTTAAAGCAGAAATAGGAGAGAAGGAGTCGCGAGCAGTCCCTGTGCTGTCACGCCGGCACTTGCTGGTGACCCTGGTGGCCGGGGTGTGGGCTGTGCTGTGCAGCCTGGGGGCCTCCACGCTCCGGGCGGCTTTCACCGGTACCTGGTCCCGCTCTCTCTCCACCTCCTCCAGCTGCAGCATGACGGTGTTCATGCGGTGCTTGTACATTTCACAGTCTTTCCCCAGGGTCGAGCACTTGAGCTCCAGGTCTTCCCTCTCCTCCAGGTACTGCGAGAGGCACAGGGAAATCAATCTGAGCGTCGAGTGATCGATAGGTCAGGGCTAACAGCTGCTTTCTGGTTGTGCCTCCGAGCCTGTGTGGTCAGGACACAGCCGGTCCTTCTGAGACCCAGCTAGCTGATAAAAAGGGACCACAGGAGGAGGCTGGCCAATCAACTAAGGATTGTCATGGGCCTACTATGTGCTGGGTAATATGTGGAAGGACAGTGCAGGCCCTGTGCCTGCTGATCCAGGGCTTCAGGAAGGGGAGGACAGGTGCTAAGCTAAGCTAATACAGCTCAAAAGCATCAGCAAGGGGCTGGGTGCTGGGGGGCAGAGGGAAGCTGTTTTGGGGGCAGATTCTATCCCTTAAGCAAAGTGTGCTGGGGTCCTACTGGCACACATCCATCCGTGCACCCTGGTGAGAAGGGGCGGCCTGGGGCTCCCACCTTGTCCCGCAGCTCCTCTGCCTGGCGGACCTCCTCCTGCAGGTGGTAGATTTTGCTGACCAGCTCCTGTCGGTCCTCCAGCGCCTCCTTGCGGTCATGCTCCAGGATGTCCAGGATGGCCTTGTCAGAGTCTGGCAGGCAGCGCTTGCCGGCCTGGGCAGGCAGGTAGGGGGATCTGAGTGTTGGGGCCTGGGTACGGGACAGGGTGGACGTGGGAGGCAAGGACAGAAGAGCCAACCACAGATGCTTCGAGAGCAGGTTTTGAGCCAGAAAAACAGAGACGAGAAGAGATTTCTCTTGGGGTCTTTAAGCAGCTTATCATTTAAGGAGTTTATCACCTGGAAAGGAGCAAAGAGCCCACTTCTGCTCAGAAATACCCAGAGTCTATTGTTCTGCTGGGGATCTGAGAGCAGCCCTAGATGAACACTTCAGGGGTGACAGCAAAGGGAGACCTGCTCTGCTTTGTTGATGCTGTCCAGAAATATTAGCTAATCTGATGAAACTGGGATCCAGCCTCTGCTGGGGAACAGCCGTGAGCCCCAGGTACCAGTTCTGTGAGAGCGTTTTGGAGGAAGCAGAGGAGATGTATTGTTTTTTTCTTTTCTTGCAGATGGGTTTTGGAAGGTTATTCCTCAGCAATATCCCCCTTGGTACCCACATGATTCTTGGGTGGCAAAGGCCAGAAGCCACTTGAGGTTGCAAAGAACGGCACAACATGTGTAGCTGAGTTTCTCGAAATCTTTAAGGGCAAGGAGGTTTCCTGGATGTATTTTTCTTGCTCAGTGCTGGGACATTGATTTCTGCATGAACGGTGATTTTCTTGGAGTGTGTCAATGCAGAAAATTGTGTGTGTGTGTGTGTGTGTGTGTGTGTGTTATTGGGGATTGAACCCAAGGACATTCTACCCCTAAGCTATACCCTCATCTCTATTTTATTTTTTTTTTTTGGTGTTACTGGGGTTCCTGGAAGCCCTTCTACCTCTGGGCTACACTCCCAGACGTATTTTTATACTTTTTAAATTTGGAAACAGGGTCTCTTAAGCCAGCGTGGCTGGCTTTGAACCTGCGCAATCCTCCTGCCTCCGCCTCCCAAGTGTGGGGATTACAAGAGTGCGCCACTACGCCCGGCCCCTCATCTCTATTTTAATTTTGAAACAGGGTCTCACGAGGTTGATGAAAGTAACTATTTGCTGAGGCTATCTTCCAACCTGCGATCCTCCTGTCTCAGCCTCCCAAGTATTGGGGTTATAGGCATGTGCCGCGATGCCCTGCTAGAAAACATCTTTACAGGTGTGATCTCCCATGATGTCAAGGCTCTGAAGAGGGGGTGGTGCGGTCACCCCCACTTCCCAGCTGAGGAAACTGTGGGTCTCAAGGAAGACACACACTGGCCATGGCTCCATAAGTGTCAGCAGGCTGAGACTCTGCCCTGCCCTGCCCTCACCTGGGCAAGAGGCTGCCGCTCCTCACCTGGATGATGGACTGCAGCTCCTGGATCTTGGTCTTCAGCATCTCGTTCTCCCGCTCCAACTCCAGGACCTGCTCCTTCTTGGGCCGGTTCTCGATGTCATTCTTCAGTTTCAGTGACTGGTTTCTCTCCAGCTTACATTCCTCCTCCATCTTATTCAATCTGTGCTTTAGTTGATCGATCTGAAACACCCAAAGGGGCCGAGGGGAGAAGGCAGGTGGCAGGAAATACTCAGGAGAGGTGGGATCTCCCGGGCTTCCAGCGTAACCTGTGTCTTTCCCCCTTATCTTCCTGCCAGGTTGGTGGTGAGGAAGGGCTAAAAAGCCAAACTTTCTCCTGTAAACATCCCACCTCTCCTTGTTGATGGAGAGTTCTCAAGTAGTTAATCTGGAACACTTCTTTTTTGTTTTTTGGTGGTACTGGGGATGGAATCCTTCTACCTCCAGGCTATACTCCCAGATCTGTTTTTTTATATTTTATTTGGAAACAGGGTCTCTTAAGCAAACGAGCTGGCTTCAAACCTGCGTGATCCTCCTGTCTCTGCCTCCCAAGCGCGGGGATTACAAGCGTGCGCCACCACGCCCGGCTTTATTTGTTTGTTTGTTTCTTTTTTTCTTTCTTTTTCTTTTTCTTTTTTTGGTGGTACTGGGGTTCCTGGAAGCCCTTCTACCTCCGGGCTACACTCCCAGACCTATTTTTACATTTTTTTATTTGGAAACAGGGTCTCCTAAGTCAGCGCGCACGGCTGGCTTTGAACCTGCACGATCCTCCTGTCTCTGCCTCCCAAGCGCGGGGATTACAAGCGTGCGCCACCACGCCCGGCGCAATCTGGAACACTTCTAAAGAGCTCTACTGTCTTAGAAAACTCTCATGAAGAAATTTGTAGAGTAAGGATAAAAGAGGCCCAGATGGTGTTTCCTCAGGGTGTACTATTTTTTGTGTCTTTATTTATTTATTTGCAGTACTGGGGATAGAACACAGGGGCATTCTACTTCTGAGTAACACCCCCAGCCCTATTTTTTTTATTCTTTATTTTGAAACAGGGTCTCACTGAGTTGCAAGGGGCCTCACTAAGTAGCTGAGGCTGTCCACAAACGGCGATCCTCCTGTCTCAGCCTCCCAAATGCTAAAATTACAAGCATGCACCACCATGCCTGGCTCTAATTTTAATGTTTTTAAATGATGGGGTTCAAATGGAATCTTGGAACTCAGGGATTCCCCTGAAGAAACCTAGAGCTCTGGAAGGGCATAAAGAGATGGTTGGGAAGTCAGGGGTCTGGGCCACCACCTACTTTCATCCTCTTGGGCTGCTCTGCTTATAAATGTGTGTGCTCTTGGATTCACAGAAGACTTTATTGGGTGGAGGAGGAGTTGGCTAATGGGGATTGAACCCAGGGGTATTCTACCCCTGAACCTAACTCCAGCCCAATTTTATTTTTTCTTTTGAAGCAGGATTTCACTAAGTTACTGTGTGCTGGCCTAGAACCTTTGATCCTCCTGTCTTGGTCTCCGAAGTACTGAGATTACAGGTAGATAACACCATGCCTGGTTTACTTAAGACTTTATTTGAATAAATTGCACCACTGCTAGGAACAAAACAACAACAACAACAACAACAATGACAACAACAACGACAACAACAATGACAACAACAACAACAACAACCTGCTTGAAATCCAGTGGAGTCAAGCCGGGCGTGATGACACACACTTGTAATCCCAGCATTTGGGAGGGAGAGACAGGATCGAGGTTTGCAGACAGCCTCAGCTACTTAGTGAGGCCCTTTGCAACTCAGTGAGACCCTGTTTCAAAGTAAAGGAAAAAAAATAGGGCTGGGGGGTGTAGCTCAGAGGTAGAATGCCCTTGGGTTCCAGCCCTAGTACTACAAAAAAAAAAAAAAAAAAAAAAATCCAGTGGAGTCTAAGTTCCCAGGTACTCTGGCCTAAAGGACCTGCCTAGACAGAGTGCCAGGAAGAGTGGCTTCCTGGAGGGGGCAGCGGCTACACCTGGAAACAGCATAACTGCAGACACAGCGAGCGGCATCCTCAAGAATGCGGCCTCAGAACCGGGGTTAGCAGACATCATGAACCTTTGTGAACAAGCCCGTCTGCTTCCCTAAGCTGGCTGGCCTTGGGAAAGCACCCTGAACAAGAAAAGGCACTTCAGGCCTGCAAGAAAAGGAGGCAGCCAAAGAGTGTCATCTCTCAAATCTAGGCTCAGTCGGGCGCGGTAGCACACACCGGCATTTGGGAGGCTGAGACAGTTCGCAGGAACCCAGTTCACGGGATGGTCTCAGCTCCTTAGCGAGGCCCTTTGCAACTCAGTGAGACTCTGTTTCAAAATAAAGAATAAAAAATAGGACTGGGGGTGTAGTTCAGAGGTAGAATGCCCCTGGGTTCCATCCCCAGTACTGAAAAAAGAAAAAAAAAGTCCAGGCCTATGCAGAGACAAACCTGGAGAAATCTGGCAGGTAGAGGGCAGCGACTTTAGCAAGAGAAGAGCTGCTCCTGCACTCAGTGACCAGAAACACTGGGGAAAGGGTACAGAGGGAAGCAGGCTGGGGCACAGAAATGACCCAGGGACTCAGCTGGCTGGATGGCCTTTCAGTTCTACACACGCTTTCTCATTATTAATTTATCTTCAGGGAAATATCATATAAGAGGAAGTTCTAGGTGAGAAACTTCCAAGCTCCTGCTGCAGGTTAACTTCTTCAAATTCTAGGTGAAACATCATAGAAATCTCTTCCCTTGGTTATGCAAAAAAAAAAAAAAAAAGTCCTCGTGTGTGTGTGTGTGTGTGTGTGTGTGTGCGTGTGTGTGTGTGTGTGTATGTATGGGGGGTTACTGGGGATTGAACCCAGGGAGATTCTACCACTGAACTACACTCACAGGACTTTTTATTTTTAAAAAAAGTTTAAAATAGGTTTTTAACTGAGGTCGAAGTTAAGTTACCATGCATTACCTCACACTTACAATCCTTCCGTCTCAGCCTCCTAAGTACTGGGATTACAGACATGTTCCACCTTATCTGGCTTCTTCAGCATCTTTGAAGATCAACCCAAGCACCCTGGGCTGGGTCAGATGCCCAGTCTCACAGAGGTGCAGGGCTAATTCTGCCCAAAGCGACAGCGCAGTATCTCAGTAGTCCTAGGGCATGGATATTATCTTCTTCACTGCCACTTAGAAACAAAATAAACTGAGGCTAATAGTTAAGGAAGTGGTCAAGCCAGAAGCCCAAATCTGAGCTCAAACCCACAGGACTTCACAGTTCATGTTCTTAACTGCAGTGCTCCGCAGCCTGCTCTGCCATGGGCTCAATTCCCCTGAATTCTCCGGGCTTGTTTACTGATCTGCCCGCCTCACTAAATTGTAAGTGACCCGAGCAGAGCTCAGGTTATTTATCCCCGTGTCCCCCACAGTGCTTAGCACAGTGCCTTACACATGGCAGATGCTTAATAAATATTCTCAGAGTCTATTTTCCACCCAGCAGCCAGAGTGGTCCTTCTAAGGTATAAATCAGTTGTCACTGCCCAGCTCTCAATCCTTCAGTGGCTTCCCATCACAACTGGAATAAATTCCAAAGTTCTCTCTATGCCCCCATGATCTGGATCCTGGCCATTTCTCCCACTTTTTTTTTTTTTTTTGGTACCATCTGCTCATTTCGCTCCAGCCCTACTGGCTTTCTTGCTGACACACACACAGCCAGGCCCACCCCCACACACTCGGGGGGTATTGCATTTGCTTTGCCTCTGTCTTGCGTGACTCCCTCCTTTCTTGCTCACTCACAGATATCTTCTCACAGATCTTTCCTGAGAACCCTAGATAAAACAGCACCCCTTACTCTCTGGCTTCATTCTGTCTTTTTTCTTTCTTTCAGTACTGGGGATGGAACCCTGAGCTACACCCCCATCTCTATTTTTTATTCTTTATTTTGAAACACAGTCTCACTGAATTGCAGAGGGCCTCACTAAGTAGCTGAGGCTGTCGGCGAACCGCAATCCTCCCGTCTCAGCCTCCCGAATGCTGGGATTACAAGTGTACGCCACCACGCCCGGCTCTCATTCTGTCTTCTTGATAGCTCTCACATGAATTTTTTTGTTGTGGGGATTGACGCCAGGGGCAGTCTGCCTCCAAGCTATACTCTCATCCTTTGTTTTGAAACAGGGACTCACTAACTTGCTGAGGCTGGCATCCAATATGGGGTTCTCCTGTCTCAGCCTCCCAAGTACTGGGATAACAGGCATGTGACACTGAAACCGACTTGTATTTCGATTGTAATGTGAACTACA
Source organism: Muscardinus avellanarius (assembly GCF_963383645.1). NCBI lineage: Eukaryota > Metazoa > Chordata > Mammalia > Rodentia > Gliridae > Muscardinus > Muscardinus avellanarius. The sequence goes on from NC_137796.1 coordinate 72,438,877, forward strand.
GGGTGGTAAGGCCTTAATCTTGAGATATGTGTTCTTGGAACAGAGCCGGGTACATGACAGCACTCAATAAATTGAAGCAAAGAATGTATGAAGCAAATTCCTTTCCCATTTTTGCATCGGGGAAGCTCATTAATCACGTAAGTCACGTGACTAGTTGGAGCGTCCTTGGTTGATATAGTATTGACTGTCCCACTGGGGCCAGAACTGCTTAGCATTGTGGGTGTTTCGTGATAGAGTCCCGCCACAAGGAGTTCACTCCCCACGGAGCAACTGTGATATCCATTTCCTCATTAATCTTTCTTTCTTTCTTTCTTTCTTTCTTTCTTTCTTTCTTTCTTTCTTTCTTTCTTTCTTTCTTTCTTCTTTCTTTTTCTGTGGTGCTGGGGACTGAACCCAGGGACATTCTACCTCTGAGCTATACACCAGCCCTATTTTTATTCTTTCTTTTCTTTCTTTCTCTTTCTTTCTTTCTTTCTTTCTTTCTTTCTTTCTTTCGGTGGTACTGGGGATGGAACCCTTCTACCTCCGGGCTACACTCTCAGACCTATTTTATATTTTTTTGTTTGGAAACAGCTGCTTCGAACCTGCGCAATCCTCCTGTCTCCGCCTCCCAAGCGCGGGGATTACAAGCGTGCGCCACCACGCCCGGCTTATTCTTTATTTTGAAGCAGGGTCTGGCTAAGTTGCAGAGGGCCTCACTAAGTCGCTGAGGCTGGCCACGAACCTGGATTCTCCTGTCCCAACCTCCCAAGTACTGGAATTACAAGCGTGCACCACCATGCCTGGCTTCCTCAATAATTTTCTCAAGCGTCACATTTTTGGGTCCCGGGTCCCCCAAATCCTCTCAACATTGGGGCCCTGGGTTTCCCTCCTAGCTCACCTTGCTGTGGCAAAACCCATGTGCGCCCGTGCAAAGGGACCTAGGTGCGCTGAGTCCCACGCTTTCAGTGCACCTGTGCGCATGCGCAGAGAGGAACTAGGCCGCAGAACTGGGGGGCGCTCAGCACTGCTGGGCCTGCGCCCACCTGCACCCGGGGCATTTAGACCCCAGCGCCTCGTCTCCTCGTTTTTATTCTCGACTCTGAGTGGCACTGTGGGCGCAGGTCTGCACGTGCCCTTGTGAGGTCCTGAGCCCCAGCAGCACTCGCTTCCCCCTTGCTCAGCCTGGCGAGTAGCCCCCGGCTTCCCTACCTCGAGCTGGAGGTCCCGGCTTCTCATCACCGCCATGTTTTTCTCTTCGCTGAGCTGGGCGTAGCGCATGGCTAAGGTGTAGTTGTCGTCCTTGACCTTGACCAGCTCCTCGTTGTAGCCGTCCCTCTCCTCCTTCATCTTGTAGCAGCGCTCCTGGAAGGTCAGCAGCTCCACCCGGGTCAGCGTCAGCTGCTTCTTCTCATCCTCCAGCTGCCGCGCCTTGGCCAGCAGCTCGCAGCGCTGCAGGTCCTTGGCCTTCATCTGCTGCTGGAGCTTGATCACTTCATTCATCAGGAAGTGCGTGAGGCCCTCGTGGCCCTCCTCCACTGCGGACAGGGGGCAGTGGGTCAGGCCCGAGGACTGGGCAGGGGGAGGAGGAGGTTCCAGATGCGGGCGGGTAGCATCTGTGCGCTCATTCACCCTCTAGCTTTTACCACCCACTGGGTATTGGGCGCTTGGTCTTGGTAGAGCTTGGTAAGAGAGATAGAAAGAGAGGTCTGGGAAGAGGCATGGAAAAACGATCACACACAACTATAACTAGACTGAGGATTTCATAAAGTAAAGGCATAGGTGGTGGTGAGAATGTGTAGGGGTGGGGAGACCAGATCTAGTCTGGTGGGCAGAGAGGTTACAGAAGGCCTCTGATGGTGGAGACAAAATGTTACGTTCAGGAGGGAGAAAAGCGTTCTAAGAAAGGCAGGACAATACGGCTAAATGAGGAAAAGGGCATATTTCAGGGACTAAAGGAAGACCAAAGTGGTAGCTGAGCCCAGAGGTGGGCCTGGGAATGTTAAGGTCTAGAGTGTTAAGTTCCTTGTGAGTTGTATTTAAGACCAGAGTCTTCACATAGAGACAGTGAAAATCCTGAGAGGGGTTTTAAGCAGGGGAGGACCACATTTAAGCGTTAGAGTAGATGAGGAATAGATGAACGGGCTTGATGGGGTTGTACTGGGGACAGAAGGTCAATTCAAAACTATTTAGGAGGGAAGATTAAGAAGATGAGACGCCCAAGGATTCTGGCCCATGGGTAGCGGCAAGAGAGTCCAGGTGTTGCTGGTGGTCAGGACACTTACCCACAATGGTGGAGAATCTCCGGGTAGGCTCCTTCCCAGTCACCAGTTTGTACAGTTCTGGGTAGTAAAATTCCAGGCTTTCCAAGAAGACCACATAGCCCCTTTGCCCTTTGGTATGAAGAATGTCCAACAGTCGGCCTAGGGAAAAGGCCACATCACTCCGTGAGAAGAGTACATGTCTAACTGGACGCAGGTCTCCAGTCCCCAGGAGTTAGGTCCCTCAATAAACTCTTAAGAGCCCAGTCTTAGCACATTTGGTTGTTCTTGGGTTATAACATGGACTCCAGATAATGTAAATCAAGATGCCAGCCCCTCAGCAGATTTTCAGTGAATACTCATTTCCTTTCTCTAATAAATTGGTAGAACTGGGATAAAATGGAATTGCAGCCACAGGAAACCAGAAGTCCAGGAGAACTTCCCAATTTACCAGGGCTATAACTAACTATAGAGACACCAGCTTGCTCTTTCTTTCTTTCTTTTTTTTTTTTTTTGGTGGTACTGGGATTCCTGGAAGCCCTTCTACCTCCGGGCTACACTCCCAGACCTATTTTATATTTTTTATTTGGAAACAGGGTCTCTTAAGCCAGCGAGGCTGGCTCCGAACCAGCGCGATCCTCCTGTCTCCGCCTCCCAAGCGCGGGGATTACAAGCGTGCGCCACCACGCCCGGCCGACACCAGCTTTTTCTATGATGGAAGGAGGTTAAGAAGTAATATGGGGTAATACATGGCTTTATGCAATTCAGAGCAGGAAGACAAAGTTTGGATGGGAAGGGAGACAAAGTCCTAGGAAGGAGGCATGGCTCCTCGTACTTCTTTGGGGTTATCACACAGCTGGAAACACTGTTCACCTAGATGTAGTCTGCTGAGCAGCTTCTAGTTCCCATCCTACTGGCTGTGGTTTGGATGTTGTTTTCCCCCTAAAGGTTCATGAGTTGTGAGCTTGGTCCTCAGTGTGGAGACCCGTGGGTGGCGGGGCCGTTAAGAGATGGGGCCTAGAGGGAGGTCCTTAGGTCATTTGGGGACATGCTCTTGGATGCGATTGTGGGATCCTAGCTTCCTTTTGGCTTTCTATGTGGTAATGTGATCTTGTTCTCACATCTCACTCCCTACCATGATGAAATGCAGCCAGGAGCATCCTCATCAAAGGATACCCTTTGAACCTCCAAAACTGTGAGCTAGATAAACCTCTTTTCTTCATAAAGTTGTCCCGTATCAGTTATTTTGTTGCCGTAATGGAAAACAGCCTAAGATGCTACCGATTCCATGTATTGGATACACTTCTTGGTCCTTACTTAAACATTTTGTTTTCAGACATGAATCCCCTTGGCATCCTAAAACTCTCCCTTTTCCCTAGGACAGATAATGATGAATACATTTCATCTGGTGTCAATCTTGATTGTTTGGTGAAGCTGCCTGGAGCAGGGTGCTGGGATTCCAAAGTTACATCCATGCTCAGTGGGGAAGCATGCTGCGATTAATTAAGGACATCTGTCGTGGTTGCTAAAGAGAGCACAATGAACCACTCACCAGCCGTGCTGCGGCCTAGGGACGTCCAAACCTTTTAGACTGTGACCCACAGAAAGAAAGACATTTGTACCGTGACCTAGTGCCTATACACAAGGATTTATAAACACACGTGTGTGCATATGCACACACACACATATAAAACTAAAACAAGTTTACACACATACTTATGGCCCTCACTAAGTATGGTAAAATCCCATGGTCCCTAGAAAAGCATGTGGACCCTTCTCAGAATAATGGTTGCAAATAGATTAAACACATCAGGTTACAAAGGAAATCATTAACCAATTATCACAAATTATTACATTTTTTTTGTACTGGGGATTTAACCCAGAGGCATTCTATTTCTGAGCTACACTTCCAGACTTTTTTTTTTTTTTTTTTTTTTTGGTGGTACTGGGGTTCCCGGAAACCCTTCTACCTCTGGGCCACAGTCCCAGACCTATTTTTATATTTTTATTTGGAAACAGGGTCTCTTAAGCCAGCGTGTCTGGCTTCGAACATTAGCGATCCTCCTGTGTCTGCCTCCCAAACGCGGGGATTACAAGCGTGCGCCACCACTCCCGGCACTTCCAGACTTTTAAAAATTTTCTTATTTTTAAAACTTGAAATAGGTTCTTGCTGAGTTGCTGAGACTGGTCTCAAACCTGTGATCCTCCAGTCTTAGCCTCCCAAGTACTGGGATTACACGCGTGCGCCACTGTGCCCAGCTGAAACCCAATATTACAAAATACAGTTATCAAATGTTAAACAATTTTATTTGTGACTTCGTAATAGATATGCTTCTTTGTTAATGTCTTAAAAACAAGATCTCTTGGCAGGTTTAATAACTGCTGTAATTTCAATGGAGAGATGTGTGCAAATGGTATTTTAAGACATGTGAAGCTGTAATGTGATCTAGAGGTACCATAACTTTTATTGTTGACAAAGTCATAAATATTGCGAGTCGCTGCTGTGACTTGCTGTCTGCTGATATTCGTCATTGAAGGCAATTCTAAGTTTTAGTTTCAGTTTGTAAAATCCAAGCCGGGCGTGGTGGTGCCCACCAATCATCCTAGTACTTGGGAGTCTGAGATCAGAGGATGGCAGGTTTGAGGGCAGCCTCAGCAAATAGCAAGACTCTCAGCAACCTAGTGAGACCCTGTTTCAAAATGAAAATGAAATGGGTATGGGGATATAGCTTGGAAGTGGAATGCCCCTAGGTCCAAACCCCAGTACCAGAAAAAAAAAAAAAAGTTTGTAAAATCAAGATATAATTCCGCCCTAAGCCAGGCATGGTGGCACACGCTTGTAATCCCAGCATTTGGGAGGCTGAGACAGGAGGATCATGGTTTGTGGACAGCCTCAGCTACTTAGTGAGACCTTGTTTCAAAATAAAGACTAAAAAATAGGGCTGGAGGCATGGCTTGGAGGTAGAATGCCCCTGGGTTCCATTCCCAGTGCCACAAATAATAATAAAAAATCCCACCCCAGGTTCATGGATCCTCTGAGTCCTCTACACAGATAGATAGCTTTGTGGGGACAGGAGCCAGTGGTGGTCTGTGGGCCCCAGTGTGACCTAGACAATCCCCACTTTGGGAGGGCGTGTCTGGGCGCGGCCGCAGGCGGTGCCCTCCTCTGGCTCAGTCACCTGCGCGGTTGATCTTGGAGGGCAGCGTGGGCGCGTTGAGCACCTCGTCCTCGTCCTGCTCGTCGATGACCTTGCACTGGCGCAGGTAGGGGGTGAGCTTGGCGGGGTTGATGTAGCGGCTCAGCATGTGCCGGTTGCACTCCACGTTCTCCCACAGGGCGTCCTCCTCGTCCTTCAGTGTCTCCATGTAGTCATCCATCTCCCGCCTCCGGCTCCAGACAGGAACCACAACGAGGTTAACGGGAGAGCCTCCCGGGACAGCGCGGCGGACTCCTCTGGAGGGATCTCCGGACTAGGTTAAAAAAAAAGAAAGTACGTAGAGAAAAGCACATGTGGCATTTTACCTTTTATCTGAGAAAGGAGAGGGAGATAAATTCAGATATAAATATGCATTTCCCCCTTCTTTGCCAAATGTAAACAATGGAAAGATAAGCCATAAGATAATGATGATAATTATTATTGTCATTATTATTAAGGTATTGGGGATTAAATTTGAGGCATTCTACCTCTGGGTACATTTTTAGCCTTTCTTTTTAATTTTTAATTTTTATTTTTTGTGGTACTGAGAGGGGAAACCTGGGGCCGTTTCTACCTCTGGGCTCTACTCCCAGGTCTATTTTATACTTTATTTGGAAACAGGGTCTCACTAAGTTGCTGAGAGCCTCACTCAGTAGCTGAGGCTGGCTTCGAAACTGTGCGATCCTCCTGTCTCGGCCTCCCATACACGGGGGTTACAAGTGTGTGTCACTACGCCAGGCTAGCCTTTCTTTTTTAAAATTTGGAACATAGGTATGCATATGTTGCTATAGTTCTCTGGATTCAACCCTTTTGGAAAAATACCCAGGAGCGGTATAGCTGGATCATATGGTGGATCTACTCCCACCTTTCTTAGGAATCTCCACACAGATCTCCATAGTGGCTGAACTAGTTTGCACTCCCACCAACAGTGTAAAAGAGTTCCTCTTTCCCCACATCCTCGCCAGCATTTGTTGTTGTTTGATTTCTTTATGCTTGCCACTCTGACTGGGGTTAGATGGAATCTCAGTGTAATTTTGGTTTGCATCTCCCTGATGGCCAGTGATGAAGAACATCTTTTCATGTATCTATTGGCCCTTTGTATCTCTTCTTTTGTGAAGTGTCTATTTAGTTGATTTGCCCGTTTCTTGATTGGGTTGTTTGTTTTGCTAGTGTAGAGTCTTTTGAGCTCTTTGTATATTCTGGATATTAGCCCCCTATCAGATGAATGGATAGCAAAACTCTGGGAAATACACACAATGGATTCTACTCAGCCATAAAGAAGAACAAAATTATATCATTTGCAAGAAGATGGAAAGCCCTGAAGAACATTATGTTAAGTGAGATCAGCCAAGCACAGAAGGAGAAGGTACATATGTTTCCTCTAATATGCCCAAACTAGGGAACGTAGAGGATACCAGCAGGACTCCAGGTAATGGAGGGGAAATACCAGCAAAGCTTGAATGGAAAGATAGGAGAGGAGGAAGGCTGAACTTGATTAATGAGGGTCTATATCCGAATATGTGTAAAATTATGAATATGGCATGGTTACCCTGGACAATCATTGGTGGGAGGGGGGAAGGGAAAACAGGGGCGGTGGGGAAGAGGGCATCAAGTATAGTTTAAATGTATACCATTTATGTTCAATAAAAAATAAATTAATTAATTAAAAAAAGAAATAGTTTTCCACAGTAAAAATAAATAAATAAATAAATAAATAAATAAAAGTAAAAAAAAATTGGAACAAGGTTATGCTAAGTTGCTGAGAGTCTAGCTAAATTGCTGAGGCTGGCTGGCCTCAGCCCTGTGATCCTCCTGTCTCAGTCTCCTAAGTACTGGAATTACAGGCATGTGCCACCATGTCCAGCTTAAGTTATACAGTTTTTAAAAAGTTTGTTTATAGGGAGAGAAAGAGGGAGAATCCTGCCACTGGAGTATACCTTTTCCATCTAAGTTTTTTTTTTTAAATCAATATATCTTTTTTTTCCAGGTGTGGTGCTGCACGCTTGTAATCCCAGCATTTGGGAGGCTGAGACAAGAGAATCAGGTTTGTGTGGCCAGCCTCGGCTACTTAGTGAGGCCCTTTGCAACTCACTGAGACCCTGTTTCAAAATAAAGAATAAAAAATAGGGCTGGGGTGTAGCTTGGACATAGAATGCCCTTGGGTTCCATCCCCAGTACAGAAAAAAAAAAAAAGACTATATCTTTCTCAAAATAACATTTACTATTGTTTTTTAAGATTTCACACAAATGGTGTCACACTGTATGTTTTTTTTTTTATCCTTTCCCCCTTCTCTCTTTTTAGATTTATCTATGTGGATAAATACAGATCTAATTCATTTATTTTTGGTGGTACTGGGGGTGGAACCCAGAGGCTTTCTACCTCCGGGCTCTACTCCCAGACCTTTGTTTTAAATATATTTTTTTAAAATTTGGAAACAGGGCCTCACTAAGTTGCTGAGAGCCTCACTAAGTAGCTTAGGCTGGCTTCGAACCCGTGCGATCCTCCTGTCTCAGCCTCCCAAGCGCGGGGATTACAAGCGTGCGCCACCACGCCCGGCCTAATTCATTCATTTTTAAGAACAGTTTCATTGATACTGATAATTCACATATACAATGGCCATTTTAAAAACAGCTCAATATTCTTTCTGATGTATTCATGAGTTGTACAACATCACACAGTCTTAATATTTTAGAATACTTTTGTCCTCTCTAAAGAAATCGATGCCCATTAGCAGCCACTTCTGATTTCTCCCTACCACCTCTCATTGGCAGGCACTAATCAGCTTTCTGCCTCTATGTATTTGCCTGTTCTGGATATTTAATATACATAGAATCATACAATATATTGTCTTTGGGGGCCAAATTATTTTTCTTTTGTTTGAACAGCTTTATTGAGATATAATTCACTTATTTTTTGGTACTGAAGGTTGAAACCAGGGATGCTGTATCTCTGGAATATACCCTTAACCACTTTTATTTCTTATTTTGAAACATGGTCTCACTAAATTGCTGAGGCTGGCCTTGAACCTGTGATCCTCCTTTCTGTGTGCCACTACACCTGGCTCAATTCACCTTTTTTTTTTTTTTTTTGGTGGTACTGGGGTTCCTGGAAGCCTTCTACCTCTGGACTACATTCCCAGACCTATTTTTATATTGTTATTTGGAAACAGGGTCTCTTAAGCCAGCGCGGCTGGCTTCAAACCTGCGCGATCCTCCTGTCTCCGCCTCCCAAGCATGGGGATTACAAGCGTGCGCCACCACGCCTGGCTCAATTCACCTTTTTAGTGTGTATAATTCAGTGGTTTGCAGAACTGTTTAACTGTCACCACAATCAATTTAAAAACATCTCCAAGCTGGGCGTGGTGGCGCACGCTTGTAACCCCCACGCTTGGGAGGCTGAGACAGGAGGATCGCGCAGGTTCGAAGCCAGCCTCAGCTACTTAGTGAGGCTCTCAGCAACTTAGTGAGACCCTGTTTCCAAATAAAATATAAAAAAATAGGTCTGGGAGTATAGCCCGGAGGTAGAAATTTTGCCCCTGGATTCTACCCCCCCCCAAAAATAATAAAAGAAAAATAAACCTCCATCATTTCTAAAAGGAACCCCAAATCTCTACCAGCCACTCTTCATTTCCCTCCAATACTTATTCCTTGGCCCTCGACAACTACTAATCCACTCAATGTACCTATAGATTTGCCTTTTCTGGATATTCCATAGCAGTGAGATCATACAGTTGCTGTGATTGGCTTCTTTTACTTAGAATGTTTTGAAGTTTCCTCCATGTTGTATCATGTATCAGTACTTCATTAAAAAATTTGCCAAGCCAGGAGTGGTGGCACACACCTTTAATCTCAGTACTTGGGAGGCTGAGATAAGAGGACTGCAATTTTTTTTTTTTTTTTTTTTTGTGGTACTGAGGGTGGAACCCAGAGGCTTTCTACCTCCGGGCTATACTCCCAGACCCATTTTATATTTTATTTGGAAACAGGGTCTCACTAAGTAGCTGAGGCTGGCTTCGAAACTGTGCGATCCTCCTGTCTCAGCCTCCCAAGCACGGGGATTACAAGCATGCGTCACCACGCCCGGCTTAAGGAGGACTGCAATTTTGAGGCCAGCACTGGTAATGTAGCAAGACTTTTCTCTTGGTCCTGAAGGTTGACTCCAACATGGCTAAGCCATTTTAAAACAGGGTCTCGCTAAATTGCTGAGGACTCAGGCTGGCCTTGAACTTGTGATTCTCCTCTCTTAGTCTCCCAAGTACTGGGATTATAGGTGTATGCCACCATAGCTGGCTGACTCTGTTTTAAAATAAAAAAATAATAAAGGGTTGGAGGTATAGTTCAGAGGAAGAATGCCTCTGGGTTCAATCTCCAGTTTTTTTTTTTTTAAATCAAGTGATTTTACTTTGTATGACTATTACACATTTTGTTTATTATTATTTTTTTGTGTGTGGTGCTGGGGGTGGAACCCAGAGGCTCTCTACCTCCGGGCTATATTCCCAGACCTATTTTATACTTTATTTGGAAACAGGGTCTCACTAAGTTGCTGAGAGCCTCACTGAGTAGCTGAGGCTGGATTCCAACCTGCGCCATCCTCCTGTCTCAGCCTCCCAAGCGCTGGGATTACAAGCGTGCACCGCCACGCCCAGCGTCATTTTGTTTATTTCTATTCATTGATGGGCATTTGAGTTATTTCTCCTTTTTGCCTATTATGAACAATGCTGCCATGAACATTCACATATGAGTTTTTAGCATATGCATTTTTACATATGTTTTAATTTCCCTGAGTAGATACCCACGAGTGGAGTTCCTAAGCCATATGGTAACCCTATGTTTCAACATTTTGAAGAACTGCTGAACTGTTTTCTAAAGCAGCGGCACCATTTTACATCCCGACTGGTAACAGGCCGGGTTCTAATGTCTCCTCATTCTTGCTAACACTTGTTACGGCCTGGCTTATTTATTACGGCTTTCCTACTGGATGTGAAGTGGTCTCTTATTGTGGTTTTGATTTGCATTTTCCTGATGACTAATGATACTGTGCATTTTTTCCACATGCATATTGGCCATTTATGAAGAGAAATAGCTATTCGAGTCCTTTGCCCACTTTAAAATTAGGTTGTTTGTCTTTTTATTATTGAATTGTAGGCTTTATGTATTCTGGGTGCAAGTTCTTTATCAGATGTATGGCTTGCAAATATTTTTTCCTTTTTTGTAAGTAATCTTTGCACTTTTCAAAATACAATGTTTGTAGCACAAAAGTTTTAAATTTTATGGAGTTCAGTGTGTTTATTTTTTTTTTTCTCACTCATTTTTGGCGTGCACAAAAAAATCATTGTCTACCTCAGGTGCTGAAGATGTATTATTTTTCTATTAGAGTTTTATTCTTTAGCTTTTATATTCAGGCCTATGGTCCATGTTGAGTCATTTTTTGTGTGTGGTGTAAAATATGGGTACAACTATATTTTTTTATGCAAGGATATCTAATTAATGAGCAATTTTGGCATCCTTGTTAAAAATCAGTTGATCATAAATATAAAAAATTGTTTATGTTCCATTGGTTGACAGATGTATCTTTATGCTAGTACCACATTTTCTTGGTTACTGGGATTACAGTTGTGCGCCACACAACTGGCCTGTAGTATGTTGGCAAATTAGAAAATATATATCCTCCATGTATCCTCCAATCGTATTCTTTTTCAAGATTGGTTTGGCTCTTATGGCCCTTGACAATGCCATATGAGTTTTAGGATTAGCTTGAAATTTCTGCAAAAAAAAAAATAAATAAAAATAAATAAAGCAATTGATATTTTGATGGTGATCAATCTGGGGAGTATTGCTGTTTACCAACATGAAGTCTCCCATCCATGAACACATGATGCCTTTCCATTTATTTAAATCTTCTTTAATTTCTTTCAGCAATTTTTTAGTGTTTTCAACATATGCTATGGATTGGAAGTTAAAAGGTACCCAGAGGTAAAGGCTTGGTCTTCAGGGTGACTCTACTGGGAGGTGCTATGGGCCTGTAGGAAGTCAGGTCTTGTGGGAGGTCCTCAGGTCACTGGGGGCGTGTCACCCAGAGGGATTGTGGGACCCCGCCCATCTCTGTCTCCCTCTCTGCTTTCCCACTTAAGATGTGACTATTTACTCTGACACACACACTTCCAACACGATGTGCCACCCTCACCAGAGGCCCAAACCTTGCAGGTCACCTGATCTTGGACTTGGACTTCCAGAACCACAGGCCATTTTACACCTCTCTTTACTTCCTAAGTATCTTGTGTCCAGTATTTTGTTATAGTGATAGAAAGTTCACTAATACGGTATATAATTCTTTCATTTCTTAGTTAGAATTATTCCTAAGTATTTTAGTATTTTGATGGCATTGAAAATTGTTTAATTTCACTTGTATAACATTCATTGCCAATACACAGATACACAATAGATTTTTATGTATTGATATTATATTCTGCATCCTTGATAAAATAAATTGTTAATTTTTTTTTGGTGATACTGGGGTTCCTGGAAGCCCTTCTACCTCCGGGCTACACTCCCAGACCTATTTCATACTTTTTTATTTTTGGAAACAGGGTCTCTTTGGCTTTGAACCTGCACGATCCTCCTGTCTCCGCCTCCCAAGGGCGGGGATTACAAGCGTGTGTGCTGCCACGCCCGGCAATTATTAATTTTAATAGTCTGTTAGTAGATACCTTGATTTTCTACATATAAGATCATGGCATCTACAAAGAGAAATAGCCTTACTTCGGTCTTTCCAACCTGGATGCCTTATATTTCTCCTTCTCACTTAAATGTCCTGGCTACAACCTCAGTACATTATCATATAGAAATAAAGGGAGTGGACGTTCTTATCCTATTCTAATCTTAGTGGGAAGACATCTAGTCTTTCACCATTAAGTATGTGTTTGCTGTGTAGTTTTTTATTTAATGGATGCTCTTTATCAGATCAAGAGAGTCCCCTTACATTTCTGGTTTGTTGAATGTTTTTGTTGTGAAAGGGTACTTGATTTCGATTTTGTCAAATGCTTTTCCTGCATCTACTGAGATTGTCACGTGATTTTTCTCATTCTATTGGTATGATGCATTACTATATTAACTGACTTCCAGATGTTAAGTAAATCTCATATTCCTGGGATAAGTCCTATGTAGCCATGGCGTATACTTCTCCATTCAGTTTCTGGACTCAATTTCCTATTTATTTTTGCATCTGCGTTCCTAAGAGATTTTGATCTGCAGTTTTCTTTTCCTGTGATATCACTGTCAATTCTTTTTCTTTTTCTTTTTTGGTACTGGAAGTTGAACCTAGGGGCATTCTACATCTGAGCTCTACCCACAGCCTGATTTTTTTATTCTTTATTTTGAAACAGGGTCTCACTGAGTTGCAGAGGGCTTCACTAAGTTGCTGGGGCTGGCCACGAACCTGCAACACTCCTGTCTCAGCTTCCCAAGTACTGGGATGACAAGCGTGTGCCTGTTTGGTTTTGATATCAGGGTAATAATGGCCTCATAGAATTCCTTTGGAAGCATTCCTTCCGAGTCAACTTTGTGAAAGCGTTTTTGAAGGATTGGTATTAAGTTTTCTCTTGTTTAGTAGCATTTGCAAGTGAAGACATCTGGGGCCTGGGCTTTTCTTTGTGGATCATAATTATTATTTTTATGGAGTCACTCTCTTTACTTATCATAAGCCCATTCATATTTTCTGTTTTTCTTGAGCTAGTTTCAGTAGTTTGAGTCATTCTTGGAATGTGTCCAAGTTATCTAATTCAAAGACAGCAATTGCTCATGACTCTTTTAAATCACTAAAGGTCAGTTATAATGCCCCTCTTTCATTTCTGGTTCCGGTCATTTTGTGTCTTCCTCCTTTGTTTCCTAGTCTAGCTAAAAGTTTGTCAATTTTGTTGATATGTCAAAGAATCGACTTTTGATTTCATTGCTTTTCCTTATTCTCTTGTACCAATTTCTGTTCTTAGATCTATATATTTCTGCCCACTTCCCGCCGTTCAGTTTGGGTTTACTTAGCTCTTCTTTCTCTACTTTTATAGGTAATTTTTCTGAGGTCTTTATTCCCTTTTATATCTATAAATTTTCCTATGAGCACTGATTTAGTTGCACCCTGTTAGCTTTGGTATGTTGAGTTTTTACAAACACATTTTCTAATTTCTAATTTTCTTGTGATTTTTCTTTGACTCATTGGTTATTTAGGAGTATGCCATTTAATTTCCTCAGACTTGTGAATTTCCTAAATTTCTTACTTTCTCTCTCGTTTTTCTTTTTTCTTTTTTGCAGTACTCAGTTTTGAACCCAGGGCCTTGTACATGCTAGGCTAGCATCCCACCACTGAGCTACATTCCCAACCCCCTAAATATCTTTTTTTTTTTTTTTTTTTGGTGGTACTGGGGTTCCTCGGAGCCCTTCTAATGCCGGGCTACACTCCCAGACCTATTTTACATTTTTAAATTTGGAAACAGGGTCTCTTAAGCCAGCGAGGCTGGCTCTGAACCAGCGCGATCCTCCTGACTCTGCCCCACAAGTGTGGGGATTACAAGCATGCGCCACCACACCTGGCAAACCCCTAAATATTGTTACTAAATAATATGTTACTGATTCATAACTTAATTATCTTATGGTTGGCAAACATACTCTGTATAATTTTAATACTTTTACACTTATTGAGGCTTGTTATTTGGCCTCATATATAATATATCCTGGAGAATGTTCCATGTGTGTGTTTAAAAATATGTGCTTTTCAGAGCTGGGGGTGGTGGCACACGCTTATAATCCCAGCATTCGTGAGGCTGAGACAGGAGGATTTTGGTTCACAGACAGCCTCAGCTACTTAGTGAGGCCCTCTGCAACTCAATGAGACATGGTTTCAAAATAAAGAATAAAAAGTAGGGCAGGGGGTGTAGCTCGGAGGTCAAATGCCTCTGGGTTCCATCCCCAGATCCACAAAAAAAAAAAAAAAAAGTGCTTTTCAGCCAGGAAGGTGGCACATGCCTATAATTCCAGTACATGAGGGTCTGAAACAGGAGGACTGCAGACTCAAGGCCAGCCTCAGCAATTTAGTGAGGCCCCAGCAACTTAGCAAGGCCCTTGGCAACTTAGTGAGATGCAGTTTCAAGATAAATAAGATAAAAAAGGGCTGGGAGTATAGCTTCAAGGTAGAATACCTCTGGGCTCAATCCCTCATGCCTAAAACAACAACAACAACAACAACAACAACAACAACAACAACATAACAAACTAGACCTAATATAAATAAACTAGACCTAATAGCCATAGGACCCTCCATCTGACAGCAGCAGAATAACACAGTTTTGTTGTTGTTGTTGTTGTTGTTGTTGTTGTTGTTGTTGTTGTTGTTGTTGTTCTTCTTCTTCTTCTTCTTCTTCTTCTTCTTCTTCTTCTTCTTCTTCTTCTTCTTTCCTCCTCCTCCTCCTCCTCTTCCTCCTATTCCTCCTCCTCCTCTTCTTCTCCTCCTCCTCCTCCTCCTCCTCCTCCTCCTCCTTCTCCTCCTCCTTCCTCCTCCTCCTCCTCTTCCTATTCCTCCTCCTCTTCCTCCTCCTCCTCCTCCTCCTTCTTCCCCTTCTTCTTCTTCTTCTTCTTCTTCTTCTTCTTCTTCTTCTTCTTCTTCTTCTTCTTCTTCTTCTTTTTATTTTTATTTTTGTGGTACTGGGGATGGAACCCAGGTGCACTCTACTTCCAAGCTACACCCCCAGCCCTATTTTTCATTCTTTATTTTGTGAAGTTTTTTTTTTTGTGGTATTGGGGGTGGAA